>NW_022884364.1:0-613767 GCF_011952205.1 Bombus bifarius
CAACGACGTCCAACGGTGTCCAACGCTGTCCAACGATGTCCCACGTTGCAGTCCAGTCTAGATCATCCAAAATTCTGTTGGAGGCTTTTGGAGACCCAAACTGGACCGACGGTATCCCACGGTGTCCCACGTTGCAGTCCAGTCTAGATCATCCAAAATTCTGTTGGAGGCTTTTGGAGACCCAAACTGGACCGACGGTATCCCACGGTGTCCCACGTTGCAGTCCAGTCTAGATCATCCAAAATTCTGTTGGAGGCTTTTGGAGACCCAAACTGGACCGACGGTTTCCCACGGTGTCCCACGGTGCAGTCCAGTCTAGATCATCCAAAATTCTGTTGGAGGCTTTTGGAGACCCAAACTGGACCGACGGTATCCCACGGTGTCCCACGTTGCAGTCCAGTCTAGATCACCCAAAATTCTGTTGGAGGCTTTTGGAGATCCAAACTGGACTGGTGCGTAGTTCTTAGCTTGGCATCGTTTTCCAAAGATTAATCAGCTGATTAATTTTTGGAAAAGGATGCCAATTACCAGGTCTCACCACGAGGAGGTGACTACGCACGAGACCCGCCCATGAGTTATTCAACATTATGCATCGGTCTCGACATTCAACCTACTGGCAAGAATGTCGAGTTCTCACTCTACTTCATGGGCCTGCGTAAAGAGATAGTTGTTTCGTAGCGTAACTGCGAAACACATATCTCCAACGCAGCGCTTACATGAATCTTTACAAACGTAGAACAAAGCCTACGTAACGCAACATCCATCTCCCACACAACGATTACATCGATCAGTACAAATAACGTACAATAATTCGCATCCCTACTGGCATCATTCGGTATCAAACACACATTTATCGAACTTGGAATGAAAGGAAGAAAATGTAGCTACTGACACTGTATATACCATTTCGTGTCTCGCAGAAGGGACATACGAGTCGCTGTACTAAACTAGCTATCGTTCTATTTTTGCGACACTGTAAGATATTGAAGATACTGAAAAGTTATAAACTCTAACGTGATCTCAATAAGTATCCCTTAAAAATGGGTAAACAAGAAAATGCCCGATGAATCAGATGATAAAGGAAGAAATCGCGGCGCGTCCGAAACGAACGAGATCGCGATCTCTCGAAAGAACTAACAAACCTACACGACGTACCCCCGTACACGAGATAACCCCGAGGTTCAGCGGAAAGCCCAAGAATTGACCGTAACTCGATTCCTGTTTCGCCGTTCGAAACTTACACGAGTCGCGGTCGATGGCGCCGACCGATGATGCTAGTGATCCACGGGTAATTCAGCCGTGGATCCAGCACATAGGCCAGCAACTTAACACACTCCAACTGAACATGTGGAACCCGGGGATGGACCGCTGAACAGGATTACGAAGGCAAGAGGCCTCAACTGAACAGTGGGGTCCACTCACGGGGAGGGACCGCTGAACAGGATTACGAAGGCATTGACCTCAACTGAACAGTGGGGTCCACTCCCGCGGGCCCGAACAGAATTACGGAGGACGTGAAATTGCAGGTCCCTGACCGAGTACCAAAGTACCAATCGGACAGGACTGCAGATCCACGACTGAATCCCCAACAGATTCGCCAGCATCACCGGCGCGACGACAACTCCCGCGATACGATGCGAACGTCGAGCAGTCGTCGAGCAGTCACCAGGACAGAGGTGTCCTTGGGGCGACTTACGAATCCAAAGAGTTGTCCAGTGCACGTTGACCCGCACGTACGCGGAATACGCGCGAGCGAGTACGTCACGCTACGGTTTGAAAGAACTGAGTGATCGCGAACCGATAAATCGCGAGTACAATAAGTACTGTGTGGTAAGCGAGTGAAGGGAGACGAGATTTTTCTTTTTTTCGTTCTAAGGTGGATAAATGTCGTTGTACAGAATGAGCTCACAATGCACTTAACATAGGTATCTACCTTACGATTAATTAAGACTAAAACGTACGCATCCCAACGGTGTCCCACGGTGTCCCACGATGTCCCACGGCGTCCCACGATGTCCGACGGTGTCCAACGTTGTCCAACGGTGTCCAACGTTGTCCAACGGTGTCCAACGTTGTCCAACGGTGTCCAACGTTGTCCAACGACGTCCAACGACGTCCAACGACGTCCAACGACGTCCAACGATGTCCAACGGTGTCCAACGATGTCCAACGACGTCCAACGACGTCCAACGATGTCCAACGATGTCCAACGATGTCCAACGATGTCCAACGACGTCCAACGGTGTCCAACGCTGTCCAACGATGTCCCACGTTGCAGTCCAGTCTAGATCATCCAAAATTCTGTTGGAGGCTTTTGGAGACCCAAACTGGACCGACGGTTTCCCACGGTGTCCCACGTTGCAGTCCAGTCTAGATCATCCAAAATTCTGTTGGAGGCTTTTGGAGACCCAAACTGGACCGACGGTATCCCACGGTGTCCCACGTTGCAGTCCAGTCTAGATCATCCAAAATTCTGTTGGAGGCTTTTGGAGACCCAAACTGGACCGACGGTTTCCCACGGTGTCCCACGGTGCAGTCCAGTCTAGATCATCCAAAATTCTGTTGGAGGCTTTTGGAGACCCAAACTGGACCGACGGTATCCCACGGTGTCCCACGGTGTCCCACGGTGTCCAACGGCGTCCAACGGCGTCCCACGTTGCAGTCCAGTTTAGATTATCCAAAATTCTCTTCGTGGCTTTTCGTAATCCAAACTGGACTGTATTAGCGTGGTTCTTAGCTTGGTATTGAATTATTGTGCAATGCTTGTATTTATGGATGTTGTGGTTTTCCAAAAGTTAATCAACTGATTAATCTGCGAAAACGATTACATCTATCAGCACAAACATTGTACAATAATTCGGTACCGTATTGGCAACATTCTGTATCAAAGATACATTTGTCTAACTTGGAACGAAAGAATGGAAATGAAACTTTTGACACTGCATATGCAATTTAGAGTCTTGCGGAAGAGACATACGACTCATTGTACTAAACTTATGAAAATATCGAAAAGTTATATACTCCAACGTTACCGCAATATGCTTCTTTTAAAAATGGGGAAACGGGAAGAAGCCTGAACAATCAGACAATGGAAGAAAAATCATTTGGGTATCTAGCATACATATTTAATATGCTATGAAATTTTCATATATGTAACTGAAATGTACTTTCTGCAAATTGATAAATTTGAAACAAACTCATTTATTTGATTTGGTATATGAAAGAAACAGGTATCTTTAAAACGAGAACATTTTATACATGGAAAATAAACTACTAATAATGGTTAATTATAGATCAAATGACTATTGATTAAATTTTAGCAAATATAGAGAATCATTTGTATCTTTTTAATCGAAACTAGGGTTACGTTGAAAACAAGTATTTTAAGTGATTGAATTTAATCTGAATAAAAAATTCAATATGAAATTCGAATATTTATAAAATTCTACATTACTGTTAAAAGATTGAAAATATCGCGGTCGAAATAATGTTAAAAGTTATGGTTCTAAGAACGAACAATCACCAGCACTAGTACCAATTGCAATGAATTCAATTTTAAAAAATATTTTAAGCCTTCATAGCAACATTAAGATATTTCATTATAATACTTTGTTGCGCATGAAATCCCTCACAGATTCATATATGTAAATATATATATATATTATACATTTGTAATAAAGTTCTGTATTTTAGCAGTCATGGTAACGTTAACGCTGACAAAGAAATATGTCTTATAGCAGTATTTTCAGTAATAAACGTGGTAATAAGGGGAGCTGAAAAGGAAACAAAGCAGTAGCCAGAAGGGCTACTAAAATTCAATCGTCTTCCACTCTATATAAACCCGATCAACACGCCGAGAGTGGAACTGAATATTCTTATTTCGCAACACTAATTTACTACTAATATTTATGAAACAGAAAATTCTCAAAATCAAACGCGATGAGTGCTTCGTTATATCTAATCTACCATTAAAAAAAAAAAAAGAAAAGTCTGAAAATTCCCGATATTTGATACGTAACTCTAATAAGTATAAATCTACGCACTCGTATTTAAGCAATACGCAACACTAATAGCGAGAGATAGAAGTGCAACCATTTAAGAGGTTGCTGATGAACGATCACACTTGCACAGCTCTTGCAGCTGTACGTGTGATCCAGGAGCAGTGTCCGACAATTGCAGTCGGAGGGTTTGGGCAGTTTATGAACGCAACTCTACTCAACAAAACGCGATCATTCATTATCGCAACGCTAACAGGAAAAATTAGCAGAACTCGCGATGGAACATTATCGCAACGCTAACTCTTATAGTGAATTTAATAAAAATTACTATTTACTATATAAAAAAGCTACTTTAAATATTCTGGTATTGCTACTTGCAATACTATAAAATTAATTGAAAACTAACACTTTTATAATCTAATTTTAAACAATAGAAAACAGGAAAAATTCTAAAAATTGCAAAAGACAATCGCGATATCGTAATTCGCAACTCTAAAGCAAACGCGATTATCATTTTATCGCAACTCTAATTCAAACCGTAATCATTTTCTCGCCACATTAATGAAAAGCCGCGATGTTATTTCGCAACTCTAATACAACCCGTAATTAATTTGTCGCAACACTAATAAGAAAAATCGCGATTTGCCCAATGGGACGATGGACCGATATATACATCGGCCAAAAAAGCAAACTACTACTACTACTACTACTACTACAAATACTAAAATCGAGCATAGTGACAAAGTAGTAACAATAATGACTTCCCATGCTCTGGATGACCCAGAGGATGGGCAGCCATTAGTAGTTGCCCTCTTGAGTGGCAGTTTGCCGGGCCTCTTCGGCTTATAGCCTCTTCTTTCTTCGGGCGCAATGCCCGCTGAAACTTAAATCTAAGCTCGAGACTTCTAAATCGCAAACAAAAAAAAAACTTATAAAGGTAAAATAAAAATATAAACCGCGGAAGCTGATTGGAGTGCACATGGACTGACCAACGATCACAGTAGTAATCGTTGCTCATTCGCATGTGCGTGCTCGAGCAATAAACGTTCGTTTCGACCCATTCGCGACCGCGACCGCGAAATTCGAAAAATCGAAAGGCAAAATCAGAGACGAGTGCATGCTCTACTCGTGCCAGTTTCACCGTCGATTTTTCAAATTAGATTTCCAGAAACAGGTTGGTCACACGAAAACGCGCCTACCCGACCAGAGACTGTGCCAACCTGCCCGGCCCTACCTACTTATAATTAACAGACATACCAGAAAGTATACTACCTATCCTACCTAGCGCTATATTTAAAAATGGCAAAACAGGCACACCAACACACTCGCTCCACGGTTCTCACACAAACGCTCGGGCGCAAAGGTCCTACACTAGAGAGGACGTCCCGGGACGCCTCCGACACCCGAGCTTAACACACACCATGCACACTCTAAGGTACGTACCGTTTTCCTGAAATCGACTGACGAAGGCTAGTGACCATTGCGTAAAACGTGATAAAACACGTCTGAGAAAATGATATCGTTAAAATAAACGTAAGTAAACTTGGAATTATAATTGTAATTTACGTCAATATTTAAAGCGTGGTTACACTTAATCGCGTGGGCGATATTATCACAAATTGTGATTGTATCGAGACGTAAATTGAATCGATATATGTTTCGACATTTTTAATATTTGATGTTTTAACGAATGAAAAAAAGCGACGCAGTTCCACGGCCTAACAACACACACACATAACGTGGAAAATACGTCGTGCACGGTACACTAACACATCGTCAGTCGCTGACAAATTATTACATTACTTAATTCTAGATCATCGTGCCCAGTGTCTTTCTCCCATTCAAGTAGCACCTGGGCACGTGAATGAGATCCTGACAATGGGCACGGAAAGGGTTAAACCTGAAAATCCTGATCTAAAAGAAATGATTAGTTCGTGTAATTTTTATTTAACGGACTAACGTTCTTTGATTTTATATTTTACTACTTCGTATCTGATGAAATCTACTTTATTAATTTAATAGTAACTAAGTAACTCTACTTTATTAATTTAATAAATCAGAACAAAACTTTAATATTGCAAAAAAGGTAGCGTTAATTGAAAAAGACTGAAACTCGATCAAATGGAATAATTGACTCTAAATATATTACTAAGAAAGAAATATTCTCAGGCGATCTCTTTATCAAAGCACATACTCGAAAGTGCAGAAGCAGTGTTCAAAATTATTGCTTTGATTCAAAAATCTGCCTGTCGCGAAGTGTCTTCTTGCACGTAAAATTTTACACATTTTTGTACGGGAAAAAATGAATTTTGACTCATATTTTAAATTCTAACCGAAATGAAATAAAAGAACGTGACTTGATATTGTCACGATTAATTCATTGCTTAAAATCAAGTATGTTTATGTTAAACAGATATATTCGTGTACATATTTGCCATTTGCAAATATTTATACGGAATGTTAACATGCATATTTATAAATAACACGAATATGTTCTCAAGTGTATGTATTTAAACTAATTATTATAATCGCGCTGTGCAAGAAGACCTATCCTAAACTAATAAATTTAAAAAAAGAATGTTACTACTCACGGGTATAAAAATACCCGCGGTCACTATGCTCGCAACAAAATTCTACGTAATACAACCGGTCACCCGTGCCGATTCGGACCTTTCATCCTACGACATGATTGAGTGACCGGAGGAACAAAAATGCATGCGACTCACCGTTCGATGCGCAGAAACAGAGGACGTTACCCTGGATGCTGCGGTATCCCAGCGAATATCATCAGGGAGACTAACATCAGGCAGGAACCGTGTAAAGTCCAGTGGTGGAAATGGTGGTTGTTTAAGGGCGGGTGGGGGGGGGGGGGCGAGGAAGAAGCGAAACCTCGTTTCGACAATTTTCTTCTTTTTCCTATCGAACGTTTATTTAGAAAATACTGCTATTTTTTTACGCTTAAAAATTATTATTAAGAAATTGGAACAAGTTTGAAAAATATTATTTAGTTGAAAATTGTGAGATATTTTTCGATGACCAAATGCTCATGAATAACGTGAATGCGATGCAATCGTTTGCAAGAATAATATTGTTCGCAATTAGAATATATACTGTGAATTTTCGTTATTAGAATACGAAATATACATTCCAATAATACACTACAGTCGCGTGTTTTAAATAATAGAAAATATTTGTAAGAATTCAAAAGTTCGCCACTAAATATATTTAAAGAATACTGTGCAAACGCGCGCGAAACCTTGTTTCGAGGTATTTGAATCCACCTGTTACTAATTTGCAAGTTTATGACGTTATAACTCAATTTGAAACAATAAGATAATTCGTTAAAAATTGGTTTGAAATAAGAGAATGATTTCATACATCGGGATCTTTCAGAAGAATCAATGGACTCACGCGACGCACTCCTGTGCACAAAATAACCGCAAGATTCAGTGGAAAAAAAGGATAGATTTTTATATTTCGTTCCAAGTCAGATAAGTATCATTGTACAGAATGGGCTCAGAATGGATTCGACATAGCCAAGACATATCCCACGGTGCCCCACGGTCTCCCACGGTGTCCCACGGTGTCCCACGGTGTCCCACGGTGTCCCACGGTGTCCCACGATGTCCCACGATGTCCCACGGTGTCCCACGATGTCCCACGATGTCCCACGATGTCCCACGTTGCAGTCCAGTGTAAATCATCCAAAATTCTTTTCGCGGCATTTGGTGACCCACACTGGACCGACGATGTCCCACGTTGCAGTCCAGTGTAGATCATCCAAAATTCTTTTCGCGGCATTTGGTGACCCACACTGGACCGACGATGTCCCACGTTGCAGTCCAGTGTAGATCATCCAAAATTCTTTTCGCGGCATTTGGTGACCCACACTGGACCGACGATGTCCCACGTTGCAGTCCAGTGTAGATCATCCAAAATTCTTTTCGCGGCATTTGGTGACCCACACTGGACCGACGACGTCCCACGGTGTCCAACGATGTCCCACGGTGCAGTCCAGTGTAGATCATCCAAAATTCTCTTAGAGGCTTTTGGTGATCCAAACTGGACTGTTGCGTAGTTCTTAGCTTGGCATCGTTTTCCAAAGACTAATCAACTGATTAATTTTTGGAAAAGGATGCCAATTACCAGGTCTCACCACGAGGAGGTGACTACGCACGAGACCCGCCCATGGGTTATGTAACACTACACATCGATCTCGACATTCAACCTGTTGGCAGAATGTTGAGTTTTGACTCTACTTGCCATGGGCCTGCGTAAAGAAATAGTTGTTTCGTAGCCTAACTGCGAAACACATATCTCCAACGCAGCGCTTACATGAATCTTTACAAACGTAAAACAAAGCTTACACAACGCAATATCTATCTCCCACGCAACGCAACATTCATCTCCCATACAACGATTACATCGATCAGTACAATAATTCGCAACCCTACTGGCCGCATTCGGTATCAAAGACACATTTGTCTAACTTGGAACGAAAGAAACAATATGAGGCTACTACGGAAAAGGAGCCCCAACAATCAGACGGTGAAAGAAAAACCGCGGCGCGCCCGGAACGAACGAAATCACGATCTCTCGAAAGAACTAACAAACCTACATGACGTACCCCCGTGCACCGGATAACCCTAAGGTTCAGCGGAAAGCCCAAGCATTGACCTTCGCCCGATTCCTGTCACGTCGTCTGGATCTTATCACGGTCGATGGCACCAACCGATGATACTAGCGATCCAGCAAATAGGCCTGCGATTTAACACACTCCAACTGAACATGTGGAACCCGGGGATGGACCGCTGAACAGGATTACGAAGGCAAGAGGCCTCAACTGAACAGTGGGGTCCACTCACGGGGAGGGACCGCTGAACAGGATTACGAAGGCATTGACCTCAACTGAACAGTGGGGTCCAATCCCGCGGGCCCGAACAGAATTACGGAGGACGTGAAATGCAGGTCTCTGCCCGAGTACCGAAGTACCAATCGGACAGTATTGAGAATCGCAGGTATCACCAGTGCGATGACAACTCCCGTGATTCGAGGCAAACGACGAGCAGTCGTCGAGTAGTCATCAAGACAGAGGTGTGCTTGGGGCGACTTACGAATCCAAAGAGTTGCCCAGTGCACGTTGACCCGCACGTACCCGGAATACGCGCGAGCGAGTACGTCACGCTACGGTTTGAAAGAACTGAGTGATCGCGAACCGATAAATCGCGAGTACAATAAGTACTGTGTGGTAAGCGAGTGAAGGGAGACGAGATTTTTCTTTTTTTCGTTCTAAGGTGGATAAATGTCGTTGTACAGAATGAGCTCACAATGCACTTAACATAGGTATCTATCTTAAGATTAATTAAGGCTAAAACGCTCGCATCCCACGGTGTCCCGCGATGTCCCACGGTGTCCCGCGATGTCCCACGATGTCCCACGGCGCCCCCGCGGGGGGGTCTTAGTTCGGTCTAGATCACCAAAACTATTTTGGATGATCAAGACCAGACTATATTGAAGTAGTTTTTAGCTTGATATCGTTTCTCAAATAATAATACTAATATTCAAAATAGTACTTGGTGTATTATTATTTGGGAAACGATACCAATTACCGGGACCCACCACGAGGAGGTAACTACGCTCGGGTCCCATTTACATAAACAGTTTTTAAGCATTGGAAGCAGAGATGTAAAATTATTTTATAATAAAGCGACATTGTAGCGGCGACATTGTTTTGCCCGGAGTTTATTTGTTCTTACATTACTTATAATCTAACGGTCTTGATACACCGAAGCAAAGCAACAACGTGATTTGAAATGTCCTCTGACTCATGTGCAGCTACAGATAAGATGTGGTTGCCTTTAAATTGCACTTACGGTTAAATTGCACTCGCTTCCTTGATTCCATGAATATGGTGTTGTTTCCTTGGTTTTGAGCAGACATGGAACATTACATCTTAAAATTACACTCTGTGTTACCATTGGTTTTATACGAAACAGTGAAATGAGAAATTAAATACTGTATTTAAAATTAAAAAATAATGCTATATAGAAATAAAATAGCACTTTAGGGACTTGAAAGATTTCGTTAATAAAATAAAACAAAATAAATCATTAATTCACTCACTACGAATTGATGGTATTGATTTAAATCACTGAATGTAGAGTTGCTTCCGATTAATGGTACAACTGTTATAAATTAAGAGCATAATTACTTTGAATTAATGGGAGAATATGGTTATAAATTATTGGTATAGTTGTTAAGAATTAATGGAGTAATTGTTTTAGATTAATGACTTAAATGTTGTAAATTAATAGCTTAAATGTTATAAATTAATAGCTTAAATGTTATAAATTAATGGCTTAAATGTTATAAATTAATGGCTCAAATGTTATAAATTAATGGCTCAAATGTTATAAATTAATGGCTTAAATGTTATAAATTAATAGTTTAAATGTTGTACATTAATGGCTTAAATGTATAAAATAACAGTTCAAATGTTGTAAATTAATGGCTTAGATGTTGTAAGTTAATAGCTTAAATGTTATAAATTAATAGCTTAAATGTTATAAATTAATGGCTTAAATGTTATAAATTAATGGCTCAAATGTTAGAAATTAATGGCTTAAATGTTATAAATTAATAGTTTAAATGTTAGAAATTAATGGCTTAAATGTTATAAATTAATAGTTTAAATGTTAGAAATTAATGGCTTAAATGTATAAAATAACAGTTCAAATGTTGTAAATTAATGGCTTAGATGCTGTAAATTAATGGCTTAGATGTTGTAAATTAATAGCTTAAATGTTATAAATTAATAGCATAAGTGTTATAAATTAATAGTTTAGACGTTATAAATTAATTGCTTAAATGTTATAAATTAATGGCTTAAATGTTATAAATTAATAGCTTAAGTGTTATAAATTAATGGTTTAGACGTTATAAATTACTGGTTGCAATGTTGTTATTTGATATTTTTTTTTATTTACCTTATATTTAAATTCTTCTTCGATGTTCACTCTCCGGAATTTCAGGCACAAAAGAGCTCGCGCGCGACTTCCGTGTTCCTTATATAACTTGACAAGGTGTCGGTTTGTTAATCAAACGGTAACGATTTTTTGACATAGCAGGAGACGGTTTTTCCATTATAACAAAATCAAATTGAACGATTTCTTAATTTTTATCGTAAATTGGCAACTTCAACGATTTAATACGATATCCATTTTTATCATTTTAATAATTTCTGCAAACTAAGACTAAATTCACACTTCTTTAATACTGGTTTTCGACTATCACTTAGTTTGAACAGAATTCTCTTAGAGTCTTTTGGTGATCCAAACTGGACTGTTCCGTAGTTGCGTAGTTCTTAATCAACTGATTAATTTTTGGAAAACGATACCAATTACCAGGTCTCACCACGAGGAGGTAACTACGCTCGGGTCCCATTTACATAAACAGTTTTTAAGCATTGGAAGCAGAGATGTAAAATTATTTTATAATAATGCGACATTGTAGCGGCGACATTGTTTTGTCCGGAGTTTATTTGTTCTTACATTACTTGTAATCTAACGGTCTTGATACTCCGAGGCAAACCAACAACATGATTTGAAATGTCCTCTGACTCTAGTGCAGCTGCAGATAAGATGTAGTTGCCTTCGGTTAAATTGCACTCGCTTCCTTGATTCCATGAATATGGTGTTGTTTCCTTGGTTTTGAGCAGACATGGAACATTACATCTTAAAATTACACTCTGTGTTACCACTGGTTTTATACGAAATCGTGAAATGAGAAATTAAATGCTGTATTTAAAATTAAAAAATGATGCTATATAGAAATAAAATAGTACTTCAAAGATTTGATAGATTCCGTTAATAAAATAAAACAAAATAAATCATTAATTCACTCACTACGAATTGATGGTATTGATTTAAATCAATTAATGTAGAGTTACTTCTGATTAACGGTACAACTGTTATAAATTAAGAGCATCATTACTTTGAATTAATGGGAGAATGTGGTTATAAATTATTGGTACAACTGTTAAGAACTAATGGAGTAATTGTTTTAGATTAATGGCTTAAATGTTACAAATTAATGGCTTAAATGTTATAAATTAATAGTTTAAATGTTAGAAATTAATGGCTTAAGTGTTAGAAATTAATAGTTTAAATGTTAGAAATTAATGGCTTAAATGTTAGAAATCAATGGCTTAAATGTATAAAATAACAGTTTAAATGTTGTACATTAATGGCTTAAATGTTATAAATTAATAGTTTAAATGTTAGAAATTAATGGCTTAAGTGTTAGAAATTAATAGTTTAAATGTTAGAAATTAATGGCTTAAATGTTAGAAATCAATGGCTTAAATGTATAAAATAACAGTTTAAATGTTGTACATTAATGGCTTAAATGTTATAAATTAATAGTTTAAATGTTAGAAATTAATGGCTTAAGTGTTAGAAATTAATAGTTTAAATGTTAGAAATTAATGGCTTAAATGTTAGAAATCAATGGCTTAAATGTATAAAATAACAGTTTAAATGTTGTACATTAATGGCTTAAATGTTATAAATTAATAGTTTAAATGTTAGAAATTAATGGCTTAAATGTTATAAATTAATAGTTTAAATGTTAGAAATTAATGGCTTAAATGTTAGAAATTAATAGTTGAAATGTTAGAAATTAACAGTTTAAATGTTATAAATTAATAGCATAAATGTATTAAATAACAGTTTAAATGTTGTAAATTAGTGGCTTAGATGTTGTAAATTAATAGCTTAAATTTTATAAATTAATGCCTTAAATGTTATAAATTAATAGTTTAGACGTTATAAATTAATTCCTTAAATGTTATAAATTAATAGCATAAATGTATAAACTAACAGTTCAAATGTTGTAAATTAATGGTTTAGACGTTGTACATTGCTAGTTGCAATGTTGTTATTTGATTTTTTTTTTATTTACCTTATATTTAAATTCTCCTTCGATGTTCACTCTCCGAAATTTCAGGCACAAAAGAGCTCGCGCGCGACTTCCGTGTTCCTTATATACCTTGACAAGGTGTCGGTTTGTTAATCAAACGGTAACGATCTTTTGACATAGCAAAGGACGGTTTTTCTATTATGACAAAATCAAATTGAACGATTTCTTAATTTTATCGTAGATTGGCAACTTCAACGATTTAATACGATATCCATTTTTATCATTTTAATAATTTCTGCAAACTAAGACTAAATTCACACTTCTTTAATACTGGTTTTCGACTATCACTTAGTTTGAACAGAATTCTCTTAGAGGCTTTTGGTGATCCAAACTGGACCGTTGCATAGTTCTTGGCTTGGTATCGTTTTCCAAAGATTAATCTACTGATTAATTTTTGGAAAACGATGCCAATTACCAGGTCTCACCACGAGAAGGTGACTACGCACGAGACCCGCCCATGAGTTATTTAACATTATGCATCGGTCTCGACATTCAACCTATTGGCAAAAATGTCGAGTTCTGACTCTACTTGATCATGGGCCTGCGTAAAGAGATAGTTATTTCGTAGCCTAACTGCGAAACACCTACGCAGCAGTTACACGAATCTTTACAAACGTAGAACAACGTACATAACTCAACATCTATCTCCCACACAACGATTATGTCACAGGTGAAATTCGAGCAGCCATATGATAAAACAAAATTCCGACCGCCTTATCACGTGTGACCGTCCGGTCAGCATCCGTTTTCAGCCGCCTGGGTGGCATTCGGTCACTCTAGCCGTTCTCCGAAATATATGATAAGTACGAGCAAAGCCTTCTCCCACTCCAACGAATAAAAGAATATAAATGCTCCCTTCAAAATCATCCAGTCAGTCCGAAAAAAATTCTTAATTAGCCTAAGTATCAAAAGTGTATCATCGCGAACCGAAAATAATACTGTACAAATTGAGTAAAAATAAAAAGAACTCGATCTCCTATTCGGAAATTGACAAGTTTCTTGTTTCTATCTTAATTTTACGCTACATTTTTGGCGATCCGTGCCAGGATCCATTCGCTTCAGTGTAAACGAAATCACGATTTCGGCGTACGCGCATCATTGAAGATCGAAGGATCAGCGGACCACTACGAAGCCCTGCAGCAACTTTCAACGTTCCACTACGGTGAAACTAGACGAGAGGACTACGGTCAGCGCAGAGCAAGCCTACGAATAAGATTCGGAATCGCATAACTTCCAAAAGTTATGACTGCTAACCATCATAATTGTAACGACATATAACGAATATTCATTAACAACGGGTCGATTGAAAAATACGATGTTATTTCCTTATACAAGTAATTTCGAAATACTTTAATGACTAATCAGCAATTGAACCAACCTACTAACCAATTTGAACGACGAATGATCCACGATATCTCACACGAATGACCGCCATTCACGTTTGAGTTTCCAGTTGATCCCTGCACACCAACCTTCGCTACAAATCGTCATTGCGCCATCAGGATCTGGTGTATGTACATTGTACACGTAGCAGAGGTTTTGGAACTGGTCGTGAGTAACTGAAGCATGGGATGGGACGGAATGGGCCATCGTGGTCTGCGAAATAAATGACCCGGTTTGCCAGTCGCCATACTGCTCCGAGTATTCGGCTCAATAGAGCATTTAAATGAATTAGAGCAACGTAATATTGGGATTCGCCGTGGTCTCGATTGTTTAGCCAGCGACCCCGTATATTCGATTTTTTCGGCATTCTCCGCCGCCCCCTTTTCTCGCGATTCTTATTTCGTTGAATCCCGCTTTTTGGTCGAGTCGTTGGATTCTGATTGCGCTTCTGTTACGCGGCTTCAATTTTGATGAAATCAATTTCCTGCCCTTTCAAACCTGTCTCTTATTTCTGACCCGTCTTTCGTCTCTCCGAGTTTTCTTTCTATAAATGCGATTTCACTTCTGCCTGCTGAAAAATTTAACCTCTGTTCATCGTAAATACGGAACTCGAGTTGAAAAAGACATTTTCTGGAATAATTCTATATTCCTCCGTTTCTTTCTTATTGAATCTTGTTAGAAGAATGTGCTTATATCGATTTGGCGACTATACGCTCTTGGATATAAATGTTAACAATTTTCTATCATTATCTTCCTCGACGTGATACGACGTAATCTTAAATAACAATTATTTCGTCAGAACGGAATATGCACTTACAACTTTTATAAAATGACTTAATTTAGTAACTGGCTGGCTACGCACTGATATCCTCAGTAGCAATACCGTATCTCAGTAACCTTTTACAACTTTATCACGTATCTCAACAAAGTTTGAGGCTTCAAGTTCAAAGCTCACAAAATTTATAGTAATCTATCAAAACATGAATTAAAAGCTACACTTTTAGAAAATTTTACATATCTTCTTTTAATTAATATTCATATATGAAGTTAATAAACTATATAAAATTGAACTTACTCTACATATATGTAATTTTTATATCTACCTATCTACAATAGGTTATTCGTAGTATCATCTATTAGATAAATAAACAAAATTCTGCACTTCTAGTTGTCAATTTTTAAAGAAGATGTGTTACGTTCACAAAAGTGCATACAATATAAAAGTCTAAAATATACTGTACATATAAAGCAAAAATGATCTATACAAAAACACGTAATTTGTTTCCTACGTCCAATACATTACTGCGAACGATATTTATTATTTAAATGATATATTATATGGCTGATGATCAATTAACTCGATACAATGGATCGCTATTTTTCTTGGTTGACGGAGATTTTTCATTGTGCACACGAGGAAGGATCCCTCGTTAGTGTGCGCGTTCCTGCGTGTGGAGCAGTTTCTTCCTGGTCCGTGACTATATATGTATATGTACTGTATAAAACGTAGATTGGTCTTGAGAGGCAGTAAAGCCGAGTCAGCAAAGGGCCATTGTTAGGAAAAAAGGACTAACATGATTTATTGTGCGCGGATGTTTTGCAAAAGTTTTTCGACGATCGAGGCCGGGGATTTTATAGTTCATGGGAAAAAAAGGGGAGAGAAAAGAGGAAAAAGGAACGCAGATAGGCAAAGAAAGTTGGACCATGTCGTTCAGCATCCTCTTTCGATCCCTAAACTGAATTACGGGACCCCTGAAATTTGCTTGCTTTAACGCAATTTAAGCTGTCATAGTAAACTCCTTGTTTGCTCCGATTTTTGGAAATAAATGGGAACTTAGGAAATTTAGAAACGTAACAAAAATTTATTGTAGGTTATTCTAAAATTATTAATTCGAATACTGTAAGGTTTTATTGATGGCAAAGTAAACATTTGTTATCGACGATTTTCATTACTAACGGATTTGAATCTTCATTTTCTATATTCAGATTTATATCTCATTTTACGTAATTAATATATATCTTATAACGAGGCTAATCAATTAATAATTAAGTGTAACTTATGACTATATATCCGATATAATAAGTGTATTAAGGACGTAATTTTGTATATGGCAAATGTTTTCATTGATCGAGCAGTAGATACTACTTACTAAACCAGTACTTACTAGTACTTACTAAAATCAGTTACTGTCTAAAAGTACCATTTTCATAATTATTAAGTATAATCAAGTTCATAGGTAACTAAGTTCTTAAGAAAAATAAATCAACAAAGGTATCCATTTCATACCTTGTCGCATTACAATTTCAACCTCAAAAGTGCCCTCTGTTTGTATAATACCCGAACCTCAAGTATATTACCAACATTATTATGTTCCAAGTATTCGAACAGCATAGACCCGTATAAATAAGGAAGTTTCCTCCCGATCGGACGAAATCAAACATCAAGTTTCCGCTTGGTACCCTTAAACAACGTCAGCGGGATTTTACGGAGTGGCGATTTCAAAATCAAGTTAGAAGATAGAATTGTCGAGGTCGTAGCGGCCGTGTCAAAAAGCAGTTTAAAGGCATTGAATACTGATGAGGGTCGAACTTCCTTCGGGAATTAGACGAATGCGCAGCAAACTCAAGCAAAAGAAAGGGATGAAGAAGGTCGCTTGGATTGAACCACCGGTGGCCCGACAATCGTGCCATCATAGAGGCATTGGTGTCCCGCATACTGAACAGTATTCGTGTATCACTTGCCGCATATTAATCGCTTGTACGTGTAGCTTCGTAAGCTGCTTAAATACGCGTCATGCTGCACCTTTGATTGCGTACAAGTATTTTCTATTTCGTTAGGCATTTGGTAAAATGATATTCAAAATGGAACATTCTATTTGACGAAGAGGGAATACGTTCATGTACTTTAAATTGATAGTACAACAAAAATATTAGATTGCGACTGTGGGGCTCGTGAAAGACATAACTTTTGTCAATTTCGATTTTTGAGGTAATAGTTTATTTTAATAGTCATAGAATTGATATTATCAAAAACGATACATCTAGCGCATTATCAAATAAAAATTGAACGATTTGGGAAAAATGAGTTTAAACTAACATTGTCGGGGTTGCTTTCGACGAGATAGTTTTTGTCAAACCTGTTAACAAGCATAGTTTTATGAGACACGTTATTTTGCGAAAGTGTTTGCAAATATCAACACACGGACCACATCAGTTATTGGCTAAATTGAGTGTATAAATTTCGTCAATATTTCGTGAATGTTAAATTGGGAAGCAATACGTCTGATACCAATATACACGTTTTAAACGTACAAGTGTTGAAACGCACGACAGGGGACAGTTTTATGTGTTTGGTGATCGAATAAATGTGAATTTTCATTAAATTGCGCGCGATCATTCGCGTGCTGATAGTGTATTTTGGAAACTGCGTTTTGTGAAACGCTGTTTACAGGCGAATTGAAAAAGAAATTGCGCAAATAAAATAATACGCTAAGGTATTTTTAATTATTCATCGGATTCATATTAAACCTAATTGAAAGTACTCGTTGATATTTCTCTTATTTAAAAAACAGTATGTATACGATATAAATTTGATTCGTGAAAAATTTGGATTTGCATCCAATTACAAATGTATTTGACCACCCTAATATTTCCTACTTTATATTTGCAAAAAATAATTTCCTTCGTGTTTGGATTATTAGACTTACCGTCTACTAAATTAAAAAATATGTATCAGAAATCAATACTGATTTACTTTCTCTGATATGATTTATTGATGTAATGTTGTATTCATATGATATTGGTGATATATTGTATTGATATGATGTATAGTTTTTCATAAAAATTTATTAATTGTAAACACCTAACATGGCTAATTTTTTTGTGAACAACTACAAGCGTTATCTGTTAAAACAAAGTACACCTTTGTCCAAGTATAATTTAACAATAGCACATGTTATTTATAATCAACGTGGATTTGTATTATAGATCACAGGACAATGAGGAGAGGAAAATTTTACGCTGTTTAATAAACTCCTTTATTCTATGACACAAATTTTTCGGAAACGAAATATGATTGGAATTTTTTTTTGTAAAACTATGTGTATGACAATTTTGCATAAATTGATTCGATTTCTTTTTTCCAATCAATAATGCTTATTTATAGACATATTTTGTCTACGTCTGTTTGTTTACTACGATCACATGATCACAATTTAACTGTGAAAAATCTTGATCGATTGCTTTAAAATTTACATTGCTGAGATTCTTTCGAATCGCGACGTTCGCGATCCTTTGTTAATACCGCGTTCATTCTCCGATTAGTCTAGTAATTCCTGTATCACGATGACATCTAATGAAATAACGGGAGAAATTTGCAATTACCAACTAGTTGGTTAAATCACCGGCGTACCATGTTCATTGTAATGTTACACACACGTTATCGCTGCGTTTGCCACGTTAATTTCACCTATAATTCTGCGTAATCGAGCTGGAAATTTTGCAGAAATATCAGGAGCTCCAGGGATGCCCGGCATCGATATGTAGAGGTAATCATATGCACAAACTTGTACGTCATTCATGTGTATGCACATCTGATCGTGCATGCGAATGCGCGGTTGTACTACGTTTACAACAACGAGAAACAACCTCGATCTTGACGTCCAGGTGGTAAGATACCTTGTATCATATTATTCACGTCGAAAGCTATATATAATTTTCATCGGCAATTATATCGTACACGAAGCATTGTCAATTTGATATTTCCACCATGAAATTAACAATCGGGTAAATGGTTAGTGCAATGCACCATTCTCAGCGCAATTGGGCATACATTTACTGTGTTGTATAGTTCTCGTTGCATTATACCCATTTTCACTTCTTTTGTTTATTACTATCCTTTGGTAAATAACACAAATCTGTTTCCAGCACAAATTGTTAACAAATAAAAAATCTTTTCCTTCATACAAAAATGTATTATATTATACCTACATACACCTAAAAGGAGTAGTAATATATTAATATAATATTTGTATGTATGTATATATAATGATACATATAATCGCGTATTATAAATAATACAATACGTATTCAAATTAAAATAAATATACTACTTCTACTTTACATTTTTCAGTAGACGTATATTATGTCCGGTAGAATTGAACGGTTCGTAGGATATTAAATTAAAACTAGTGATGAACCGTCCCCATAAACCTGTGTCAAGCCAGCTTTAGCATCATATTTTGCTGTGTATTGATTTATCTTTAATTAAATGCATCGAAATATTTCACAAAAAATACTTATGGACGGTAAAAACAATTAATATGAAAAATTCATTGTACCGTTCCACTAATATGATATAGATACAATTTATAATAAAACAATATTTATTAATATTTATTATATTATTTGATATAAGATATGAATATCTACTTTGGATCATTTTTGTATTGTAATCATAACTTAAAATTCATATGATTGAATTAAAACAATTTGCATAATTTTCTTCTCCGGGGAATATCGATTATTAATTACCTTTATAATAAAATTGATCCAAGATAAAGAGAGTCACATTTATATTCATTTCGTGTCATCGTATCACTTGATTGTACGTATTAACATAATAGACATTACGTATCGATCATTAGTTCATGTACATACCGTGAATCCTATCCAATTACACCCATCCGATTAAAAATTTGAACAAAATTTTTTCCGCAAAGTCTGCCGATATCGAAAAGGAGGAAAAAGTAATTTTTTTCACTGGGAACAATAGGGTTTAATGGACGGCCGAAATTAAATTCAGCGCGCGAGAAAGGAAAGACACATTACCTGGCTCCGTTCGCGCGCGTAATCAATGTAAATAGCCACGTATCATTTCACCATTGTTCGAGAATCAGCGGCCACCAGGGCAAAAACTGATTACGCGCAGCTATCTGAATAAACCAGATAGAAGGTCGGCCTGGATAGTCGTGTAATTCCATTCGATGGAATCAAAAAAATCGATCCGTAATATAGCTACACTACCCATAGTCGGATCGACATTTTTCTCGCCGACTGGAACAACAAAACAGAAAAAAAAAAGGAAAGAGAAAAAACTGGTAGGGTAAATCGAGGCCTGGTTGACGAAGCCTCTGCTGGAGGCACCGGAATCGGTGATGTCGTGTTCCGGTGATATCGTAAACAAAGTGTATTAAAAAAGATTGGCCGTGTGCACGCTTTACCGCGTCGCGATTATCAAACGTCGAAACAGCTGGCATGAAATAACGCCGCGACATCGGGCCGAGTTGTGCTGGCATTCGTGCTCACGAAGGGGCGCGAGCAGCTTCGAATTACCACGCATGGAATCGCTCCCGAATAAAATCCATCCGACGCAACGAGGGAGCTTAACTTTATTGGGAGATACGTCGACGTGGCTGACGCGATTGGCCGGATTATTTTGAAATTCGCATTCGCTACAGAATTGAAAAATGCATTGCCCGACAGAGAAATTACGACCTAGCTACGCGAATGCTGCTCTTTCTTAATATTTACCATTAATTCTAGTTTCTCAATTATTCAACAAATAACGAGACTATCGTCGGTCCTATCCACACTCGTATACAATACACCTACCCGAGGATTTACGCTTGTTGTCTGTAAACGGAGATAAAACATTGTACCTCTGGCGAAAATCCGCCACGAGAAATGCTATGGCAACTTGTTAGTGGAACGCCTTGAATCTACAACAAATATACCGGCGGAGAAAACGCGAAGATAATTCGACAAAATATGCAACGTATTTCGTGTGTTTAGTACGAATTGTATTCTTTTGTTGGAAAAGAAGATTGAAATTCAGTAGTAAAGTTATCTCTAACTCGCGCGAGTTACCAGTTACAAGATCGTGCCACTCATTGTGACTTCTATTTTTACAGAATCAGCTAAATCTATCGCATATATCTATGCATTCAACCATCTGCAATATCTAACGATATCAGAGCTGTGAAACGCCTTCGAACAGTACAATGCAAATTGTTGAAAATACGTTTCGGATACATATATCACTGAAACTGAAACCGAACAACGCAGAGGCTAGGTATATGTATAACGTAACGTGTACACGAGATTACAATACGTTTCTAGACCATTGAAATCCACGATGTAATTCCTATTATAAATAATTATCAAATTTATTAAAATATTCCAAATCGAAGTATTTTTTATTAATACGCATATCAATAATTTTATTTGTTCGTTTCGTATTATTAATTTACTAAAATAAAAGATTTTATCATGCATAAAAAGTGCGCCAGGTGGTCATAATACTAAGTTAATGTTAAGCTAGTTATGTGTATAATATATTTTTTATATTTTATTGACTTCGAACTTTTTTAATTAAAGAATTAAAATAAAAATTTTGCTCCGAATCATTTTAATTTTAATTATGCAAATTCCAGTATATTTCTCAAATTTTTATATCTCCGGAATACTCTGCGCACATTTGGCAAAGAAAAATTATTTGCATCTGTAATTACCGTTCCTTTCCCGGAAATGTACGACTATTTGACTAAGAATGGAAATGTTCACTGGTTCTGAAATTTTTTAATATGAAACAACACAAGCCTTCTCGGAAGTGAAATTTACTTGGATTTAACATAGAACATTCAGTGTTCACTAAATTAAACTTATATTTAAAATATCTAATTATACATTTAACACCTAACATCGTATTCATCGTGTAGTATCATCATGTAAAAAATTTATCAATATTTTATCCGTAACATATTTCAATTAGTAGGAATATTTAATTTTTATTTTCTCTGGTTATAATGAATTTAATTAAAAATTTGCATTCATAATTCAAGGAGGAGTAGCTTATACTAATATAAAATGTGTATTAAGAAATTTCAAAAATTTTTGAATCGACAAATGTTTCAAAGTACGTAAGTTTTTAAACATTTTCTTTTTATTTCTACATTTCTTATCATTATGTTTTATGATTAATCTATTTATATGCTTATTTTTCAAATACGTACAATAACAAGCATACGTATCTATTTCACTTTTCCACCCATAAAAAAGTTAGTGCAGAAGAATTCACGAATTACAGAGAGCCGTGTTTCACGCAGTTAGTATCGTTTAAACTTCTGCATTTTAAATAACCGCGTTATTTCTACATTCTTTTTACGTAGTTTTTATGTTTTTCATTCACATCATTCCAACAGAAAAGTGAAACAACCGTTTCTGCGCTTTCGCCGTTCGTTTAACACTAGTTGCTTGATTATGTCCGTGTGCAATTGCACAGTAGTTAAGATTCATTTGGGGCCTTGTTAAGGCGCTAGGCGAAACCATTTCATGTAATAGAAATTGCAGCGGCCGACTGTTTACCACGATCTTTAACGACTCGTTCGCAATGCTTTCAAGAACGCTTCTTCCTACAATTTCATAGCGCTACACGCTGTGTACTCATTACTCGAATGCCAAATCTTCGAATAGCAACTAGTCCTTGATTCTAGCTTAGCATCTACTTAGGCACCGGTAATTGTGTACATTGTTCTGATAGTCGATACACTTTCGTATATAGAACTGTTCAATTATAAAATTCAGCAATTAAAAAATGTTTTAATTATGTGTTTACTTCCATTTTAAGGTAGCTAACGCGTGACTCTGATTCAGAAGCAATATATGGGATTTTTCTAACCGTATGTTTTCATTTTAACTTGCTATATAATGATATGTATTATATTATAATATTTGTAATTTCAAAGTTATGTAGGTACAATTGTATTTCATAAATTTCATCTTTCTTTTTCATCAGTCTGTTGTAGATATCTATGCATTTATGCGAAATTTAGAGATGCAGAAATACATAGAATTTATATAATGTACAAAAATGTATAAAATACCGAAAGTGTCATAATTTTTAATAGGCAAAGCGTGTTGCTCCTTAAGTTTCATTTCTATGATTGTGAGTTTCGATGAAGATGCATTTAAACGAAATTTTTCGTAAAAGAAACTCTCCTATTAGGAATCGTAATTTAAATAAGCTATCTAAATTTTGTTTTGCCTTTATACATAGTTGCCATAAATATGATAAAGTATGATCCAGAGCATCACCCAAATAAACTTCAGGGAATAAAATCTGCAAACAGACGTCAAAGGTCGTTTGTAAGCAAACAGCAAAGCTTAACCTCTGCCAATCAAGCTCTATCAGTCAACTCCGAAGACAACCTCAAGTTTAGTTAGACCTAATTATACAAGTTCCTAGTTACACGAGTAACTTGTATATCTTACGTATAGTTGCAACTGAACCTTTCCATCTTAATTCCTAATCCTTAATCCATAACCATTCATATTCTCGAAACATATGTTTCGTATAAATTCTTAAGAGTTGATTTTTACAAGATGCTGTTTTTTAAATATAAATATAAACAAAGTATTAAAATGTGATATGGCATAGATTCAATACCAAAGAGATTAAGGCTATTCTTAGATAGAAAAACGCTAACTTTAAGTAAAGATATATAAGCATTGTTACATACGAATTCTCTACGGAGCTGAAACGAGCTTTTTTGGTTAATGCACCCCTTAGGAGAGATTAACCAAAATGAGCGCAATCGTTGCGTAATCGTGATATATCCCAACCTAGTAGAGCAATTTTAATGATTTTTGGACCATACAAAATGTAAAATTAAGGAACTTGATAATAGGATTCGCCATTAATAAAGATAAAGTATGATTATAGAGAACTTTAATTATTTATTTAGAAACTTGCTAATAGTACATTTATATCAATATTATTTCCTCTCGAAGCTTGGAATATTCTTGCTTTAATTTATCATCATAATTTCTCTATCAGTTTAAAAAGGAACTTTTTTCATTCGATCAGTTGCTTACAAACTGTACGATCCATGTGTAAAGAACATTTTGAGGAACAAAGCTATTGCACACTTTTTGCCAATTACGAATGCTAACTTCGCTGTTACACGTTAGTTTTGAAAAATGAACTCCATCGTGTCGTAATATTCGACGGTATATTTCACCAAAGATAAAAAGTATAATAAGATTTTTTTATCTGTAGTGGAATTATATTCTCTCAGAAATAAACAGGTACCTAGATACTTTCGAGCGGTGGTGTATGTATACTCTTCTCAAGATTAATTTTGTGTAATCCATTTCAAACACCCTTGCTGAAGTTACTTAGTAGTTGAACTAACGGGTATTCCACGTCGATGTATTATACCTCCACCGTTGGAAATATATCATCTGATAGCAGGTTACGAGATCCACCGCCCTAACCTAAGTAGCTCCCAGTGATCCTGTGCCACTGGTTCGTCTATGTTTTCCTCACGGAATTCCAGTGTTGGTCATACACTGTCTCGTCCACGAAAGCTTACCTTGTGGTTCCTAGGGATCGTAAAGCACAGGTCTGTCCACGTTTGCCTATCCTATGGATCTTAGTGTTGGCCACACACCAAGCCGTTCAAATCTATACTGATATGCTAGCTTATCCATTAACCTGGGTCACGCAATCGTACCTGATCTATGCACCTCCACTCACAAATATATGGACACTTTGATCGATTTATTAACGATACATGTTATTGTTATGAATTGACATTAACCAGACTGAAATAGATAAATTAATGGCAAAATAATGATCAGAGCCGCTATTTACTGTTTTCTTGTGGACTCAACGAATAGGATAAAGATCGTTTAGTTAGCTACCATTGTTATATTAAAATTAAATATTTCCGCAATTCGTAGACGTATTAATCGGTTTTAAATATTATTGCTAGATATTGAGATAGAATAAAAAATTGGAAGGATCTCCTTTGCCTTATTCGTAGCTTAATAATCGAACAAGCTGAGAATGACGAATTTCCTAAATAATAAAATTATTCCATAGTATTTGATGTTTACAGACCTTTCTTTATTGCATGTTAATCTTTAAAAATTAATATTATCGTGTCATAATACTCTACGACAGCTCTAGTAAAGACTTAAATTCTCTTCATCGTTTTTCGAAAAAATAACGATTCATATTCTCGACTGCTGTATTTGTAAACGAAATGTGGTTAGTTACGACATAGCAACGACTTGCCTTTTTTATAGCGTGAAACCTTAAAGCGGAGAATGCAACATTGTATGACTCTTAAGTATTGTGAGCTCAATACCAGTTACTTGTTAATTTACGATCGCTATGTAGCCATTCTACTCTTATACTTCCGGAGCTGTACGAGGGCAAAGGAAAGAACCTTCAAAGTAGAGAAATAAAACAAGGGGAGTGTAAAAGTATCTAAAGAAATCTCAAGAAAAAAAAAATCTTTGAAGGAAGAAGAAACTGAAAATATTTTTTACTGTATAATAGCAGGGACGTGCTAATAATGTAATTGCCATAACTGTTAACAATCGCTACTGTTCCTACATTAATAGTTGTTTGAAATTATTTTTTCAGGAAGAATACATTTTATGACAAGACGATAGTCGTATTTCATTCAATCATAAGATTTTGAGTTTCTGAGGTAGATATGTATTCATTAACCATTCCTTCATACGTCAGTTCATAAGCTTCTGGCAATAGTCTTTCCATTTTCTGAATGAACGAGATATCGAATAACTTACCGTATTTAGTTTACAAGCCAGATCCATTCCATGAATCGTGCAATACTAGAACAGTGTCCAATTAATTATCTTCGATAGTTCATAAAGATCACCTCAGTTTCTGTTCTGTTACTTCCATTTCCATTATGTCGATGTTTAGAAATTGTTATTGTTGTGTAGATGTTTTTAACGTATAAAGATTACACGCTTATACGTTCCGCTTTAAACTTCTTCTCAAAGATAAAAGAACGACAGAAAGGATAGGAATATTTAAAAATGCGTATGGTCGCCTAAAGGGGGTTTGCGCGTAGAAAGAGTAACCTCTGGTTATTTTGTTAGTATTGGGTTATGTAATTCATAGAGGAACAAGGAAACTGCGCCTTGCAACGTGTAATCAACTCGATGCAACGAAGTTTGATCCTTCCGAGCTTCGACTAATTCCAGCCGTTAATTACAAGTTTTACATTTGAATTTAACGGGTATCCCTTTGCCCTTTCTAGCGTTACCTATGATTTTCCCTCTAAGAGCAGCCATGGATAATACTCCTACGAGAGTTGTGATCCGTAGCTGCTAATTACGCTAGGAACCCGTAGAAAATGAAGGTAGAAACGATAATCGCAGTTAGAATAAAACGACCAAGTTTATTAAACACTCTCTTTGATTCTCGAATAATTTCGCTGATTTGTTGCTGGCCAAAATTTATATGAAAATCGTGACCATTATGCTTAATGATTCTAAGTTATCGAAATTATCATGAAATTTGAAAATATTATTGTTTAATCGTGATTAAACTGCTTCTTCTCCTGTCCTCTGAAAGAGTGACATGTTTTGAAGAATTCTAAAAAATGTTTAATGAACTGAAATATTCATTATACCACTTGATAATGTTTAAATATAAATTACATGTAATAAGAACATTAATAATCGTTATTGATAAAAGTATATATAGCATATCTTAAGTAAATTATGCATATGTACTTATGTATACTTACATATACTATATACATAATAAAATAATATATATACGTAACGTAATAAATAATAAACCACAAGTTGTTTCAGGTTCCGTAAAATAATCATTTTTATTACTTATGTGTTTAAGAATCTGGCATAGATAAGTATCACAAATAAGCTCCACTACACAAACTCTATTAATTATATTTTCACTTATGTCCGCAAAAATGTAACGTGTTATTGAAAGCAAAGTAGATCGGATATATCGTCATCGGTTCTTAACTGTAACACTCGGGCGAGCAATTACCTTGGGAAACGCGATTTAGACGACGTTAAAATTTTAACGCTGTTCCCGCGAACTCGATCAAGTATTGTCAGTTTAACAGATGCTACGTTATGAAGAAAAATCCATCAATGCGAAATTCTCAGTTACATCGAAGCGACCACGATAATATGGCATAGTTATCGCGCGATATGATTTATGGTGCCATTATACGAAAACGGATCGGCTTGCTGGTACCCGCGCGACGTTATCATCGTAAAGTAGCAATAAAAATTTATTGGCACGCTTTTCCGAAGGTTGCTAACGGTGGTCGATGCAAAATAGCAACTTTAGATCCTTCGTTATTCGCCATCCTTTTACGGGATTGGCCCCTCTATTTATCAGTATACTTTATCATACGAATATGTAGAGACCGCGGTAAACGAAAGAGGGGAAACTTTTTATCCAAGGCCATGCTGAAGTTAAGAATTGAAATTCTTTTTTATGTCCCAATTAACATCGAGGGGAGGAACTTTGTAGCTATACTAAATTCTATTCGTCTTAAATGGTACTCGTTCATTTAAAAGTAAAATATTATTCCATAATTTCATCCATATTCTTAGCCTTATTTGATTTGATTGCAGTATAACTTGGAAAATAATCTTTAGAAGTGAATGACGTATGATCAAAGTATTTATGCTTCTGAGCACTGAAATGTTTTTCAACTTCACTGTCCCTAATCAAACTCATTCAAACTGATTTCATGACTAAACGACTTCATTTCGAAATTCATCTTCAGAGTTTATTTGTTACGCCACGAGGCTTACCACAGGCTGTATTTTCTAACCGTCGCTCGCGGTCCTACAGTGTCGCAGGCAGACCGTCTTATCTGCCCGCCGGATCATGTACCATGTATCGACGAGAGCATAGTTGTCGCTCGTCACTGTGCAACGGAGTATTGTGACGTACGTTTCGTGAGGAAGGTGATCCTTCCCTAAAATAACATGTTTTGTAGTGAGATCGAAGTTGTTGAATATCGTTATGTTGACGATTGTCCAGTTGCGGCAGGAGGCTGCGTGGTTGCGTTTCAACCACCGAATTATGCCTCTTCAAAGGTGACGGTCCTTGACGTTACTGACTTCGCTGGAGTGGTAACGCTTCCGCTGCTGGTTATGTTGAATTCACGTGGCATTGTATGGTAGTGGATATCACCGGCGTGCACTTTTCACTTAACACGTGATACGGCTTTGACGACTGAATGATTCGACCGATTACGTGTCCACACTTTTCACTTGCCACTGTATCCAGCTCGAAGGACCAAATGTTACAACCGTTCGCGGAGAGACGCGGTCGCTAGGAAAACGCGTCAGCGAGAGGCGTAAATTCTCGCTACGATTATGTTAATCGACGCCGCGAAATAGTCGTTCCCCTGTTTCGGTTAAGACAACAGAGGTGGTTTAATGAATGTAACACTGTATTAACAGGTTAACATAGAATGATCGCCCTTCGATTATTCCTTTGTCTCATTTGGAAGACGACCACCACTATGCTCGGGTCACGCCACCGCTCGCGCCTATGATCACGTACGCCTCTTCGTGTGTGAAAAACGTAACGGTCAAAAATCGACGTTTCTAGAGCTCGCTGCTTGACAATAACTATGCTCTCGTCGATACATTGTATATGATCCGGCGGGCAGATAAGACGGTCTGCCTGCGACACTGTAGGACCGCGAGCGACGGTTAGAAAATACAACCTGTGGTAAGCCTCGTGGCGTAACATTATTAATTTCCAAATTTCATTCGTTCCCAATTACTTGCACGGAGATATTAACCTATATATTAAATAATATATTAAGTAATTATTATTAAATTAAATAATTTTAAATAATTTCTTCGGAATATGAAATATTAGAACTGGAAAAATAAAATCAGAATTGATCAAGATAGTGAAAATAAAACATCATTTTACGAATAGCAGTGATTTGTCTTACACCATTGTGATTCTCAACTCATCGATTAATGAACATTACTCCAAGATTGACGTTTCCATTTTTTCGGTATTCACATAGCGACTGTCGCAAGCGATCACGCTACGAGTCTTCGCTCTTCCAAACACGTCGTACATAAAACACTTTACAACTCTGACTCGTACTTCCTGAACTTCGAACAAACTTTACGTACATTTCAAACGTTTACAAATCCAAGAGTCAACGTCACACGAGCGCTTTAGATACAGAATCTGATTAAAGTTGAATGATACATTTCAAACTAGCAATTACTTCTTGAAGCAAACAAGAATAAAGCTAGTGGTTCTTAAATTTTCTTACAGAAGTTGGTAACAACTTAATTGCTTCAAATAGTTTCTGATAAATTTCTAGTAAGTATTGAAACAATTAACTATTTGTACACATATAGACATTGTTTTATAAATATACTCGTATTATGTGTCTTACAAAATATTCTGAAATTTTATTATTCATACTTGTAACATTTGAAACCAACCTAAAAATCTAAATCAAAGTTACAAAATATTAATCGCCAGCACAAACACTTCGCAAAAACCACCAGAATATTCAAAGAGTTAATTAAAGTGTTTGTAAGAACAATAAAGGAGCTCCAATATATAAATTGTATCAGTTGACTATGAATTTATTAGCACGTTTGGAAAGAGGAATTTGATTTTAACTTTAATTTTAAGCTATTTTCTGTTGAATTAATGAAAAGTAGAGCTGTTCCTTTAATTATCATTCTAATAATTAGCCACAGTATGTAATATTAACTCTTATTAATATTAATTCTTAATATTAATTATTAAAGTAATTTTTATTTTAATAATGAAGTGGTAAAATAAAAATTTCTTTAAACTCGTTACAAATCTGATTTCACTAGATGGTTTATATATCAATATGAAAACTATCAAATAACTGGAGTTGGTTATTTATTTAGCCAGAATCAACCGATAAAGTACAGTATGAAAAGCAAGTCATTGTGCACAAAACGCTTGTAATTTGTAATATTCATGTTGCATTTAGATTTGCAAATACTAACAGCCAAAGTTATTTTTCCTCTAAATCCGCTACAAACGGCAATCATTTTCAACTATTAGGATTAGCGAGAATGAATCTGATGACCTGAATAATCCAACGGGTAGAGCAGTAGTCCGATGTATAGAAGATCCGGATTTGAATCCCGGTTTACCAATCCGATCAACCAATTTTTATCTTTTTTTTTCCTTTTTTTTTTCTGTGCAGTTTTTAAAAGCAAAGTACATAGCGTTTCGGATCATGAGTTTACGAGTACTTAGAGTATTACATTATTGACAATAAATATTTATGGATGTGTACAACGTCGAGTGAGAATATTTTATCGTAGTTGAATGATTTTATATTTAACCGCAAATAGAATGGCAAAAGAAGAAATCTACTAGGAAAGAAAAAGGAAAAGTAAAAGAAGAAATAAAGAGAAAGGGGACGATATTGTTTCGTTGAACTTTTAAATATCAGCTGACAACGCAAAATACGTCAAAGACGAAAATGTCGTAAAAGATAACGAAATTCGAAAGCTAGTTGCTGATTGTAGAATATCGGTAGTTCGTTACGGCTGCTTGATGTGTCCTCTGCTGCGGTTTCTCCGCGATCAATCGCGACAATTAATGGCGATTCGTTTGAATCACGGCAAACGGAGGCGAAATTCAAACTGACGCAGCTGGAAATCATGGTCGGTTGGATTTTCGTCGGACTTAACGTTTCATTAGTCATGCGCGGTGTTCGATGGCAGATAGCTCCGCTAATTAAATGCATATATCCCTAAACATCGTCCGTGAAACGTTCATTGCCGTATCGTGCAAACAATTGGCCAATTCGTTCGTACGTTCGCCAAGTGTTTCATCCCTCGAAATACGTTTCTCTCTTTTTGTCTCTTTCCCTCTCTTTTTTCCCCCTTTTTTTTCATTCTGGAATTGCGATATTGGAGGATATTGACAATCGAGCAACGAAAAAATTTGGAAAAATTCGTTACGGGATTCGATGGTGCTGCATATTCATGTTTCGTTGGTAAATTATTTAAAATCATTTAGTTGTTGAAATAGCCATTTAAAATGGTCGATCGACCGTACGTAAAATAAATGCTTGCCATTTTCCTCTCGGATAATGAAAAAATTTTCCGTCGATGCCTCTAATTTTAGTCTTTTAACGTTCTTTCGGTACGAAACGCAATTTCATGGATGTTACGTTTGCAAACTTTGACAAATAAATTTTCATTTTACAGGATCTCTTTCTTTTTCCATCTGATTCTCGAGATTAGTCAGAGCAGTTTTAAACTATTGACAAATAGATAAATTATTGACGGGCGAGGAACACGGATTACGGGAGAAAGGAACGAATCTGAATCGCAGATCTGACGGAGAGAAGTTGAAGCTTAAAGGAAAGATTTAATGCTGATCTTTTGACCTAAAGTCTGTTCGAGTTTCGCTTCCGTTGTTGAATTTGTTGGAAATTTGTCTAGTTACGCGTCTTCTTCTGCGATCATTTTGCTCGCTTTAAGCTATAATGAAAAGTTGGAAGTTTCTGCGGTGAAGATTATCGGACAGATTTTCTGTTTAGCACTTCTCGAGGTTAACGAGGCTTTAGAGACTGCGAACAAAACTTTTTACACTCTTTCTTTCTTTTTAAAGCTCCGTCGTGATTTATGTTTTTATCAAAAAGAGTAACTTCTATTTAGAATACATATTCACAGCCTACTTTTAATCGCTGTACGAAAGACATAGTATTTCCAATGAATAATATATCACTTTACACGTTGCATGAGGGAAAGTTTAAGTGAATGTCACTTAAGTATAGCTTTAGAGAAGAAATATTTACATATCTCGGTTTATTTTATTGAAATTATTTAAGTAATTGCATTTTTCACTCGAAGTATGAATACTTTATAAATATGTTTTAAAAAATGTGATTTAAGCCACGTTGTGAAAATTATTGCAACGCACTATTTATAATATTCTAAATAGTTATCGGAGATATTTTTTAGTGTATGTTACGTCGTTTACAATGTTTCATGTTGACATTCTCTCTCTTTTATTATTACGGAATGTTCTAAACATTCTTTTTTAGTTATTTATAACAACGTAGTAAAAAAGGTTATCTAAACGAAATTCAGCTGTATTTGATGGATAAAACTTTCAATGATGCTTGTTTTATAGCGAATTTAAGATCACCTTATTTTAAGGAGAGCTTTTTTTTTTAGTAAACAGCGCTATAAAAAAGCGACATAGTATGAAAGTATACCAGTGAAAGTTTTTAATAGTTTTAATGGGTTAAATAGAACCCTAATCTGGGGAACGTTTAAAAAAAAAAATTGATTAGTATACCTCTCCATCTCTATTATAGAGATTTAAGAAACTCGCTCGTCCAAAGAACGTAACAACTTACAAAGAAAGTATTAGTTTAAAGTTCTAAATTGATAAATGATTTTCTTCTGCTAAACTTTACTTGCTTGATATCGCGCTTAATAATATATATAATTTACAATTATAATTATAATTATAATAATTATTATGTATAAAACGATATATATTATAATTATAATTATAATTATATACATACATAATTATATACATAATACATAGCTTTCCTTATATGCGTTTAATACGCGTTTCTTAATATTTTGTGTAATGTCTAAAATTACTCTAAAAAAACGTATCATTCTTTGTGATTGCGTCTGTAAGACAGCGCAGGTTTCAGAAAAAGGATTTATAGAAACGTCTTCGAAACGAGTTTAAACGCGGAAGGTTCGCTTTTGTCAGTCGTAGGTAGCGATGGTCGATGCCTGAATCTTCGAATTCTAACTTTTTATTCGACTTCCACTTCAAGACGTTTTCCTGATCTATGATGGCGGCCTAAGTATTCTTATCCATCAGCCATTTACGGACACGGTAAACCTCACTTGACTCGAGCTGAAGGCGGCGGAATCGCTGTTATTTGTTCTCGTCAGAGGATTCGACACGGGTCATTCGCGTCCTCAATCCTATTTTCGATGAAATCCAGGTTAATGTTTTCACTAGAAGTTTATAATTGTTTAATCGTCTGGACATTTATTAATCCTACGCGGTTGATGCGACATAAAACTCTAATTTGAAAAGAAAGAAAAGAAAATGGAATTTATGTCTTCATGTTGTTAATCTACTTGTATAGTATTACCTTTCCAATCTCTATAATAATTGTAATAGTTATGATGGCGATTCTTCTTTTTCATATTTATAGCTAAATCTATTACAGATTCGTGGAACATCTAGTAATTCTATAATATAAATACTGCCGAATAATGACATTACGTAATTCCTTCGTGTTCTTCGGTTTTCAATATCGAAAAAACAATCCGCAATTTAATTTTTTAGATTTAAAAATTTGAAAGGCAAATATTAATTTACATATCGTTGAAAATCATTTTCTTATTACGAAAGTTGACAAAATTTAAAAAACTATTTTGTTATGTCGCGATTTCAATGATCCTTAATAGTCTTCGATAATTCGTTAACATTTAATCCTTAAAATACTCGATTGTAAGTAAATTTCTTTTCAACTTTTATACAACGTTTATACGGTTGTAATTAAAATTTGCAGAATATATAAGGATATTTTATTAATTTTTTACGTCATATCGATTTCCAATTGATTTCGATATACATACTTAAAATTAATATCATCATTCTTGATAATATCCGATTTCGTTAAAATGATTTTCATCCTTTTGCTGTGATCAGTTATCCATGCATATATCGATGACTCGATGAAGCCATTCGATAATCCTACATTATATAACCGGTACCCATATCGTGCTCTGCCAGCGCAAAATCCCGGTATGTAATATCAAGTTACGTTTTAAATTATGCTTTTTGGATTTTATCACTGAATTTAGGATTACATTCTCCGGTTCCCACAGGTATTGCGGCCCATATTAGATATTACGCCAGTAAATTTTGCTAATATTAAGATATTCCAACGGAGTTTCGAAAACGATCGACCAAGCATAACATTAACGTCACATAAAAAGCATCTAAAAACGAATGTAGCAATTATTCTACAATTTCTTCATTTTACCAAATTGATTCCGAATTACATCTTATTTTTTTACTGCTCGTTGTTAGCAGTATATAAAATTTCTTCTTACAATTCTATGCTGAAATCCTTCTTAGAACATTGAATGACTCTTTATTTGTTGAAATAAAAGCGATATCGGGACGTGAAGTTCCAAAGATTAGAGTAATATGATAAATTAAATTATTAGATAATTTTTAACCTGTACGCTATTCGTCTTTGAGAGGAGTCTGAATTTTTATTTGATTACGATAATCTAATGGAAAATTTTAGAAGTTTCGTCATTTAAGTATCGTTAATTTGAAAAAGAAATATATATATAATTTTTTAACAAAATAGTTATTTGAAATTAAATTTTACACAATATAAATGTTATAAGTAAAATTGCCAAGTAATTCCTGACACTCATATCTCTATCATAACAAAAATACGATCTCTAATTAGGAATTAATATCAATTGTCAAACGCGTTACAAATTTGCCGAATATCCTGATATTTAGTTATATATAATACATATAGCTTTTACGGTATTATTCTTCATTAGAATGCATCTCTATTTGTCGGTGGATGAAGTAAACGTGCGAGGTATTATGGTCACCCATTAATTCATTCAAGCAATTGGCAAATTATTATCAGTCGATAGCGGCTGATTCTACAGGTGTCGAATCGCTCTTGCAATTAATTAATTGGCACACTGGCGACGGTGTCCCATCGCAGAAGATCGATCGCGAAATGAGATTCGCCTTTCTGGCTCGTGCTCGCTTCTTTACCCCGTCACTCGGAAAGATGACTTCATTGCATTTATTATATGGATCACGCGGGACTTGTGAATGACTGTTCGATCGTTGAAACGATTTAACTTTATAAGAACTCGTTACAACTATCGCCCCGAGGGAAACTGACGTTGCAATAGGTCGAAGGTATTAAAGCGTAATGTGAACTCATTTAAGTACCGTCCTATTATGCTTGAACGTTTTATTCTATGATCGTTACCATATCTCGAAATGTATGTGGCTTGAGAACGTGTAACGTAAAGTATATGCGACGACGATCAGGGAATTAGGTCAACGATTTAAGGATGTTTATTTTATTTTGGTGGAAAGATCGGCGACGACGGAACACGATCAAAATGTTAACAAGAAACTACACAATTTCGAACTTTCTACGCGCGTACTCACGAATTACGTCGTAACTGCAAATATAAAGCGTTTCTATCCAGGAAAAGATTAAAATTTTAATGAAAAATTAATTAGTACACGTTTTTCACCTTTTCGCGTGCATATTTGTAAATCGCATTGCTGCTACAACTGTGAAACGTTTTCAATGGAAATATTTTTAAAGCGTGGAAGCATATACCTTATATAGTTTTTTAATCAAAAGCAATAAACAAAATAATGCGAGTCACTGCATCTGAAAGTGATCTGAAGCAAAAATAAAGTATCTTTAATAACGTACTTTTATTTTTCCGCGACTATGGTAGAGATATCAAATCGTAGAAATAAAACGAAGAATACAGTAAACGTTAAAACGATCGAGCACCATTTAAAGAGTCAGAGGTTAGCTAAATCCTGGAAAGATTTTGGCTCCAACTAACAAGGAAGATGAAATAAAAGGCGAGTGAGTTTTCCTAGAGGCACGTCCCAAAGGGAAATGAAAGTGGTTGGAGAATGGAGAATGGTGGACAGATCTTGGCAGAAAAATCGGCAGACGCGTTCCCTTCCGATCTACGTCGTCGAGACACCGACCGAGCATCTTATCGTATTTCACGGGGAAACGAAGTACGAACTACCCTTCCGCCTTTCTGTTTCCCTCCCATTTCCGGCTCCGCCATAAAGGATCCAGTTACCGCGAGGAAACGATTTCATTTTTCCTGCCGGATCAGTTCCAATCGCATGTCCTTTTAGCAGCCAATCCAACGCGATTATACCAGTATATATGTATGTAGCGGTCTCGTCTCTCCTCTCTCTCTCTTTCTCCGTACCAAAATGACTCCGTTAAATTTAACAACTGGCGGTTTCGGTACCGAACTTACGAACTTTGAGAGTGAGGCACAGCGGTAGCTAACTATTCCATTGTTACGCTAATTTCATTCGAATTAATTACACGTGCGATTACAATATTAACAGAAAATCGTTTAATCAATGATTGCGTAACTCACAATTTGGGATACGCGGATCTTTTTCCTATTTGAAGCTTCCGACGCACTATATCGTAAAATCGTTGTGAGTCGAAATGCATTTATTACAGATTGACTTCTGATATTCTATATATTCTACATTCTGTTTTACTCGAATTGAAGCGAATCACCTTCTATTAAATAAACGATGCAGATCCTCAGTGTCCTTTTAATCTGCTTTTAAGAACGTGGCTTAAAAGGTACTGCAACGACACACCGAGTAGGGTAAAAATAAGTACAAATCGGTTTAATTTACATAGTAATCATTGCTTGTTCTTGTATTTCAGTTGGTTTTTACCTACAAGTGAAAAGATTTATTTCATGAAACTTGTAATACCGTTAAGACGTTCACTACAAGGGTAATTAGTTCTTCAATTTAAGCTCAGGTAATTTATACTGGCCCATCTCATCTGTCTACTACGCATTTCTCTTCGCGTAAATCACAAGCACACCTTAACATATTTTCGCTGCTTTCGTTAAAAACGCCAGATTTCGACACAGCAACTTACTGCGTCCTAATTCTATCAAGGAATATATACATATTTTAATTTTGTTAAATAAATGTCTGATTCCTTAATAATTTTCACATACATATACATACTTACTGTCATTGTTCTATGTTTAATATAATTTATTTCTTACGTCCTATCTCTTCTTATACTCATTTTAACGTTAGATCGTTGAAAATACATACAAATCTGTACGCCTTACTTGACTCATACATAGAAAAATTATTCGTATGCATACGAAGTTTTAGAGCTCACTTTGTAAATTTAATAATTCATCGTCAATAATTTCTTGCTACTGCTCGAGTGAACTGATATTGTTGCGTGAGTTTAATCATTTTCTTCATTGATTGCATTTCAAACATATGAAAGCCAGTTATGCGTGGGCCATCTATATGTATAAACGAAGGAAGTTAGAAGTTAAACAGTGTTAAATATTAAAATTTAATTAATGAACTTGATTCTGTTCGTGCATTAATACCGAGTACAAATTTTATCCTTATCTCTTCGCTAGATCATTTCCAACACGATGGAAAGTTTGTCAATTTATATAAGTAGCATCTATATATGTAGGTATACAGTTTTGTGCAGCTATAACACCGAAGTTTTCGCGACAATCGTCATGACATTTCCTATTCCATGTAGGTAAATCCAGATAAGATTATTGCAGATTTTCCTTAATACACAACTTGTTACATGCAAGTAGAAACTGTTCATCTCTGTTCATGGAAAATTATATCGTACAAGTTTCTGTGGTAAAATGAATTCATTACAATACGAATTTCATTTTCCAGCAATTGTTAGATCCATGAAGAATAGTGAATGAAATATTACGGTACATCTAAGCGTTGGATTCCAATTTTTCCGTAAGCGTAAACTTCATTTATCATTTGTGAATAATAAAAGTATCTTCTTGAACATAGAATAGAAAGATCAATCCTTCCATAGCAACATGAAAAATGAAAATATCTATTTTAGTAGCTCCAGAATTTGAAATCTGTAAGTTTCATTAACAGTAATCTCATCGGTAAGCTGCGGGTTTTTATACAAATGAAAATTTTCATCGCCACAGTTCAACAAAGTAGAATCGAAATAGAGATCCATTTTAGACATCGGAAACTATAACGATTACTCTACTTCAGATATTCGTTCTATTTTGGATTTCAAAATAAAAATTAATTGTTAGATAGGTTTTAATATTTTACATGATATTTTGTAACCAAAATCAACTCCAAATCAACTGATAAATTCTTCCTCATCCATGATTTTACACTCTGAAAAAAGAAAATTATTCACGTGCGATACGTATCTATCTTAATCTTGCAGGTATCAATGACAAAGTTTCATGATATCCATCGATCAAATTTCGTTCGCGTATCCTGTTTAAAAATCTGCCCTGTCAATTAGTAACGGCTGGAAATTGGGGATAAACAGCTAATCTTGATACGTACGCTTCTATATGGACGCACATAAATGGGGTTTCACGAAATCGTGATTGACATACGTATCGACATCCCGCAACATGCGTCGAATTCAAATTGTTGACTGATCAATGCGACTCATTGGCAATGGGGGAAGTAACAGCGACAGACGCGTGACAATACGGGAAATTTCGGAAACGTTTGCGGTACACAATTCCCTGTAACCCTCTATAACGCGTTGAAAATTAACGTTCAAGGTGTCGCACGAGTACTTTCTAAATATCCTAAACGAATCGCAAATTTTACTGTAATGACATTCGCATTAACCATATCTCGTTAAAACCAATTGTACGTGATTTTATTCATAGTAACCGAACGTTTCTTCAATTGAAAGCTTAGCGAAAACAAATAATTTTCAAGATGTTTATTCGTATTAAAATTTTACTACGATTATTATTTAGTAAGCAGTTTTTTCGTGAATGCAAGTAATATTTCGAGGAAGCAAAAAGTCGAAGACTCGAAAATAATCATGTCGAAGCTGAGTGTGTTTACCGTGGAAGAAAAAACGTTTCCTCGAGCATGTTCTTGTCGCGATTGCATCGCGACGCGCTGGCAAGAGCTCTCGGAGGAAATTCGAATAAACAGTCATAAATCACACGGAGAACCGGTAAATAGGAACATTCGCACGGAATTCTCGGTAAAAATGGGCGACATTTCGATAAAGGGGAAAGAGAAAACAGGAAGATCACGAAGGAGGTGCCTAGTGGGTAAAATTCGTCGTTATTCGCGTTATTCTTAAGCATCAGGCTCAGCGAAACGTGTTCTGGTAATGGCGGCAGGGCATTAACGAATGGAATGTGCGAAAAATGGTGAGAATTTTTGGTTTAAACGTGGATCCAGGTCAAACGCGTAAAAAGATAGTAAGCCTGGACAATGCTGCATTTTGAAATAGACCGGTGGAATTGTCAGTGGAATATTCGTAATTTAAATCAACTGGCTGAAACTCCGTGAAACTGGGTCGAAGACAAAAACACCTTCGAACAAAGGAGAATCGGTGTTAATAGATACTTGCTAGAAGGGAATCTGTAAGCGTTTGTGTTAGAAAAAATAATTCTGCTGAAAACGCGAACGAAATTTCTGCTGGAGGCGAAGTAATACGAATGTAAAAATTTCGTGAAAAGGATATTAATCGTTGAATCAAGTTTCTAGAGGATCGAGAATAGGGAAGAACTCGGCGACAGAATTTGACTTTAAATGGAAACGCGGCTGAAATAGCTGTCAGGAAAGTACACCGCGTATACGAGTTCAAGTATAAGCTCCCCCTATTGGCGAGTATATTGCTTGCCATGTTTTGAAGGTGTTGCGAATTAGAGCATAGCTGTAAGGCACGGCGAAGTAGCGGGGAAATGAAAAATGAATATAGCGTAACAGCTGTAACAAAGTATTCGACTTACGGAAATTTATATCGACAATACAGGACATTTTTATTTGTACAACACGTACGTTTCCATTTTGGCTAGGAAAGATTTTCGTGCGTTTAAGACGATTTTCTACAATTGAAATATCGCCTCTCCGTTTCTCCTGTAAAATACAAAGAACACCGATGTAATAAATATTTGTTTCCATAATTAAACGAACCAATTTCATCGAAGAATTATTCTATCCGACATTAAAATTTCCTAAACTAAAGCACAGCCGTACAAAAGTGAAACCACAAAATTCGAATAAAAGAATGGGAAAAATAAAGAAAGAAATGCAAAGGGAAAGAACCGCAGAAATGAAAATCTACAGAAAAAAAAAGAACGCTGTGGAATCTGTTTTCACGGTCGAAGATCAACGAGCCGCAAACATTGGTCGACAGTGGAGGTTGGAAATACCGAAAAATCTTTTGTTAACAGAGGCACGGAACTAACGAAGCGCACAACAGAGCGATAATAAGAAAGACAGGGAAGCGCTAGCAGAGTGTCGGCGGATGCATTGTTAGTTAAGCCAGGAGATAGCTGTGATTTAGGACTCGGACGCAGCACGTTTCGAGAGCAAAGGGTTCGTGCTGTAGCAGAAATGGAGGGACGAAACGGGTAAATGCGCGTCCTCGGCAGGAACAATGCTGAGTGGTATGTATATCTACAGATAGACAACCGGCCGACTGTTCGCCCAACCAACGATATCTAAGCTGCCAACCGGCAATGGCAATGGGCCATGGGGATAGCTAGTAATTGCCGGCTGGTCCTCAAGTGGCAACAACGGTGCGGCGGTCAATTTCATCCCTCTTCTGCCTCCCCCCCTTATCCGGAAGCCGCAGAGACCCCTTTTACGCTACGCTATGGTATACAGTAGCAGGATTTTCCGGAGATTATGCCGAAAATCGGGCCTATGTCCTTTAATTTATTAGTCTTCGATTGAGCGATCGTAGAAACGCGAGACGCTGGGTTTTTGTAGTCTCGACAATCGCGGTATTTTGCATTTGGCACAAGAAGTCAAAGCACGTTATTGCGCGTAGATATTTGTGCATTATTGGACTCTCGTGCATGCACAATTGAATATTCGATTAGCAAATTTGAATGTTTTGTTATTTATATCTACATTTGGCTTTGTCATTGGGAAAATTTTATCGCAAAGCCACAAATTCTGATCACCGATATTAAAAATTATGTCTGTCTTGAAAAGAATTATGATCGTAAATTACAGAGAATTACCGTCTGTGTATGAACAAAGTACCAAGAACCATCAATCAGTGGTTAAAGAAGTTAAAAAGTTTGAAAATGAGAGGTGTACTATAAAGGAAAATTGACAATTATAATATGATGATTCCTGAGGATATGAAAAAGTTATTGTCTTCATTCAGTCAAACCGACGCTTTTGCTTATGAATCATTGAAACTTTATGAACGATCATAAAATCCAAAGAACCGAAAAACTCGCAGGGAACTGTTCCTCCACAACAATGCTCAACTACCTTCAGCGACTGTGATACTGAAGTTCCTGTGTAAACTTCAACAATAGGAACATCCATCTTAGAGTACGGACATTTTGCCAACCGATGCGCCATGTGTTTCGTCAAAAGAAAAAATGATGTAAGGAAAAATACTGTAAAAACCGCTTCGGCAATTTGTCGATAAATTTTCACAATTTCACAATTACAGTTCTTAAACCTTCTACTTCAATTATTTTCCAAGTTCATCGCGAGGGAAAACAAATAATTATAATTCTAAAGAGAAACGTGATGCGTTCGTCTTTAGCAAAATATAAATTCCTTGTTGTTCATACATTTACAACAACCAATTAGCATAGTGTTTACGTGTATCTAATAGCTGTAAAACATGCAAACACGTCTATGAATATTTAGTTTCATACGAACTCACTATATGTTCATGAATATACGATCTGTTTGACGTAAACAAATTGAACACTGATTGTATATTTATCATGAGACCAAGTTATGATACATGCAATATAAACACAGTATATGTATAATACAATATAATTGTTACAGCAGAGACTGGAGACATTACATCACGATTTTTCCGGAAATAATTCAATTACACTGGCAATGGAAATACCGAAATTTACAATAAAACGTGGAAGATGTTAATTGTTAATTGTTCTAAATTATTAGAGCGAGCTAATTATTACCTCAGAGTACTGTTTTAGGAAAATTGCTATACTGTCTCGCAAAAACTGTTAAATTTATGAAGCTATATTTTATACCGATTCGTCGAAATACTGCTATGAATTAATTAAATGTAAATATTCTCTTAAACCAGGTAGTCAAGTATTAGAGTACCATACTGAATGTATCGTAACTAGATTACGTATTTTATGGATTTATATAAAAATTTGAAGATACGAATGCATTTTATACATTTATTATACTTATATTTAACAATTCAAATAATTTTCTATCTAAGTTTCATTTCCTAAATTATATTTACAAAAATACAAATTTCCATAAATATCCGCAGTCTGTTTATAACGAAAATGGCAATGGACACTATTAAATTTAGGTAAATAATCCTAAAATAACATTAAGCGTTTGATACTCCTTCGAATATATGTATGAGGATTTAATTCTGTTTCACTCGCACTAATTGTTTCGCACTCTGAACATGAGGGGCTGGAGAGAGATATCGGTGATCAATTGGTCCAACACCTACGCCTTCCACAAATCGTCCAAACACGATCGCGAGGAGACAATTTGCGAGACATTACTGTAATTTATTTGCTAATGGAAAAAATTAATTATTCGTAGAAAGGAAACGCTTCTGAGGGTTACAAAAACGATTAGCATTAAAATATTACTACTTTGTGTTGAAACTAAGTGAAATTTACATTACCGTAGATGAATAGATCAAAGGGGAAGGCCATGATAAATTACCCATTTTTGTTTTTCATGTAAAAACAATTTTAAAATTCATACCTTGTCAACCATTATTACTGAAACAATCTTTTTATTAAATTTGGTTATAGGATTCTTTTAAACAATATCTGCATCAAAATTATCCATTTCTCAAGAATATTAGTTATTAATACATTTTATGTGTTAGGTATACTCCTACCTTTTTCACAAAATTTTATGGATTTGTCATCTGTCGTTAAAAGATACGTTTATGGACCGAATGGAAAATTCGATGATACTGGTCATATTTTTCTCATATAATCTTCAGGTACTATAATACAAAAAAATGTATAACTGAATCTGTTTGATATAACACGGATTTTGTTTCACATAGCTGTTATTACTCGATTTTCTATAGATTTTAATAAAGATTTGTAATAAAATTCTCTGCTTATACTATCTAATGTAATGTAACAGTAATCAAATTTCGCTTTTCTGAGCCTAATTTAACGACACCCTTTTCACAGTATAAATTGGAATTTCACCACTTGTATTTAATTCTCTTTTTCTGGTATTTTTCTCTTAAATTTGTAATTTGATTTTTATATGTGGATTTTAATTTCCACTGTATTTTGAACTGTACTGATACCCACATTCTCTTCGTTTTTCATTTTCTTTTTATAGAATTTTAATTTTTTGTTGAAAATACAAGCTTTATTTTTCAATGTTTACTGCAAAATTTTCACAAACTAGTGTTTTTTTTCTCTCCTTACTTTTAATCTTCTCTGCAGTTGTAACTCTCACCCCTTTTTTCCTACTTTTCGTTTCAAGTATTCTTGCACTCTCTTTCCCATTTCGTCTTTTTCCCTCATTTTACACTCTCAGACAATCATTTCCTCGTTTCTCGTACGATATTCGTCATTTACCTTTCATTTTATCTTCGCCTCTAGTCTTGCACGAAACATCGAATGAATGGTTTAATTAACGATTAATATTATATATGAATTGACACTAACACTCAGCTACTACAACTACATTAAAACTACATTTTTGAATATTTTCATGTAGAAGTAATTTGTAAACTGTAAAGGTTTTACTGTTTCTTAATTTAACTTTTTTTTTAGAATTTAATTTATATAACGAGTAGAAATTTTCAATAGGTCTATCATATATATATTAATACAATTCTATCATCAAAATTACTCTAATTTCATTAAATAATTGTATTTTAGAAATAGAATGGGACTGCCGGCGATAACGAATTATATAATACAGTTTTATCTTTAAGATTAAAGACTGAAAGATTGACTTTAAAGGATTTTTTGAGATCAACTTTAAAAACAAATTGACAAATAAAATCTATGAAATCAAACGAAATGTATCCTGAAAGCAATGATTGATCAGAAAAAAATGAGTATTTCAGAAAGTATAGGCGATCAAGTTCATCATTACGTTAGGTTTATCAAAGTTGTATAACGATCCATCTTGCTTAATCCTTCCTTCGAGCATACTTCAGTTTAACGTATTACTATATTGATTTAAACATTTCAATTAAGCTATAGCAAAATCAGCGATGATTACTTAATCTCAAAAAGATTCAAGCAGATTCAAGCAAAACGTTATCGCCGATGTTATTGATCATGCGCGCACCCCTTAAATTCAGATTATACTGCGACTATTCTTTTAATATATTCTTCCTTGCCGAGAAACCCATTATTCAAAAAACAGATGTCACTTGTGGACAATCCCTGGGTGCGAATAAAACCCTAGAAGAATAAGACACATTTTAACGTCTTAGCCGTGAAACACGAAAGCGAAAATCTGGATCTGATATATATATATATATATATTTTCATATCTGTCACTGTTATTGTTCTACGAGGATCCTGTTGAATATTTTAGCCGACAAAACGACGGGCTCGACACAGAACGTATTTACGGATTACTACATCTGTTTCTCGTAAAAATTCTTGTCGTGAATCAGGATGGACGTCTTCTACGTGCGACATACATAACGTCGTCAGGATTTGCGACGGATTACCACCGACACCATAAGTCCTATTCTCTATGGTGTCCGATCGATTGGGCCAACAACGAAAGAGGAAGATCGGCTATTTCCTACGCTTCGAAAAACCAGTCCGACCAGTCAGAATTCAACGACGTGCCCGCTTAGTCTCTTAAATCTTGATTGATGATCGAGTCTTTAATGTGGTACTATCTTGAAAAGAATGTCGACCTCGGTTACCAAGAAGATCAGAGTAATGTCGTCTTATCGTCTTAAACGTCCGAACGTCTGTCTCACTTTTCTTTACAAATGGACCTAATCATTGGCCGTCGCATTCATTACATTGCACACGGTCTTTTCTTCGTGTTACTTGTACAGCATACAATGCGGCTGCTTAGAGTTCATTTTCTCTCTCTCTCTCTCTCTCTCTCTCTCTCTCTCTCTCTCTCATAAAGAAATTTATTTATAAATTGGATATTGGAACACTGCTGTTCGCTATTGTTACGCTGAGGAACGAAACGTTCATTTAGTTCATTGCAAACTTTTATGACAAAGCAGATACAGCATACTGTTTATACAAAAAGCTATTCTAGAAAGTGAAGGGTATTTCATATCATAAAAGCATTCGTAGAACAAGAAGAGATAGCTACTCTTCAACTTATCGCAGACTAGCGTTCATTATTTTCTCAGACGTAATGAGTCTCGAATGAAAAACTATCTAGATTCTTACAGTAAATATTTAAAAATTACATATTTCATGTAATGTCTTATCTGCAACGTTCAAATTCATGCACGGTCGAATCTCAAAGAGACAGCAATACTACGGTTTAAATACAAAAATTACTTTTTAAATACAAACAGATGAATAGCACAATTATGAAAACACGTGTGTTCAGTATAAACGTTATTTATTACAAACTTGATTAAACTGTTACGTACGAGCACGATACACGATAAATAAAAAAAACATAATAAGAGCTTTATTTTTCACTCACGGTCGGTAAAATAACTCTTTGACCATGTCGCTCCTTACTGAACATAAAATGAAACAGTGAAAAGAAACGTAGAAAATGTTCAGAGTTAGGTGCAGGTGGATGTGAAGTAGAAACATCCATATTTCTGTCTGTAACAGCCATAGCAACCTGTACCTTTTCAAATAATGGAAATAAAACACTGCGATTTTTGTAGTCCACACAGAAATACGGACACTCCGTACAACGTAAGCAGATTTTGCGATATTTGCGCATGTATACGTGTGTAAACGTAAATTATCAACTTTTTTTTTTCACGCTGGCGCTGTGAATGAGTTTACATCGTGAAGCAGCCTGCAAGCTTCAATTACATACAGTATACAGCTCGGTTTGGCGAAAGGCAGAAAACTTTTCCTTTGAAACACGCGACCCTTGCAAGCTGCATCTCGTTGTTTCGCAACGTCGTTTAACTATTAATTGTCTCCTGGTACAATATGCAAAGGGAACGGGATAGTAAGTTTAACACAAGCCAGCTGTTCGCTGTTATCATTTGCCACGCGTGTTCACGTTCGTGCGAGCGCAGCATTCGTTCGAAAGCATCGACCTTAACCTTTGATTCGAGTCGACGATGCAAGACAACGCGAATGACCCCACCGCGATAGAGCATTTCTTGTTTTTCTTCGAGGCGGTCTCGCGATAAATAACTGTTGGCAAACGTTTCGAGGACCAACAGGAAAAAACGAGTACGGAGATGGAAAGCGACAGAGGGGAAAGAGAATGTCGGGAATTTTATACATCGAACTGGAAACTTACCTCTGTTCGGACGTCAGGCTTCTCTGCACTGGATAGAAAAACTTATACTTACTTCCTCTCATTTTTTACTTTCCTTCCAGTTGCTCTCTTTTAAAATAAGAGTAAATTATTTGAATCATAAGAGTAATATGATAGTGACATTTAGAAAGGTACGGTTCATAAACTTGAGGTGTATATAAAATATATTAAATATACTTCATATTAATACTTTTAATTAATGCAAAGAGAAGAACGATAGTTGGGGCTGGATAAAAATTGGAATGATATGTATTGCAATTTCTATAAATTTATATATATCCTCAGATTAGTTTCTCTGCATGACTATATTGGTCATAATAGTCCCGCCTCATACTTGATAAAATTTTTTAATGTTTTATATAATAATATATGGTTTATTCGTTAACAGTTTCTATAAACTATAGCTGAGAAACATAATTAGCAATATATATAATACATGTATATATGGACGAAATGTTTGGAATCTAAAAGTCTAGAGTTATGAAAAACTCGAAATAGAAATTTCTCTCTACACAGAGTAGAGAAATGTATCCTTGCCTTTTTTCATTTTTTACCTTCTTCTTAGCTTGTTTCGAAGAAATACAATATAGAAAGACAGAAGAACCATAGAATGAAAAAGGAGGAAATTGTATTGACTCGGTCAATGACGCTGATACGCGCACGCTGTTTTCTGCATCAAAGTCGTCCCGCGTTGCCGCTTATCAGTCACGAAGTAGCGAGGTTTCCCACAATTTTTCGCTTCGCTATGACTGTGAAAATCGTTGGCTCGATGGTTTGGACTCTCGAAAGTCTACTTTCGGTGGTTCCGTACGTCAGGAAGTAACTTCAGGCTGAGGAGATGCTCGTTCTCGAAAGAAGAAGTAAAAAACGAAATTTGCCAAACTTTTGCCTCTTTATTATACTGTTTGGAATCGAGTTGAAGTTCATTTCGCACGATAATGGAGACGTTTTATGTCACTAAAGCGATATTATCGGAGTAACCCCGCCCCTTTCGCTTTGGAAGCGATCCAAAAGCAGGCAGGATGAGTGTCGCCCGACGGAATTACCTTCGTAACATAAAATACCCTCGTAGAAAAATAATCGGGACTTGGTCGACTCAGTTTTCGCACGAGCAAGTGATACGAATGTGGTTTTCGTAGCATTAATTTCTCCTGGGATCGAAATGTCGCTGGAAAAATGTTCTACCGACATGGATAGAAAAAGGCCGCGTTAATTTCAATGTTATTACAGTTTTTGATGGAGAATTTTTCACTGCTTTATCGAACAAAGTTGCATTTATGTGCAAATGTATGGATATTTTCAGAACGATATAGAACGACGTCAGAGGGAAATGTTTTTATAACAAAGTGATTTTTGCTTTTTTTCATGCATCTGTTATTTTTATGCTGCTATGTGAAAAAAGGTATTTCTACTGTTATTTTACTACTTTTGCCAATTTAGTACCCGAAGGAAAATATATTAGTCAGCTCGTATAGATGCTTACAATTTTTTCAAAAATCGCAGCCTAAAAATTTAAAACGATATTGAAAACATTCATGTACTCTTTGTCTATGTAAAAGATATCGTAACTGATATTATATAATTAACAAATTAATAAAACAGCTCGGATCATCAATCTGTGATAAAAGTATTTGGGAACATATGTGAGTAGTCAATTACACGATTTCTAAAAATGTTAAAGGAATTATTATTATTTATTTATTTATTTATTTTTTTTTATTTATATGTGGACGATACCCTTGATTAATACAATAATATAAAATGAACGAATAATTGCGGTTGGTAATAACAACAGGTCATAAATAACGCAGAAATACCAGTGAATTACGTTCCTAACATGTTTCTTAAATACAGGACGCCATTCGCGAAAGAAGTCTGAGCGATGAGCGAGCAAATTAGCATGTTTGCAAATGCAATTGATGCGACCACTAGATGCGTAATTGATTCTATATAGGAATTTGTGGAAAATTAGAAAACTCCTAAAAGAGCTGGATGGAGCAGTAATCTTAACAAGCTGAGGAATCTCTGAACAGTCAGTGTTAATGGTTTACAATTGTGAAAACGAATATGGCATCAACTATGAATCTACGTTGCTGCAATGAGTGAATAATCAGAGGAATGCTAGCAACGAGTCGTAATTATGGCAAGAGATGGGAATGGGCTTTCCAGTTTTATGCCAAGGAGAGCGTAGAAAATTATGTTGAAATCTCATCGTTGAAATTAGCATCCTAACACGACCAAATTGACGTTATTGCTTATTGTGAAAGATCCACAATATGAATGTATGAAGTATGAGCAACGATATATTAAGTATAGTTGTGGAGTCAATAAAGGAATTGACAGAAATTGAATACTTATGGATCTGAATCGACGAAATATATATTACACAGTAGATATACTTAAATAAAAATTGATATTTGTATTGCAACTTCGTTTTTTTCATTTTCCAGTTTGTCGGAATAATAATTAATATCTTAGTTCTTTTTTAACTAGATGCTGTTATAATCCGCAGTCTTTTCACTGCATGAAACTTTAAATTTGTACGCCTCCATAAGACTCGATAATTTAATCTATATCCTCGCTATATCTTGGTTCGCACCATAAGGTTACGTTTTATAACCTCGTTTTAGTACGCTAATTAAAGCAAACAGGCATTTATCAGAATTTCACGTGTCTTTTGCCGCACTATATAAAGACGTTCGCAAATTAAAGACGTTTTACGCAGTCGTTGCCGGGAAAAGTCCAATTACGCGATTCCAACTGCACGTAGAATCGCGTACTAGCGCGGAAAACCCTCGTAAATCTTTGGCTAATAGAGAAAAATGATGGGAATGCTGGGAGTTAATCTGCGGTGTTGGCGGTGGCCGCTAGCTGGTCGTTAGTATCGCACTATACACGCCGAAAAGTCATAAAGAGGCTTGCAGAAAATACGTAGGACAAACGATAACCGCGACCATTATCTATGAGAGGCAAGTACAAAGAATTCTTTGTCGACCATTTTCACGACTTAATTTTCTGACCGATTTTTTTATAAATACACGAGGTGATTAGTAGGATTATGCCTAACGATACGACGGTTGCATTGAAACGGCACGCAAAGCGAAGTTTTAATCTCAGATGAAAGGGAAACTTGGTGCGTTCTCTTCAAGGGGAGCGAACTATTCAAGAGATAAACGTTTACATACGGCAGAAATGAATTCGTTCGTAGATTGCTAGTGACATATGAATCTTGATAAAGGGTTTCGTGCGTGAGGAGTGCTAATATTTCTCAATGTTACAAAACGTGTTTATTAAGATGTAAAAAATGATACAGTTACTTTGAAATATAGCGACGTTGAGGTCCAACGTTAAGTAGAATTGCACCAGTCTCGAATTAAAGAGAACTTATATTATTTCGTCTGTTGAACAAGGTACTTAATACAGTTAATGATTATCGATTACGATTGAAATATTTAGTAATTGCAATTAACGGCTATATTTTTATTGAATCTAGTTATAACAATTGCATTAGCTTGAAACAGACCAAGTATTTATGTTTGATCTACTACTGACAAGTTTCCCAATAAATCATTTCGATTTATGTACAACAAAAAACAGGTTTCTTCTATTCATTACATAAGAAGGTGATAACTGTTATTCCGTTAATTGTTACTCTTTAATTTATCCATTTTACTAATGTTTCTATGCTCTTATTACATACAGATCAACTAAAGTAATCGGATGTTTGTAAGTGATAATGTTTTCTATAATGCTCGCAATAATATTTCATAATTACGAACGAATTTTACGTGTACGTCTGCGATGTGCAATTCTCTGTAGGAAATAAAGAACACGAAAATTCGACAGTACAGTGATCATTCTTGTCAAAACACGTAGCATTCCGGGACATTTAAAAATCCAATGAGAAGAATCACGTGTGACAACTGCTCTGTTAAAATTCGCCACACGAACACAGAAAGCTTTATCTGTCCACAGGGGGTTACTTCACTTTTATCTGAAATTAGAACGTCGCTTCGCAATTTTTGGAAGAGCCAACATTACGCGCGATATCTGCGATCTGCGCGTCGGTTTCACCCATTAACGGGCTGCTCACGGAACTTAAGCGCGTGGGAAACTACGGAAAATGACACCGCGAATAGAAATTCAAATTAAACGTACTAACTACGTCGAGAATTCGATTGTACAGCGTAATTTGGTGACAATTAATTCGAACAATTTAATACGTAACAAGCGGTTTGATTCTTTTCATCATGCCGTGAATAATCACATTCAAACTAATAAACCAAATAATATTTTGCAAATAATTATTCGTAAATATTATTCATAATTGTCTTTTTAATTCTTTTTTAGTGTATTAATTATGATCATATACTCTCTCAGCTCACTATAAGTATTTTATAATATATAATTATATATGATATAATAATGTAATGTAATATAATGTAATATACACAATGTCCCATCTAACTTGAGCTAATCTTGATATCTGAGATATATGATTTTTATTGACGAATAAATTTGAGAGGAAAACGTTACTTGATTTATAGAGGCAAATAAATTAATAAGTATAAAATATTGTTAAAATTTGAAAGAAAAATTTACGTGTTTATTTCCGTTTTGTTCACTTTCTGCGTACTTTGATAACTTTCAGATATTTCCGTAATAGGTGAAAACTGCCACTGAGATCATAGATATCGAGTTCGGTTGTGTCAGCTTTTGACATATACGGAACGGTGCGGTGGTTTAATTTCAGATAAAAGCAAAAAGCGACCCAATGATAAACTGTAACATATTGTTAGCACGGGTTTAAAGCAATAATGCGCTATTTGCAATCATTCGCTTTAGTTAGACAAGGTTTTTCGGAATTACTATATAACTTTAAAATTAAGAGGAAGGAGAATTTCACTATTTTTAATCGTTTCTTTATTTCAAAACACGTAGGCATATGTGCATGCTGTAGAATTTGTTATATTTGTTTAGAAATACATAAACGTTGTTCATTGAGTCGATGAAAAAAGACAATTCAATACAATGCAAAACTTTGTCAAATTATGAACAATTTAAATCTACGTTAGAACGTTTCCTGTCGCTGAGTTATAAATAAAAAGTTATAGTATATAAATTACAATCACGTAATTCCTACTACAAAATTATAATTATAACTCGTACATATACGTTGTAAGATCTTAAAACGCTCGGAGCTTGCTTTAGAGCTTGATATTGCTTAATGGATATTTATCATATGAACGAGGGAAGTATTGTAGTATATCATGGGAAAAGATATAAACAAAATTGGATAAAACGCAACAGATTTTCTCTAGAGTGGAGTATAAGTGCATTGTGTTCGTCGTTAAGCAACGTGAAAGATGTAAACGTTCATGCATTAAAACATGAACTGCCTTTAATGTGTACCGATATTACGAAGATATGAATTAATAAAATATGCATGCCATGGATTTCGAAGCTTTTATAGAGATAAGAATCAGAATAAAGCATCTTCGTAAGTGACCTATATCCGACGAGATTCAATTCATTATGCAGTGCATCAGTTATTTTTCTTTCACACAGTTTATTCGGGTGATTAAATTTTTCCAATAATTAAATAACTTTGTTTCTATATGAGAGAAGTTGAATGATTTGAATTGAACTTGAATTGTTTTATACATATTAGTATTAAACACGAGCGAAATCCTTTGAATCAAAATGAAATAATCTCTTCCACTTTCTAATCTTATTTCCCAATTCTTCTCACAAAGAAGTATATCCTCAAATTATCCATTAATCAATATTCCGATAATCGGCTCTTCCTTTAATCGAGATTGTATTGTAGATGTAATATACATATATCTTCTCGATAGATATAGTGTATAATTATAAAAACAAAATTTCAAATTTCGCGTGTTTTAATATTACTTCTCGCACTGAATAATAACCGTGCAAGCAGTAATGTCATTATGCTAAATCACGGGAATATAGAAGATAATTGATTACCTCATAGTTTAGTTCAGAGTAAACAATGCTGTTTCATATAAAAGGGGTGATGTTATCCACGTCATTAAAAAAAGCTGACCAAGGTTCCTGTCATTTCCAGCATTCTCTCGTTTGAAAATATTTCAGAGGGTGTGTATTTGTGTGTCACGTAATTTGTCAGCAGAATTTTTTTAAAGAAATTAATGAATGAATCGTGTTAACTCTTACGCGTTCAGTGCGTGTACGTGCAGTGTTTTCATGAATCATATATCGTTGGATATTTAAAACGCGCAAGGGATACGTGCTTGTATGAAATTCAGCAAAGGACATTTGCCGCTGGTATAAACAAAATTTGCGCAAGCATAAAAGCATTAAATGCTATGAATTAAATGATAGTAGTTAATTGAGTTTCGACTATGTTTTCTCTCTCATTAGCAAATATGATGTACATATATTTATATTTTATTCATCGGCACCTATTAAATAGCTACGTCTATAATATGTATTTATCAAACATATATCCACCCATGTAGTTTAAATCATAGATAGAAGAAATATAAGTGATATAAAATTGTTTTTATAATGTTAATATTCAAATCATACAAATAACAAGATATTTAATAAAATGTTTAAAATTATTAAATGAAAACATTACCTCGATTCTTTCCACGAATTTACTACTTAGAAAAATATAAAAATAATAATAAAATAATAAATATAATAGGAAAAAACATTGGAAACTACATGCGTATATAATAGCGTGAACATTCAATAGTATATATAAATTATGTTCTAACTTATGTTCTGAAATAGGTACATACCATGGCAAATATGATATTATGAAAAACACAGCAATTTAAACCACTTCGTACTTCAAATAATTTTTTTACACGATGTTAGATATGTATGCGCATATATGTTTACATGTACAGTATACAATGTATATATTTAAAATTAGTTGCTAATTAACATTTGAACAAAGTTTAGCAGGAAATGTATCTGAAGTTTCAACAGAATCAGAACGAGCTACTAGCCACTGGCCAATGCATTTAATTGATTAAACTGGTTTCGAACGATACGCATCGAGAACTAACTTTGGTGACATTAGACTAATGAATTTAGAAATATTGGTGTATTTTATCGAGAGACTTGAAATGCTCGAATAATTCACTGCTATGTATTCTGTTATTAATTTCAGGTATTATCAACTCCACCACTCTGTGGTTTCACTGCGCGTCATATCAATTATCTTTATTTAATAATTACGAATAATCGCATTTAGCTCACGATGCATTTCATTTCGGTGATACTCCTATTTGTGAAGCGAACGGTTCTGCTATATTACATTTGCATTTGTCATAAGATATAATACGTGAAGAAATTGATATTTTAATCAAATACGTTTTCTTCGTAAATATTTCTTCTTTAACGTTGCTGTTTGTGTCATGGTAATGGTGACAAACTTGAGACTTACATGTAAAATTGAAAAAAATATATATGTATTAAAAAATATAGAAATCGTAGGAAAAAACGTATAGAATCAAAATTTGTAGATCACTTCCAATACGTAGACATGAAAGAATCTTAATATTTTAAATATTTAAAGTGCACTAATATTATTATAAATGTTTATATTTCTTGGTATTTTTGATATTTTTATGTCAAATGTTTACTCTACTAGATTTACTTATTGTGTCAGATATTTACTACCAGTCAATTTATCTTGCGAAAGTTATAAAGAATCACTAAGCGACAATCAATCATATGATAAATTAAATAATCCTGCCTTGTATTTAATTTTAGAATATTAACAGTAATAAATTATCAAACTATGTTTGTATAGCTTTTGAAATATCGAAAATCGTTAGAATACTGGCAAGAGGAAAATTCATTTCAAGCTTCATCTAATCATAAATTATTTAAAAATTACGTATATTTTAGAGAACAAAATCGTGATATCAACTAATATCAATTGTTTGATTTAACAATACATAATCCCTATACAACACGACTTCTATTAATAATGGCATATCATATAAACATTTCAAAGCCCATGCCGTACTAGGTATGGGGTTTATGGGTGGTCAATCTAGTGGAAGCTAGCCAGACGGATCAATATCACATTACTATAAATAATTAATAGGCAAATCCGTTTCTATACGTGCTGCGATTTCTAACTGCCCCTTTTTTACGCTATCTACAATTATATTAACCTTTCTATGTCGGAATTATTTAACAGTTAGAAGCATTGATCTATAATGTTTCTTTGTTTATTATATTTTATAGTTTTACTTCTTACATAGAATTATTTAGAAGAATTTTGACATTTAAAAACATATGTGGATTTTACGTTTATATACACAAATATTATTTCGTTATGTCTATTACGATTGATTTTACACTCCTTAAAGTATCCATTTGAAATAGAAGCTATCTTTAATCATATAACTAATTTTTGATAACAGCATGTAAAATTACACTGTCATGAAAACAGAAAAGTTAATTAGACAAGTATGACATAGTAGTAAGCAATAAAATGAAAAGCTTGCGATGCTTCTATAGAGAATTGTGTTATATGTCTTTGATATTTGATTTTTGATATATAAGGTATGCAGTGTATGTAGGTAAAGTATATGTCACTTGACCAAACGGTAGAAAATAAAGATAGCTTTGAAACGATAGAAAGTAAAAGAGTTCCATTAAGGAAAATGAAATAGTTTCGAATAGTACATCATATACTATACCGTTGCACCATATACGTTCTGAAATTGGAAATGTTTTAAAGATATTAAGATTACCTCTTATTTTTTTAATACAATCAATATTGTGTAATATGGAGAAATCTTGTTTTGTTGAATATTTTCGAAAATTCAAATATAATACATATGAAATACTACTTTTTATAAATACTTTAGGATGTCAAATTAATTTTAATGGGCATAACAAAATAATATTTATTCATACATTGAAATAATATTTGTTCAAGCATAGTAAATATATTCGATATTTTTAAAATTCGATTTCAAAAATTAGGAAATAAAAAAATAGAATACCGCTAATAGAATAGTGTAATATTTAGTAAATATCAGCGAATCGTAATTACAAATTAACATTTTATTTATAAATACTCTTTAAAAATATGAGATACGCCGCAGAGTGTTTATTGAAATATACTACTATTAAATAGGTAGCGATTCTTTATTAAAAAAAATCAGTAATAAATATTCGATTAAATAAAGCTTCATTTCTGAGAAAGCTAGTTTTAGAAATATATCAATATGCAGATAAGCATGTAGCAATTTCGATATCAATAAACGAAAATCAATAGATTGATAGATACTGATAACTCATATCAACAGAAAACTAGCAAAATGATAAATGGTAACCCACGCATTAATCATATCTACAAACATTCATCATGTTTATGAACAAACAAGAAAAAGATCCAAGCAATTACTCGAGAATAAAATTCTCGTGCACATTTCGTACATTTTCAAAATCAATTCCCTCGGAAACGCAAACCTTACCGAAAGAATTCTATTTTTTATCCTCAATGTACTTCTGCATCGAAGATTGTATATTCGATAACACTATATTTTGCGGAACAGCCTGTATATTCCCAAGTTTATAACAAAATGAAAAGAGGATCGTTTATTGAGATTTTACGAGGTAGAAAGCTTTGAAAAACTATTGGTTCGATTTATGGTTACCTAGTTTAAATTTCTGGTATTACCTGGAGCGAACTATAATTCACCCTATATAGGTTGAACTACGAAATCCTCCATAATACTATTTTTTATGACCACATGCATTTCCCAATTTAGCTTTGCATCTTCTTCTTACAAACCATATAAAATACGACCGAAAATAAAATGTCACCAATTTGTACTTTAACCGAGCTCTGTACTGTAAGATAATTTTGTTTCATCAGTAAATATGGTAATTCTAGAGAAAAATTGACTTCTTATCTTTCAGAATATAAGTTTGATTGTATTTCTTATGCATATTTATATCAAATATAATATTTAAATAATTATAGAAAAATCATTTGGCTTTACAAAAATATTTTGAATCAGCACTTTTAATTTAATTACATTTATATGAATAGTTCTGCAAAAAATAGGAAGAATTACATTAAATTAAATATACATATTATTATAAGTGTTATTTATTCTGATATTTCTTCGCAACATATTTTTATTCTTTTTATTCCAAAACGAAAAATGAAAAATATCGTGTACCTATCTCAACAAAAGGAGCTTTTTTATTTTATTTCCATTTTTCGCTAACGATCGTCGATCCTGTATGAGAAACAGGATAGGATGAACTGCTTAACGCGTAATTAGACACAGAAAACATAGGCGCGGCAATGTAACGTAAGTAAGTGTTAACTAGTGCGAGGGATTTTGAAAGGATGAACTGCGGAATCCCTCATCAACGCGTATCAGATGCGATACCAATAATACCTTGCCGATGCACAAGCTAATTACTGCGTTAGACACCGAGAACCACGAACTATGTGGCAATAACGTCGGATCGATTGCGGTACTTGAAATTCACTACCGATAAGAACGATCGTTTGCTTCTAAGATAATGAAATCCGATCAACGTCGTTGCGAATCCCGTTTCCTGCTTACGAACTACAAATTTGTTACATCATAGTTTTCTAAAAGGCAGGCAACTGCAACGCAGTTTATAAAGCTTCCTATCTGCTCTTAGAGCCATAGTTATACGAACCATACAGAAACCAAACTAGTATACTCTATCGGAGTTGTCGTCTCGCTGTTTCGAGAAAGCGAACGTTAATTATGTGTTTTAGTATTACAATACAGGACGTTAAAAAAATTCAATTGATTACTTTGGCTTCTGAGTGATCCGAAAGATAATAAATGTCTTCCCCCTTTTCTAAATCGACTGCTTAGTTGTTGCATCAGTCACAATAAGGATACTAGCTCTAGGAAGTAGTAGGATTTTTTGGAAAATTTTTGACAACAAATTTTGGAAAATGTCCATTTGTTTTAGAAATTTCAGCAGTCGTTAATAATTGCTTAGAATTATTTAAATTATTTTCTGCGAAGGAGATATTAATAACAAAATTCTTGAAAGATTCAAGATGGAAAAATTGTTTTTTACTCATTTTTTCGTCTTCATAGACTATTATACTTATTGAAATTTAAATGGATAGAAATACGACGTTTGGTTCAAAAGAGATTATGAATTTTCGAGAACGTCTCCTAGTGATACCATCAATACTTTATATGTATAGTCTGACAAAGGTGAGCGTACACCTATGTATGTGCCAATCGGTGGACTAATTAATGAGTTTGTTGAGTTCGAACGATCATCATCATCCATGTGTGTGTAGTCAATGGTTCGGTAAATAAGATTACGATAATCTTCTTGTTGCTGCTAAGAAGATGTAACAAAAGCTTAAGCCGCACAGAGTCATATCCTACAACGAAATATCAACCTGATATCCGAGGCATCGTCTTTGCTACTTAGATCACATAATTATGGCAATTTTAATTTCATTCAATCGAATACTACCATTACGGAAATACAAAATATTTTTAAGAATTCCATCTTTGAGCCTTCTGGGAGATCTATAACAGTCTCGAAAAGTGAACTTTTCGCTTCGCAACGAAATGTTCTTTAACAAAGTCAATGTAGCTGGCGTGTACAGCAGAAGGAAACAGCCAGCAATCCATCGTAAGAGGAATCGTGCGATAGCGTTTCGTAGCATTGCTGGCCGGCAAACGAGGCGAAATAATGGAAAGAGCAAGGGCGGGAGTATGGCAGGCCGATATACACAAGGGACACGTAGTCCGGAACCGTGTTTGCGATCTCGTTGGCCATTCCTCCGGACCAGGAATTGCACGGAGTACGTCGTGGCGCATCCGGGACTGCGGGAACCAAGCGTTGGGAGTAGGAGGACAATAAAACTGCACCTAAACAACGTGGCAGAGACGGGAGAATCCAATGGGAGGGAAAAGGATGACGATGCAGGCCATACCAGGTCGAAGCTGCATCGTTACGGAAAAAGGTTAGGTCAAGTGGTCACGGTGACAATGGTATTTCCACCACCGATAGTTGTCGTTACAAGCAAACCGCTCTATGGATACATATCCTTGCCGATGATAACTGTATGGTCGATTGCCTCAAGAGTACTATTGTCATAGTCGCCACGCTAATAACTACGATCACAAATGTTTTTGATAATAATATGAATGGTACCCGTGTTACCCGCCGTACGATTATAGCAATAGCGATAACGTTAAGATTAAATCCCGGTGGCATCGATACAAGTAGTGCTACGTAAATGTATAATCTGGATTGTGTAAAGCCAGCGTAGTTCGTTCCGCGGAAAGCTGCATCATCGTACGCAGAGTTAATAAAGTTACCGCTAACAATATCTGTAGCGATAGTTCGATAATGATGTCGTTAGTAAGAGCGTTGACCGTAGCGGTGACGTTGGCGACATTAGTCTTATTGTTAGCTCTGATAACGATATCCTAGTCGATACCGTCGGGGTAATCCTGGCTGCATACCGGTACCTGTGGTGGACCAGCGGTAACGATAGCGAGATGCTAGTGGAAGTACCGCATCTGGTGTTGGTGAAATGGGATGGGGATTCTACCCTGGGACGTGCTCGCGTTGACAACTACTCCGGAGAAAGGGGGACGTTTCGAACGATCCGGTTTGAATAAGTAGTTACCGGCCTAATAGTAGTGCCGAACCGTGACGGCTGTTGAATACAGAATTTTCAGCTTGCCACGGAACGAGCAGATTGGCCAGGACTAGGGAGAGTCCTTGCGGACGAGCAAGCACTGCCCTCTCGTGCTGGATTCGCGGCGTCAAACGACTATAAACACCTTCGATCCTTTGCCCTTGTTTCTTCTTTATTTCGTATGCAGCTGTTGCATATAAAACGTTTTCGTTCTTTGATCGATCGTCCTACGTTCCAACTGACAACGTCTTTCTACGTAAGTCACTTGACAAGTAAGTTGTCTTTAACTTCTGTTCTAAAAGAGACGCGTATGTGACATCAGGCGCTAATAAATAATAAAAAATTGGCCATACAGCGAATAGATAGGACTTTTAGGGCCTGTGTCTTAAAGACCTTTATGAATCGGACCATTTTCTTTAATACCTTGTGTACTTACACATACTATTAGTGGTGAAGATCGTCCCGTTAGATATTGGAGCTTATCGATTTAATGGATGGTTGATTGTTTGACGAATTTATTGATATTTATGAATTATATATTACAATATATTCTTGTAACTTCTACGTATATTTTCGAATTTATTTCAAACTTTATGAATGACGTGATCGTGATAATCGTAGAATGCCACGCGTCATATATTTTATATGTATGATGTACACATATAATATGTTCAGAAAGGTTACTATAAATGTTAAAATATTTTTGTGAGTCACTGTAGATATTAATCATGTATCATTAAATAATCTACCGTATACACGATCAAGACTATAAATTTACGAGTCACTCAAAGCTTGCTGATTAGATACAAAGTTCTCAAGGCTACGGGATATTAACGTTAACGCGAACGCTGAATTGGGCTAAAAGTTTTGAATCGAGAAGTTATAGTTCTTTAATTTAATAGGAAAAGGGCCGAGCGCTTACACGTGGCTCGTTGTAAAGTAAAGTAATGAAGCATCATTAGTTTTAACTGGACTCTGAACTAGGTCGAACTGAACGTACCAGCTCAGAATTTAATCAAATTAACGGTTAAACGAATGTGTTTCCCTGATCGATGAATGATAGAGTATAAGTTGATTTTCGATAGTTATTGGAAGCAACGTGTCATTTCTAAAGCAACTGAAACTCAATTACTTATTGCTAGTGTAAAATGATTTTCAAATGGTAGCCTTGAAATGATTTGATAACGTAGAACGAAGCGAAGTAGAACACGTAGTAAGTCAATTGTTTATTAAGTCGATGTGTTTTAAGCAGTGCCAGTGAACCAGTTGCATTGCAAATATAGTTTATATCATTATATCTATATTACTATATTCAGATACAATAGGCTAGGATATTAGTAAAATAAACAGAGATAAAATGAAAAATTTTCCTGATATGAAAAGAAACACGTAGGTATTCGATTTTGTCTCTAATTTAAATATCTCACGCAAGAAATCTTCGTTATTATATATATATGCAATATATATTAAATACTAATATTAATTGAACGTGTGTTATAGCAGAAAGAATTTTTCAATTTGTGAATGAGTTTGTTCGAACACAATAAAGAATTTCAGTTCGCTTTTCATTTCCTGTGGTTTGAGTGTATGTTTGTTGAGCAAATAAGATAGTAAGAAGTAGAGAATTTGACACGATTAATGGAATTATGTTCATGTAACATGTATGATCAATCATAAAATATACCACTGAATTACATGAATATCGTAGGATACTCGATTAAGTGCTTTATTTTTATCTATTTATTTTATATGTCATAATTCTTTGTTAATTTATTATTATGAAAATCAAATAATTACTACTCCCTAACGTCATTAACCATTACCAACTTAGAATTTAAGGAAAAAACATGAAGTACATAACTTCTACGTTGTAGAGGGTTGATTTTGTCATTTTTAAGATGATGGATACTTTATAAAATCCATTTGCCTATAAATGCATTAATGTGTTTTATTAGCGCATCGTTGTACCAGAAGCAAATCATTTAATTTATTTATGACAACGGAATATAACTTTTTCCTTTCATAAACGATATTTCTCCTAAACAAAATTTCATTCATTGAGAATGGAAATATCACGCGGTTGGTTCTCTTCAATTCGTAGATTTTTAAGGCTATCGTTTTTCCATACGATCAATTTCTTCGATAACACGCGGGGAATCCTGCTCTTGACACGATTTTTATGGCTGATGATGTAACCATTCGGGCAAGAGATTTTATTCGTTTAACTTATCAATCTTCTCGGCTAGATAACAAAAGCCGGCGCAGAAAACGTGACTTGCGGGTAACCAGTATCAGAACAGTTATCCTTTCTAAAAACCATCTGCCGACCCGCATGTGAAAATCGCATAGTCTGCACTTTCGCCGGCCTTTTTCATCGACGCCCATTCTTGAAAACGACGACCGAAGAATAATCGATTCGGTTCTGTATTAACCAACAATGGGTTTCATTGAAAACTCGATAACGACGATTTCTTCTGCTCTGGCGATCAAGCGGCTACGAGAGGGTTTAACACGCCGCTGGATAAGATCAGCCGGCTTTAATCCAGTTTCTGCAGCCTGCTGAAGATCGCGAGGGGAATGAAAGCGACTCACCCAGCCCTTTGTGATTGGAAAAATGTCAATAAAATTGCTTCGCGTGAAAACCGACTAATTTAAAAGGAAAATTTGTTGTTCCTTCCGGTGTTAAGAATCCCGAATCTTCTTCCAGCTTTACGCTCTTAATTGAAATAAAAGAGTGAAAAGAGCATAAAGGAGGAAGATAACGAACAAACGACCGAACTAAACTGTTACATTGTTCTATAAAGTGTGATTGCCATGGTTATGTCTTGTCAAAGAAAACGACGAAGTATAGTCGAGTAAAAATTTATTATTATAATATGTACATTTAGGCTGTATTATATTAATATAAAAATCTCATCATACTTACTTTTATCCAGAGAAGTATAATTTTTACATATCGTACAAATATAATTAAATATTGTGATTGATCAAATATTGATTTGATAACATTGCACAAATGAATTGCAGCATCTTTATGTTAAATAATGTTTACTGCTTTTTTAATTAAAAATTAAAAATTAATTACTACTATTCTATGATTTTTCACACACCTTAAAAATGATATGCTATCAGAATATATGATTCTATTAAGTATACATAGATCTTTAATTAAAGAATTTCCTAACAAATGTCTTTCAACATATTTAATCTTCAAAATGTATTATTCATGATCATACAGTTTAATTAATTTCTAAATAAAAATAAATTTCTCGATTTCTCTTTATGGTAAATGAAATGATAGATGACATTGTTTACTTCGAGTTTCCCAAATCGAAACAGAGAGATCTTCCGGTTGAATAGGCGATTGCGTAACACTACTCACATTGCTGCAGAGATAAGATGTTAATCTTGCTCATCGAGCAGAAACTTTCTTTTCTTCGTACATGTAGGAAGTTTTAACAAACGGTAAAATATAATCTCGTAATAATAACAAAATCACGAGATTGTTACTTACCGTGTTGACTACGAAACTTACCCGTAACTTGTTTAGTTGTCGGACTGTCGGACGTATCAAATTGCAAGCTCGAACGCGGGTTACACGGGTTAGTATTTGCTGCTTTTAAATTCTGAACTTTCCAACGATGCGATGGTTAAACTTGCCATACCGCGCAAACTTTCAATTCCTTACCTTGCTTTTCTTTTACCTTACTTTCGGAATAAAAATTCTTTCGAAGGATATGTTGAAATGACGTTAGAGTCCTAGGAAAGAGTTGCCTAATGGTATTACGGTCACACGAATTGTATCTATCGATTTCTTCCTTGTTACTGAATTCGGATAGAATTAAATATAATCGTAACGATTAAATGTAGAAAAAGATTCTTTTATAAAAAAAAAAAAAAATGCTTTCTAACGCATTTAACAAAAAAATTGAAATAATAATAATAATGAATAATTTCTAACGATTTTATATTATCTATGTTATTTTGCCACCTTTGAATTTTTAAATGTTGCTGCCATGTGGTTGGCTTTTAAAGTAAAAATATCTCTTGCAGAATACTTCGGATAGTATTTTGTAAAAGTAATGAAATAAAGTTCTAAATAAAAGAATGCGATTTCAATAATTTCGGTATAGTTTTTGTTAAACTAAAATACGAAATATGAGCTTTATTGATATTATATTCACGATCGTTCTCCGAGTTATATACCAAACAAAATGAGCTATCAACACTCGATATCTTCATCTGAAATACTGCTGTTGACAGTAAAATGAAAGGCACAGAATTCTCCTTTGAATTTCTAATATGAAATAAGTGGTCTATGAGAAGATTGAACAAACTATTCGCACACAAATTCCTGTTCTATGTACGTAAATATCATATGTATGTCACAAATACTTTCGACAATCAACTACGATCAATACAACCTCTGATCGATTTATATAGCTGATAATACTTCAACAATGCATCTTTATATTCCACATATTTATGTTTTTATAAAACTAGATTTGTCAAGGAATATTTTATATTTATTTCGTGTCTATATTTGACGAGTTTACAACTTGTTTAAGTAACACCTGTTTCTGAACCAACAAATGTTACACGTTATAAAACGACATATGTATAACGAATGAATATGTTTTTAGAAATATTTTAATCTTTGACATCACCTGACGTACGTATAAATTAATAAACACAAATTAACGAAGTGAAAATTACAACATAGAATACATTATTTAGTGACATAATTTTAGTAATTTAAGCGTAAATAGCTTCCAAAATAGAAATAAAGATATTCGTTATTAATAACGACTTACAAGTAAGCACTAAGTTTCGAATATATGAAAAGCTGCAAGAAAATATATATTTTGATAAATTAGGTATGATTTACTAAAAGTGTATTTCATTTAAAATTGAAAACGAAACACGAGAGTTTTTCAATGAGGCTGATTGAATACTGAGAAATACACTTTCGAGTTAATAATTCACTAATCCTTCTCGAGTCTTTTTTCATTCTTAGTTCATAAATTACAACGAAACGTGAATTGTATAGATTAGTTAGGTATCAGTACAATCCGATCAAACGGTAATAATACATCGGTTTATCGATTATCTCTAAAGAATTCTCGGGCTAAGAAAAAGGTAAATAGCGCATGAAAGGTCGTAAATTGTTGAAATATTGAAATATGTTCGAATCTTCACTCACTCAGCAACCAATGACCAAAGCATCGAAAATCTAATAAAATCAGAGCGATCATTTTTTGCTGTAATCTCGACATTTAGAATTTTTCTCGATGAAAAGGGTATTGCAACGTCAAAAAGAAATTAATAAATTTTCCAATTTGTAGATAAAAGGAAAAATATAAAGAAAAGCCTATTAAGTCCAAAAACATATATTTTTTTAAATACCTAATAAATCTATGATATTCCATGTTAAAAATTGAAATAGAAACGCGTGTTTGATCTTAGAATAAATAAAACGAAATGGAAACGCAATTTCAATAATATGAAATTAGCCTGCGATATATTTAATTTTAAAATTGCTTTTCGGTAAAAAGAAAGAAGTACGGCCAATATATGTTTTCCTTTATATTTCAAATCAATTTCACGTAAATTTGATTCAATCTTGCCTCTGTAACATGGTATCTACACACACATGTACATTTTTTTCCGTTCACTTACTCTTACACCTACACATCATTTTATATCAGAAACCTTGTTTTCAATTAGCACGATATGATTAAATTTATTCCGCTTTACTGAACAACAATTAATTCTTCGTTAATTTATCGAAGATCTAAACGATCCAAACATGCCTTCCTACACTGTTTGGTAAAATACAATAGCTTCAGTGCGTCATTGAATCGTCGTTTATAAAAGATTGTTGAAAACTTTCAACGAGTGTGCAAAGCGTGTAAATAAAAAATTTTATAAACGGCCAAAATTAAAGCATTTTTTAAAGTATATTGATCCGCAGAATGTAACACGAAAAAACTTCGGCTCGCCGTTTACATTCAAAGGCTGGCAGAGGCCGAACATCAAAGCTTTTTTAACTTTAACCCTCGCGCTACGATACACGGACAAAGAGCAGCCTGTGCTCACATTCTAAAAAGCGCTCTAAGGACGTCCCATAGAAGTACAGAACGTCATCTTGCTGGTCGCTTTGTGGCGCGTATCAAATTGCGAGGGGGCGAAACCTCTTTTCTTCATGCGACGACACCGGAAGTTTCCCCTTTCGAGGATTCTCTGTGCGTTAATTACGTTAATAAGCTGGTTAACTGTAGCTTGCTAAAAACCACGTTACCGTTATAATAATGAGGATAAGTTCTCCTCAACGAAAGATGGGAACGCGTTTCGTGGTTCCTCGAAGGAAACGGGCAACATTACCTTCTAAATAATCCCTTGAAATGTAACAATTGTTAAAGAAATTCATCCGTTTATTCGATTCTATTTTATGTCTGCCTTTTTACGTTACAAATATGTAGGCAGCTTCTACTACGCCTGGTAATATATCGGGTAGCAAATACTTGTAACTACGATCGATGGAAATAAAACAGAATTATTAATTTAAGACTAGTTAAGATTAGTTTAAGATTAATGAAATGTGAAATATTTGTCCCTACTCTAACTGTGGGAAGATACTGAACAATATATAAATATTTATTACATTAAATTTATAAATTATAACATCTGATCACATTATCTATACACAAACTAGTTTTAAAACTCTAATGTTAATATTTTATAGAAGAAACTTAGCCTATATTCTAACTAATAGTTAGCAGTTAATAGAAATAAAATAATTCAACTTCCACGCGTCATTATTACCGAGTAAAAGCAAAAGTCGAAGTCAAAATTTTGTATATCTATCGTCTATTGTCACGTAGGAAGCTAATAGATATCTGTAACATATACCGAATAAAGAGCAATACCAGAGTTAACAACGATTAAATAACAAACAGTTAGTTGTAAACCGATTCGCTCACAGCAACGCGGTTAACTCTGTCTGGTTTCTGTCCGCTTCCGTCACTTACTCTTCCGCATTATTTCCGGGAAGCGTGTTCGTCGTGCGGCCACGCGCGGCGAAAACCGACCATCCGATACCGCGCAAATTATTTCGGAGATTGCCTTTTTTAAATGCAATACATAGTGTGAATAAAAAAGAGAACAGCCTCAATACCTGCGTCCATGGCCGACGGTTATTATCTTCTCACAAATTACACCGGAGCGCTGCGCCAGAGTTTCCGTCTCGGCTACAATAAACCGAGTTACCCTTCATCCCTTCGCCTCTACCCCTCTTCAGCCCCTTTACCAGCGCAACCCCCTATCTATCTATTTCTGCCCCATCCCAGTGTCTCTTATTTTCAAGCGGGGGAACTCCTGATAGGCCGAGCTCCAGCCTATTTACTTAGCCACCATGTACGCTAGGCAACACTTATTACCCGAGTAACGCAATCGTATAATGCGCCACCCTCGTGTTCACGCTCGCGATACCGCCTAATTTAATGTTTCGGGAATCAAGATCGCGAACGTAACAAGAGATCGGTATCAAGTACCGCGCAGAACACTCGAGTACCTTAATTATAATTTGTTGTCGTGGAACGTAGAATATTATCTATGAGTAGACTATGCCACGATTAGTAGGTGCAACTCGGCGTGTTTAAAGGGGAACGATCAAATCCGTGAGATCGAAGGAAAAGATTAAGAAATCGAAAAGTTTCTTAGCTGCAAGTAGATGATGATATACAGTTTTATCAGTCTGATGTGTTCAGTGCTTATATCTCAGATTTGAGTCATCCTGTACTTTTGTGATATGTGTATATGTATATAAATTAGAAATCATAAAATTTATGAGAATACCTTGTAAAGGGGATATGTTATGTACGTCTGTACATATGTATGGTGGTTTAGGATTGTAATATAGTATAAATTTTATACAGGTTTCACAGTATATATGAATATCTACAGACGTAGGTTTCGTACATACAAATTTACATAGAGACGGATTTTGTACATGTAAAGTTTGTTTTTTTATTAACATGCACTACCATTCAAAAGATAGAAGAATTGAAGATTTGCTTATTTTTGATAAGATTTATTCTTACAGATAAATCGAACTGCAATAAATTTATTCTTCGTAATCATCATAGCTACCTACGCATAATAGAATGTTACATCGGTAATTTTTAGAATCTAAAAATTAAAACTTACAGTTGTAATTGTCAAACTATATGGAATTATTGTTATTAGTTGATAAACTCTTCATCTTCATTTTCGAGTATTTAACTTCTAAATTATAATTTAGATTAAACAGATTCTTCCGAGTTGATAAACGACGTTAATGTTGCTAATGTTTAATACTGTATTAAATATACATAATAACGTGTACTGTAAGTAATAATATTTATTATTATGCTGTATTTTGTAGTAGCTAACTTAAATTCATAATTCACCGATTCCTTAAAAAGATCGTAGATAATATGTTTAATTAACTACAATCCTAACTCGTAATTCATTTGCACTGTCATAAACGGTAGCATATCAGATCCACTCAATGGTAAACGTGTTAAGCTGCAATTACACGAACGTTGGACAAACGGATCGTATGATGCATACGTCTATACAAGGTTGACGACAGGTGATATAGGATAGATGATAAACGATTGTCGAACTTGCGATGCGGGCGCTCTTCCATTCTATGTGTTCCTATGGGTCTAATAATGCAATCGTCGAATTGGGCAATTGTTCTTAGTGAAATTTCAGTATTGAATGTCGCAATTTAAATGGTACCGGATCTCCCAGTTATCGTAGTACGATCAACAAAAGGATATTTCTGCGTGAAAAAATTATTCCAAAATATTGAATAAAATTTTTGAACAAAATTCAGTCCAATGTATCGAATTACGAGGAAATTCTGCTCAATTTTGTCTCCAATACATACGTTAGTTTTGATCGTTCATTTCGTATTTAAAGTCAGAAGCGTTTAATAAAAGGAATCAAAAAAGCTTTCATTATTTGTTTCGTTGTTTGAATTTTCAATATGTAGGTAGATACAATTATCTTTATAAGTTTATGCAACAACATATGTTCAAAAGTATAGAAATTAAGTGAAGATTTAATCAAATATTTTGATAGAAATTTTGAAATTTTGATAGACTTTGTTCGATAATAATTTATTGTTTGTACTGGATTTTCATCTGCGGAACTGTCCATTTTTTCATGCATACTCTATATTCTTTATACGATCTGTTTTTCCACAATTTTTTCAGAAACCTATCTACCGTGTAAAAACAAAATTGTATGTACAGTTTCTTATTTTATAATCAAGTGTACAAGCTATGGAACACATATTGTACATCTATGTGTTTTTCAGAAAAATTGTGTAAACCATTATAATTTTTCAGCGATATTCGCACTTAAATTAACTAAATAAAGTAAATTGATTAAAGTAAAACACCTTGCGTAAAGATTAATAAATCGGTTGTTTTACTATCTTATTCTAGAGTTGTCTCAACTGTCGGCAGTAGTACACACTAATATCAATTTGCCTGCAGTAAGATAATAAGGCTAATATCACTCAGCTCAAACGTGAGCGGCAAAACTTCTACTACTAAACTACTATACATTGTTATTGAGGTAATTACGACAAGAATGGTAGCAGAAACATCGCAAATTAATTCAGAGGATTGTACACCATGGTTCTTAGAAACATAATAAACGACTATACACTGTCATGTTAAAGTTTCGAACTATCTGCATATATTGCTAGTCTTGCAATATAAGGTAACTAAACAATTTATATATTAATATTAACATGATCGTTTTAAAAATTCCCAATATATGCATTGCAAGAATGTACTATACAAAAAGAACAATGTGAGGATCGAAAGGTACATATTCTATAAAGATAACGTAACACAGTAATTAAAGATTGATCTAAAATTCGAAAAACATGTATTGAACTTTTATTTGTGTTTATAAAATAAAATGTACTTAAAATGTTTAAATGTTCATTTGAAATTAAACTTAAGAATGGGCATTTCCTGTTATTTTGATACTACCGTAGCTATTGAGATAATAGTTAAAATTGAATAATAAATGGTAATAATACAGGTGTTTACTCCATTTAATGATTTAGTAATTTTTATATACGATATTATTTAAATATAATATAAATATTTGTATAAATTTTTTTCTAAATATTTGTATCAACAGAACTCCCAAATTTACAATTAAATTTATATTTAAATCAGTATACATCTGTGTGTATATCATGCAAATCGCATTGTTATTATCATATTGTTCTCCTCTAAAATGTACTATACATGTATTTCGAATAAAACTTCGCAACGTATTCCATTCATTTCCACGTATACATCAATAACAATTACACTCCTGTCCAACATATTAAAATAAATTAAAAATTGAATAATTGCTGTTGTAATCGTTACCATTAATCACCGGCGGGCTCAGTCCATTTAATTTGAACAATAAATCTTCGGAAAATTATAGATTGTACTACATTATGTAACCACTGTCGCACGTTCGATAAATTAGTTTACTTTCTCGACTGCTGTATGCATTATGGAACATTTATTACGAAGTTGTGTGACTGTTACGTTTTAAGCATTTACATTCCCAGTAACATCACTTTTATTATTCATTGAAACGTTCAATTTTAACTGTCGTACCATTACGATGTTTCATACTATCATTTTAAATATACTGCAGCGCAGAGAAAACGTGTAGTATGTGGTTTCAAAATAGTCGTGCATTACAGTATTTCACTACGGAAATTATCAGAATATTTGGAATTGATTATAGAATAGGTTCGCGTTATTTACTACTTACAGATAACCAAATAAATCTGACTAATTGGATCAGTTCTGAACACAATGCACAGGTACAGATTCAAGTTTAATAATTGAATTGGTTCTTATGTTTGTTCCAAAAGATGTATGGTGTGAGTACTTTGGTAAATTACCGTAGGTTCTATAGATATATTCTCCTCTCAGTTATTATATCGAGGTGTATTTTCCGTGTTCCTAAAATTAATAAGAAATCTTTGTTAGTATATATATGTATATATGTATTTTATTGATCTTACCGTTTAGTTCAATTTAGAATATTTGTTTTTCCTTCTGTCTTATAATTCATTTTGTTCTCGTCCTCATGACAAAGTTCTTTTTACTGCGTATTACTTACATAGATTGTGAGAATTGTAACGATTAATTTGGTGAAATTAACGCGAATAAAATTTGTGTTTACACATATAATGCAATCGATATTCGTATAACGGTATTTCTCTGTAAAATCGCTTCAATTTGTAGTCTGCTAAAGAAACACTTTGCAACAGTCTGGCTGGAAATTTCTGAGAAATTCATTGCAAAGAGTTCCTTTGTAGCGCGAAAATAAAATATTGTGCAACTTATATCCATTAAACCGTTCTCATTCTTGTAATAGAGAGAATACGCTAAAAATGTTACTGTTTAATTAAAAAAAAAAAAAAAAGAAAAACATGCGTTTTCACACAATAGTTATAATATAGTTAGAATCGTTATTATTAAATACATATGATTTCGTGAAATGAAAGGAAACTGTGAGTTTGTCCATAAAGCAATGATATGTCGAAATTCTGTTGTCATGGACGTGTTAAGAGCAACATTATAATCGCTTGTAAATTGCCTTTGTATAGTTGAAACACCTGTATACGCATACCCACACATACACACACCTGTGTACACGCAGGTGCACCATTATACGTAGCCATAGAATTGTAGAGTCGATCGATAAGCCTGTAACGAGACATAACCTGAGTTATCAGGAGACTTTGGCCATGCACCGTTGGTAATCGTTGATCCGAGAGAATCTACTACATACATGTACGTACATACATAAGTGGTTGATCTATCAGATGTGCCGGGCTTTGGTAACGTGATGCTACTACGTTCTACTACGCGCTTCCTTACCCTATAATATAAAGTTTATACGAACATATTATATATTATAATATCTATTTATCGTAAATCATATATATCATAGGATGTGATATATTATATATTATAGCGTGATTTTATTATAATTGTTAAAATTTTATTTTATCGTTATCGATTAATTCGATCATAAAATAGAGGAATTTGTAAGGAAATGATAGTACCTGATAAAGCGAACATTTCGAAAATCATAAAATGAAGTTAGACGAATAACTAGAGTGAAAAACATAAATATTGCCAAAGATAGTCGCTTATCAATCATTTTCGTGTACAGACACCTTTTCAAGCAGCCTACTATCTAAGAAGTACATAACAAGTATACTAGCCAGTAATAGAAAAAACTACCGCAAAAAATGTAAACAAATAAAAAACAGTGTACCCATTTCTTATAATCTTTCATCCTGGTTTATCGCAAAAAGAGAGAGAGAAAGTGTAAAATATGTATAATATTTAGCTGAAAAACTTTTAGAGTTCATTAGTTACAGCTAAGTATAGCTTTTGTCCTTTATTTTATAAAATGAAAATTATTTTCATGAAACACATTAATGGAGAAAGGAAATAAAAAGAATATCTTTGGAAATCTATGTAAAATATACATGAATTAATATAATGGGTACTCGAAGCGAGAAATGGATCAAACTACGATATATATGTATCATAGACATACACATATATATCTCTATATGTATATATATATATTGTTCCTAATATCTCAAAGAGCTTTGATAGAACATTGTCGAACGTGTTCAGTTTCGGAACTCTTGTATAGATATGCAATCCCTAGGTAATGTTCGAAACCCTTACAATTCTAGTATATCTATGAATTACATTACAACTCCCTTGTATCTAACAAGGTTATACTTTAGGATTAGATCAGGATTAGATTTAACGTAACAGAATCCGAGACGAATCCGCTGAATATATACCAATAAATTTTAATTAACGGTTACGTCACACAGATACAACAACATCTGTATTTTAAGATGCATGTATAATACATTTCCTGAAATTTAATTTAATCAACAAGTTGATTACGAGGGTGACAAAGTGAATTCAATAATTTAAATAAATAATATTTTTTACATAATTCTAAATACCCGTAAGAATCATAAAAATTTGCGCGTAGATAATTTTACATATTTTTTAAAATAAAATAACTTGTTTTTAGAACAATACAAGAGGAATGGAAATCGTATATGAATAGATACGATTAAAATACGAAGCAATTCGCAATCAGAAACGAATAACTGGCATAACGTCTCCGCTACAATAAAACTTTAATCCGATTTCGTGGCTGATGAATACGTTCGGCAGCTAACTATGAATCGAGACGATAAATGTTTCAACGCTTCGACTCTCCGAGTCGACTTCGCTGGATGACATTTACACACAATGGTGGCTCTTATCGAAATTATGCCTAACACGTTAGTTGGCATGTGAATTTGATATTCTTTGTCACACATTATTGAAATACTGTCGCTTATTTCGCTATAGTATATCGTAATACATGATATAATATACAGAATGTGCCAAGTTTTTTTCCACAAAACGATTTCGCTACGTTCAAGAAATAAAAAAAGTAGGAAAAAATATCGAATTAATTCACATATAAGCTCATGAACGTTTTATTGAAAAATTATTGATATTGGATTGGTTTTTTGTTCGATGAAACGAAGAAACAGATTGACGATATTTTGTTCGGTTTTAAACTGCTGCGCGTTCTTATAAAATGTAGGATTAATACCTATGAGAAACTGAATTTATACTGCATATATTACAAATTTTTTTATCGATTTCCTTTAATTTCAACAAACGTATTACCAATTCTTTATATTCGTCTCCGACATGGGTACATTAATTCTTGGCCGACAAACTTTTCCCTATAAATCCGTTAACGTGATATCGAAATACCAAATAATCGATTCAGTTTCTATTAATACGTTGTTACGATTTCTACTATCACCGTCACTTGTACACCTTTCATTTACATTTAGTGAATTTATCGTATTCTGTACACTCACATGTTCTACATCTCTCATTCTCGCTTCTCGCGTTCTTGTATGCTGCTTACACGAAGTACTTACAATATTGCGTATTGTCGACTGTAGCATTTAAATTCTGTTATGCAATTTATCAGAAATTAATCTATCTATGGCAACTGTCCTGTTGCACCCTACGATGCTTTTCCTTCCGCCGATTATTTGCATCAAACATACCCTGATTCCAAAAATGGATCTTGCTCCGATCTCGCTTCTGATGCCATTACGATTATATCATCGTTACTCGTACTCCTTTTGTTTACAATCGTATGCAAAATTACATATAAGTATAATGAACACCAAGACTGTTTTCCCTGTGTAATCAATATTTTGAATGTCGTCAAAAAATGGACATTGTATACGATGATCGCTACATATTTTTAACAATATAAAAAAAAAAAACCTAAAATATATTGAATCATCTATGCCGTCCTCCATAATTAAAATTTCCTATCTAGAATGTTTCATTGTTCAAGATATCTCTACATATAATTGGTAATAGAAGGTTAATTTAGTAATAAAATAATTTTACTGACGTATCAATTGAATCGTATTTCTTCGATCCGAAGATATTTTTCAACGTGTCGGCTCACATCGTTAATTTGCGAACCGACTATCTCTGCGAAGCAGAATACGAAAGAGACGGGACATTATTAAATTCATCACGCGCAAGTGGCCAAACAAACGAGATTAATGCTTTATTCGATTGTAGGGAATGAATAAAGCATCAGCGCTGAAACGTGATCAATTTTTCAGAAATTCATAATTTTCCTGCTGTAACTTGTTTCCTTCTATGATCGAATTTATGATTTAAATCGATGAACCGATGACGAAATGACATACGAGCCAAGATACAGCTGTGGATTTATCCATAGAAGAGATTCACGTTGATCCTTTCGTTTCGCGAATAAATCCAGATTAATATTAACATCTTCTGACGTGCGTTTATAAGATGTAAAAATTTGAATGACGATGTCATTATCGCGCCATCGGAGTATATGAATTTTTCATCGGATGATACCTCGTTATTGATCCGTCAAATCGGTGTTTAATTCTCATGCAAAATATTATTGTTATTTTAATATAATGCACATTAAGAATACGTAGGTTGCATATTTCATATATATTAATTTGTGCGAATTGTTATATTAAATTATATTATATTACAATTTAAACATGTATCCAAATATATGTTTCCAATTTAATTACTATTTTGAAATATTTTAATATCCATCAAATATACATATTTGCGAGCATTAACATTTTACAAAACCATTACACGTATCTGATTTAAATCGGATTAAATAATAACTGGTATATTGACAAAATTTCAGGTTAAATACATCTAATGTGATTAGAACTCATTGTACGAGTATAAATTTCATTTTTACTTAAAACTCGTATTATATAGTTTTACTATTTATAAATCTGCATAAGAAGATCGATGCAATATTTATACAATAAATCACGAAAATATTTGGACATTAACCAACCATTTTTACGATTATATGACACTGCCACCGTAAACGAGACTTTTCTAGTTCTTCAAACCGAGGAAACATTTTTTAATTTAAGACAAAAACGTCGCCGCTTCTTTCACCTTTTTGTTTTATCCGCAACCGGTGTACCGAGTTCAGAAGACCGCGGAAGGGAACAATTAAAACTTCTGGTTAAAATAGCATAGTCGTCGACGTCACTTGGGCAAACTGAATTCTTTGGCCGGCGGGAAAAGTTTTCTTTGGCTAGAGAAACACAACACGTTTAAAACTTTACACGATGATTTAAAATACTTCTCACGGTTACTTTTAAAGACCATTTAGGTCTAATATATTCGTATCGTGTACAATGTTTGCTTAGTATCTCACTCTTGGCAAATTTTTAGATTTCGTTCAGATAATGTGATAATGTGTTTACAAAATAAATACGAAAAACGTACGCAAAAAAATATATATATATCTTGCCTATGGTCTCGAAAAAATTGTTGAAACTATTCAATAGTTGAAAACTTCCTCTCGGCGTATTTAAAAATAAACAAAGTTCTAAAAATAAAAAAAATATTTTTATACCACTTTGCTGATAATCTTCTATAAAAACAAATATTCACATGGATATACAAAAGGTTATTTATAACCTTTTTTTTACATTTATGAGAAATTTAAAGCAACACGCAAAAATATAGATAGATATAGTATAATATTTATAATATTTTAGTACTGTAGTATAGTGAAATATTCAGTGTAACATTCAGTAGACGAAATAAATCTTGCCTGCGCCCTGCTCTTTAGTCATGTCCGTAAAAATACGCATTTGCATAAATATCTGCAGTTTATTTATAGCATCTTGCAAATCTATGTGCCTGTAATATGTACCTATTGATCCTCTTTTATGAAGAAAGATATATACCCATCTTCGAAGCGGCAATACTTCAATCAACCGAAAGAAATGAAGCACAAAAATAGAAAAAGAATTTAAAAATTAGTGGTAGTCAAGCCTTATTCGCAATTCGAGGGGTTAACAGTGACATTGGAAGAGCCGAGCGAAATGTCGGCTGTCCTAACGTGACTTTCAGAAAGCGAGGAAAAAGGATACGGTCGCGAAGCCTTAGAAAATTTGCCCCGTAACGAAGCTTTGTGCCGATCCAATCGTCGGTTTCGCCGAGTGCAATTTTTCCCTGGCCACCGGAGCCTCGACTGGCTCGGTTTGCCTCGCCCTCACCTCGACAGACTCGTCGAAAATGTAATCGTCTTTCCACGGCCGCTTAATTCGCTGGTCGGGTTGTCCGCAACGTAGAGGAAAAAAAAAAGACAAGGTAACCCAAAACCTACGGGATCCGATTCGATCGGATTCCACGTTCCGACTTACGCGTGTGAATACTCTGGCTGTTTCGTTTTCCTGCGCTCTAGACGCCGTTTTCAGAATTTTTCGCGTAAATTAATCCAACCGTGACCGCTCCTATCTTTTTATTCCTTTCGCGTGGCTCGATTTTTTGAGCGATAGATTTTAGCGAACGATCCAGGGATCCCCACTTCCGGAGACCGAGTCACGACGTACGATTTGTACGGACTTCGGATGGCCTTCCAAAAAGCACTAGCCACCGACATCCATTGATTCTTCTACAGTCGAATTGAATAGAGTGCCAGCGTCCCGGTCGCGTCCTGGTCGGTCTGTATTCCAGGGAAGCATGCAATTGTTTGCGGGAATTTTCGTGTTCGCTCGACGAAGAACTAGTGAAATTTTGCACGTGTCGTTGGCATGTTTTTACGACAAGCTAGGAATGACAGAATGTACTTCTGCAGTTACTTTGGAACGTTCCAGTAACTTCTCGTTCTCTGGTTTCATTTTGAAATTTCCTCGAACTTCTTTTCTAAATGTAATAAAATATTTTGGAAATGCCAATTTCTATGTTATGAAACCATAGTAAAATAATCGGTGTTAACAATCACATTTTTTACATGAAAACGATTTAAATATTACGAAACTACCCTCTTACCTAATTTGTATATATATTTATAGTTGTATATGTATTTTTGTTACCATCTTGAAAATTTCAAAAATATTAATTGCCATCAGGTATTCTTACTATTTTCTAGAAAATCTCCTAGATTTATCATATACGTGCATACATGTATTTAAAAGGTTGATCTTTTTAATTATGTCACATTAAAATAGTTCTCTGTAATAATCCAAATGGAAAATGTAGAAAAATTGGCTTATTATATTTTCCTACCTTCAATGTTGTCTGTAGAGCGATGTAGAGAATAAATTTATTTCATTTTCTGATTTTCAGTGGTCGAAGAAAATCCTGTTACACAAAGCAAAACACACGAGGAGGGAAATGTTGATAGCCTTGATGACGAGTCAGGTAATATATCTTTTTAGACAGATAACAAAGAAGATATTGCTTACCACCTTTCTATAACGAAATTGCTTGTGGTATTTGTAAATACGAACTATTGTATCAAATATATTATTACAGAGGAAGATGAAGAGAACGCATCGCAAACACATTCTTCAGTTGTAGAAACTGATTTCAAATTTTCTGACTTCATCTACAGGTAAGACAATTAATAAATGAGACATTGACTATGAAAAATGGACAAACCCAAATATCCGATAAATTGAGCAATTCATCAGTTCTTTTCTGATATTAGTTTTATATTATTGTATATTATATGTTATTTAATTTTACATATTATTCGCTTTATCGTCCAAAATATATACGAAAATGTACAGTATATTCAATCTAATAACTGATTTCGTTATATTATTATCGTTTGACTTGGAAAATACGAATGCCTCCAAATTTTTATGTGTAATACAGTTCATTGGGATAAATTAATGCCATAAATTGATATTCAGAAAAGGGATACGACTTACAATTAATCCACTTCTCCTCTCAATGCCTTAAATTTGATTTTGTAGCATATACTAAAGATTTTAGTTTCGATTTTTATATTTTGTTTAAGATTTGCCAATGTAAAAATCGTGAGAGCAATGTTGGTTCTGCTGCAGCAATTTGACAAAAATACAAACGAAGTGAATCATTACATTACCAAGATGCTTCATCGAATAGCCTGGGATTGCAAAATGCCAGGACTCATATTCCAAGCGTCAATATTCCGTGTTTTCCAGAGAATTCTTGAGTCTAAGTATGGCGGCCACAAGGTAATTATTTATATTCATATTTTCATTTTCTTAACTCTAAGTTTCATTCTTTGAAAACACAATGTAACTTGTAGAATTAATGGCTTGATCGTCTGATGTTATAGATGAAATACTCGTACAAAATATATATTTAAATGGTACAAGATTATGTATATATGAAAAATTAAATATTATCACTGCAACAAAAATATTTAAGTTTAAGATTGTGGGCATATTTGGAAAAAAAAACAGGAAATATTTTATTTCCCAACAAAAATTTTGTTTAACTATCATTATTCCCAAAATATACTATCTTCCATTTTTAATTATTATATCTTTGTAACTGCATCAATATGTCAACTTACATTCCTTCTTTCATTATACCAATAATTACTTGTAACAATGAACAACCAAATAAACCGGTGACCATCAAATACGGTTCTATATGAAAAGTAAAAGAATGTTTTATAAAATTCATAAACAATAGCTAGTCGAATGAAACTTATGTGATCAGATTTTCAACAAAAATTCGCTCAATGAAACGTTCAAGCATTAAATGCATATACGTATAAAAACACATAGAATTTAGTATAAACAAAAACACTTGGTCCCACCCCTACTAAACTTTTTATATTAAGATAACAATACAGTCCAAATCGTGATTGGAATTTCCAAACTATTCAACAAAGTACCTATAATTTTCTATTGAATTCGTAGCACGAATGCAATTTTTCTCTTAACTTAAAGAATTTTATCGTCGAATTTACATGTCTGCCATGGTATCTAATAGCCACCGGAAGTATGCTTGTCTCGAGTCACGAAAGCTGAGTCCTCTTTGCAGGAACTCCAAAAGTTCGCAGTCTTCATAATCCGACGTTTCATCGAAGTCGCGCAAAAGAACCGGAAAGCGTATATGGAACTGCTCTTCTGGAAGACCACTCGTGACGCGACCGAGGTCGTCGAGGGTTACAACGCGGAAACGGATAACAAGAAAGTTCCGCGCAGCCTCTGGACCGAAACCCAGGAGGACGAGTTACGCACTCTCTTTATGGAACATCAGACTAACAAGTATCCCCAAGGTACGTTGCTCGTCCTACCTTTCGCTAAATCCTATGATTTACGAGTCTTCTTTAACGCACAACTTTGCCGGATATTTTTGAATTTGCCAGGGCAGACGATTAGCTATATCCCGTTCTAGTTTGCTAGCGATTGAATAAAATATTCTATCAGGGGAAAGATCTCTCTGCTTTCAGGAAGCATTAATACATAATGTATGTGCTTCAAAGAATGTTTATTGGACATTCTAAATGGAATACTTAATGAAGGGAATTCTAATGAATATATGTATCCGTACATTCTTTCATATCTTGCACTGGCTAAATTCACTGTCTTTAAAGAAGTCAGTCAGCGAATAATTAATAGGGAAAAACCGACCAAGTAGGTAAGAGTGTATGATTTAGAAATACGGGTTACGTTATTAGACCGCAAATGTTCTGGCATTTATAGTGTATTTAAAGTATGGATCACTATCTTGACAAAACTTATTAATTAAATAATATATTACAATACAGATTTGTAGGATATTTTAACTTGTTACCATAGATAAGACGATATAATAACGATATATGTTCTATATATCCCTTCATTTAATATTGAAATTACTTAAAAGATTACCTGTGTTGTTTCAGTCAGGATGACATTATTTTAACACGAGTGATCCTTGATACCGAAATTGGTAGATGCTAGAGAGAATTGTCGGTAATATTGAATTACTGATAACAACGTCTTCATTTATCAGCTAACCTAATCACGTACCCCGCGATGATCCAGTTATCCTTCCCTTCCTACAAATCAATTCAGGATAATATTGATTGGATATAAATAGCACCGATATTCATAGTTCTGGAACGTTTATTGAAATCCCCATGCACTATTAAAACGTGGTCCGGAAAATCAAATTTAATTAATTGCACCCGGAAATTGATTCTTATCAAGTCATGTAACATATATTTTATCGTCGTACATATTCTTTAAGAAGAAAGATGTTAGAAAACCATACAAAGTTTTGGATCGCTTGCTTAGTCAAAAAGGTGGAGGGTGAACTTGGACTTTGTAATGAAAAGTTAGGAAATGGATGTTGGAACCTCTATATATTTAAAATTAGTACACGTAACGATAATCAAATATCATAATTATTAGATTATATTTATTCGAATTGCTTTGACGATGCTTATCCTCATATTTAATCTTATATACTAATTAGGGAATCCTATGAGCTTGAATCTTGAACGAAATCGATGAGATTTTACAGTATATGAAGATAAGTCCGGATTGGAAAGTTTTAAAATTGGAGGTATACGTAGCTGCTAATTAAGTAAAAAAGAATGAAATATGTAAAGATAAGAAATAGCGAATTGTACCACCTTTTACTTTATTTTCTTTTATGAATCCTTGAGTGAACCCAAGGTTGAGAGTGAACCCAAACTTTTGAACGCGCAGTAGCGCATATAGTTCTATTCCTAAATTATGTATATCTTCATGTTTTATTCATTTAGATGTCGTCGATTGGATCTTAGAGCACATTAATCAAGAACGAACTCGTCGTGGTATCATGAAGAAGCTGAAAGAAATGTGCCTGATTGTTAATTCTAAGGTAAGCAATTTTTGTAGTCACTCATTACTATTACACTTTGTTTCACGTCTATTTATTTTGTATCATAAACTAATTTTAATTCTCAGGCGTTTAATAATAGAGAGTATTACTTTTCACACGTATGTGTTGCTACCTGTATGTATATATATTATAACAAATTCAAGATTTTAATAATAATCCTTCGATTAATAAAAAATTAGTGCTTAAACACGTATATGAATAACATCGATATTTAATACGAATAAAAATTTACTACAAAGTAGTAGGTTAAGCTTATCAAGAAAATATAAAAAAATCTGTTTCTAGAAGATATAATACCATAACACGCAAATTGATTTAAATCCCTCTCGCTTTATAGAATGAAAAAAAAAAAATGATTCTCCGGAAATTTGTCGTTTTAGCTGATATTTACATAGATATTGAAAAATTTTCAATACGTTTTATAGAGTTTTAAACAAATCGGTTTTTGACCTACTCTATATGGATGTTTTATATATCGTCAACTGCTTCCCTTCCTAATACAATATCTTCTGCACGGCGGAGATCACTCTCAGACATTTCTCCAAACTAAACGGAAAATGGGGGATGGAAAATCGTAAAGTTGGCGAAAACTGCCAACTACATAAAAAATATTAGCTATATTTGGCAAAGATTATTTTCATCATGATGTATGGAATCTGACGCACCCTACGACTATAATTCTCTGGGTCGTCAAAGAATAAATGCTTGCGCGTATCTTTTAGCTTCACTTTTTGCTGAATTTCCATTCGAAACTCCCATTTGTAGCGCAAAGAATCGAATTAAATCCGTAAGATAAAGTATAAAGCTAAATCGTACGTCTTCCCTGTTTTATGGTTTAAAATAATAAAAGGGAGTCAGTGACTTGCGTCTAAAAAAATTATTTCTTGCCACTCCATCGCTACGAAGTCAGTGACACGCGTGTGCGCTCGTTATCCCTTCGATAATCGATCAGATTTACGGGACACTTGCAACCCACGCGTTCTTTCAAAAACGTATTTGAAGAAGCAAAGTCGGCTAGCCGATCTCCCTTGAACGTAACACTGACAAGATCAATGATTTACGAGGAGCGCGAGAAAACGTAGGGTAGCTGAGGCTCGAAAATAAGTTTCTGGACTGGCGTCGGTGACAGGCAGAACATATGCAAAAAATGGAGCCAAAGAATTGCTGCAGCAACTGTAAATTCTCGGGAGACAATTTCTACGAGGAGCTTTCTGGAGACTCCTTTTCTTTCCGGCCTCCTGCTCGAAAAGGAGGTTTCTCCGTTCCTGCGTAGATCACGACTTCCGCTGTGCCAGCAAGACTTTTTTCCTCTTTGCGACTACTTCGTTCGGGGATGGATGTATCTCAAGATTTTCCCCCGTCAAGTATTCCTTTCCGGTATCTCCGCATACTATGGAAAGCTATCGCTTTGTTTGCGCTTTCCTATCCAACAACCGTATGAAGATTTTCGGGAGGAAGCTAGACACATAAATAGACGGCGGCTCCCTTAACTCTGAATGGATCGTCCGTATACGGCCCCTGCTGTCTCAGTCTCCGCCCTATTGGAATCGTTTCAAAAGTTGACAATTAATGTATTGAGGGTATACCTCGCGTTGCATTCAGCTTACAGAAAATTTATAGGAACCACATTTTGTACTATCGAACAGTACGTATTATTGGGTGCGTATATACACGCGCGTCGACATAATGCTCATTATTTCTTTGAAAATTCTCATTTGCGATCTTTCGTTCCTAGAAAAATTTATTTTCTTATAATCATTTGAATAATATTATGAAAATTTGCAAAACTCGTGGTAACATTTAATATTTCCAAAAAGGTATATTAATAATTTTTTTAATAAAAAATAAAGTACAAAGAAATTTTTGTAATTTCGACATCAGGGATTACGTGTGTACATATATCTGTTTCATTCTCAGAGACAATAATTAAAAATTTATATATTGTATAAATTAACTCTGATGAAAAGGATGCTGTACAATTATATTTCTTTACATTCGCTTAAAAATTTAATCACGTATTATTTTTAGCTGAAAATTTTTCGATTTACTCAGAAGTACTACTATAATATTTAATGTTTAATAAAATACAATCCTTCAATTAAGCTAAGATATTTATTGAATTCGTTCGAAGCCAAGTTCAATTGTGATATTCTTTTTCCTAGCTTGTTATGTTTAAATTGGTAAAAAATATGCAATGCTTTAATATACAAAAAATCAGTCGTATGAATCAGAGAGCGTGATTATTAATATATCGTAATTTCATCGACAATAATTTCCTGCGCTGTCGCTTTATAATTACAGACATAAAACGATTACAACGTTCTAGTAATCCGTCGGACTTAAGAGATATCTAGACTACAAAACACTATTCGAATTCATTCGTCTTAACGCCAATGCAGCGAAAACAATTTTAACAGCATTATTCTTTGACGGAGAGTTGTAATTCACTGGCGTCTTGAAAACGCGGCAATAAATTTTTCCCTTGCTTTCTTCAAATCGTGGCAGTAATATTAAAGTTTCCGTTCACGAGTTTCCATCGTGGCTTATTCGTTCGAGCGCGTTATTTCCCTTGCCACACTGCACCCTTTCGTACTATCGCTTTGTTTGTCCTTTTGCCCTGCGAGACACGTATAAACATTTGTGTCAAACGCTAAAGGAAGGCGAAGTACGCGCCGCGTAAACTTAACGTTCCGCTTTCTAAAATTCATAACGAGAATACAATTTAAGATTATTGAAACCTTGATAGTAGCACATAATTTTCATCATTTTCTTTTCTTTTCTTTCTTTTTTTGCCATTGAACCTTTAAGGAATTCACGCGTAGTCAATAAATATTGACAATGATATTGTCGATTCAGCTTGACGATACTCTAAATGGAAAATCAAGAAAGAACGTGCTTAATCATAATAATTTTTCCTTTAGAAACCATTATACGTATACGTATAAAACATAGGCATGATTTGGAGTTTGGAAATGATATTCACATCTGAATTGCTTCTAAACGATGGAACTGTTTATTTCAGTTACTTTAGAACGAACTGGGACGCAATTTCACAACTTCTGTAAAATGGTAGAAATTTTCTTGAAAAGATAGGATACAAATACGCAGGTATAACGTATTTCCCCATCCGTTGAGTAAAAGTTAGCGGTCACTGTGTAATACTTCACCACTGCACTGGTAGGAATTTCAAAGTTGAAATGCGATGCTCAACTTCAATCCGTTTTGCTCGTGCTCTGGCTCTCAGAAACGATGAGTATTCATCGTAACACGAAACGTGAATGTTCTTTCAGTTAACGCTATGAATATCGATTAAAAATATCGTACTTTGATCGCACATGGTCAATATAAGTCCATCTCCATGGCATATCTGTATGCTCGGATCGTAAAATTCCTAGATTTTTGTCGATATTCGACCTTAATTTCTCAATATCAATCGTACCGCTCACGAGCTGTTTTATAAATTAAAATAATTCTATTTTTTATGCTAGTACACTGCGAAATAGTACAAAGCATGCATTAAGGAAGAATGAGACGAAACGTTTTTTGGATTTTAATTAAAGTATGATATATTTCAAATCATCGTATTGCACGAATAATGAATACAGGTATTGTGTAGCTTTTGAAAGAACAATAAAGACCAAGAATGTAGTCACGACTTGCGACTAAATCATTTGAATGTACGGCTGTGACGAGAGTAGCGCAACCAGAGGGATAATAGTTCATTTTCAGCCGTCGCAACAATGGCTATAGAAAAGATTATTAGGGGATAAAAAGGCTTGTAAAAAATTAACAGCGAAACGCGTAGACGCGGCGATTTCAATGAGTTTTGTTATACTGATATTCGTTTCCCTCTTTCCGCGTGTCCTACTACCTTTTGAATAATCCTTTATGCGACAACTTTTCAAACTAGTTACAATACGATTTTAAGCAAAACCTTTTGAAACAAGTGACTACCGTTTCATGTATTATGTATTACATAGCCCGAAAACCAGAATTTTCCGAGCTTCAAAAAGTGCGAATGTAACGGTGAAACTTTGAAGAAAATTTACATGAAAATGTACGTTGAAATGAGATCCGCTATTTGCATGGACGTTAAATTCATACATAACACACTTTTAAACACGTTACTTGCTAATCGAATAAAGCACTGAAAAACTGTTCGCATACATTTTTTAATTATTTATTGCACTCATTAGAAACTTACGAATTTATTTATGCATGCTAGGGATAATTTTTTTTTCAAAAGATTGACATACCTCATTTTACAAAAAATATTATATTTATTTCCAAAATGAATCACAAGTATGATTGTTACTGTTGTTACTATTATAACGAGTAAAAATTAACATTTTAAGATACTTCTTTATTCAATGAATTAAATTAATTATTATAAATAATGTTCAATTTACCAGAGATTATATTAATATCGATTCCATCGCAATTAGCAGAATATCATATATGTTATTTTCAATACATAAGTGTAGTATCAAATGACACGTTGAAATTATTGATATGAATTTGAACAAATATTTCAATTATTTTTCTCTTTCTATCACGCTAATACATTTTCACTTGTTTGTTAAGGTAAACCGTCTAGTGCACTAATTAATATATAATCTTGCTATTATTAATTTATAATAGCAATCACGAATCTGATTTTTATGTATTCGAATTCAATATCGCTGGCAAACATAAGTTTAGACATTGTTTAACAATATGTTAGGGAAAAGATTTAAGGACTTTTCTTCCTGGCTCTTCCATATCGAATCTTTCATAGTTTATACCGAACTCGTTTGTTAGTAAGAAAATAGGCGATTTAACTCGATCCTCTTCGTTACATCCTTCTGTTTGTCGAAAAGCCATCGGACAACATCGCGGGGGAACACGTTATAGCGATAATCTTGAGACATTACCTGCTTTAAGACGGTAAAGGAACCTGCAAGCACGCGCGCCAAAGAGAAATAGAAGGAAAGTAAGAACGATGGATGGAGGTAAGGCGACGATATATCTGAGTACCGTTAAAACGGTATTACCCCACTTCGAAATTGACGATTAATCATAGGTGTGCACCCGCTGCTCCGCCAGGAGAGGAAGCTGATTGCCCTCATACCACTCATTCAGACGAGGACAAACTTGCCTGCTCAGGATATTATTGATTTCTTGACGGATTTTTACGAACAGATCCTTGTACAGCTGCCCTTTGAGAATTTAATGAGCGAGTGTTCTATCAACGTGATGTATGCATATTATAACGAGGAGGATATTGAGAATTAGTTAGGCTGATGGTATTGAATATCGTCTATGTTGAGTGATTTAAAGGTTTTGTTTTATAATTTCGATAGGAAATGTCGATATAAATGTACTTGTTTGATATTTACATAGTGGATATATGTATATTATTTTGTAGTATTTCTTTATTATTTTTTATTAAGAGCATTAAAAATTATATCTTCGTTTTAATAATTTCTTGAGATATAATGCCTGTTTCATTCATCTGATAATAAATAATATTATTATTTCGGAATATTTCGTACGTGACTTCAGCACTTTCCGATTATCATTTGCTAAATAATCAATGATAATAAAATTAATATCATATTTATTTAATCTTTCATACGGGAAAAAACGTTCGATCAAGGGTTATTAATAATTGAAGTAAAAACGAAATTAATTAATATTATTATACATTATGATATACTGTATCAAATTTTTCTGAATAATAACATTTTTATTCGACAATTAAATATTTAAGGAAGTAAATGTATGAAATTTATAAAACAATACAAAAACAATACAAACAAATTTAATTTGCCATAATCAAGCAATTTGTCATTAATTACGCTATTATAGCTTTACTTGAGTTTCGAGGAAAAAGGAGTAGTTTCGTTAATTTTACAAATCTGGTAATTAGTTGTTTCTTAGGAAATACACAGCTGTTAGGAGAAAATGGATTGATTGCTGTTTCACCCTTAGCGAGCGGCGATTGGATTACTTTGGATATTATTGATTCCCTAACAAATTCCTTCCAGAGGAATCTCCCGAAAGTTTATTTCACGTCAAATTAATTACTGCAATTGTTGTACTTTAAACTAAAAGCTACGTACAAATGATCTGGAGTTTAACTCATTTTTTAATTAATCGCAACTTTTGCAGCACTGTCGTATGTTTGATAAAATTATTTAACACATTTACATAATTACTTAATTTACATAAAACAAGTGTGAACAACAAGAGAGAGGACAATTAAACTTTCCATTTTAATCTAATCAATCTGTATGTAATTATTTCTTATATGCAAACATAAAAACAATAAAATAAATTAAAAATTGTTATATGCAACGTATACAATATTATATGCAAAAATTTTCACTTTAATCACTTATCGGAATAATTGCAAAATTGTTTAGTAGATTTGGTATTTTCTATCCTTCCATCAGCCTGCAATGTGCCCATTAACAAACTAATACAGACTAACAGAAATCAATTGCTGAGATTTCTGCTTGTTTAGGTTTCAACCTTGAAGAACATTTTCATAAGATGCTAAGACCACAGTGAAATGCGTATTTTTCTATAATTATAAACAATTATAAACAAGGTAATTTATTCTATTCTATAATTATTTATTCTATTCTATAAATTCTTTAATTCTATAATTATATTCTATTCTAGGTTTATTCTATAATTATAAACAAGGTAAACCTAATTGGCTTTATAACAATAATATTTACACGGATCTTTTTACACAGACCTTTTTACGTAGACTTTTTGTATAACTTACATAATTTCAAAACAGATCCATCGCTTACGATATAATTAAGCAGGCTCACGTCTTTTGTTTATCCCTATAAGTGAATCTAATCTGGCACTGGTATGAACTGCAAAAAATTAATAGTATTTTATAGCAGGATAAACACGAAATCGCACAAATGAACAGCAAGAAGCAGCGGAAAGCGAATGAAAAAAGGATGAAACGTATTATTGATTCGTCGACAAAATCCATGAAAGGGAGGCTCGTGAAAGCGTTTCATTTAAATAATTTCATGCGTGGATACCCTTCTCCCTTCAAAACTGAATGAGGGCAAGCTACAGCTGGCTGTTCATTTGACATTCATTTAGTCCGTGAAGTCGCGCGATGCGACGCGACGGCCATTTAGGACACCAACAAGGATCCCTGTCGAGGGTGAAACGTAATCGTTGGAAAACGAGCGTCGTATTTTTTCCCCTTTATCTCCTTTTAAGGGAACAGGGACTTAGGGTCAGGAATTAGACAGCAAGCATTCTCCGAGACCTCATTTGCACAATAAATAGCTGCTTACGTTGTTTTAGTATACCTACGAGTACATAATGTGGGTCTTATCAAACAAATGCAGAGATTGAAGGATTTGCAAAATCCCTATCCAGAAGTAATGCTTTCTCTGGATGAAATTTACTGTATCTTATCTTTTATTAATAATTAATTATCTGTTGCTACCATCGCTCACATTATTGCAGTTTTATGCAAAACAATCGACGAATGAGTTACTAGGATAGCCTCATTCATCTTTATGATATCCTATCAAATTCAAAAGTTTCTTCGTGTCTAATTCGCATATTTTTCTATTTAAATTACATATTTAGATGCCCTGATTTAACATTTCTAATCGTCGCATCGCATAAAAATATCCTTTCGAAGAAGTTTATTAATTAAAATTTTCTAATTATACGTATCGATAATCGATTATAACCAAATTAAAGTAGAAGTTGAAATTTTCATTTCTAATTCTAAATTATTGCAACGATTTAAAATAATATATATATTAGAGTAGTATGAAACGAATCGCAAAATTATACATATATGCAATAATAATAACAGTGGAACGTACAAATACAGACTGAAGTGCTTTCCATTATTGCCTTGTTTTCGAGGAAACCAATTTTGAAGAATCATTAAGTACGCGTGTAATTGACTGATCTGTGCTGCGACCTTTGCCGATGAAATTACGTGAATCAATAACGTAGCTTCAAAAATATCGAAAATCTTGGTAAAACGGAACGAAGAACTAATTATTGCGTGTTGTTCAATGTTAAAAACACAGCTAATGGTAAACATTCATGAATCCATCATGCGAAAAATGTAATTTTATATTTAATAGTAAAAACAATAATTCCTCTGTTGAGCGAATCAATAAATCAGCGATGAAATAAAAAATATTTATAAATGTGTGTAATATTTGTTGCTATCGATATTCTTAGCGGTCACAAACTGAAAAGTTAGATAAAGATATTTATTACACATATAATATAGAAACGTCTGAATCTCAAAGGAGTCATGTATAGGAACAACGGGAAAGTCGTGAATATTACGTCATTTTAATGCACATGTGCGAAAAGCGAACTCTTGTCACAAGCGTAAAAAATTCTTGAGGTGTCCGATCAGCCAGAATTATCAACAAGAATTACGTATAGGCATCAGAATTATTTACATTTTCTTGAGAGATGCCGCGGAATTGTTATGATCGTTAAACTCTTCTTCATACCACGGCTATGTTTTACACCTACAATATTACATTTCCAAGATACTTACATGCTTCCTTCGTCTCATGTTTCTTCTTCGAAACAACGCCACTCTGTCTTATTCCTGCTATTTTTATTTCTTGTAGCAATTTACTTTATATCTCGCTGCTATTTGCTATTTCTCGTAGCAAGCGCGCCTGTTCTCCTGCTTCAACGTAGCCACCGCTATAGTTCACATACTCGTACAATCGAATTTCTACTACATTCAACATCAACGCGTAGAAATTATATACAAATCATTTGTCGTATATTTGTACACTTATCGTTAAATCAGCTACCCATCAGCACGATATTTGTTTTTATGACAATTTATTGTTTATTATCCTCTGTTTCAACACCATTTAGGAGTTGAATTTCAAAAATTACTCAGACGCGTGTTTATTTATTTTTGATAAGGAGTTTGTTTGCCGGATTTCACTTTTTCAAGTTTAGCGACACGTGGGATATGGATATTCCCTAAATAAAAATTTGTTCACCTGTTTTACCCCTTTAGGGTTTATATTTACAAAGATCTTTTCAATCCTCGTGTCTATGTTATAAAAAAAAGCATATTGTTCAAATTTCACCTTTCACGTTTCTAAGCACAGTGATTTGGACTGAGCATTGATGGCGAAACAATCAGCTACTTTTGCATCTTGTATATGTAGCAGTGTGAATGTTAAACGCTCGAGTGCCAACTAGAAACTAGTATCACCACTGTGTGCGATGACAGTAAACCGCGAAACAAACTATGTATTGGTTATTTGCCTGGCGTTGTGCGTCATATGTTTACCAAATTTAAACATTTTGTATCATAACAGTAGGTGGTTGATGGTTGGGTAACAATGACAGAGTGCTCGTCGTTAGTAACTGACTACTGGGGTATCTGGCATGAGCGGCAGTAAACAATTATCGGAGGCACGGCACGGCTATGTAAGCTGCATCCGGTTATAAAAAGAACAGAACGTTATACATAAAATAGCTGGAAGAATTATTGGAACTTTCTCGTCATTTTTCAAGAAAATGCTGACGACTAGAACGCAATATGATAAAATGAATTTGATCTTGAATTTCGAGCAAAAAATATATATATATAAACCATACCTTTTTCATTTATATTTGTACTAAAATCGTCCCATGCATGATTGAACTATCAGTCTAACAACTATCATTACGAACGACATGACATAGAAGAACTTTGTTTCTCAACACGCGACAGCTGTAAGTGCGAAATCTTGTTACCATTTTCGGTCGTCATCGTTCAGCTCTGATATTTCTGGCATCTGTGAAATCTAACAAATATCATGACCTTCGTACAGTGTCTATTTCAGATAAATACTCACGTTGCAATTTAATTGTTGCCTTCATCGAATGATCATACAAATCTTCAACGATATCCAGCAAACTTCCTCATTCTCACTGTTATCTAAAAAGTTTCTTACTCATTCGTAATTACCGCAAAATTCATTAGCTAAAACTCTTTACGGAAGGACCGTATATAAACGAGCAACTTTTTACCTTAAAATTAAAAAAAAAAAAAAAACATTGTTTCAGACTATACGAAACGAGGTACAGAAGAGACTTCCAAAGGTATGGTCCGAGGACGAGATCAGTCAGCTTACGGAACTTTGGGAACAACTGAAGCAGGACGATGGTAATTTTTAATGAACAGTCGGCCTGTTGAATTTCATAAGTGATGAATATCTCAGAGATACAATATAATTTGGCGGGGAATGCGCGAGGTCTGGCTGACCGCGCCTTGAAACAGTTGAAGAATTTTGCGAATGTTCGTTCGGGAATTCATTAGCACCCGTGACGATTCTCGAAATTTAATTAAGCACCGAACATCGGTGACGGCTGGCTGCTGCTTGCAGCAATAATTCGGACTCCGTCGGGACGCCGAAGAATAATATCCTTTCAGACAGAAAGATTTTCACAAGTCTTGTAAAACTTGCTTCATTCTCGTGCGTTTACCCCGCTTCCCATGGTTTTAACGCTCAAAATTATTCTCAGCCCACCGTGCTCCATGAAAATTCCCGAAAATCAACTTCGTTCTTTTCTCTTTGAAACTTTGATAATATCATTTTTACCTCGACTACGTCCCGTGTAGAATTCTGGAATTTCATTTATCAAACTATTACATTTAAACGTATCACTATAGTCTATCGTTTTTCTCAATAATTCACTAGAGAAATGATACTATAACAAAGCGCAAGAAATAATAATAATAATTTGTGAACTAGTTTTATATATATTTACGTTAAGTATAATCACTCACGTGTAACAAAGTGCATCATTCGATGTTTTTATCACGTAGATTATGTACTCTCGTATGGACGAAAGCATCAATCTATCAAAGCTAAATAAAGCTGCAGTATTCTCAGTTGCTCTCAAATAATAGTTAGATATTATTTCAAAAACTTTCCCCAACAAATGAAACGTTTCATTCTCAAAGATACACACACATTATCTGAAACGAAGTAAATTATTTATTATGTAATATTTAGTATTTTAATAGAAATGGTATCTTACTCGGCTCTGGTTACATTACTTTTTAAATATTATCCAACTACGAACAAACATCCAATAATTTTATCGAAAGGTTCCATGTAATTTTCTAAGTTTGACCTGTTCCCTTGGCTTTCTATCGTATTGAATCAACATTTCATCCCCTCGAATAACGAATTAATACCAATACGATTTATGTTGTGTACATCCAGATCCCGTGGACTTGATCTTCAATGGGCTCACAATAAAGCGGCCGAAGCCAAAGATCAAGGAGAAGCTTTTGGAATTAGGATTGGCCACGGATCGCAAGGAGTTGCGCAAAAAGCGATCCAGAAAAAGCAACCACGGTAAGTGTTCACTTTCTCTTTTTCCGCGTTCACGTTCTATGGCCGGTTACCTCTGCCTCTTTTCCCAGCCTTTTCTCCGGTCTCGAGCGGCTCTGAAGCAGACCTTGTTCCGGCCAATCCTATCCCATTCCATTCGCATCTGTCTTTCTTACCATCCTTAGATGCTGCGACTATTCCCATTCGATCAGTTCTCCCTGCTAACACGATTGCCAGCGACTGCACGCTGTGAACTCGTTTTTGGATGGAGCAAGTGACGCTTGACGGTGAATTAAGGGAAGTGAGCAGCAGCTGAGATAAATATGGCGAGGAAACCAGAGACGAGATCAATTTGTACAAAATCCTCTTGTAGAAGTTTCTTTTCATTGGTTATGATTGGAAACATTTTTTTTTTATCGATAACATCAGAAGCAATAAGTTACAGAGATAGAGTATTTCTTTTTGTTTGACCTTTGGAAAGCTGCGATCGTTGAATTGAATTTCAAGTCGTAATATACAATAGGATACATCACGAAATACCCATAAGTAATGAAATCGTAAAAGATTGAAATGATCGACAGTGGAAATAAATTTGATAACGAGAGAAAGTTTAAGTAGGAAGATTGAGGCATTTCTACAATTTCCAGAATTCTAGTTGCACGATAAATACCACTTCCTTTCTCTTTTTCTCGATAGAATCATATATCTTTTGTATACATTATTTGATGAATTTTTTTAATTCTTCATAAAGGAATATTAAAATACTTACGTTTGTCAAAGATTAGTTTAAAAGAGAAATTTTAAACCTAGCAAACAAATACAAGACAACTACAATTCTGCATAGACCAATGCTGAGATAAATACAATATTACTTAGCAAGAAACAAGTAAATTGTACTTAGTATTATTATATCTTCCTATTCTTGTCTTATCTTTCATTTATCTTACCTCCGCCAAATGGAAATAACGATATCTTGTTATTACAACACTTATTCTTATCCTATTAAAATAACCCATTCAATGTGTACAATTGTTCAATCTATTTAAGAATTTATTTCCAACAACGGTTTCAAACAAAAATTTCAAACTACTAAAATAAGAATATCTTTTACACTTAGAATATCTTTTACATTTTCATGAACGGATCATGATCAATTACATGCCAAATGAACACACATTTAACTGGTTCCACGAGGCATGCAAGAATATGTACGCAGAAGGTACGGTTGAAATAATATTTGCGTTTCTAGTTCGGAGTTCTGCAGAAGCGGCAAAGCGGTTCATAACAGAATCGTTGCAGAATACAAATTCTGTTATTTAATATCGAAAAACGCGAATTCCAGTCGTGGTTTTCCTGCTCCCATGCCAATATCACTCGTCCCTGTTCCCCATTACGCCGCAAGGAATTTCATATTTATCATTGTTATTGTTTTTCTGTTTCCCTCCACGTCCGCTTATTTGTATTCAATGTACTACGATAGATCGCATTCTAGATATATAAGGTTAGGAGATGAAGTATAAAAGCAAACTTTTGTCTCGGCTTACGTGCTATTGAAACGACGTTTCCTCGCCTCTATCTCATCGCCTCTTCCTCAAATAAGATTTCGCAAGCCGGAACACCCGGTATGTTTCCCGATGCTACGGTGGATCTTAATATCGCATGTGCGCCGATCGAAACACTTTAGGAACGCACGTGAAGACAGGAAATATTCTTGATTTGCTGGAAGATCGACACTTCTGAAAAGATGTTGAAGTATCTGTAGAAATTATCTACCTCTAAAGTTGTTTATATTTTTTTTTTAAAGTTTCTAATGGCGAATATTATTGCTTTTAATTTTTTCTTTAATTCGTATTAATAAAATTAAATCAATAAAAATCATAATGTTTGTCATTTTACGTGTATCTTCTAGTGAATTTTTTTTTGTACGTTTCGAAAAATACGAAAAATGTACGTCCGTGTTCTCGCGCTGTTCACAATCCATGGCTCGTAATAGTAGGCAAAAATTTTAAGCATTTTTTATAACAAATCACATGAACAATGTTTTATTGATCGTGAATACTTGAAAGATCTTCGAAACCTAGGGGATCAGCAGTTAAATTGTAAAGGAAAAAGGTACAGTACACGGTGATGTAATTAACATCTTCTCTGTCTGTATCTAAGAGTAATCGTACAAAATCTCAAATCGATACATGTCAGGCCTATAGCAAATTGATTACATGTTCATTTTCCACCATGCTCGTGCAAGCTCCTTTTCTTTGCGATTGTACTTCACGAGCGACGCACAACGAGATCGATTCATTTATTACTTCCACGTTCATTTTGTGTTAATTCGGCGAACGTTTAAATTTCTTCGAATTTCATTAAAGTTAATGAACTTCGCCGAGCTTTGGAAATTTGAACTTCCAAAGTTCGAAAATTACAATGTTACAGGAATATCATCTGTTTTCGCCACAATGTAATACAATATTCAAGTTTCAATTTCTTTTTCTAAGATTAAAACTATGGAAATATCAACGAGTATATCTTGTTTTGGATAGTTGCTTGAATATTTTAAGAACTCGCTGCAGCGCAATACGCGGATATGTAACGTAGTTGTCTATGGTCTTAACTCGAGTATCGTAGATTCAAACTTCTTGTACTCCTCCGACTTTATGATGCATTGATTCACTATCGAAAGACAGAAAGAATTTTCAAATTTTCAGAATCTTAATTAAGATTCTATTTCCTCCCTACCATTTTAATATATTTCCTAATATTCTCTTTCGGTTCCTATTACTATTGTGCGTTCTATCGTTTTCCTTAAATTGCTATATTACTTTGAGATAAGATATCGCAAAATAATAAATTTGTATACGGATTAAATAAACGCGGTTGCAAAAGCGAATTAACAAACAGCTTAAAGAAATTAAGACGAAATCTTAATTTTTTCAGGAAACGAGTAAACAAAAAGATATTAATCTAGAAATATTGAACAATATATTTCTTGACTAATCACGATTATGGTAACAGATTAACGCACATAGATCTATATTTTTATGCAACTTGACTTTCGTATCATGAATGTATGTATTTGAAATACATTTTTCGCAAATGCCTGGAACCGAGAGAAGCTATATCGAAAAACGTTTATATTCATTTCCCGTTACTTTGTAAAAAGGTAAATCGTCGTGGGAAACGCAGTCTGCCAGTAATTCCGACGAGGATGAAAGTAGCGACGAAGAAGCTGGGAAATCCTCGAGCAATAGGAACGTGGCTCCCAATACACCAACGAACAAGGGAAAGAAGAAAAATGCGAAAAAACAGCCAACGATGGTTTACACGGATGCACAATTATCCGGACTCTTGAAGGATGTCATCGAAAAAAGTGAGTAATACCGTATCACTCCCTCTTTCGTCGATTTTACACAGTATGGTCTCAGTGATTTATGAGAATAAAATTCAAGGTAGATACTTGGAACATTATTTCGAGGGCGCGAAAGGGCAGAATGATCTGCAGTGGTCGTTCAAGAGTGAAAAGAAATAAAATGGGAAAAGTAATGATTTGTCAAAGAAACCCCTGTTTGCGGTACAAATGTAGCACGCGAAATACCAGTTTATCCCCATGGATTTTGGCAAAGACATGGTTACAGAACGACCCTGTAGTTCTTTTATGTCGAACCAATGTGCTTGTCATCTATCAGAATACCATTGCTTTCAGGCAGCGACACAGGTTTCAATGACACTTGGGGCAAAATTAATCTCTTCAACTTTCGTCTATTTTATCACATGATTTACATTTAAAGTTTCTTCAAAGATTCAACAGTTTTACTGAAAAGATCTCTTGTAAGAAAAGATTTCCAGACAAGAATTGAAGATAAAGTTACATATTGATTTATAAAATCTTAATCGAAATATTGCAATCGAGAGAACGAGAAATTAATAGATTGAAAAAAATGGTTGAGTTATTCATGCGCAAAAGTAATAAACTAATTTACTGCACGAGTTCATTGTTTATTATTATCTAGGAAAAGTTCTAGTGTTATATCCAACATATTTATTCGAATTATCAATATGAAAATAAATTGTTCTTATAATTTATTTCAAATTCTTTGTATTACTAATATACTCATTCTTATAGAAAAACGTAATAACAGACATTTTGATAAATCAGATATGAGCGACGCTCTAGAATGGATCAAGGAATCCCTACTAGATGTCCTGGACGATCGAGACGAGGAAAGCTGCGAAGGTATCCCCTTAGTCCCGCTGACAGATTATTCGTCTGCTGCGATGGATTCACCGAGCTTCCAGAAGCTTATTCGAGCTATGGGATTCACACCTCCTGCTGATGAACAAGAATCTTATTGGCGCATACCATCTAATATGCCTAGATCGATGATTCAGAAGCGCTGTAATCTTATCGAGTCTTCGTTGGCAGGAAACTTCATTGCCGAAGGTATTATGTCTTTTCTCTTTTGTATACATAACTATTTATAGAAAATAAGAACACTTTTGATTTGTATAATGATGTAGGATTAAACATTTTATTCTTTAAGGAAAGAAAATGGACGTGTTATTGTTAGAAGGAAGAAACTGTTTAATGTGACTAATAGAAATTTTTAGTAACAATTATATAAAAATAGAAGTTATAAAAATATGATATTATAATAAGTATTGTATGAAATAATAAATTCATTCAGTCATTAATACGATTTTCAATATCTGCAAATATTTTGAAATTGAAATTTAAACGATAGATTGTGTGTACATATGTGGCTAATCTCTTCGTTTTCTAAGTTTCCCAAGCAACGAAACAATATTTTCAATTACTTTTATCAATTTTCATTCGGTACGATTAAAATTCTATATATCATTAAATCTAATAATGATTATATACTTTTAAGATGAATGTGAATACGCGTGTAATAGATTACTATACACTACATTTGTTTAATATTTCCTTTTGTATTTTATAATCAGAAGCAACATCGGCGAAGGTGGAATCTGATAACGATAGAAACAGTGAAAGCGATGATGAAGACGTTTTAGAAAATATTAAAAAATATTTCACCTCTAAAGGTACGTAATTTTCATAAATTTGCTTACAATGTTTAATACTAATACTTTATCGTACGGTACATAAAAATATATTTATTAAAATAATATTTACATATGGGATTTTTATTTATTATTATGTAATTCTAAAATATTTTACGTTTAACTGATTTATAACATGCTTAACATGATTCTAACTGTTTTTATTCTCTCTTACATCTTAATCTAATTTTTATTATAATTTATATAATTTAATAATAGGATATACTTATAACGTAATAATGGAGTACCTACTGTCTCTCAAAAATTTTTCTAAACATATGTGCATTTTTTAAAGATATCTGTAAAATTAAGTAACGTTGACTATCAGCCGTTAAATACTTTGTTGTATATTTTTAGCTGAGCCACAACCATCAACTTCCCGCGATTCTGATATGGAAACTAACGTTCATTCTATGCCGAAGCCATTGAAAAAGACCACAATTCTCTCATCACCGACTGAATGTGATGATGTAGAAATAGAGGAAGCAAAAGCAAATGACTCGCAGCCAGTCGGTACGTATTTTTACATTCCAACGAGACAACTATGTTGAGGGGACCTTCCTCTGCCCTCTGTTGAGGGAATCAGTTAAACATTTTGAACTTCAGAGATTTACCAGCAAATCTATTCAGCAATTGATCAATATCTCAACCAAATCAAATCTAATATTCTCCATTAATTGTAGAAAAATCAAAATCTGGAAAGAGAAAGTTTGATGGACGTATTATTGCATTCGATGATTCGTCTGACTCTGAATTGGAAATAAAGACCAATGCTGATGATGCTGAAGTGGCTGAAGGTAGAAAGAAAACTAACAGCTGTATAAAATGAGAAATATAGGAAATGTTATATTCTATTTTATAATTATTCGTTATTTGTAAATTTATAGTAGGTGACGGGAAAAGACCTCGATCCGATGACGAGAAAAATGATAGCGTGAAAAAACGTCGTCTGCTAGATAGCGACGAGGAAGAGGAGCCACTAACGTCTCAAGCTACCAGGCAGAAAAGCATTAAAACGATAATTAGTGACGACGAGGAAGAACCAGCGCAAAACCAACGTAATCAACACAGGTCAACTCATAGAATAATTAGCGACGATGAAGATTAATCGAAGAGAAGACTCTCGTACCTTTCAATATTTCTATTTCACTCTTTGCTATGTGTTTTTATAATTTGTAAAAATAAAGGCAACCTACCCTCCACCATAACATTGCACATATTTTTATTCCCTGCATTAAAAGGAATGTAAAGATTATTTTATATTTAAGTATATATTATTATATAGTTCAAAGTTTTGAGAAAAGATTACTATGTAATTTAACAAAAAATTCAAATTTTCAGAAAATTGAAATTCAAAGTCGCAGCTCTGTAGCCATTCAAAGCTGAGTAGCGTTGGAGAAATGACACAAACGGTGAAAATGATCTTACCGACGTATGCGAGGGTAAAACAGTTTAAGGTGGCTATTTCCAAGATTCTGGCGTTCATGACCTGACAAAGTATACCGCTGCAGTCTCCTTCGTCACCTAATATGCCCTCACAGGTAATTGGACGCACCCGGGGTACACTTCAGGGTGCCAAGAAAAACAGTTCCCGAAAGGCGTCCACATTTCGCCAAGTAACTACTAGACGCACATGAAGGTATAAGAGTCGCAACGTGTCCTGCGCATCGTTACCGCGCATCTACCACTGCGCCATCTAGGTTACCGCGCATCTACCACTGCGCCATCTAGGTTACCGCATAACCTCCTTTCTCACGTGCAATCCGGTTCCTTGGTTGGCCAATGTGGATGACTTTACGTCTTTTGATGGGCAGGTGAGGAGTCTTGGCGAGTGTCAACGATACCTAAGTAAGCACGCCATGTATCGAAATATAATCACGGCCGAAGACTAGCCCTTTACGTTTTTCCACACGCCTTCAACGACGCGACCGCGGCTACGTTCGTACGACGACGCATAATGTGGCCGCAAGGACTTCGCGAGCCGCGGATTGATTATCAGGCGTTCATGTTGCGATAAGAACTATGAATAACATTGCATGGGTTACGTATATATATATATTGCTATCTAACCTCTGTTTCATATATGTAGATATAGATATACATATGTACATATTTAAAACGATGGTAGTAGAATCAAGTGAATACATGTGTTATGTACCGAATCTTGATTACGAGCATTTTGAATTGATTATTCTAGCGTTTTCATATTTTATTATTTTAATACCTTTAGTCTTCTAACATTTGTATTTTAATGAACTTTCTATATTTTTGAGATATTATATCAATTGAGCTATTATATATTTTATTAAAATAGAAAATATCGTATTTATACCTGTTATGCTTAAGAAATTATGGCACACACACGTGTGTGTTATTGTATAATATTTTGTATGTACAGCAGATAGTAGTTAGAAGAAAATGATTTGATTTATATATATAATTAACATAAGTTCTCTTTACGGGAATTTCTCTCTATATATGAGATGTAAAATAAAACATGTCAATTAAATCAGCTTCCAAAACTTACATCTGCAACGACAAGTCGTTCTTTACCTTTCCATAATACATTTAACGTTAACAAAAAAGTGATTAACCATTACAAAACTAATAGAAAAAATGATTGAACAAGGTTCAATGGAATAGTTTTTAATTTACAATTTAACTTACATTTAGTGTTACAAGAAGCAACTTTTCTTAGAAGCACGCTTAATTAAAATCATATGCGGTGAAAATGAACGCCCGCCCGATTCAATAATAAATATATTATTATTATGCTATATTATTATATATTGTATATTATTAGTATAATATATTTATTTTATTTTATTTATCAAATTCGCATATGCAAACATACGTGTTATATTATTACTATATTCAAAGCTTTATAATTAGACTAATATTCAATGAAACAAAATGTACGACACAATAAATTATACAAAAGCAAAAATTAATTCAGTGATAGGGAGATTAATTTATTATTCTTTAATTTCAATCTATTGCTTTGTTATTTATCATTATTTAAGTAGAGTAATTTCCAAGTATAAATATCATGTATCACATTCGTAAAACGTAATTTACTTACGTATAAATATTAACAATTGACTACTACAACAAACGTAAGAAAATACTACGATGTCCTCCGATATGAACTAGTAATGCAATTTTCTAAGAGTAATTAATACATAAGAAAAGGAATTTTGAAAAATCTTTTCACTACTTATACCATATAGCATTGAAATTATACAAATTTAATGAAATACTGACAAAATCGATACCTATGCGTCAGGAGTCTCGTACAATATTCAGATTACGCCTTATATAAAGAATACAATTTGAATTTAAATTATTTGCTTGCTTCAAAAGTTCTTACGGGTATAGGGTATCAGAAGTATTATTGACGATTGCGTCAATAGAGATTCCGCAAGGCCACGTGCATTCTAATCACAACTTCCAACTACCAGGCTTGCATGAAGTACGTAGATGTCTGTTTATAGCGTGGTACACTGGCAGATTGACGTGCCAGAAACACGTGGCTATAGTACCAGGAGCTCAGGAAAATAAGGGAGCAAGGCATAACCTATCTGGATCGCGTACTCTCCTAGTAAATGCGCGGGCTCCTTATACGGTTGTAGGCGGATAGCATCCTCTCTTTCTCCCCTCCATACTTTCTGGCCCGTTTCTAACAATCTTGATAATTATTATATCACATTTAGTATGTACGAGTGAGTGAATTAATGATCGAGTGGATAATCTACTGCAGTCGAACATGAGGAATGAAGCGTTTTGATGATTTTTTAACGATTTTGTAATGGAAGTAGCCGAGATAGGTGAAACAATGGAAAATTACGGAACATTCAAACGTAAAGTAACTTCTAGTTATCATAAGTGGTGTATATATGATAAACCGAGAGCAACATTCTTAATATTTATCAGCAACCAGAAATATTGTCTTACATGCTAATTGTTGTTACATGCTAATTTTATTATCGTATTTTTTTAAATCATTATATGAGACGATCAATTTGTAGAATAGTTTCCTTCGACTATTCATTCGTTTCAATTCATTTGTAATACCAGTAGATCGCATCATATCTATGTATAATTGAACGAAACTTAAAAATCTGATATTATACATGGTATCAAAATTATCGAGAAATGTGTATCAGACAATGATTTAACGGATGACAAAATGCGTAAAGTGTAATAGTGCCCATAATTCAAATATTCATTCAAATGAAATTTTTTCAATATTATATAAAGTACATTTTTTAGAACAAACTTTGCAGAAAAAATTACGAATGTCTATATATATACACATATATAAATATATATAAAAAAAAATATATATATATATATATAAATGTTACAGTAGAAATTTTGATGAGCCATATGTAAATATTGAGTTTAATTTATTTCAATTTAATATCTTTTAATAATTTATATCATAATTTTTATTCAATTTAAATCGTATTTATTTAACAATAGAAAATAATACAATTCGTCTTACGAGCATTTGGTCTTATTATTCGTTGCAAGCAGGTATATTTTTCATTATGATTGTTTTTAACGAATAGTTTATCCAACCTGTTACGTGAAAATGGCGCCTTCGCAGTAATTGGTGGTGCGTCACGTCGTTGCCGCGTGTAATTCGTGCTTCCATGCGCGCCAACTGCGCGTGTCATCTACGAGTAGTCGTCTTTGTACTAGAATAGCATGACTTTGAGTAGGTTGCTACCTCTTCTCTGACTAACGAAAAGCTCGTACATTCAAACTTACTGATATAGAAAATAGATGAGAAGTTGATTAGCGTGATGACACGGGGACGAAGGAGGCACTTATCTCTGTATATCACTGTAGTATTTGTTTATATAGTAATTATCATATTGTCTTATTTGTACACATGAGTTGTAAATTGTTTTCTTTTACAGTATATGAATGGCGGAAGCGTAGCGTAAAAACATCTGTTCGTTGTATTACGCTCTTATAGAATGATTTATATGAAGTAGGTTTGACAAATGTAGAAAATAGAAAATTGTATAATGCGTAGATATAACGACACTGACAGTCTTGGATATAAATTATCTTTATCTTCCGTTATTTATGGATATTAAAAGAATCAATGTTTGGAATTTTGTGAATAATATTCGTTGTAACGCTTTGAATCTTACCTTCTGGATTCTAGTTTCTTCTTTTCAAAAACTCCATCGTTTCTTAAACACCCAGAATTTACCTTCGCCTAAACTTAGCTTCATAGTTGAAGATATACTATTCATACGTACAACATTTTTGTGAGTCACGAACAAATTATATACCTAAACAGGGAAGTTTTAAATGGTTTCTACAGAATACGATATTCTGAAAATAGTCCATTTCGTTTAAAAAGTGATGTTAGTCTAACACTTACTTTTATACGTAAGTTATAATAAAAAATAATCCTCTAAATATTCCAAATGAATATCATCCATTTCGTATCGTCAAGCGATTATCTCCTGAATATTCATTTAAAATACTAAATGGAAAATCCAAGGAACACGATGTTTTGCGTTATTTCATCGCGTTCGAACTCCACCGCGAATCCTATTATTATTATTTTATACGTTGCCCCTTTTCTTTGACTGCATATATCTGTATCTGTTTCTTGCATGATTGCTCACGCACCCTCATATCAGCCTGTCTTCGTGTTTATCACAAATTCACGCATACCTACGAGTCCAGATATCACAGCGAAGCATACACGAAGCATCGTAAGCGCGGCAACTGAATTCATGCAGGTGCTTTAGTACTGGCTTGGCCCGCGTTTTTGGAGGTATCGAACGTTCCTCCTGGTCCCTCCCCCTTTGCCACTCACCTCCTCCCATCCTCATTCGATGGTCCCGAACAACTCTACTATGGTGATAGTATCCTACCTCTCGGGTTGTCCAGCGCGTTGCCGAAATTTTCAGATGATTGATGGCTATTGATGTCCGGGCCAACCCTCGATCCACTTTGCTCCGTAGATTTCGCAATGTGAAAATATTTCAGCTCACTAAGTGTTTCGTTGTGTGTCAACCGATGTCTATGTGTGCGTGCTGTGTACGAGAGCAGAGACGACTCTAGCGTTTCTGGATCTTCGGGCTAACTTTGGATATTTTGTTTCGACTTTTCTTCTTCTTTTTTCAGGCTTCGTTTTCTCAATAATGTTAAATCATTATTTTTTATTTCTTTGTCAATTTTTGTTGTTTATTTATTTAGCTATATGCGTGTGATATTGTGTTGAGTTTGTTTTGCATATTTTTATCTGACAACATGTCGTCAATGTGTAACTAGTCATAAGTTTTACATTACAGTTTTTATCGTTTTACTTCGTATTTTCAATCGATTTTTGTATTGTACGATTATAAGGAACTTCTTTGGTATAATTTATGTAGTTTATATAAAAGGTTGCAAAGTTATACTATGCTTCTGTAAAGATGTCGCTATGATTCTGTAAAGAAACGACTTAATTGTTTTTAATTATCTTCTTGAAATCTTTTAGATACATTACATAATTAATATAGTTGAAAAATAATCTTCGAATACAGCCAAGACGTATTTATTATACACTATTACGTATAGTATAATATTTATCATAGATGTCCAGGAAATGTTTATGTAGTTGAATCGCGTCTTTTAAGGATATACGAGCTCGATTTTTCACGTGTTCATGTGAACAGTGAACACGTCATTTTATGGATGATTTATTAATATATTAGTAAATTGTATTGTATGCTTAATAAAATGCAAATTTCTTGCGTGATTTTTATAAAAACATGAAATACCATTAGAAATGAGATCGATTTCAATGTACTCGTTTCATGGAATTCGTTTACTATTTATAAAAAGTAACGTTTATTTCATTTTCTGTACTTTTACACAATCCTTGCACTATATCGGTTGATTTCGAACTTCAGGTGTCAGAGAAAAAAGTTGTTCATTCGCTTTAAGACAATTTGAAATATTCAGAAAAACTTACACTTTTATAAAAGCAATAATTCTGTTAAAAGAGGCAGCTTTCTTCCAATAGCACGTTGAGTAGGGATCTACGTTTATTTAATAATTAAATATTTTGCTTTCACTAATACCTGATCCTTTATCGAAAGATATAGATATAGCATTGCTTCGGTAGAAAAAAACATTTCGTTTGTTTTTTGTTTCTCTTAAAGTGCTTGTACTCTTAACAATCAATACAGGGGATGATCGTCGCGAAACATTTAAACTGACAAATTGCCTTTTTACATTTTCTCAAAGCATTAAATCTGAAGCATTGAAGGGTAATACAATAAATGAAGCAACAACCAACGAAACCGGGATTGCAAAGCTAGTTAACTCGATTTCCTGGTCCTTTCAGGGTGCAAGAGGTAGAACCTGATTTGCACCGCAGACCATTGCGCACAGTGCAACATTTTCATCGAACTGCAGCTAGCGAAGGGAAAGGGTAAGGGAAAGGGGTGGTCGAGAGGAGAGGGTAGGACCGAGCGTCGATGAAAAGGTCAAAGGTTCCAGGTGTGTTTGCGTTTCGTGCACTGGTGTTACAGGTGCAGCCTCTTCCGCGGCTCTGTTCGCCGTTGCATCAGCAACATGTGTGTTCTTTATTAACAACAATTAACATTTATCCATTGTTTAAAAGCCGGTACTTTGCGTATCGTTTGGTATTTCGATTCCGCTTCAGCTCGGGGATATTCAACGAATTGGTTGCGTTAGAACACCGGTGGACCTCTGAAAGTCGTAGGCCTAAATCGTTCATTATTTATTGTTGTAAAATTTACAGCAAAATGTAAGTTGCAAAATGAATTGCAAAACTCACGTTGTAACGCTCTGTAGATTCCGTTACATGTACGCTTCTCGCGTTGCACTCTATAGTATTTAAACATTAAATAAACAATTTTATATTTATTTTATCGACACGTATGCGTTAAATAATTGATCGAAATTATGAAGAAATTAAATTATTTTGTGTAATTATATTGTATTTATATTTTTATACAAATAATATTGCAAATACGTCTAATGTTTAAATTTATTATTCGTTCACGTTGCAGATTGTAAATTTCATTAAGAACGCGATAATAAAAAGAATTCTGTTGCTAGATGATCGGGAGTAGTAGATAATACAATATTATTAATAATTCAGGTAATAATATTTTATTTGTTGCATTTAATTTATTACGAACCTATTGTATTATATTTTCACACTTCCGCAATGTTCAATGTGTTAAACGAGTAATAAATATGATTTAAACTCATTAACTTCCTATTTGCTGCTGATCGTGTATGGCTTATAGATTCGTTTAATCTACTTTTTATAACAAAATTTCTTGCAATTTATTGTTATCTATGTTTACCTTCGTATTCGCTGAAACGATTTTAACACAAGTTGCTGGCCGCTAAGGTTACTGGATAATAGGAGAGTATCGAGAAAACCTAGTATGAACATATAAAATTTACATAATTAATAGTATGAAATCGTGTAGTTTGCTTAACATTTAATTTGACTTCTTATAACGTACTTATAAATGCTATAGATTTGTTATATTCGCGTATATAAAATAAATAAATAAATAAACAATAACTCGGGGTAAATAACTGAACTTCCATTGTTTCCTCAATATTATTAATATATAATTATCACTTAATTAAATATATTCTACAACAATTAGTTTTTAATTGCCCAAATTAGTGTTCCGATGAAAATTCATATTTTGATGTACTTAATGAAACGATTGTTTAAATCATGTTCAAAAACGAACTATTTTGTTAATTTGTAAATAAAAGTTAAAATATCTTCAAACGTGTAATTACAGCAATCTCAAATATATTATTATGTATAAATCTTTCATTAGAATATATACACGCGTGTTGTTATTATATAAGTGGTAAAATATTCATTAGAGATATTACACGCATTAAATAAACAAATAAATGTAAATAATAACATATTTAATCATTTAAAATGAAACTTTTCAACGATTTCATCAATCAGAGTTTAGTTAATTAATAGAATAATTGTTCGATAAAATTTATCGTATGTATTTTGTGCAGCTGCGATTGCAGCTTGATCGACCAACGCGTTGTTTCTACTTTCCCAATCCTAAAATTTACCAGTCTCCGGTTATGTTTGATGCACCATTATATTCTCGATTACGGTAGGTTAGTTGCATCTATGACATCACGTTCTTACTACGAATACGTCACAAAAGTTATAATACGTCAGTCTTCGCTACTACGTCAGTTCGGAGAAGTACTTTGTCTCGTATATTAGCGATGTCGTTACTCACAGGCTACACCATCACGGTCGATCACGTAGATCTTTCTTCAGCAGCTGCTGAAACGCTCGTTGATCTATAAAAATTATATTACCTACCTTATTTTGAAAAATACGTTATTTAAGTTATTTTATTAATAGTATGACAGGTAGTCAGTTATAATATATGTGTACCATTATAATTACAGTACAATTATAATTTTATTATATATATTAAGTATATGAAGTGTATGTTACATATGCACAAATTCGAAGATAAGTTCGGTAATAATTAATTGTATCGAAGATAAAAATATTCTTACGTCGACATGTTTGTATTTAACCGATAATGATAAACTTTTTATCTGGCGAATAATAATAAGCTCCCCGTATCAGCACAGGCGAGAGATACCAAGTGCATCGAACGCAGATAAGGACTGGTCGGCAAAACATATCAGAGCTGGTAAAGTCGGAACCAAGGATATTTTTGTAACAGAATAACAGGAACGGTAGAAGATCGTTTCTGCACGGCTGTTGTCACAAATATAATTATCACTGATATCTTATTTATGGAATGTTACATAAATTGACAACGAGGCGTAAGATCTCTTTTTATAATTGTAATAACGTAAGAAGGCGACGAGAAGTATTACGATAAAGAAATAGCATAAGAACGTTGAATTTAATATTATATATTAGATGGAACACATTATGCATATTAATGATGATAATGAAAATAATCTTCAAGATTAAAAGACAGGAAAATGAAGTTATCTATCTATAAATTCGAACTTACCTTTTTCCCAATCTACAGAATAAGTAATTTTTCATAAATTTGGATATCGTATGTTAAATTGAACATACGAATGAAATAACACATAGGACTATATATATATATATATATATATATGTATTTACAAGATAATTATAAACATCGTAATATTGGAATAATAGTTATAATCTAAAATTGGTCATCGAAACAATATATCTTTTTTCTTCGGACGACGATAACGTTAACAAAATTGTTCTTTAAAGTAGTATTCATTTTTGAAAAAACCAGTTATAAAGAAGTAATTTCTTTGAGAAAACAGGAATCTGATAGAGTAATGCGAGTAATGTAGTGTTGTTTTGTACAGTTTTTAGTACATTTTAAGAATTTGTACAGATTTCTTTAAAATTAATTCAATAAATAAAAGAGAATGAACACTAAATCGTACGAGTACTATAAGTGGTTTTATGACCATAATTAGTCACTATGTAATCCATTCAGTATAATCAACCAGCTCGTCGCGTAATCAATTAGAATTAATGAGGTTGGTTGTAACAATTGCCTGGGTTCATAAATTATCTTTACGAGTTATAAAAACTCAGCTTTCGGATAAAGCAACTTAGCTTGTACCAGATAAAAGCACGTACTATCGATTTTATAGAATACTATTAATATTCATTAAACAATAAAAGAATAAGAATATGTATAATGGTTTCCGACATATTTAACGTAATAATACAGGGTATCTCACAAAACTGAGACTAGCGACATACTTAAAACAGACGCAAAAATCTATTGTAAGACAGAATTATGTAAATTAATTAATTAATTTTTAAACATTCTGAAAAGCATGGACATACCTTTTTTAAAATTCCATCTTATGCTTTTATAGATATTAGTGGGACAATTTTACCATTTTACCACCTTCTATAAAACGATATTAAGATATTTATGCTTTAAAATTATTAAATTGAAAAGTGTCACAGTTTGAAATTTAAAAATAAAATAAACTATATTATTATAATTTAGAGACCTGTTATATTATATAAATTTTGTGAGCACTATACAATATATTTTAGAATTTTTAGTGAATAGTTCCGTTTGCTTCTTTATATTAGATTTTATAGATTTCTTTTAGATAAAATTACTTATATTATTACATATTTTTATTTCATAATGAATATTGATCAAATTTGTACATATACATACGTAAAATTCATTAAACTCTATCAGACTCCTTTCAATGCTATTTTTATAGTAAATACTATGTATACATACTTATCACTCTCGATCGAAATTGAACGTTTTTTCAAATTTTATGATTAAATGCATTTTCAAATTTCATATTCGTCTCATGTTATTCTCTATCAAAGTGTCAATTCTAAAACGTGACAATTTTTGAAATCTACTTTATGTTATAATTAACCCTGCATTTTTTGTGCGTAATTTAGTCATTTTTAGTTTAATTTGTGTCCTTTTCCTTTTTCTTTTAGAATTCATAACATTTAAGAGCTCGATAATAATAGATTTAAATCTGTCCTCACCTTGTCCTGTACACTTGTTAAACCGTAACAACTGATTAATTGTATAAAATTAATTGTCGCGTAAAATATTCAAAAATGTTTAACAATGTATCCGTCCTGAATAAATATTTTAAAAATCGTTAAACGACAGAGAAGGGTAGTTTTCTATAAAGATGAAAGATTCTCAAATTATTACTAATTTAAGACGGAGGTGTAGTACTGTCAGAACGAAGTTGAGAAGGGGCAGCTTCGCTGTAAGCGATATCAAATACACTTTTCTTTTCTAATAATTGTTGGTGTCGCAACCTGTTGCCACCCTGCAACGATATTGCTATTCCAGAATCGAAATCTTCACCGGTACACCCTTGTTCCATCGTAGGTGGAATATCAAAATGTTCTGGTGACAATTGCGGAGAGGGATGAGGAACAGGTGGAGGATGAAGGTAAAATGGCGCAGATATCTTTTCGTATTTGTATTCAGAATGTTGTAGCAAATGATATTTAGGATCTTGCGATGTCGAGGGTGGCGTTGTCGCGAATATTTGAACCGGTGGATCTTCGTTTTTTCCTCCTTCGGCTCTCCTTAATTTTCTTCCTTGACGAACGATAGCTTTCAATTGTTCAGACTCGACGTTTACCAAAGGTTTCACTTTGCGTCTAGTCCGTGGAGTCGTGTCAGCAGTTTTATGGCTCGATAACTTTTTACCTTCCTTCTCAGTTTTTTGATTTTTCATACTCCTTCGTAACCATCGAGGAAGTTGCTCCTCGTCGTCCGTAGCCATTAATTCGGCTCGTTTCTTTTCCATTTCTTCTCGATTCTTTTTGTACCAGGCCATGTATTTCGGTCGTGTCTTACTCGTATCGATTTCTCCAGTTTTCGGTGGAGTTGGATATTTCTCGCCGCTACTGGATGATTTTTTGTCCTTTTCGGCTTTCAATTTCGACAGAGATTGCTTTCGTCGTGACTCCTCATCTCGTTTCCTTGATTGTTTCGTTTGATCGCTATCTTTTTGCTTCAGTTGTTCTTCCGGGAGCTTTCTACGTGTCCGATACCCACCGTGACTCGTTACATCGTGAAAATGAGTTGCTTTCTCCTCGGAAGATTCCTCGGAAGTACTTTTTTTCTTCCTTCGTTGAATTACTCTTTTCTTTTCCAGCTCTTTCATTCTTCTATCGGTAACTTTAAAGGTCTCGGTTTTTGCAAGTTTAGAAATTAATGACGGTTCATCTGGCTTATCAACCTTTTTATCGCCGTCTTTCATTTCGTGTTCTAGTTCTGTATCTTTTACACGTTGTGTACTAGTCGACGATTCTTTCTCCCGAATCTCATCTTGCCTATCAGGCTTTCTATCGTAGCCTCTCGTTTCAGAATCTATTTTCGTATCCTTTACATGTTTCGTACTAGTCGAACATTCTTTGTCACGAGCTTCATCTTGTCTGTCAGCTTTTGTATCGCACTCCTTCGTTCCAGATTCTAGTTTTGTACTGATCGAGGATTCTTTAGCCAGTTCTAAGCTGCATCCAGATTCTGTTTTCTCGTCTTTCTTCATATCTTCTATGTCAGTCGCTGTGATTATTTTCTTCGGACTAAAATGCGTTTGTATATCCATAGTCCTTTCCCTTAATACAGTTTCTTTATCTTCCTCTGTTTCGCTTGTATCTTCAAACTCCACGAACATTTTCTCTTCCTTCGAAGATTCTACGTCCTCATTTTCTATCTCTTCGATCGATATCGTCACTCGTTCCTCATCTTCCATGTCCCGCAGTCCAGTTGCCTCTTCCGTTTGACTAATTTCTTTCTCAGAAAGTTGTGGAGCGCGATGTCGTGGTGTCTGATACGGTCTGGTAGTTAACGTTGTCTTCCTGGAAATATCACTCGATGAATCACTATCTTCAGAATCAACCACCGTATCTATTATGCTTGTAAAAAGTGGAAGGCTTACGTCTATAAATTTTCCCTCAACAGGTATTTCCTGCCTCTCTTCTTGCACTATATCTTCCTCTAGAGGCAAAGTTTTATCCATTTTCGGCTTCGTTAGATCCTGCTTATCTGATTCGCCATTGGGGACAATCGTAGGTACATTAAATCCCATATTTGACTGTTCCTCCGGAAATGCCTCTCTCTGAATGTCGGCTTCCTCCGCGGTAAAAGTTTGTTCCTCAACAAATTGTTCTACTTCCTGTAATTCAGTTTGCTCGCTCTCTGACTTCAACTGCTCTTCGGATTCGGATATTTTCCCGGAATCTGTTGAAGCTTTCCGTATAGTGGAATCAAACGCAAACTTTTCTTTCTCTGTCGTCTCGTACATCTGCGGGGAAGTTTCAACCAATTCGATTTCCTGAAAACTACTGCTCACTTTACCCGACGGTTCGCGCAATTGCTCCACCTTCTCGGTAGTTCGTGCTAGTTTGCTATCTGCTGTTTCATTATTCGAAAGTTTCTCGGGTTCCTTGCTCACTTCGTGCGTTTTTTCGAATAACTCCTTGGCGGTGTCTTGTCTTTCTTTCGCCGGCGATGCTGTCTCGTCCTTTAAAGGTTTACCAATTTCTGATTTTTCGACAGATTCTTCTGCCACTAATTTTGTCGCTTCATCTCTCAAGGAGTCATCGATTTTTATCTTTTCGTCGGATTCCTCTCCCTTTGCTTCTTCAAGAACGTTAATTTGCTCAACCTTTTCTGCCGCATCCTTTGAAGTTGATATTATTTTGTCATCATCCGAGAGATCAATAATTTTATCTTTCCCCGCGTCTTCTTTCGTTTGTTTATCGTCTACTGGTGGTTCCACAAATGTCCCAGTCTCGCCATCTGTTTGAGGAGTCGGAGATTTACTAATATTCGAAATTTGGACTCCATTCTTTTCTTTCTCTTCTTTGTTGTCGAAAGATAACGAAGCAACTTCTTTCTCGATAATTCTATCGTTTGTAGATGATTGTTCGATAGTTGCAATTTCTTTTTCAGTACTTGGAATTATCGATCCTTTGCCATTCGTTAATGTATCGAAGACATCAACTGTCTTATCAGTGTGATCATCAACAGCTGATGACTCCATTGGACTTTCTTCTTTCATATCACTAGCGATCAAAGTAGGCATTTCTATCGAGTCCTTTGTTATTTCACTATCTTGTTTCTCAGTGATTGATCTTTTTGACGAATCATCTTTTTCTTCAGTGGTGTCATCAGGTATTTTCATGGGAATAACTTCTTTATCGATCTGATAATCTTGAATCGTTGATGTATCATCCTGTTTTTCAATTGTAATTTGCTGTTTAATTTCTGAAGTTTCTGGGACAATTCCCTCGACAGGAATTTGACTGTCATCAGTTTCTTCTGTTTCTGTACTCTCTTTCTCAGTGGTTTTGGAATCGTCTATTTTTTGCATTCCTTTACTAATTTCTTTTTCTTCGATTGGATGGTCATCAATTTTTACAGTCTCTATAATTATTTTTTCTTCTTTATCGTGATATTTTTCCTTCTCTTCATCGTCGATAATACTTGCTTGTTCTTTGGTTTCTTCGCTTTTTACAATTTCTTTTTCATCTTCAACACGTGTTTCCTCCTTCGTGTCAATAGAAACATCTCTCTCACTAATTTTGTGATCGTCGCTAGTAACTGGTTCTTTCGTAACTTCTTTTTTTGCAGAAGTTTCCTTTTCTTTGGGAGAACTACTTTTTCTTTTTTCATTTTCATTATCAGGCGTAATATCTACGGTTTTTTCTTTTCCATTTAGAACATCCTCTTTGTCTATTTGCTGATCATCCGATTTAAGATCTGTAGTACCTGCTTGCTCACCAGGCACCTTTTCTTTATCTAAAAAAATAGCTTCTTTTTCACTAACTTTGTCCTTATCGATTTCCATTGAAATTTTCTTCTCCCCATTGAATGCTTTCTCTTTACCAATGAAATCAACGATAGTCTCTGTTAAAATTCCGAGATCGCCAACGCTTGTGTGATCCTGAGTTGTCTTTTCAACCAGTTTATGATATGTAGCTTCTGGTTCAGTAATTTTGAAGTCCTCGGTTGCTTTTTCAACAGTTTCATAATATTTAGTTTCTTCAGCGTCTTGTTTCTCAACTGTTTCTATAATTTTCTGATCTGTAATTGGTTCTCCAGCGATGTCATCATCGTCCTTTGTTTCTTTACCAATTTTTTGATCTGCAATTGGTTCTCCAGCGATGTCATTATCGTCCTTTGTTTCTTTACTAATTTTTTGATCTGCAATTGGTTCTCCAGCGATGTCATCATCGTCCTTTGTTTTTTTATCAATTTTTTGATCTGCAGTTGGTTCTCCAGCGATGTCATCATCGTCCTTTGTTTCTTTATCAATTTTCTGATCTGCAGTTGGTTCTCCAGCGATGTCATCATCGTCCTTTGTTTCTTTACCAATTTTTTGATCTGCAGTTGATTCCCTTGCAATGTCATCATCGTCCTTTGTTTCTTTATCAATTTTTTGATCTGCAGTTGGTTCTCCAGCAATATCATCATCGTCCTTTGTGTCTTTACCAATTTGATAATCTGTAGTTGTCGATTTAGTCATTTCTTTGTCCATGGCAGCTTCTTTAGAAATTTTATACCCCTCTGCTGCTTTTTCATCAATTTTCCGATCTTCAGTTGTTTCTATAACAATTTTATCATCTGGAATTACTGTTTCAGCAATTACAATGTCAGTTGTTTCTTTAGAAGTCTTTTTGTCTCCATTAACTGCAATAATTTTATGGTCCGCTGGTGTCTTATCAAGAATTTTATCATCCTCTTTCATTCCTGTATCCATTTTTGTAAACTTAGTGGTTTCTTTATCAACTTTCTGACCCTCAGTTATTTCTTTATCCATTTTTTGATCCTTCGTTGCTTCTTCGATAATTTTGGGATCCCCAAAAGTTTCTTCTCGAGTAATTTGATCGATTTCCCTCGCTTGTTCATCAATTTTCTGATCCTTATTTATTTCTCTACCAACTTCTTGATCCATAGTTGCTTCTGGAAAAATTTTACGATCATCCATTATTTTCTTATCAAATTTTTGATCCTCAGTTACTTTTTCAGTAATTTTATAATCCTCACTTGCCTTTTCAACAGCTTTGTCATCCTCAGTTGTAGCTTTCACCATGACTTCGTTTTTATCACTAATGCCTTCTTTATCTTCATCTACGAAAGTACTTTCTACAATTTGATCAACAGGTTTAATTCTTGTAACGTCTTCGTCGTACTTTTTCTGTTCATCTAAAAAAACATTTTCTTCAACTTTTCGATCGTAAGTTTCATTCATTGACGTAGTTTCTTTTTCACGGGGAACTCCAATTGTGTCTGAGTCGATCTTTTTTTTCTCCTGGTCACTAGATGTTGCTTGCATTGGACCTTCCTTCTCCTCGATAGTAGCGTGATCTAATTTTGAACCATCTACGTGTTTTACTGATTTTTCCTCTTCTCCATTAGCTTTATCTGTTTTATCTTTTTTCCCACGTATTTTTGATTCATCTGCCACATCTTGTCTCACACTGTCCTGTCCATTACTTGGCATTTCAGTTTCTATATATTTCTCAACTGGTTCTTCGATCTTTTGCACTGTACCTACTTTATCACTACGTTCTTCTTCCTTAAGAGCATCAACTTCGACCTCTAGTTCTTTTTCTGCTTCTTCCCTTCCTGTAGAAATTCCTTCAGCTCTACATTCTACTTCTGCCCTCTTAAGCTCTTTTAAAACTACACTCTCTTCCCCAACATCTTTTGACAGCTTTTTCATTTTCTGCTCCAAATACTCGTATTTATCATCTTCTTTATCGTCTTGTTTCCGCTCTTCTAACTCGCGCACTGGTATCATTTCAATTTGCTCTTTGGACTCATCTAATGATTTATCTTCTTCCTTATAATCTTCTAATTTATCCTTTATATGTTCAGCCATGTCTTTTTCAGCTTCGCTCGTTAATTTATCTGTTTGCGTACTTTCTTCTTTTTCAGCTGTGTCGCTATATTTTATACTCTCCATAGGTTCTTTTTCAGGCGAAGTTTTATCAGTTTGCCGATCTCGTACGATAGTTTCACTGAGCTCTTCCTTCTTAGTTGCAGCCATCGTATCAATAGCCGTAAAACCTCTAATCAATTCTTCTTTAGCATGAGCCGTAGAATCATCACATTTCACAGGTTCTTCGAATGTATCTCGAATCCACTTCAACCCATTTTTTGACACCTGTATTGTGTCAGGAATACATAATTCTTTCTCTGTAACAATCTTGTGTTTTTCTACGTTCGTTGTATCCCGCTCTTCTCCCGTAGAAATTGTTGCTTGTTGTTTCACGATTTCTTTCTTCGGTTCTTCAACGAAGTCGTCGCTAAATTTTTCAATTATCTTCTTTGGAAACCTTTCTACCACGCGTTGCTGTACGCCATTTGAATCTCCTTCTGAAAACTCGGTACTGCTTTTCTTTTCGAAATCTCTTGGAGCAAACGCATCTCTTCCTCCTCTTCTTTCTTCTGTACTGGTACTGGTTTCTTCAGCGATGTTCTGTTTACGAGATATAGTAGCCAGTTTCGGTGCTTTTATCATCATTTTCCCAATCCTCTCAGACTTTAATTCAGCCTTTGGTGTTTCCTTCGAGGGCCCTTCCTTTCGCTTCTCAACTTCTTCGTCTCGAAATTCGGACATTTGCTTTTTAGGTTCTCGTCGCTCCATATGCGTTTGACGTTTCACTTTCGCGTGACCTTGAGTGCTAATTGGTTGCTTCTGTTTCACGGTTTCGTGACGAGTTCCGCAAAATTTCTTCGGTTTGTCAAGAGCATCGTCGAACTCGGAACTTCCCGTACTCATCACTTGACTCTGTTGATATTTCAGCTTTTGTTTCGTTTTAGCTATGGCTGACTCCTTCTTCTGTTTTCCTTTCTGCTCGGCCTTCAACGAGCTCGCGGTACATTCAGCTGCTTGTTTCTGAGAACTCGAGGAATCCATCTTCTTCGCGCTTTTCTGATCCAAGTCCTTTTTCGGCTCTTTCGCAAACGAGTCCGACTTCTCCTGGCTCGTGCTGTCGCTGCCAGTGCTCTCCTGAAATTTTTTGTCACCCAGTTTGCTCAGTTTCTTCGTTAGCATTGTAAACTCTTTCTCAAGAATCCTGAAACTCGGCTTTATCACGCCATCTGACTTTTTCTGCGTCTTCGATTTTCCCTCCTTTTTCGGACTTCTGCCGTCTGCCTTCTCGCGGACGTACTTTTCACGTTGAACTTTTATTTCTGGCGAGGAAGTGGACTCAGTGACGTTCATCTTTTGATCGTCAGTCACGTCCTCGCAACTTTTCTCGTGCCTCTCCTTACGTATCTCCTCGGAAGATTGCGAGCCAGTCTCCTTCTCGTTCAGAATCTTATAACTGATGCTCGTGCGTTCGGTTTTTTGATAACTCCGCATCGTTTCGTCCTCTTCGCCTTTGTACGAACTTCCGTTTCCATCCAAAGAATCCGAAATTTCCCTCAGCACATCCGGCTCCAGAGAAATCTTCCTGCCTTCTTTCACCTCCCTCACTTTTTTCCTCAGAATGCTCAATCGTTTATCGAAACAAGGACTCACTTCTTCTTCGATCGGCGACTTCATCCATAGAGTTCTAGACCTTTTCCAATCTCCATCGCCGTACTTCTTCCTAGACTTCAATTTTTTCCTGTGTCTTGACTCTTCGTCGGATTCGTCGTTGTCGCTTCTGCTTTTCACCTGACGTTCCGTTTGAGTGGCCGCTGTTCTGTCGGTTTGAGTAGCGATCGCTACTTGTCCGGGAAGGCTTTGCGTTTCTAAGTAACTCGTGGAGTCCACTCCACCGCCTCCTGCACGACGATTTTCTCTTTCGAGTAGTAATCGAGTCAATAGCGCGTTTTGTCTTGCTAGCTCCAAGTCGTGAAACGGATACTGGCTGCTATTTGCTTGAACGTGATCTGTGGTAACGACCGGCGGTCTTTCAGCAATTGGAGCACCACTTGCAACAGCCTCTTGCTTCTCTTGCCTCATAGTTTCTCTCATCTGAGATTCCCTTAGAGATTCTTGCTCTATCTTTTGCGAACCGTAGTCACCGTGATCGATCACTAGCCTCTGCACGTTAGGTCCTATTTCTTCGATGTGCTGTCTATGACCGAGATCCAACCTGTCCGGTATCAGGATTATCTCTGGCTGTTGTTGCTGACATACTTCTTTCGATCGTTGATGCGATTCCATGCTACGAGCTGCTTCGATGTCCTGCATCGACAACTCGTGCCTCGACTTCTGGTCTTCTATGAATCTTTGCAGAATTATATCCTTGCCATCTACGATCAAGGCTGTTGGGCGATGATGATGAGGTTGGTGAAGATGGCTTGTCGTATCTTCCACTTGTCCTCGTGTCACTAGCCGTAAGACTTCAGCGTTTCCTTCGCGGTAGAAATGTTGCTCTCTGACAGTTGGTTCTTCGTTCATGTCGGCTTCCACGAATCTATGGAATTGAGTTTCGATCGAATTTTGATTCAGCTACACATATATAAAAGCAACGACCTATCAATGATGTTACTAATGATTTTATTAAGGCGACTGACGATGTTACGTGAGGTGAACAGAACTGTTTTAAATTCTATTTAAGTTGGTTCTAGTTGAAACAGAGTACGAGTATTATGATTATGATTATTATAAGCATTATGATTGTAATTAATGATTATAATTATATGTAAGTACAACAGAGAATAGTGACGATAATCGTACTAAAGAAAAGTGGCGAATAACATTCAACTTAATCTGATTTTAATCAATATAAACTTAGTCCTGCATTTTTTTACAAGAAAAATAATTTAGTTCAGCGATGATTTCAAGCCTGAAGAAACTACACAACCACATCGTGACTTTGAGAAAGAGAACGAGCCCCTCCGCTGTATTATTTCATTTCATTTCGTGTAAATTTAGAGTTCCATTTTATTCCATTTCGTTCCATATAAAAATAAAACGTATGAGTGAACGTGAGATGACAGCTTACCTACCTTTGCCTATAAGCTTGATGTTGCAGATCGGAACCTCTTTCCATCTCATGTCGTTGCAAAGAGTCTAATTCCGCAGTACGATAACCTCTTGCCTTTTGATCCTCCACATCCTCCATGTACATTCTTTCTTGTTCATTTATTCTGCTCTTCCTCGAGTGACCGTAAGAATGTCCATCTCTTAATCTTTGAGCTTCGAGGTTCATTTGAACGTCGTTTGGTTGTCCAGAAATGTAAGCAACGTCGCCAGGAAGCGAACAATTCTTTACGTTTCTTCTATTGAATTGCCAATTTCTTCTTGTTGGATCAGCACTCCATGCCTGTTTCCTTCCATTCCACGATACTGAGATACGACGAAAGTTCATATAAATAATAGCATGATATTTGTTTAATATGATAATAATATAAAAGATACAAGAATAACGTAAATATAATAACAAATATAAAACCTTGATAATGATACGATATTTTGGTTAATACGAAAAATATCACATGTTATTTAAAGTAACTTTTCGCGTTATTATAAAGTCGTTTAGGTTTTTAAGCTTTATATTAAACTTTAAACGTATTTGTATTGTGTAATTAAATAATTCTATGATTAAAATAAATTATAGGTCTTTTTTACGTTATACGACGTATAATATGAGTGACATAAGATATAGCAGATGCTTTAATACTTATAATCAACAATATATTAAGTTATTAATTATATTATTATCATTAGTATTATTTATTATATTATTATATGTATTATATTACATGTATTATATATACGATTATATAAAATTTATACACATAATAATTTAAAAATAGATTACCTTCGGTAGCTACCGCAGGCTGCCGATGAAGATGTCGTTTTGGTCTTCCATTTGATCGTACGACCAATGTTTCTGACGAATGTACTCGTCTTTTTCTGGGTGCCATATAAAAAGGACATCCAGGACATATGCAGCAGATAATTAACGCGGCAATGGCCAAAAGTATAAGTAACACCAGGATTATCAGAAGCCAGAATAATAATTTGTTTTCTGCTTTGTACACCGTCTAAAACATTTATCCAAATTTTCGTCATTTTTTTAAATGTAGCTAAATGTAATAAATTACGAAAGTCGTAATTTATATAAACTAGACATTCAAGTGCTAATTATTTAAATATCTTACAAACAACAAGACAAAGTAATTATTGCAGATAAATGGTTTATTTTACAATTTTCACTATATAATTTGGAAGTTGAGAATCGTATACATACCACTTCTTCGCTTGGAACAGCAGCAATAGTATTGTTAATAAGAGTCGTTTGACCATCATTGACATTTGTATGACGTGGAGTTTCATCAACAGGAGCGTTTGTATTGTCGATATGTATACTCGTGTTCATAATCGCGTTTCCAGCAATGATCCCGACTCCATTCGCAGCTAAAGCTTCTCGAATCTTTTCTACATCTACCAAAGACGTACCTGGTTCCGTTTGCTCGACGCGAGCCACGATAATACTCCTGAAAAAGTATAGTTTAAGTTATTTCACTGTTGATTTCATATGTAAAATAAAAAATCCATAGTGATTGAATATTAAAGAAAATTTGCCTTTCCTTATTCCTTGACAATATTATTTATCATAAGATTTTATAATGAGTATATAAATAAAAAATAAATATAAGATTTTATTAGAAGATCTTACAATGAATAATCCCTCTAATAGTGTACATCAGAATCTAACTATCGACTGATTCATAGTTGAAAAATGTTTTTCATTGAGTGATTAAATCGTAATGATCATATACCGAATATCGGTAGATCACTAACTTTTTTCCTCCTCCAGGAAGAATCCCTGTACTTCCAGTGCCATTCCGTTGAATATAAGGTCGCGTTTCTAACACAGTCACTCGACCACCTGTAATAGCAGCTAAAGTTTCAGCAGTTTTCGTTGAGTTCGGCTGTTCTCCTGGCACCACGAACATCATTATGCGTGCTTCCATTGCGATTCCACTGAGGATCCGAATTTTTGTTGTACTTGAAAGATGAGGTACACCTGCAAAAATGTATATTATTTGTGTCTAACAATAAATTACATTATTTTGCACTTATACCGTAAGCAGGAAAGTTATTGGACAAATAATCTTCTATCGGTTTACCTAGATCGTATGCTCTGGCAGTGAGAGTGTACAGTGCATCGTCGTCAGCTCGTTTTCGTCGTTTCTTTATAACTTCCGTCGACATTTCCTTCGTTAAATTTCCCAAATTAATCCTCGTAGATTCATTCACATTTCTAGTCACCATGAAGAAATCGTTTCGTATTTCTTCTTGACTATTGACAAATTTCGTTTTAGCTTTCTTCGAAAATTTCTCGTATGCGCTCTGTTTCTTTTGTCTGAATTTCGTAATCGGCAACAGAAGTATTAATTCACCGCTCGTTTCGTTTAAATCGAATTTCTTCCCGTAGTTTCCGTAAACTAATTCGTATCTAACTACGTTGTTGGGTGGCTCTGCGTCAGCGTCAATCGCCTGTCAATAGTTACATTCTCTTTTTCCTTGCAAGATCTTTGTTTATATCATTTAATTACACTGCAGATGTCTATGAAAATTCCTATCTTCATCAACGCAACTATAGACTGATAGTAGATGGATAAATTTTCCAATTATTTGTAAATTACACATAACAATACCATGTTACATTTAGATATATATCTGCTTAGATTTCTCATAAATTCATAAACATCCTCAGTCTACTTATAATATGACTACGTATATTGTAACTTTGAATTATTTTCTAGTACAATGGTTTATATAAAAAGATCGTAAGATGGAGGGGGCGTAATAATCACAGAAGATAATTGTTAAGATTGTTTAATATACCTTTATCAAAGCTGGTGATGTAAAATTAGTTAGATCAGAGTTCAACATAAACTCGTAAACGTCCTTTTCGAATATTGGTGCATTATCATTCACGTCAAGTAGATTAACTATTAAAGGAACAACGCCACTGTTGCCATTGCCATTTTCATCCCGAGCTTCAACGGTTAATACAAGTCTTGCTGCAACTTCACGATCTAAGGAAGAGCCCATAGCGACAGTTATTAATCCGGTGTCTGAATCCATAGTGAAAGCTTGGCTGCCTTCTCCTGTTATACCGGTATATCGGATACTGCCATAAACACCTGTATCTTTGTCAGTTGCGTGCACCTATCGAAAGAAGATATTATAATGTTTATTTGACAGTCGATATTGTTTAATCATTTCTTCCTCAACCTTGTAACTTATGTCAGAACAATGTACATATTTTTGTATAGTTGTATATATGAAAAACGTGAAAAACGTAAAGAAGAAATATAGATACAATGGTTTACAAAGAAAGGATCAAGAAATTTCTTTCAATCTAAATCAGATGAAAATAATAGTTTTTATTATTTAACAGTTCGTATAGGTTTCTCTTAGATATCGTGGTATATTTGAAAGCAATTGATAATTATAAGTGGTATTACGATTATAAGATTATATGAATAATCTACTTATGAAAATCATGAAATTTCTTCGAGAGATAGTTAGGTGTTTACCTGAATCACGCGTGAACCCGCAGTTACGTTTTCAGATAACGTTATCTCGTATGATTGTTCGTCAAATATTGGCGGATTATCGTTTATATCTCTTAAAAATATTGTAGCTGGCACTGACGCTGATAGATTCGTGGCTGGACCAACTTCCTGAGCTACAATCTGAATTCAATGAAACTACATTAACGACAGTAAACAAAGAAGAATTGATCGAAGAATAATTAAACTTATTATAATTTATTATATTTTTTTTTTTTTTTAGATAGCTATAAACTTTGTGATACAGATATAATGTAATGACCAATCTATATATACTATACTCGCCTTGAACGATAAAACTTTGTATAATTCATAATCGATGAATGTGTTATCTCGAACGGTTATAACAAAGTCTGCATTGCGTTCTGCAACTGTCGGATTTATTTCAAACGTATTATTGTTATTTTCCAACTTTAACGCAAACACCCCGGCTTTTCCAATATCTTCGTCTTTCACTCTGGCTGAATATTGCTCACCAAAATTTATCACGGTCCCCGGCTCAGGATTTTCGTCTATCGTAGCAACGTAACTATAGCAAAGGAATAAGATATTTTATAAATATAAATTACATTTTAGGATTAACGGAAATGTACAGGTTGAAAAGTGGTCGGGAAATACTTGAAATTCCCTCGTTTTTCATAAATTTCAAATTTCAGAAGAAGGAATAATCTAATCTATCTTGAACTTTTTTTTTTCGCTTAACTAAACTAAAATTAAATTTATCATTTTTAATGTCATTGCTCCTGTACGTAATAATTAATACTCTAACGATTATATGCTTTTTTCAATCGTTAGTAAAAAGACATGGAATAAAATTGATGTGTAATTTATTTAGTCCTTAACAATTTGTAAATTTCATAGTTATTAAAGTGGAAATTATTCACGACTCAGGTACCAACTTATCGCTCTCGAAGTATGGTGGACTATTTCCCGGCTCCCCAAGAAGAAAGCCAACGTCAACGACTGTGGCTTGGGCAGGAGGTTCTTCTCTGCTTCTTCTTATTTCTTCAGCAACCACCGTAAGTACAACGGGTGCTCCAACGTGCGTAATTTGGGTAAGTTCCTCCAATGGTTTGGCAAGAGTTATTTCACCTATCAATCAAACATTTATAAATAAGTCTAAATCTCTAAAAAGCTTCGAAACATGTATATAAATACATTATGTTTCACTCTACGAAAATGTTTAGATATGAAAATTTAAACTATGTTTGCATTTTGAATAAAGAAAATTAGAATATCTACTAATTAATAATTATGAATAATAACTGTAACATTGTTCATGTTGTGGGCGATTTGTATGAACAGAAGCTTTAATTAATGAGTTATCAAGTGAATGCCATATAATCCATATGTAGGATAAAATGTAAATAACTGAAATGATACGTTTATGAGACGAATCATTGTACAAATTATACATCCTCTTGTATAAATTAATACATTCTCGAAAAGATCGTTGAAGACTTAATACTTGACTTGTATTATGTTTAGGTCTTTATTTGCATGTATTATACGTAAACGTTCGAGTAATAAGCTATGTCACGATCGAATTACTTTTATTGGGAATTATGAATAAAACATTTCGGTCAATGATCCCTGTTACTTATGTATGACATACAGAGCATGCATGTCCAGTGATGGAAATTTTCCATAACACATCACGAAATGGAGTTTAGCGAATGAACTGCCCTTATTAACATACATTGCATTGTACTACCTTCTTATTCTCTAACTCTTATTCTCATTTACACAGTTATTCACTTAATTTTGTTTCTAAGATATCGACGATTATATAATTATGGTTGAAGTACATTGCGTAATTATTAATTCAATGATACAAGTATTTACGATTCTATTAAAACAATACAAATAAATATAGGAAATACAGAAGCCTTTAAAATAATGTTACCTGCTTGAGAATAAATTTCGATAAAACTATAGCTCCTATAAACTGACATAACTTAAAATAGTTAATAATAATTCAGCACAAAAATATTTGTATAAATACGAATATACACGTGCGATGAGAGACGATAATAATTTGTACATCGTAAGCCATACCTTCTTCAGCATTATCTACATGTACATTCATCGTATTCCAAATTTTTAAGTAGTCCTCTTAACTTTATATATTTGCAAATTTTATGTTCAAGATATCATCTGATATCTATAATAAATTTGCGAATTTAACATATACCGAGATCGTAACAAACAGATACGTATTTCACAACTGTAATTAAATAGCTAAAATTCTCCTTATCGAGTCTATTTATTCCGGTAGCGCGTAAAGATATGGTCGCTCATTTATACTTACAGAGCACAATACGCTTTTATCTTCTATATTCCTTCTGGCTCTGTCTGTGTTTCTTTTTCACTGGTTTTCTCTGGTAGTTACGTTTATACACACACACGCGCGCGCGCGCGTGCACACATACGATACATACACGAGTACGAAGAGGTCGCATGCTTCGTGTCACGAAATGATAAGCATCGCAGCCTGAAAAGCAGAGACTGACCCCTAAGTACGATCGATACCGCGTTGTAGACCGTCAAGACTTTCCTCTGACCATTTCTACCGAGTTCTGGCCACTTCCTCGCCTGACTCGTTTTTGGTTCCGCGAAAAGAATCGGTATCACCGATCTCAGACGTTAGATAACACGTTCGTGCGAGCTTGTAATCATGTGGAAACAAGCGTATAAAGTTGCTTCGTTGTTTCACGGCCCTTAGCCTTCCCTTTTCCAAGGATCTATAATGGAACGCATTAATTTTGGAAAACGTGCTGCATAAACCGTAGATTTGATCAATGAACGAGTAAAAACGACGTTTTCTCTCTAACAAACACTACACGAGCTGACTTATAAGCCGAAGTAGCCGAGTCCTTCTTGAAACTTTTTGAAATTTTTTAAATATTGCTGCTAATGCGCTTGTTCGATGCTTATTTTATATATATATTATTTCATCAATTTTCTCTACTTTCGCGTGGAGTTGACCGATCGGGCAATTGAGCGAATCACGTGTCAGTACCGCGAAGAGAAAAGAAATGTCCATAATTTTCTGATTGGAAAATGGCCACGCAAAAATCACACACGATTAGGTCTTCGATAAAACAGATCCATTTCATGGCACTTTCTGAGAAGTGACGACCGACCGTTTACTACACAAACTACTACAGAATAATTGGAACAACAGAGACGAAGAACTGCTTAAAATCAGACACCGCATTAACATCCAAGAATTGCGTAAAAAAGACAATCAAATTTCTTAGGGACATTTACCTTGGTTACGATATTTGCTTCTAACAGTGCCATTTCCATCGCTAACGATCGAGAAGTTGATGGAAATGAAAAAGGTTCTTTTTATGGGAAAATCGAGAAACTGTTGACTCTTATTGATCAATGGTGTATTCTCCTCGTAATGGAATTTCTTCCAGTGCACTCTGCACGGTTTCATTCATTTTTCACTGTGCTAGAACTGCATACGTAATCTGTTTTTCCGTGCTAGCTGTACCTCTAAGAGTATGAATCATTCCTTCACGCTTTAATGTCGGGAAGTGGAGTTCGAGGTAGTGGTAAATTAATTTGAAACCCTACTCATCGAGTGGATTATTCCTGAGAAATCAGGTCATTCGACGGTGTGTATGTCGGTGAACCTGTGAATAATTCGCTTACTGATGGGAACGCTAGGAAATGTAATTACACCCTCTGTAAATTATTGTGTTTGCCGGTCATATTCGTGGTAATCAAATTTTCACCACGCTCTGTTGAATTTATGGACCAACGTAAGTACCGATTGTAAAACTTTACGCGATTGTGGATTGTCCGTGTGATAGAACTTCTTCGCAAGATAGAATGATAGCCATGGTTATATAATTTATGTAATTTTAATTTTAAAAGTTTAAAATAATGATCTTAACTATTTTAATAACAACTTCTAGAAATATTTTTCCAAACTCGTATAACGACATTTTTTCAAATCTATCTTCTGGAAATAACAGTTGTTTTCTTCGTAACAAGTTTTCTTCCTAACTTCACAACAAGTTGTTTTCAAGTTTAATCGTCAATTGGGTTTTGATAACTCGAAAATTAAGCAATTATATCTATAGAAAAAGATCATTCAGTACATTGACTTTGACGATATATTTCAAGCTCATCGATATCGACGGGATGTGCGCTGTTCTAAATAATCAGCTTATTTTTATATAGGAAATTTGATCTATTCAGTGGTGTATAATATTTTTACGAATAATTCGATACTTTCCATTAACTGTCATAGGTAAGTAAATAATTTGTATTTCAGAAGCGAACTACGTGTTAAAGATTCTTTCTATAAAAATATTATCTGGATGTCCTTATAGCAAAAAAAAAAAAAAGAAGAAAAGGAAAGAATAAAAAGCAAAAAAAAAGAAAGAATATAAAATAGTACATTGTTTAATTCTTCAAATACATTTTTTAAAATCACGATATATTTTCTTACCATTTGTTTCGGAGATGTTAAAAAATGGCGTAAAGGGGTTGCCTTCAGATACGAGACCGTACACGATCTCACGCGGTACACCTTTATCTCCGTCTTCTGCGTGCACTCGTAGTATTATATCGCCCTGAAATCAACGTATACATTTGTTTTACTTATATGATACATCGTATCAGAAATAGCTTTTCTGGCCTACATTTGATTGCTCAAAATTTATTAACAATATTTTTCTCTAATTAATCACTTTAGAATATAGAATTGGAATTAGAACAAAATAAGAACGATCCATTTCTATCATTGTCGGAATAAAAAATATCTAGTCATGTTATTCGATACTGTGACCCCTGTTTGCTAATTTTACGCTGAAGATATATTACTTCTGATGTAATATAAAATTATACTAGTCGGAAATAATAAAAGTAGAAAGAATGGGGATGTTCCTTGATTCGTTCTAATCGAGGCTGGATATTCTCTGTTTCTAATCAGTATATTAAACTTTAATTTAATAATTTCGTGTATAGTTTAATTAAATGTAATATATATATAAATAAATAGTTTACTAAATTAATAGTTTGCCTAACTTTACATTATGTGAATATTATTGCCTTATAGTCGTTCGACAGTTCTGTACTCCTAATTATTATTAATGAAACGTACATATATCGTGATATCATCAAAAATGGAAATTCTCTTTGCTTTTTCTTGTGAATCTAATTTTCAGTTGTTCCAACAGATACAAATAGATAAACTCATTCCTACTTATCTAATTTTATAAAATTTATATATTTCATTAGACACATAAATATCATGTTAAGAAAGGGAACAACTTACAGGTTGTACAGAATTGTTAATCCTTGTGAGGGGAGGGGCTAGCGTAAAAATTGGAGGAACATCTTGAACATCTTGAACTATCACAACAACGCTTAAGCCTGCAATATTTCTAGTATCTTTTCCCTGCTCCGTATAGGGATCCTAATAAATAAACTGTGTTATTTAAATTTTCTACCAGAAAGTAGTTAACAGTATTTATTCAAATATCGCATACCGTAGCATACATGGTAAGAGTGTACATGGATTGCGTTTCGAAATCTAATTCTCCAGTTAGTGTAATTATTCCTCGTGTTTGCGTGGGTGTCTGTCGCTGTCTTATAGTGAAAAGTTCTTTTGGTTGCTATAAAAATAATAAATTATTGTTTGGAAGATATACGAGTAGCGATAGTATACTTTTAAGTATTACTTAACATACTACGTTTTAAAAATTACTGTTCGTTTCTGTGACTTACCCACAGTTCGATATAAACGGGTTTTCCACTCCAAGAATTAGCTCTTACTAAAAGATAATCTAATTCTTTACCTGGTTTAGTATCCTAAGCAAATAATTTCATAAGATTAACATTGTAATCACTGATTTTGTACAATTTATTTTACGATAAAATAGAGACTGTCCTCTGACAAATTAATGTTAATGTAATCCATTGTTGAAAATGATAACGGGAGTTCGTGCTCGCCATCCATATGCAAATACGTTAGTTATAAGAAATAGTAATTAGAGGATGATCCCAGTTACAATCGATAGATTTAATCGATAGGCTTAAGATGCCTTTTTGTTTTTACCCCTAGTTTTTGTAAGCGCGTGCAATAAAGGTGTTTTCGGCTCAGAACGGTGTGATAGATTTATCCATTCAATAAAATAATAACTATTCCGATCTTACCTCTGAGTATAGAAATAACAACATCTATAAACATTACTTTGCACGTCATTTCAATTTCTTTTATTATAACTTAGAATACCTTACGATGGACGAATAGGTATAATCTTCGATATGGCGTTAACGCATGAAAATGAAAAACTATATTTAGAGTTACTAAATCATAACATTTATGATTTACTTGGCAGATTAGAAGATTTCTCGCATAATAATAGGCAATTAACATGAAAGCAGGAAACGAGAGTAGGAATATGATATGATACGAGAGCAACAGCATATCGAACATTACACGCATGCATATTCAGATTACACTTATTAATTTCAAGCTTTTCTAACGTGTAAAAGATTAATCCTTATTATTTTGCTAAAAGTATTAAATAGTAGAACACTGCTGATAAAGAAATATTACTGTTTATGAAAAGTATATGAAACAATAAGAATAACACATATTCCTCGCAATAATTTTAAAATATAGGAGAGGTCTTACAGTTAATATTTTTTCAGTTTCAAACAATGTGATTCATAAAACGTACAATAAAGAACGAAGCAATGTATCGTGCGATATCATCGGTATGCGAAAAGAATATATGTATTCGATTGTCATGGGGAAGGTGTTGTAGTTATTAACGTGTTGAATGCTAGTGCTAATCGTTGTTATTAATACAATAAATAATTACCTCGGGTACCATTATCAGAGAGGGTATGTGCGGGAATATTTTATCACGAAGGGTGGTTGCGTTCGTAACAGAAATAGTAGCTTGCATCGAGTTCGAATCTCCTTTCGTGTCCCTAACCCTAACAGCAAAATCGTGGAGGCGGCCGGGCATTAGCCGTTTCGTTAGTATTACATTAGCTTGACACACTTTGTTATACAGCGTGCACGGCAGGTTGTCGATCCTTACAACAGGTGTGATGGTAGCTAAACAAATGAAATATTTTTTTAACGAAGGCGTTTATTTCTGCTTTGTCCATGTGATATTCGTTATAATTACCAGTTATTTCAAAAACAAGTGGGAAATCTGCATCCTGGTCAGTGGCGCGAAGTCGAAAAATGACAGAATCTACTTCAGCATCCGCTGGAACTAGAACTAATCCCATGTCCGTGGAGGTATCAAAGCGTGGACGCGCACCCTTTGCCCACGCGAAAACGAATCCGAAATAAATCCATACTTTGCACCATTGTCCTGCAAAGGGCATTCTGCAAACAGCGGATTACTTCTTCTAGATCTCTGTTCTGAATAAAAATAGTACGTTCAAACGCCTAATGCGATCGATAGCTATTTTACCAATATGTTGTACGAAACTAACTAAAAACTATTAGTAAAATAGTAAAATGAAATATTTTACGTAACGCAAAATGTTTTACGTAACATGTACACGATATTTTCATAAGTGATTTTTATAAGTGTACGAATACTTTCGTGAACTACTTTGGGGGTAGTTTAATGATCTTTTTCTTTTAAGAAGTTTGTCTTTTTCAATAGAAGTAATTTTTGCTTTTGATATAGCTCTGAAATGATTTTTTAAACCTTTAAAGTATTTGGTTCCTTACCACGAAAGAAAGTTTCCTAAAGACTCATAAAGATTGATAAATCGTAATCAAACGACGAATGGTTGCCGAAAGTTAAGGAGTAGAACGTATGATTTTAAGTATGCCAAGTAAAATCTAACATTTATCATTGCTATTATTTACTGATTTTTTAATATTGTCTTTTTAAACGATTTCTTTTTCATTGTTGTATCCCGCTCTTTTCTTATTTAATTGTTTCATTTATTGTGCGATTATGAACGCTCCATTCGAATCCAGTATTTTGTTATTTGCGACAGAAGTCCAAAATAAGTAATCTTCTTGTGATCTCATGAAATACACAGGAAAATATATCGATTGATAAAATTGCTACGAACTTTGTCAGCAACTGAATACATATGTTTCTTTAATAACGATGAAACTGCCATAAATTGTCCCCTTAGTAAGCGCCCTATATAGTCAATCTATATGCGGACATGGTTACTTCGTAGTCAAAACAAATGTTGTGTTCTTATCCAAGCGACTTAAGTACTTCGAAGAAGCACTTTTATAGCGTGCTAATTGCAAGATATTTAAAGTGAATGCGCGTTGGACAAACTAACAATTTCAAGTATAACAGAAATGAATAAAGAAGAACGAAATGAAATAAGAAAATATTTATTCTATCCTTTACGTGAATGAAACGTCTCGAATTAATAGTATTTTGTCTTTTAAAAATGGAATGTCAGACGAACGTATTCATTTTGGAATTTTTTTATTGTACGAAAAATGTTTCTGATAGGGATGTTCGTGAATTTTATTTTGCTCAATTTTGAAACACTGTTAATGGGAATATACATTTTAGTTTAATTTTATTACCTAAATGTTGGGGGATTTTTGAAATATAAATTACAAATTATGGAAAGAGATTAATTACACTGTTAGGAGGAATAATAAATGTATTTCGTAATCAATGTGCATCGAACTTGTGAATTTATTGCGTTAATGAAAAGATCGATATCTCGTTATACGAGTGCCCCTATTTCTTTTCTAAATATTAGAAGGGGCGAGTTCAAGCGCTCTCAAACTGACTGACAGTCAGTCCATTTATCCAGTGAGTAATTATTTAAGGCAGTCGGTGGTCATTCCTTGGTACCGCGTGATAGGGCGCGCACCCTTTTCTTTCCCTGACAGCAGTCTCAACTTACTTACGATAATTTGAATAAATGATCTGTTATAAAATCAATGGTAAATACTGGAATGATTTTTATATTAATTAAATAAATTTTTGAATCGATTTTTTTATCAAATTTGCAATCTTTGTTTTAACATATTTATTGGTTGTCGCGTATTATTCGAAGATATATTTTTTTAAATAAACGACTTTTCTGATATACCTTTCATTTCGTTATGTAACTAACAAAAAGATGAAATAATCGTTCCAAATCAGTTGGAAATATTTAAAAAGGTATATCCCTCAAATTGTCTTCTGTTTTAATATTGTTCTTTTACACGTACTATGTACATCATAAAAACATATGTATGTAGCTGAGTTTTACAGTCAAATGTATTTTATGAATTGCCGTCAGAAGAATTACAAATGGCTTAGGCGAATTAACTATTTAGACAGATATACAATTTTGCAAGAACGAGCCGACACATTATAATTTAATACCATGAATAATATATTATCGTGGTAGTATGATAAACAGCAAATTTCTGTAAAATAAATTCTGAGTGTCTAGATTGCATGCCAATATATTGCCTGTAGAAATCCGATATATTACGTGCTCATATACGCAATAGTTGCATACGTGCGAGTTTCACTTTATTATGATTCCGGAAATTTGATAGACAGTGAAATAAGCATTAGATGGATCAGGTGCTACCGTGTTTAATTTCCGATTATAGACCAGAGATTTATCGATTTATTATCGAGAAATAATTCACTGAACTCGTGGAACGTTTTACGACATGAAAAAGCAATGGAATAATCATCCGATAATAAAATATTCATTTAGAGCGTTTCCAAACACGTTATTTCTTTTTATACATAGCGAGTATAGTATGATCTATGATTTATGCTGTAAGCCTTTAACCAATAGTCTACAAATAATTTATACTTTTTAATTTGTATCCTTACGTTCTGTGCATTTATATTTATTGATTTGAAAGTAGAATTGTAACGTGTTACCGTAAGTCGATGTAGTATAATTTATAGAATTTTTGTCTTCTATAGGTGCAAAATTAAGGATAGTATTACTGTTACGGACGAATAATGTACATTAACGACAAAAATTCTGATAGAATCGGAAATATTGATTTTGTGATCAAGAAACGAGGTCGTGACCACTCGTTATTCAGAACTAACACATAACAGTGTTTGAGTCAGCGGTCAGTTCTTCACACCAATCGTAAATCCTGTTGCTAGTAAAAGGAGGCGTGAACTAATACTAAAACTCATGGTTTTATGACACCTACACAATCAGGATTCCATTAATTTCTAAAAAATAAAAAAAATTTCCCATGTCTAAATCATAACCGTTTATGCCATTTGGTTTTATTTTAGTTTTATATTGCGGTGCTTTCGTGTTTTGCTGTTTTGGAAAAATTATATAACTACATGAGCTGATACTTATACATGTATACGAGCAATAAAATTTAGTGAGAAATATTATTTTGTTAATGTCTAATAACAGAGATCATTTCTTTAGTTTATGTCGAGCTTTTCAATGTTCTGAGTAAATTTCTCCAACAATTAAAAGAAACGTAAAAGAAACAACGATAACAAAGTACAGATCATTACAATAAGCTAGGAAAGTTTTTACGTTTAAGATATTTCTAACTCACTTTCGGTATAACTTTTTCTATAATTATAATAATTGCCTAACTTAAATTTTATTTGACATACAAGCATGATAGAAGAACACGCAATTTATAACACTGAAGTTAAAGTGCCTTATGAAACATTCGTTAAACTTTTATTTGCTTTATATTAATTTATTAATAGTAAAAATTACAATAATGATATATAATAGTAAGTAAGAGTAAAAATTTAAAAATGAATTTACGATATTAAATAATCATAGAAATGATAAAGCTAAGAAATATTAATAAACAAAGTAATAGGAGCAAATCATTAATTAGTTAACTAGGTTCATGATGAATAAACTATACTACATATGTATACAGAGATACAATGTCCAAAGTATATCACATTTTCCATACTAAGAGCAATTATAAATTATTCAGGAATTACTATTATAGGCATGACTAACTATAATGACCTACAGTTTACAGGAATGATTAGTATTTTTAGAGTGTTAAATCTATAAATGTCCTATCGTTATTCTAAAATTAAATTGTACTCGCAATCAATTTTTTACCAGAGCCATTTTTATAAAGAACTGGTACTCTATTCCACATCAATTTGAAGGTGTTTAATTTCGCAATTAATTTGAAAGCCTTCGACTTGTCTTCTGTCCATTGTTTGGAAGTTTTAAAACGACTCAACCCGTAAGAACGCTTACCCGTACGAATTCTAAGGATGTAATTTACGCTATGGCACAATTTGCCACGTGCCGATGAAATCGCTCTGGTTTAGGGCAGAATGGGGAACGTACGATATTGAACATAGCGGAAGTGAATATAGGTCATTAACTAATTCTCCATCAAGAAATTTTCCTATCAGCAGAAGATCGCAGAACGAATATTGTACAAATATTACTTTTTGCAAAGGCTAAACCATCGTTCGATCACTATGATAGAGAATTGGTTTAGTTATACTAGAATAGATATAGAATTGTAAAATTTGTTTAGTTGTATCAAAGTAACTTTGCATATAATTGAATTTCAAAAATTGGTTATTAATTCACTAATTAATTATACAGTATTTTAGTCAATATTCTGACCAATTTATAATATTTCATTGAATATTGAAATAGATTATAAAGATTGTTTACTTTGTTTGTTATTCTGTATCATGGAAATCTGTAGAAGATATCAGTCTATTTTTCTACCAATGCTTTTATATATCGTTTGCGAGAAAATCTTATTAATTAAACTTTGATATTGAAGAATTCGAAAAAATATTATACCCTATACAATATCACGTATATAGAATAGAATTACCAGAAGCCAAAGAACTTCGATAAAATATTAAAATTCGAATTGCTGTTATTAACTATTCACGACTTGTTAAATTTTGATTGCTTCGCTTTCGTGTAGCCAAGACAGTTCATAAATATTAAAAAGTGCTCGTCTTATGTTAACAAGCCAGCACGAATTCTCGTCTTTGAAGAAAAATCAAGCTTTTGCTCGCTCATTGTGCATAAGAATTTAATAGTATCGCCCGGTCATTGTCCACCCTGCATGGATCGATTTAATTTTCTTTTTCCCTTAGCCTTTGACAAGCATCATTACATCGTACACCATCACATACTTGTATAATGCTCGTGAATTATCATATAGAATTTTTCAAGATTAAATAACCTCCATTTTTGCATATCCAAAAAGAGTATTATTACGCGAACAATTTGCATATTTCAAATACACCTATCGATATGAAAAATAAAATAAATTCAATTTTTAAATGGAAATTATAAATTCTAGTAAGTCTCTTATAAAAGCTACGTAATCTTTCATAGAAAGTACAATAATAATAAATTGTTGAACGTTTAATAATATTCATGGATATTATATCAATTAGAATATATTTAAGCTAACACTTTTTAATTACCATCTGCATTTATCACTAAAAAGTATTTTGCTGTGCATCGTTAAATAATCGAGAAAGAAAAGTTTCTAAGGTATTACAGGCTATATGTTGTGGTATAGTATATATAACTTAGTTAAGAATACCTTTGACACGCAAATGAATTTGTCTAAACGCTTTCATTCGATATTGGCGAGACAGAAAATTTATTATTAACCACATTTATGAAACGGTCAAACACTCTCCGCGTCACAAAATGTAGAACGATCAAATATCTTTGTTAGTGGGATATGTAATGTCGTGCTGGCATGCCACGCTGGCTTAAAGCACACAGAATGCGCCAACTAAAACAATTTTGTGTCATGTATTCGATATACAACAAACTTTCTGCAAAAGTATGAAACAATTAGGATACTGAACATTTAATAAAATAAAATTTGAAAGTACATCCTTGAAAATATACCAGTTGTAAAATTTAAAAAATTCCTTTAATTCTTAATATGTTGATATTTCGATTATTTGGTATTTTAATTATCCATTTTTTCGCTATTTCGTTCTGTTATATCTACCATATGTAAAATATTAATTATAATGTCGAAATATTAAAAGTACGGAGCGTAAATATGCTCGTAGAAATTAATTTATTACACACATGAAAATAATTTATACAAATTGAAGAGCTGTACCCTTCAAGTTTAAATGTTTACTATTTAGGGCAACCATTTAAGGTCTTATTATGCGGCATGCACATATATAAGGATTTTAACAGATACAAAGAGTAACGTGATATTGTGTAGAATAATTTGATGCTATAAACGAAATGTCGCAGAGTAATCGCTAATGTTCATTTACCTGATCGCAGAGTCATTCAGTACCGCAAAATCATGAAGCAATACATGCTTTTGCGCGGTTGTCCATCGATCGTTCATTTAATACATTCTTCGAGAATACTTTTTCCCGCGTAAAGTAATTCATACACGCAATAACGTGCACTTTACGTGAATCACGTTCTTCCCCGAAGAACCCTGATTTCAGTTACAGTGAAGAACCACGTCTGAATGATTCGCCAACAAAATCGATAAAACTATTAAAACAACGAGGAATACTTGCAACGTCTTGTCGTACTTGCAAGTAACAATATGTGAAAACGTTGTACGAAACAGCTGTATAAGAAGCAACTGTATAAGAAGACTGTTAAACGAAGCACTTGCAATTAACGAAACACCTAAACAACACTCGTCACGTAAACTTTTTACAATGATCGTCCCTCCTGTGTCTTTGACTTTTGTTTCGTGACCGAAAGGTCGTGATTTCGATGAAAGAATAGACTTTACACGCGGATTTAACCGTGGTCGAGGGTCGACATTTTCGAGAGTTGTGGAAGAACGCACCACTTCACGTGGCCGCGAACGCCGCGCATGTGAAGGGGTTGTTTCGTTCAACCCCCCAACGCGAACCCTGTACGTCCATGTCACGTGTACGTCGCGAAACACCGGCCATCCCCTCTCCACAGGTTGCCGAAGGTGCATCCACCTTTTTCTCTCACATAACCCATTTTTACTTCAAACTTTTCTACTGGTCTTCACGTTTTCCCGCTATTTTCTCTGATTTCGTGAAGATTCAGTGGTACGCGAAAGTTTCCGGTCAGATATACACGTTTTTTTTTTCATTTTACCTCTTAAAAGCGATATTTTAAAGAATTTTAATCAATGTCGTATAACCGCGAGTCTATAAAATATAAGATAAACGTCCCTCTGTAACGCAACGTTCGTTTAAACTCTTTTGAATACTTCTTTTGGATGTAAATTATTATTATTTAAATGTAACGCGAGAAATTTACGCACGTTCTCGCCGTTGTAACTCATCGGTGAAATTTCATTTATGGAATTATCGAAGACGAAGAATCGTATCTTTGTTGATAAGAGATTGTTAGATATTTGTAGATATTTTTTTTATGGTAATTTTGCATCAATCTAAGGAATCAAACTGAAAATAAAACAGTATATCGTTAACGATGTAGGTAAAAGTAAAATTTATGTAAATGCTGATTGCGGATTCTGCGGCAAAAGGTAAAAATACGATCTGATACGACGTGTATGGTTAGTTCGTAATAGTTTTAATAGCCTTGGAACGATTGCGATAATACGACTGTGGGAGTTTTCTCACTGCATTTTAAATAGTTATGCTTGCGTATGCTCAGCAAACTACCTAGAAAATGTTAAAATTTGTCCATATACTCTGGAATAATTAATTCTTTCATTCCTAAATTAATCAGTGACCTTGCTCATAATGAGCTTCATTTCCATAAACGACGTCTTGCAATTATCATGAAAACCTTGGTCATATTCACCTTGAACTATTTTCGCCATTGTATTTAATTACAGCCATAGATATTTTTGTAATATACATATATATATCACACTCCTGTTACGAACGTGACACGAGTTGATAACCGAATTTTTTTAATCGTTGGTATAAGAAAAATCTTCGAGTATTTTCTTAATCTCTTAATTTTTCTTAATCTCATCTCTGTAGAAAAAATATATAACGTGGCGTTACGCCCAAAGACAGTCCTTTGTATTTTTTAACAAATTAACATTTCCAAGATGTATCACTGTGGAAGCAAGGATGCGATATAAATTATGCTACAAATTGTAATTTAACTAATGCGAAATAAAAAAAAAATCATTTATTTTACATTAATTTCTATAAAATTTGAGTGAAACTTTTTACAAAATTTCTACTTATCTGCGATAATTTCACAATGATAGTAGATGGATAGATCGATAGTAGTTGGATTGCGAGTATTCGGTCTACATTTCAAAGGTTTTTGCGAAAAAATTGCGAGTTATCGATGTAATACCAAAAGGCAGCGTAACGTCGATGAGTCAGGGCTTGAGAAGTCGGGGTATTAGTAGCTACGCAGTCCCTAATAAGAAGGGTTCTTTAACGCGGGGGTCGCGTGATTTGTTTGCCACAGGGAACAAATTTCGACGATAGACATCTTAAGTTCGATTTCTTCGCTCTAATCATCTATTCTAGAGGAGATAAGCTCTCTGTGATTAAAAGCGTCGGAGTTTCATCGTAAATAATGTTGATGCCAGCTACGATATCGTTTAATTATACCATAGACGTAGTGCCTGAACATTACAATACTTTTTTTTATACTTAGTTAAGATCATGAAACGAAAGACTAACAGGTGCATTTCGATTAAAACTCGCCAATATTTTAATAGGAACGAGGTATTAAATGTGTCCTATAGTCTGAAAGACGAATAACCTTCTGATTCTATGTCATATACGTACGTTCAGTTATTTCTATTAATATTTGGACATTCTTTAAAACAGGATAACTTTTTTAAAGTTGAGCCAAATGACTTGAGTTTATTTAGGAAGTTAGAAGATTATTAGTTGACCGGATGACGCGTAAGAGAATTTTGAAAAAATTGCAACTGGTCGTAATTCCGAGGAATAAAAGAAAAGTGGATGTTACTTTTTACTAGTTTTTTATCTGGATGTGTAATGAAGATTTAAACAACACATTTTGAAGATTTATGGCAGCTATGTGTATATGTACATGTTGAAAATTTCTTCGAAATCGGATAACGTTGCTACAAGCTACAAACGGTTAGAAATGGCGAAAATTGCAGCTTCTCGTTACTTTCAGCCTATAACTGCAAGAAATGTAAAGATTTGTACAATTTTTCGATGCCTGTTTGTTTCTGTACCAATTAATTCCGACGAAATATTCTGGCTCTATACATGACATAAATCTCCAAAATCTGTTGTTTACATTTTCGTTACATGCCCGGATAAAAGAATTGCAAAAAGTAATTTTTATTTTTTTCTTCGCAATTTTTTCATAAAATCTGTACGCCATCCAGTAAACTAATTCCTATAACTTCCCACGAAACATCAAGCCGTTTGTCCTATTTTAAAAAAGTTGCTCTATTTTAAATGGTGTTCGAATATCAATAGGAATAAATGCACATACGTACATACATACACAGAAAACATTGAATTTTATATATGTATCGTGTTACATTTATATCTATATCGTCTACACACATCACAATATACGTAGAAAAATGATTAAGTTCAAAGTATTGGACGTAACATGGTACTTGGTACTCTTCAGGTGCAGGTTTTTACCTGCAAATATAATGCTCACAGTATTAAAAATATATGAATAAGTATAATAATATATTATATTACATATTATACCATTATATCCTTCTATTATCATGACGACTTGTGCAATTATTTCTTTTATAACTGCAAGTATGAAAACTTGTTATTAAAATTACCACAACATTATTGCACGCAAACCAAGTTTATAACGTAGTAATATACTTCTCTAAGGACATCTATTTAATAAAAAAAAAATTGTTTTAGAAGAGATTTTTATTTATGGACATGTAAAACTGTATATATTCTAAATCATCTGTAACATATTATTCGACTGATAAATTAAAAAGAACTAATCAGTGTTTATTAATTTCTGATAGGCTGCATATTTACTGAAGTGAGATACAACATATGTACCTGTATCGTATTGTTCTTTGGAAATAGGCGAAAAAAGTGCACTTAGACGAGTCAGTGGAATAAGGACATTTGGAGAACTATTGTCGTTATGTCGAGGTTGTGCTACGTACATAGAAAGGGCCAATGCATGCAAATTGCGCGTAGAATAAATGCACCTCCACGTATGTAGTAGTAGTGTAAAACAGGATCGGCACTAGGAACGATATAACCCTAGGAAACGACGATTATTAGTCACTTACTGGAATACGTGGCATGAAAAATTGCGAACACCTTGAATATAAACTAATATGGGAGAGTGTTTATGGGGAAATTGACATTCTAATGACATTCTAATTTTATAACACGCAAGCGAGTTATAAAAGTCAATTTTAATTTGTTTCTTAATTTACGGCGAAGAAAAATTAATTGTCGTGTTGAGTATCACCGGTGAGTAATTATAAATTGCTTCGTACATTAATCATTATCAAAGATTGCGAATAAAAGGATCCATAAGTGTAAGAGAAGTAGCATTATCCGCTATAAATGTATTTATTTAGAAATTATCATTTGTTTTATTTATGCAATCTCATTTAACTTCGACTTCAATCAATTAACAATTGCTACGCCACTGACTTTAATGGAAACACCGCCAGTGGGTTGTTCCGCAAGAAGTCTAAGCTAGTGAAGGGTTGAAAAGGAGGGGAACAAGGGAACGACGCGAACACTGACCAGTCGCTTATATAGTCAACGAAGATTAGCATAAGGTTGCACGCGAAGCTGACGTTCAGGAATAGGATAAGGGAGTAGGTAGCCGTTTCCTCGGCTACCTTACCTCTCAACCTACAACCGACTGTGCGTACGACTTCTGGCTCGCTCATTTTCCGTCTCGTAAAACGTAGACCTGTGTGGAAATCTTTATTTATAGAAGTTGACATTTATGGTGCGAACGAAACGCAAGCTTATTAGATATATTTTACATACAGTATGTCTGATATAGTTTACATATATTATAGAATTACGTGAAAAATTATAAAATAATTACAAATTATAATTAACGCGATAACGTAAATTAATTGTATACTCCGATATAATTTTATCTCCGTCCGTTTGGAATTTATATTATGAGATTTTATTTAGATTTTTACGCTTTCTTCGTTTAATGTTATGTAATAGAAATTGTATTACAAGGATGATATACATTTGGTATTTTAGGTACAGTTTATTTATTTATGTGCAGTATAGTTCATTTGTACCTAAAAAGTATGCGTAACCGTTTTTAAGAAACGAAGTAAATGTTGTTCATCTCTTAGTTCAATTTTATGAAATATCATACTATCGCGATACAATAATATAAAGTTACTGTTGAAAATGACAAGGTGAGTTCGTGCTCGCCATCCATATACAGATGCGTTAGTTATAAGAAATAGTAACTAGAAGATGATCCTATTTACAATCGATAGATTTAATCGACAGGCTTAAGATGTTTTTGTTTAAGGCTTAAGGCTTTTTGTTTTTATCCTTAGTTTTTGTAAGCGCGTGCAATAAAGGTTTTTTTGGCTCAGAACGGTGTGATAGATTTATGCATTCCATAAAATAATAACTACTCTGATCTTACCACTGAGTATAGAAATAACAACAGTTACAGTGTTCGATTTAGTTTTAGCATTGAAGATTCTGTTCTTTGGTATCGATCGATGTGGTTATGGGTTGACTTTATTTTAAGAATGTTAATTTTACAAATTACTTTTATTCCAAATTGCATTATTCTTGTAATCAAACTTTCAAGACAAGTCAAATACACATTAAGAAGTATATATCATACAATTCGTCTTCCTATGTTTTATATAGTTATTAAACAAAATCACGAATTTTATTTTCATTTTATTCTCATTGCTGTGAACAAAACTTACTTGTTCAGCATTTCATTACATTTAGCGATATAAGTAATACACACACGATTCTATAACGAAGAACAGCTTCAACTTCTTGAGCCAAACGTTGAAAACCATTGTTTTAGATTTTACAGTTAAATATGTATCGATCAAAGACACGTCTGGTCAGAATTTTTCGGCGAACATTAATCGGATTCTTCTGTGGTTAATCGTACAATGGCGTGTACGGTTAAAGTAAATGTCAAGTAGCAGAGTCCTCGCATTAAACCACGACGATAGAATATCTTAAGGGTGAAAGGGACCAAGGAGTGTGACTGACCCATTGAGGTCAGCAGTAGGTGTAGCTAATTTGCATTTAAACAATGAATTCTTCTTTTACTGATATTTCATGTTGCGATACTATCGGTACAAGTTACCCCTTATAGTCTTGTCGTAAATAACGATCTCACAAAATAATTTTACTGAAAATTTCTTAGTCGACCTCAAACGAAATAGAATTTAACGTATTAATTTGAAAGGATCATCGTCTTGATCGCAGCTCAGACTTCACGCAAGTGCCATCGCACTTTAATATTATGCGACCCAGTTAAGGGTGTACTCGAGCGATATTGTTCCGAGGGTTTGGCTTTGTTTTTCATGCCCGGTTTCTCGTTCTAATTTATAGTGGTTCAACGTGAGATAGCGGTTTTTACGTATTACTAGGCAGACAGCCTAAATACGGCTGATATCGTTACATGGTAGTTCGAAGGAAATGTCGAATATATTTGTATGTATTCTGTGTGTATGAAGTGCTTCTTCCTTTATATACTTGAACGTACGAATTCCGAGACACATAAATTTGCTTCTTGATATTTTGAAAGTTATTCTATCGTAGTTCATGCGTTTCAACTTATTTAATAACATTTACAACGTACGAAACGAAGATCTCACCTTTAACGCGTTTTCGAAGTGGAGTGATGTGTAAAGCATCGTAGTACACAATCTTGTATTTTAATAAATGCATACGTTGATACATATACAACGTGCGAGTGTGAGTATACTTGTGACTTGTCGAAAACGTTTGTGCATGAAAATCTCGGGTATACTCGTGACTGGCCGACAATGTGTTTAATTTGTTTTACACGAATGCAGCGATTGAGAGAATGCAACATAGCGTGTTGAATGCGATACAATAAATGAAAAGCGTAAGAATAAAGATTAAGGAATACAGAGATTGAGTACAGCTGGAAAATATATTTCGTAATAATTTGCAACAATAATTTAATTTCATTGAAACAAAACAGCTTCCCTCTCTTGTAAATATCAGTACGTAGCAATGTATAATATACCTATGTGAATATCAGGGCATTTGAAAGTAGATAATCAGGTACATTTGAGACGTGAAGTATTTAGAAGTAGTATAAATAATATTTATATTGAGCATTTATATAAGGCATGAATTTATTTTAGATCTTCTAATGAATAATGTAATCCTTCCAGGGCTTAAGTATATTCAATGTAAATAAAAAATTATTTATCGATAATTAATTAGTCATACATATCCCTTAGTCGTTTTTTATAATCCTTTGACACCTTCCTAGCAACTGTTTTATTCGTATTTGTACAATTTGTATCATAACTAATCCAATTGTTTTAAGTTTAACTTTCACAAAAGCTGCATTAGATATTCATAGAATAACCTAATATGTAAAGAGCATAGACCAGTGATTAATGATACTAACATTAGAACAGGCTGAAATAATGTTTCGTGAATGTTTCAGTAATACGATTATTAAAGTGATATATTTTGCACGATTAAAAGGAATAGTCAATTATATAAGAAGTATGTAATTTCTCCACCACTGTTGTTAGTATTGTAGCATACGTAACATAAAGTAACTTTATTTTAAAAAGGAAAGATTTGCATGCTTTACTGAATAGCATAATAATAAGAAATTGTATAACAGTAGAATTTATGTATTACGAACTTACGTATAATGTACGTATTATGCATGTATGTATATTTCACTTTGATAATGTGGATGTAGCAGAGTCCAATTATATCGATCTAAAAGTTAATTTAAAGTTTTACTAGCTGAAAATCTATGAATACATAAATTTCATTATTGGCATTTTCAACAATAGATATTTTACAGGAATATAGAGAAACATAATAAATGTTAAATAATCCAAATTATTAATAACAGTTGACGTCAGTCGATGAAGTAGGGAATATTAATATATTATTGAATCAATTATTTATTTATCAAACAGAAATATAAAGTGTACAATGGTACAAGTGTATGTAACATACTGACGTGCAGAGATCATGGTTAAATTTCTTTTTCTTATTAACCAGAGTTTCTCACGAACTTGGAAGTGAGATTCTTCCAAACTATAATTGCTTATATCTATAATAGTAATTTACTATTAATATGGATACAAGACAAAATACGAATAATGAAAATATGAATTTGATAATACAAAATATTTGTCACTGTCAATTTGTAAAAATACTATGAAATAAATATTAAATATATACTAACGCAGATACGAAGTGTGACTATTTACAAGAATTATTCTATTGCACTTCTTACGAAGTTATAAATACTACCGCGCAAATAAGAATTTTTCTCCATCGTATTATCGTCGTTGTTCAATTACAGTTCCGTCGTTTCTATCTTTTTACCAAGTGGATTAACGATATTGTTTTGCGTTCGATATATTGGAGAACTTCGATGAAAGTCATTTGGTATATTTGCCACACTTCCCGCGCTGCAAATAAAATTTATTATTTCTAATTTTAATACTTACTATATATATATTCTAATGCTTACTATATGTACTTTATTAATTATTCATTTTATTTATTTCGTGTAAATACTACTGTCTTTATTATGTCTATTGATAATCATTTAATCCTACTATTATCCTAATTAATTAATTAAACGTATTAGTAGATTATATATATAGATATACTTAATATCATGCCAATTAGAAGTAAGTAGCATTTACCTTGAAATGGAAGACGCTCTTGGCTCGATATAGTACGGTTTATCATCGGTTCTTTGGTTTGTATTAGCTTCGTTCATTATTTCTTCGTTGTTCAATGCATTTTCATCGAGAGAATCCCTCTCAGACGTGTGACTAAGTGATTCGTCACTTTTAAACCACTCATTCTCGTAAGCGTGCATCCATATAGGATTAGAACCTTCTACACTATGCTTGTTTGTATTCGGTACACGACCAGGTCCTCTTATAAATTCTGCATCTGATGTTCCTTAAACAAATATGAACAAATTAAGTTTTGAAAATTATGTTGGCAATAACTTAGGCACATAGGGTTTTGTATAAACGTCAGAAATTGTAAATCGAATAATAATTTAAAATCAGCATGTAATATGTATTTCAGACATTATTTCATGTATAAAACTATAATTTTTCTTATATGCATAATTATATATGCATGCTGACTGGATTGCTCAATGGATATTCAAATGTATCTGTTATCGAATAACAAAAGGATATAATATATAGTTCAGTTACAATCTATCAGTAAATACATATGCAAATATTAAATATAACTATATAGCCATACGTATACATAAAAGAGGACTACATAAAAGACAGATATATACTGTAAAATTTGTTCTAGAAACTTCCTAGTCTTAGGAGAATTATTTGTTGAATTGATTATGTAACTGTGTAATTAGTCACAGGTTCTATTATTTCTTACGCTTATATGATAACATTATACGATAAATCCAATTAATTGTTTTGAATTTTCCATTAATATCTTAAACTGATAATGTCTTATTAATGAAAAACAAGGTATTATGCACAGAATTGTGATATTTACCAAACGGTGATGCATTTGCGGCTTTCAATTGCCTGCGGAACGAGGCTCTTTGCGAAATGCACAAGGCTATGCACAGAATTAGCAGAGCTCCTAGGAACAAGGTCAAAGTCAAAAGCCAAAACGTGGTTCCTGCTTGCTCGTACTGAACAATCGGTTGATATTGAGCCGGTTGCGTGTCGAGAACATTGAATTCCTTAAACAGACCATCGAGTTTCTCTATATTTCTGTCGACTAATTCCAGGACTTCCGACACTTCAAGAATGGAATTGTCTCGACGATTTACAAGGTGCATGTACAAATCGGTCTTTGTTCGATCGACAGAACCGTCGTGATTCTCGTGGATTTTGTAGTCATCAATATTAACTATCGCTCCAGTCACGTTGCCCAGTGTCCTAAAAATTTACGTTACGGAATTGTAAAATTTTGTTCTACATGGAAATTATATTCTGCGTTGTTCATAATTGAAAATATATAACTACAAAAAGTAATCTATTAGAATTAATATAATAGATACTTTTGTAACTTCTGCAAAGTGTATGTTTGCAGCAACTTTATCGGATTTACCTTAAACTTTACCAATGTAATTACGATAATTGTGTTTCATACTAATGAAATTTCAAAATGTTTTATACTTTCACGTTTTATTATTTCATAAATCGTTGTAAATGCCGCTAAAGTTGTAAAATTATTAATACGTAAATAGTGATATAAATTCAAAGTTCTAGTGTTTATAATTTTAAAAACTTTCCACACTGACTCTCTAAACGTCTCTATTCTGTTCCGGACTTCCGGTGGATGTTGCCGCAACACGAAACGGACTCTCTGATCTTCTCTTAGTAAATAAATAAATACTCTTGCAGTATCTTCTAAACCATGGGTATCATTGGCTAACACCTGTTTAAATACATTAATAAAATTTGACTAATAGTAATATTATTTGATACGCCTTATATAAGATGCAGTATTAGTAATAACAATCATGACCTCGTAACTACGATTATACTTTATTAGCATACTGTGCACGAAACTACACTGTGAGATTACGAGATATGATCTCTTTTAAAATCAATTTGATTTACCATAAAATCAAAATATCCTTTCATCCCTCTCTGAGGGTCGAAATTTAAACTCACTACCCCGGTGAGTTTATTAACCAGAAAAGGTTGCAGCTCAATATCGTCCAAACCTTCTGTCAAAGTCATGTGAATTTTACCAACTTGGTAATAATTAACTATAGCATTATCACCTGCATCCAAGTCAATCGCCTGAAACAAAAACCGTAATTTCTATTGTTTAAAATAGGTAACAATAAATTATCTGTCAGATGACATTCGAAACAATTTTTTAATGTTTACTTCAACAATGACGATAGTTCACATGCATTCTTACTACATGATTTCATTCGGTATACTGTTATGTTATTTGTTATTAATTTCGTTAATACACTGGAAATCGAGATACCTTGCATATTATGTATTTTTCTTAAAATTTCTAAAAATTATTTGCACCATTTATATCATTATTGTAATATACTATCTGATGAATAGATTTTACCTTGACTTGCATAAATTGCGTGCCAAAATCAGCTTCTGTAGTAACTCCACCCGTGAATATCTTACTAACAAACTTGGGTGGATTATCGTTTATGTCCATTACATTTATAACAATCTTCAACGTAGTATCGTCCGCTTCATCGGAAAGCGTTCCGTTCGCTGGAACAGTATTACAATCTTCTGTCGCTTTCACAATTAACAAATGTTCCTCTTGCTGTTCTCTGTCTAACGTTTTCGCAGTCTGAAACGATTAATTGTACGATTAAAATTGTACGATTGAAACGATTAAATAATGTAGTTAATGTGTGAGCTGAACTGAAAGCAATTGAACTCATGAAAAAAGCTCTATAAAAGAAGAATAGATAACTTTATAAAAGGATGACAAGAATTTATAGAATATGAAAGAAAATACGTCACTGACAAATTAACGATAAGCAGTTGTTACAGTTATATATCACACTTTGTTATTTGTTCGTGACTTACAGTCAATTCGTGTCTAAAGATATCGAGAATAAAGAGTCCATCATCATTGCCGCTGATTATAAAATAACACACTTGAGTAGGAGGATCGTCAAGATCATCAACTTCGTCCCTATCGACAGTTTCTGGTAATTGTACAGTTTCAGAGCCAGGAGGTTGCTCTTCTGTGAAGTCAATCTTGAATATGTCTACCAAAAATTGAGGCTCGTAATCGTTGATGTTTCGCACGTAAATAATTAGATCTAGATCCGTGCTGAGAGGAGTTGGAGTTCCTAGATCGTATGCTTCTACTCTGATCTATGAGTGAGAATTAACAACTATTATTATCTTATACTCGATGCCATTTGTGTCAAATATTCTACGTACTTCAATTAGTTTTCGAGCGATTTGATTATATGGTAAAATCATCGTACACAGACATCGATGTCAATTAATTTTTAAATTAAATGGTTCGGAAGAATAGTTATTAGAGTTATTAGAGCAATGCAAATATTTGTCAATTAGAAATAAAATCATTTAAGTTTATGTTTTATTTGCATTCTATAATTCTCTATCCAGATTAAAATAAAAATAAAAATTGAAATCGATATCTCCAGGATGATTTTGGGAAAAAGACAGTTTATAACACATCCTGATTATACGGTGCAAATTTATCAAAGTGTAAAAGTAGAGAATATACGTATATTTGTACATATACCATGCCTTCTCTCGTGTATTATTCTGTACCTTTTTTTTATAAAGAATGTAATTTGAATTACCTCGTACAATTTCTGCGTTTCTCTGTCTAACGGGAGTTTTAGTGAGATAATGCCGGTGGTATCGTCGATGTGAAATGTTCTCCAATGACCAGCCAAGTCTTGCTTCAAACGATAATGAACGTCGCCATTTGGACCAGTATCGGCATCTTTGGCTTCAATTTGTATGATCGATGTCCCGACTGTCACATTCTATAAATAATATTCGTCATAACAGCACGAACAACGTGTAGTACAGCATGTATTGCAAATTCCTTATATGCATAATGCGATATTGCATTAAAAAAATCGTTTTACTTTTCAAAGTAAGTTGGTAAAAATGCCTTAAATAAAGTAATACTTATGTCAAAAGATTGGCAGTCCAAGTGACAAATTAATTCATCTTTCCTAATTGATAGTCGAATAAAGGAAACATTCGAACACGACAATATAAGAAAGAAGCATAAAAATTTACATTAACACAAGTGCAAATTTACCTCTGCTACTCGAATAGTTGTATTATGCTGTGGACTAATAAAGACTGGCGGATTGTCGTTGTAATCCGTCACACAAATATTTAAAACAGAAATGTCTTTATTGGAAGGACTACCAAGATCTCGGGCTTCCAGATGTAACGAATAATTCCCGAATTTTCCTCGAAGTGAATGTGCCGCTTTTATATTTGCCGTCCAATAGTCTGCTTGTTCTAGGATGAATAAACCTAATCGAAAGAGTCAACATTTACGTTATTAGTTGGTCTTCTTACATACATGATATCTATAAGATGTTTCATTAGATATTTTTCATAGTCATCTCGTAGAATAACAAAACGTAAATTCTTTATACAAACCTAATTCATTTCCAGAAAGAATTCTAATTTTCATACGACCATTTGGAGTTGTTGGATCATCTGCATCCTTCACCTTAATGGTAAAAACTAAATCTTTCACGTCATGGAATTCTGATATGGTAACACATGTTGCAGGTATGTCCATTTTTGGTGGATTGTCGTTGACATCTGTTACAGTGACCCTTAAAACGAATTTTTTGCAAATTATTTGAAACTATTAGAATATTCTGCTCATGAATAATGCGTAAACCGTTATAATAAAGTTTTTAAGTTAATGCTACTGTCTCTATATTAGTATTTCATACTAATATAGGTAGCACAGATATTAATTCAAGAGATAATTAATTTTCACAGACAGCAGAATTTACACAAATAATTAATTTGCACAGATGAATCGCAAATATATATATAAATCTTATTATCTTATATGGAATAGCTAATAAATTATATAATGAATCTCTTAAATAAAAGGAACAGTTGACATATGTCAAGTGTGCATTCTAAAATGCATTACATAAATACAATACAATAAAACTGTATTAAACACAATACGTCAAGTTGCTGTTAATGTTTTAAAATTACCAAATTGTCAATATGACTTAATTCTTAGAACGGTTAATTTTTATGAAACGGATGTCAATTGCAACATGAAAGTAACTTACTTGATCTGCTTAAACGCATTTCTCGATTCCCCAGCTGTATAACCGAACTGATAGTTATCCCAAGCCTCTATGACTAGAACGTAATTTTGTTTATCCTCCCAGTCAATCGAATCTGCTACTGTCAAGACGCCAGACTCAGGATGAATGGCAAATGTACCCTGTATTATAAAACATTTTTAATAAATTTTTTCTGTTGTCGTAAATCTTCATAATGAATAATCCATATGACAAACATATGTTAACGACATAACGAAAAGTATGCTTGCCTGGGACGACATTCTATCTAATAAATATGTAATTTTTCCATAATCTCCGCTATCAGGATCTCTAGCTTGAATGGTAGCTACTTCTGTACCGATCTTAGCGTTTTCCATCACAGTCAAATTACTGATATCAGTTACAAAGTACGGGTTATTGTCATTTTCGTCCAGTACTTGAACGTATACCTCAGATAAACTCGATCTACGAATAAAATTCAAATTTAGTAACAGGATCGTTACTGTGTAAATTTTAAGAAAGGTATAAAAAAGCAAACATGGTAAAGGTAATTTTTCCTGAGGCAATTTAAAATTAATGAAAGGCACTTTACCTAGGTGGAATTCCTGAGTCAGTGGCACGTACAGTTAGATTAAGCCAGGAATATTGTTCTCTATCGATTTTATTCGCCACGACCATTTCACCTGTTTCAGAATCAAGATGAACTAAATCTGCCAGTTCTTTAGGACTTTCTAACGAATACGTAATACTACGATTCTTATCTGCATCATCGGCAACAATGCTCGCAATATTTACGCCGTTTTTACTGTTCTCTGTTACAGATCGTCTATAAAATGGTCTGCGAAATCTTGGGTTATTGTCGTTTTCATCTTCGATTATTATGTTCAACGTAGCTGAAATTACAGGCTTAAAATTAATCTCAAACAATATACTGTACCGTATTTTGAAAGGAGGAGTAAACATAAAAAATAAGTAAAAATAATAATAATAGGAATAAACCAATTTTTTAAATATTGCACCTGCAGAAACTATTACATATATACATATATAATATTAAAGTATGAATAGGATTTTAGAAGTAATAAATCTAATATTAACTTTACCAATATTAAGAACCGTTTAAGTTTACTAATTCCTATTACAATGTTAGAAAAATATATGATATTATTCGTTATGATATTTAGGTGGTGAAATTTTCAACTTAGGTTTTGTTTCTTTATAAAAATTCGAATTTGTATAAACATTCACAGTCTAATTAATAACTTGTTCGTGAAAGAATTCCAAATATACTCTAAACGTTGTTTTTTCTACTTTTAGTGAAGTATACTAACCGGATGCAGTCTGTATTCCTCTGATTGCAGCCAAATCTTCAACAACTAACCCCAATCTTATCGTTTCCACTCTTTCTCTATCTAACAATTTAACCACACGAAGCAATCCATCGAGTGCATTTAATTCCAAAGCGGACAAATAATCATATTCTTGGATCTTAATTAGCGTTCCTTCCTCGTTTCTTGCCTCCGAAGAATTTGGATCGATACGATAACGTAATATCGGCGCTATGTCTGGATCATTAGCCACAACACGATGCACGTACGCTCCAACCTAATAAAATAGCGCAAATTATCAAACATAACCATTTAATTTTCTTCTATAAAGAATATGTTTCATAGGTGAGAGATCGTGGCAGACAATTATTTCATTAGAGACAAAGACTCGAATTATAAACTGAGTAACTCAACAAACAATTAGTCAAACGAATTTAACGACTTAAACGTATATTACCGTCCATTTTTATATAAATATGTATAAAACACATTTACATATCCGCTTGTGTCATAGAAAAATATTTTAAATACGCTACTGTATGTATACAGGGTGTCCTAGATTTTTCCAACCAAACTTTGTAAGAATATTGTATGAGTATAAACCACAAAAATATTACATAAACATAGGTTGTTTAGTCTTGTTAAAAAATTATATAGAATATAGACAAAACAATAATTCAGTATCCAACAGTACAGATTCACGAATTAGACTTCCTTATTACATTTTGAAACCAATGTACGATAAGGTTAACGATGTAACTCATACACTTATATATCTATATATGTATACACATATGCATACTAGGTTTTTACGTGTATTAAAAAGATATGAATACGTATTCCGAACTGATACGGACAATTGGTTAATTAAGACTAAACACGATCAAAATGAATTGCATGGATTGGAGATATGTAATATTCCTCTACATTGGAATTTAAATACGTACTTGTGTATTTTCACGAATGGTCACCGTACCCGGGTCGATAAAGACGGGTGGTTTATTGTTAACGTCTACGATAGTGATATTGACCAGAACTTCGGCCGTTCTTTGGATTTCCGTTCCACTATCGATCGCTATGACGTTCAAGCTGTATCTTGTAGTCTTCGGTGAAGTCAAATCTGGATCTAAATTGGAACCCGGTGCAACTCTAATTACACCTTTTTCCGGACTAATCACAAATTTATCACCTGCGCCGCTTTGAATTCGATAAACTAATTTATTGTTAGGTGAAGATAAATCCTTATCCCAAGCTTTGACCTGCAATAAATATATTTTCCCATTATGCTCTGTCCTAATGATTTCTATCATTAACGGACTGTGAATTTTCATGCATTTATAGAAAATTTAAAAATGCAAAATTCCACAGAATAATGTGAAACAATCTATAAGATACCCTAAGTATAATACTTTGTCTATGATATTTGGTAGGTGAAACGATTTTCTATCGAATTTTTCAGAAAAATCCGCAGTGTAATTGTTATGAATAAAATTTTACACAAATAATTAATTGATACGTAAATGCTCTAATAAATACAATGGTGTGTAAATACCTTTAGCTATTGTACATACTACTAAAGTTTATTCAACTTTAAAATAAATTTCATCGCTATAAATTAAGGAACAAAAGATTTTATTATAGAACGTAACACATTGTTGTTACTAAATACAAATCGAATAGCTTAAACAGTATCGATATCCAATAATAGTTAATTAACAAATATTTAATCAAGCTGAGATTAAAATTTGGAAATTAACCAATGGTATCTACCTGTACTACACTGGTACCTCCAGGCAGGTCCTCAGGGATGCTTTTCTTGTACAACGTTCTCTCAAATGCAGGTGGATTGTCATTGATGTCTTTCAGATAAATAATTAATGGCGCATCTGAGCTCAAACTTGGAGTACCCATATCCCTAGCTCGTACCGTCAATCTCAATGGACGTACTGATGTTTCCTTGTGTCCTTGACTAATAGGCAAGGCTTCATAATCCAAGGGCATCGTGGGGATAATTATGCCGCGCTTTGAATCGATACTAAAATTCCGTGAAAATTCTCCCGATACTAAGGCATACGTCACTTCGCTGTTCTTCGTACCTGTTACGAATTTGACGAAAAAACGCTTAGACTTTTTAACAGCAACGTTAATATCGATTTATGTATCGTAGATTGAACATTTTACTTAAAATGCATGTACGTTGTTTTGTATTATTTTACGTGTTCGAATGAGTAATAAATTCTTTCGTGTATCTTTTAAATCCTCTTAATGTGCACGATGATGCACGTGTCATGAAAAAATGAACAGACTTATTCCTTAACCTAATATACCAATATCGATGAAAGTAAGTTTCAAACCATTCAAATCGATGTCAAACGCTTCGACGATTAAGGGCGATTGGAAATGATCTTCGTTCTCCAGAAGCACTGCTTCGTATTTGTTTTGTAGAAATATAGGAGCATTGTCGTTAACATCCTTCACATTGACGACCAACTGGACAGTATTGCGATTACCTTTGCCAAGGTCATCTCTTGCCTCAACGGTTAAATAATGTCGAGATACTAGTTCTCGATCGAAGCTTGGCCCCGGTTCTTTAACCGTGATTAGTCCTGTTAGAGGATCCATCGATAACCTGCAATTAATAAGAGGAAATTATGGTATTGCATGACAAGTGTGGTAAAATTTGATATTCCACGTCAAGATCCAAACAAATTGCTCGAAAATACCCATCATTGCGGTAAAAGCGTTGGTAAAATTTCATATACTTTTCCTTTCGATTCCGTAAATTAATAATACACTCTTCTTTAACTTTTACTAAACTAATCATTTTAGAAGTGAGTGTTTTATTACATTAATAACTCTAAAGACAGCCTTGAATGTAATTATAAACTTAAGACTGTCTGCCAATTCTGGATGTTTGATAATCTCAATTTGAAACATCAATTTGAATAATTTCGTGTTGTAAAACTTACACATGCGCAATACTGCCTCCTAAATTGGTGTATCTAATTCCTCGTGTTCCAAAATTCCCGCTATCTTCGTCCAAGGCTTGAACCCATGCCACCGTAGTGCCGACGGCGCAATTTTCCGGAATCGATACCTCATACATGTCCTCCGTGAACTCTGGATAATTATCGTTCTGGTCTTTTATGAAAACGACTACCGGCACTTTACTCTGCTTCGGTGCCACTGTTACCACCTCCTTTGCGATTAATGTGAAATTTACCTCTGAAATTACGAAATTATTTTCCATGAACAAAAGCAAAATAGAGTTACTTTGAATAAACTTAGAATAGGAAATATAATTGTTGATATTACACGAGACGATGACACGGAGGATTTAAAATTTTAGAAGCTTGTTCTCATAGAGAAGGGAAAGATGCAATTAATTAACATAAGACCGAAGATCGATATATCCAACGTAAAGTAAACTTTTCTATTGACGAGCATTTGATATTGCAAGTGAGTCATCCCATCGCATGTAGTCAGAAGAATCGATTTGCATTTCTAACTTCATACCAAAGGAATACTTGGAAACATATCATTTACGTGGAATTTGTATAGATATAGAAAGAAAACACATTAACTATTCCTCGTAAATATGGAAAGAAACTTTTGTATTTTACATTAACGTGAGTGATTTTAAAGATTGTATGGATTAAAAATTGTAAATATTTATTAGCTCTTTCTTTATCACTTTGTATAAATTAATGCAGCAAACAGTAAAAGTCAATTACGAGTTGTTATTAGATTTAAATAAAGGAAAAGTTATATAAAACAATTGCGATATATTGGATGTAAAATAAATGTCAGAAATAATTGTTTTTGTTTAAACGTAAGACGTGTAGCGTAAATTGCCGTTCAAAAATTGTTAAATATACCTATATACGTATATAATGTTGGTTTCATTTCTTAAAATTAAACCGTAGTACAGTGCTGTCACGCATTAATTCTACACAATTTTAATAAAGAAATCGATGAAAGAATGATTGAATAATTATTTGAAGTACCTGATCTACTTTCAAAATCTAGTTTGCTGGAGTTTTTGACGCGTATAAGAAATGGAGCTTCGTTAATTCCTCTCGACGGAGTCACGTCGAATATTCCGTCATCGCCGTCAATAAACATTTTAAACGTACCATTAGTTCCCTGAAAAAGTAAAATAAACCTTCATAGAATAAACGAGCCCGTCTGAATTTTACCCAGGACATTAAAGAAATGCGTATTTTACATAATTTAAAAAATTATGCTATAAGTTTGATGAACTGCTTCATCGCTCAAGTGAAGGTAAAAGTAAAAGTAAAGAATTTGTAGCTATTCCTGCTACCTAAGAGATGAATAACGTTAACAGTGTGAAGTTTCGTACGTAACAGTGTTATATGCATATTATATAATTCAAGAATTTGGATGGCAAGTTTTTTAAAGTTCTTCGTGGATCGAAGTTAATTGTGAAACATCATATAAATTGCGAATTAGTAGATACAGTAAAACTGTTAAAAGAGAGAAAAATCTAGCAAAACGGAATATAAATCTCGCAAAATTTTGAAGTTCAAAATTCGATAATTACAAATAAGGAAGAAAACATAGAGAAGGAAAATATTGCAATTGATCTTGCGAATATTTGACTTAAAATTGGAAAGATCGATAGAAGAATATCTCTCCTTTCATCGATATCAGATGCCAGTACTAAACCATAAAGTAGAATAAAATCTTATTTTGGAATGGAAAGCAATAATTGTAAAATACGTAGAAACGCAAACACAACGTTATCATAGAATATCGTCACCTTAACTTCAAACAGTATGTTTGAAATTTCATGTGCTCAGAACTGAATCGTCATTTTCTCTCATATATTTTACAGTAATCTTGTGAAGTCATCTAAACTCTTTTTCTCACCAAGTCATGATCGTAAACTTCCGGAATTGCATCCCCGATGAAATTAACCGGCGTATTATGCGGTGCATTTTCGTTTATCTCGGCACGATATCTCGCGCTTCTGAACTTTGGAGTCTCATCGTTCACGTCCGTTAGAATAATAGTGACTTCGGTCGAAACAGACGGTGCAGGCACAATATTCGATACTTCTCTCACGGTAATTTCCAAGATAAAAGTGCCCTCGGCATTTTCCTCTGCCTCACGATCGAGTTGCGCCCTGGTGAACACCAAACCGGAAGTCGTGTCTATGTCGAATAGATACCTCGGACCTTGCGTGATGCTATATGTTACTTTATTATTTATTCCTTTGTCACCGTCCACTGCGCGAACTACAAAATATTTCATGTAATTAATAAGATGTGTTCTGTAATTTAATGTTATATTAGATTGTCCTGGAAGTCCCTTTAATTTTATAGGGAAATAATAGATGCACAACATTTTTTGTTTTATATTAATTTATTGAATTATGCATGATCCATTTTATTCTATATGGATCATATAAAAATGTTGTGCATTTACTATTTAACTATAAAACGAAAGGGACTTGCAGGACAACTTAACATATTGATTTCATTATATAATTTGCGTAATATAGTTGACTAGATGTTAGCTTTGAATGTACGAAATTATAGATCAGATAGAAATAATTTATCGATCAGAATGTTTGGTTCTGCCATAAAGCATAGTTTTATATTATTAATATGATTTCGTACCAAATATTTCTTTAAAAAATAAGCTGTTCAACCTCGTTTTTAAGTTAACGATAATTATATGACAAATATCTGAAAAATTTTCCCTTTGATTTTATCTTTGCTGATTTCTACATTGTTCGATATTGGTAACAGGTTTGCTGACCTTGAAGAACGGATGTGCCTATTCTTGCATTTTCACTGATCCTGGCAACAGGTGTTATGGTTATGAATTCTGGAGGTTGATCCTCGACGTCCTGAACCTTGACGAGTATCGCGGTTGTTCCCGTGTTTACCTGAAATAATTGCCAGTGAATATACAGTGAAAGCTATTTGTATGTCGTTGCTACAACTATAAAGTTAGAATATATGTAACATAATATATAACAAAAACTGTCATTTATATATCATAATACTTGTTTAGAGCATTAAGTTAAATCATTCTAAGTATATAGGCATTTTCGTAATCTTTCAGATATTTAAAAAAATAAAAGTATTTTTAGAGCTAATGTTAGCACTGCTATAAGGGCTTTATCTTGAATGAAATCCTCATACCCTCATACTTACGATAACAGGCAATGTCAATGACAGATAAGTCTCCTTCAACGTATTATGATATAGACAGAATGAACTAAACCTCCTAAAAGTAATTGAATTCGTACAAATTTATGTAATTGTTGTAATTAATCACAATATAATACTAGACAGTACCAAATCTTTTTAATTTCTTTTCGAAATTTCTGTAAGATGTTCTTCAGATATTACGTGTATAGTGTTGGTGGATTTTATTCGTGTACATTTATTACTGTAAGTGTATGATATACAGTTACATTATGTACTTGATCATATTTAATAATAAAGAAAACATTTCTCTTTCCATTTTTACGATAAATCAACTGTACAAGTACTTCTCTCTCCCTTCCTGTACATCTTAATTCGTAAATGAATTCTGATCAGAAGCAAAAAAAAAAAAAAAAAGAAAACATATTTTAACTGAATAAATGGATATTTCATGTATTACAATCTAATATTGCAGATAAAGTTAGTATTCGCAGGTTTCCTAATACCTTTTTCTCACCATGTATAGCACACTTCGGACACTTTTGGATATATTTTTAAACGTTAAATATTTTTCGCGCTTTAAGAGTGCCAAGAAGAACCGTTTACCTTATTTACATACAATTGGTTAATTAAAATTCAACCTCAAAGTCCTTCCCGGAAAGGTGGCGGAAATGTTTTCTGTTTTTCTGGATCCTCATTATGGTACCTTAACAGTTTCCGCAGCAAGCCACAATTTATGACCGTAATTCGGTTTGTTACGTGTTATAAACTGATTTCCATAATTGTACTTTTTTTTACTCGACGCAATCACGAGAGAACTTCGACTAAATTCGTGATCGCCGCAAATTATCGGCGACTTTAGCGTAATTCTTATTAGTAGGACGAGAAAGATATGCGCTGTTGAATATGCATTACAATTAAATTTCTGAATTTGACACGATTGTAAAGATATACGGCACGATATTTAAAAAACACGTTCCATCTGTTACATATAAATCGTATTTATATTAACTGTATCCACAAATCGAACGGTATGAGCAAGCCAAAGCGAACAAAGATATTTCAATTTCAAATATTATCACAGATTGTAAAAACTTGCAATTTCATCATATTTAGATCAACGCCAAACACAAACCTTTTCGTTTATTGCTCGATCGATTGCCAGAATTCTCAACTGGTATAGATATTTTTTTTCGTAATCCAGACGGCCGACAAGGCGGATGACACCCTTTCCATTGACAGTGGAAACGCTGAACACGTCATTATCACCGTCAAGTTCTTGGAGGTAGTAAACCACCTGACCATGTGCTCCTAAATCCGCATCGGTGGCTTCGACCGTTGTTAAAATACCCGGACCGGAGTCTTCACGAAGCGTCAAGGAAGTAGGATGTGGACGGAAGATTGGCACGTTGTCATTAACATCTTCCACCAGAAGCAGTAAACTTTGCGTGATGAAATTTCCTTCACCGAGTCTTCCATCTGTCAGTGTCAACACTAACGCGTACTCGTCCCTTACCTGGCAAAAAGACAAGCGCAACGAAGTTTTTAGACATATTGCTATTTTGTAGTTACAAATTTGTTGCCTCTGGTAAACGAAAGTTTTTAATATTTAGAAAAAAGAAGTTCGATATTATTGTAGTTTAAACTTGATGTATTTATTTATTTGGTCAAATATTTTGTATCGCTTTAGTGGGCAATGGTTAAATGATATTAGTGATTAACACTATTCAATTTTCAAAGTTAATCGGATGATTAAACTTTGATACGATCTTTGGGTGATTTTCGATCAAATTGCATTTTTCTAACGTCAGAGAATTTCTTTTTGACACAAGTGCTCTTTGTAGCTTTTTCTGTGCAGGATTCAGATGAAAATTTGAGGATCGCTCAAACAATAAAGTTTGATTTATTGCTGTACATCTGAGTTCTTTTTTAATAAGAAATGAAATTTATTTTTTGACTGACTCTTACACATAATGCGATGGTTGTTACCATTTGACGAAAAAATCCTAGAACAGGTAACTTGTATCTCTGCTTTGCTTTCATCTAATTAAAAAAATCGTTTCATCTAATTAAAAAAATTAAAACCAAATGCTTAAAAAAATAAGCTATGCATCATTGAAAACGATTTAAGTTTGCCTAATAGAATTTCCCCCTGTTCTATCGTTCTAAATCCCATAGCTCCGTCCACTTGAAAGGAACATCCTGTATATAGCTTACAAAAAAAAGTTGCAAATGCCCATTATGTTAATAACGTATGTGACGGCAAACTCGTCTTTCTGCGTTACTTTCAAGTATAGAAAAATGTGGCGTATCACATAGAGGCGGCTAATAGAATTCCTACGTCAGTATCGTCTTAATGTCAAAAAAGTAAGTTGGGAGTGCCGGATGATCATGAAAGCTTGATAACATGCAAACTACCCTGTCACTTAGAAAGTGGCAGACTTTTTTTTATTATTATTATTATAAACCAATCGCGCGAAAATCACCATCGGGATACGTGCATCGTCAAACCAATAATCACGGGACATACGGTATTCCTCGACAAGAAATTAAACCGCACGGAAATAGTAACATTTAAGAGAGACGATGATGACAAAATAACAACTTCCACGAATAGATCATCGAGCGTAGATCACTAGTTGCACGCTTCTTTAGCTCGTTCGCTCGTCCCTGAGTTTCTCTTTAATGTCTTCGATATTGCTGTTACCATGATCGGTCCTACGATGCGTGAAAGATACTCGAACAAGGAGGATCGTTCGTGCAAGATGCACAACGTCGAACGAGCGAACGTAGAAATTATTTTCTGTATCGCAAAATGGGTGAAGGTAAGAACGAAGAACTGTTTTTAGTTGCCTTTTTACGTTTTGGAGAAATGTACGGGAACGTGCCTCTTCGTTCAAGCGAAGATTCATTGCCTGACAACTTGCATGTTAAAAAACACATGCCAAATACACCAATTAACGTCATAAAAATTAGTACTCGCTGTTTGACGAACTTTATTTATCAGAATTTCTTTGAATATATTCCTTTTATTTTTATCTTCATATAGAATTCTGCAATTCAAGAATACAATTTCTAAATCTTAAAATTTACATGTCACTTAAACATCAGGGTGAATCTTAATACATTGCTGCAATTTTCTACTGAATTTACATTACAAAATTGTATATTGTCTGCTTTTGAGAAGGATCAATAACATAATGGAATTGGAGTTTGCTTTAAGCAATTTCCATTCTTACGTACAACTTGTAACAAATGATACAAATTTTGCTGATCATTGATATTACCACATTTGATTACGATATCGTCGATCAGTTGCTGACTTTGTAAAGTAATTATATGTTTATTGCTAATGACTAAAGTAGTACATAATAATACTACTAAAAGGAATAATCAAGTTCAAAGGTGTTACGAAACATTCAAAGTGGTGCTCAAAGGAACAGTTTCGCTGCTGACAAGCTAATAGAATCATTAGAAGGAAATAGACCGGCTCGAAAACGAATTACCTCTCTGTCCAGTAATTTGTTCAAGTAAATATTGGCTTCGGTTGGACTAAAATTCTCGACCCGAATCACACCACTGCCAGGTTGATCTCTAACGCCGAAAGTCAGGCTGTCACCGTCAGGATCGACGCCGCGAAGCCTGTAAATTAAACTGCCTGCAACAGAAACCAGTTGGCACGAATCGCAACACGATACGGCAACGAACAAAGGGCGTAATTAATTTAAATGTACAGAAATGCTGATTGGACTGTAAACATAGTATACAGGCGTGTAATCTTTGTAAGATAGTTAATGTAAAAAGGAAGTGTAGATCCGTGATGTTTCAAACAGATAATTATTGCATTTAACAATTATAATCATTATAATTGTTATTTTTAAATATTATATATAATTATTAATAATAATTATATATAATATTTAATATCTTTTAATTTCCTGTATAGAATATAGAAATTGATCGAAATGTTGCAAAATATATGCAAGTGTTAATCAAACGAGATGCTAAATGAGAGAAACAAGTTAATCGCAGAGGAATTTTGTAAAAAATTTTGTTTTTGCGAAACTACATGAAAACAGAAGAAGAATTTTCATTAACAGTATTATTCACTTTGTGCGATTTTTTATGGTATATAATAGAATGGAGTAAAAATATTCAAAGCAGTTAAATAATCATACGTGATTAAAGTGATATACTATAATAATAAATAAGTCTTAAACAAATATCAATTTCTAGTCGTTTTTTTTATTATTTTTGCTGTTTTAATTAATTAGGATGAAGCGAAATACATGTTTTAATATATTTATGTTTATGTTATTCGCGCCGTTCGTAGTTATAAATTGAGTTTTCGTTCAATTGATATCATTAATAATTCAAACATGGACATCATTTGCTGTACAGTCCAACAATAATTCAAATTAACGAGATCAAAAATTATTATGACTGAAAGTAATTATATGTTTAATTAAAAAACGAATAACTGTTGTAACGCTTGCAAGCATCACATTTGTCTTATCTCATTCCTTCATAAATAATTCTTCGCTTATTGTATGCTATTAAATAATTTATAACGAATAATTCGTCAAGCTATAAGATACTGAAGAATATTCAGCTGCCAATGGTATTAGTGTCATCATTGCTCGGATTTTATACACTATGACAACTAACATTATTTTATATAATATAGTGTGGCATACTGAAGCAAAAAGCTTATTAAATCACATTGATCTAGGTTAGATATTCAGAAAATAATACAATGAAACGCCTGTGAATACTCTAGTTTCGTATTGTTTCAGGTTAATAATAATCTTCCACATACTATACACGTTTATTTTAATCTTATATTTCTCACCTGAATAAAACTTATTCAAGTACAGACGAAACCTCTTTAAAGGAAAAAGAATTTCCTTAAGTACTAAATAAGTGCGTTACGAGAACTATGAACTAAATATTAGAAATTTTCATTAGCAAAAGAATGGCTCGGAACGATTGTTTCGGAACTATGAATTAAAACGAACTACATGCAAATTTTTAAAAATATTACATTTCATTAAACAATATATATGATTCAACCAGTATCAAGAAGAATTATTTCAAAAAGTTACTAAGAGATGTATAAAACTTTCTTATTATTTTCCAGATTCGATCGATACCTCGTTAAATTCATAAATTGACTTTACTATATATATGTAAATATTCTTGAAAGATGTTGAATAGTACAACACATGTTTCACATAAAAGATTTTACAAAATACATTTTGAAGAATTATGAAGCCGTATAATTGGCACTAAATAAATTACACGCATTTCGCCTTTTATAATAACGAGAATGTCTTATTACACTCAATCTATAACGATTATAATTTTAAATTCAATTACTTAGTAAGTGCAAATCTTGAATCACAAGCTTTTTATATTCTAGTACGTAGAATAATTCGAAAATAGAGATTGTTGAAATGAGAATAAATGGAATAAATACAGATATTAGAAAAAAGTAGAAGATAAGTGTGCAATTGTACAGGAAATGTACGTAAGTAAGAAGAGTATGTGGTTGTGTAAAACGATGTATTATACAACGAATTTCTATATACATGTTCTTACCAACTGGCGTATCGGGACCTTCCTTTAACCTAATGACAATTTCCGTCTGGCCGTCGATCAGGAAACGCGGCGGATTGTTCCTGGCCGAACAACTCGCTAAAAGGCAGGCGAACACGAAAGCAAGCCATTCTGACTTAAACCTGCGTCTCTTGTAGGATCGCAACAACCATGAAAACGCGATGATTGGTTTCGTCGAGGTCATCTTGATGGCAAGCTTCGTGTAATTAACATGGTTATTTTCGCCCGATGAATGGAAATTAACTCGATTTTGAGGTGAATTTGAAGTGTGCGCCGATATTGGAACCTTAAATAAAAGGAGAAAAAAGATTTATTCATTGTGTGGAAGTTATGCATAAAGCCGTAGATAGTATTTTATATATGTTCGTAAATAATATTTTATCATATTTCACACGTTCCAGTTACAGATGTTCGACGTTGTTAATGTATAATTACTTTAAAATATAAAAACGTTATTCACTTTTAGTTTGAATTGTAAGTACATATATCAACGTATTCGATCTTATGCAGAAGTTCTTATGAATGAGACATATCTATTTTATAAATTAAGAATATTTACATTAAAGTTGGAGAAGAGAAGAAAAATAAGTAAATTGTGTGCGTGTTTGTATGGCTGCATATTCTACAAATATTTTTTTAAAGTAACAAGCTAAAATTATATTAAACTAAACTAGTTTCTTGATAAGAGAAACATGCAGTTTCATTAATACAAGTTATGTCCTTTTTTTGATTAAAATGAAATCATTGCAAAAAGTGTAATGTTTAACATCTTCTTTGAGTTATTGGGTGTCATGAATTCTCATAAAAATATTGTTTTTTTTTTACTTACTATTCAGAATATACTCGCTACAAAGATATTATGATTAACTCAAAACAAATTATATATCCGAGCAAATTGGGTTGAAATTCCGTCATCTTTTTAAGACATTGAGAACATCCTACATTTCTCATTTCAAATAGTGTTTAAAACAAGCAACTTCATTTGTATTACAATAACAATTAATTTTATTTGACTTTCACAAAGGAAATATAGTCAATTAAGAAATGATCTACAATGCAAAATACAACGCTTGATGTTCGGTGAAGCATCCAAGCAAACGTTATTATCGTGTATATAAGAATATGAAACACATTCGTATTAATAAATGAATAGCGAGGTCATTAGAAAATTAGATTGTTTCGATACGCGGAGAAACTTTGTATAAACGTACATAGTACGTACACGCATAGAACGAAATGAATCGTTTTTTCTTTTTCACCAAAATATATAGTTAATGTATATGAGTTAATATAGTCGATATAAATGAATCGACCTCGTAAAAGAAATCAGGTTGATTACGATCATATTACGATGCGCCACTTTCCAAGTGCTTGTCACTTTCTCGCTCGCATTAATCCGGCAACGTGTAATTTTCCTAGGTGGAACCGACTTCGAGGAATTTTCACGGATCCTACAGTTAATTAGTTTAATGGTGCAACGCTAAAGACAGAGAATGCCGTAATTGGTCGAGCAGAGAAAACGTGCTGAGGGAAGATCGAGAATCGAGGCGAACCGTCGTCTTACACCCTGCTGAAAAGGTAACTCGGCCAGAAGGAAAGCGCGAGTAAACCGGTTGCAAGATTAGAAAAAGGTTATGGATTTTCTTGAGGCACGCGTACTGATTTCTCCTGGTGAGTGAAAAATAGTGAAAATTCACCTGTCGGCTAATAGAATATTTTCTCGACATGATTTTAGAAGATCTTGCTCCTCGCGCCTCGCTATTGCCATTGTTAAATGTTTCCATTACTTTGAGCGAATATATTTGCGTAGAAGACCGCGGATTTTTATGCACTTACAGGAGATTGGAAAGTACTAATATGTACAGAGTGCACATAATATGCAAGAACATAGACGTTATAATCTTTAATAAGTAAAAAATTATGACACGCAAAGGGTTTTGCAAAATATATAATAAATTATAGTGGTTTATTTTCTGCAGTATAAAAAGAATAATAATTGTTTCCAACATTATACCTACTAAGATATTGATATTAAAAAATTGTAGCGTTATTTAATCTGAATCATTTTCCAATTACCTAAAAAAATTGTACTTATGTAAATAATAAAAAGGCAATTTTATTTATTTAAACCTGTACAGTAGAAAATTTTCTACTAAGAAGATCAAGTTTATCTGTACAAATAGGTCATTATGCTCCAATGTGTATGACAATATCAATTAAAAAATGAATTCTTTTACCTAATCTAGTTAATAGTAGAAAATGATGATTCTATTGAAATTATATTTTATGTTGAAACTGACATTACAGGAACGTTCTAATCTCTGAACAGGCAAATCAGCTATTGTTAAAAGCGAATATGCATTTTCATATATATTCTTCATTAAGTTTAACGCTGTATCAACCATTGATTAATCCTAACTGCTCTGTTTTTCATAAGCTTAGTAAGCTTTGAAAACAAGAAGGAGAAAAAAAATCAAATAATAATATTTCCCGTATTACCACATACATTATAACTGTTACTACATTATAAATTCTAATATTTTTACGTAAACATTATATAGAAAAACCTATTATCTTATTATTTTATATGAAGAGAAAGCAAGAAAAATAAAACTAATCTCGATATAGTAAAGACAGTAATCTTACACATGGATTCTAATCGTTATATATAATGTTTAATCCTATCGTCGATAATGTGTTCTGTTAAGAGATTGAATTCTCTAATACTAAGTCTCGACAATAATTATCTTTGCAATTGTTACGTTCAATTTGGCAAGTGATAAACTGTTTCCCGTGTAATTTCTGTCTGCAACGAAGTGCGTTGTGTTCAATGTCAAGATTGTCAAGAGCCACGAATGACCACAAGGAAAATTAAACGAAGTGAAAGCTCGCCGGAAGTGAGTCTCAGTTGGTTTCTCACGATGTCGGCTATGATACATCATACCGCATAACCGTAATACAAGCGTGAAAAAACAAAGCGAGTTCTTGTCTTCCAAGAAACCGATCCATAGCATCAATTGCACGCTTCATTTTCTTCGAATTTCCGTTACAGATGATTTGTTCTACGAACTCCTCTTTTTAGTAACAGTAAGCAAACCTGCCCATTTGCTTTGCTTTGTTAAATTCTATTAACCAACTTGATCTAATGATCGATTCTATCGATCACTTTGATCTTTCGAAAGGTTCAAATTAAATCTACCTTATGATGGAAATATCGAACATTTATCATTTCATAATTATTATTTATCATATCATACTTCATTCTTATTACTTTAATAATAAAAAATTGTTAAAGCAAAAAAGCGTGTTAATATTTTAGATATCAACACGCGAAAAATAATTTAAGCAATCATTGTCGTCGATGAATATTTAAATACTGAGAGAAGGAAAAGATGGAAAGACCTGATATATCAGGAAGTCCCTACGAAGATTCAGAAAATTGATCTCATCGAAGAAAGAACATGAACGAGTTGAGTGAGCTTCAATTAATAAATATATTTTTCTACAATTACTAAACAAATTGTATTTTTAGAGACATTGTATCTTCACGGCTGAATTCATTTTGAAGCTACTATGTCGTAAAATAAGCAAAATTGGATATGTCGTTATAGATTTTGCCGCTTAACCACATCGCTTTTTTTTTAGAAAAAGGCAATTACATTGTGAAAGTATTTTTCTTTGATAGTAACTTTCAAAAACCACTAATTTTTATTACGATCTTTTGCTTTATTAGATCCGTCGAAGCATACGAACTTTTTTAAACTAGAAAGTTAACGTAGTCTTATAAGAGCAAAGTATTGAAATTGTCATCTCCGGATATCCAACTTCTCCGGCTACTATTTCAAGTAAATAGCTCAGTTAATCAGAACACTGGAACACCTGTGATATTCTAATTAATAACAGCATAATTACAGATTTAAACATAGCAATCATAGTGGAGTCATGTAACTTTGAAGTCATTAAACAAGGAATACATATATGTAATATCGTGATGTAATATGTTTACAAAAGTGGACAATAGAGATGTTAATCAGACAGATAAGACGATTGTGGCTTAACTTGAACTATTCATACCAAACGTACAGAACACAGCGCAATCCACACTCTCTCGGCAACGCCACTCGCAACCTCCGTCTCCGCTCGACTCGCACTCGGCTTCTCGACTCGCACTCTGCTTTTCGACTCGCGCTCTGTTTCCCGACTGACCGTTGTCGCATTCCATTGCCCTTTTCCTAGGCCCACCGCACACGTGTTCTGCAGACGCTCGTGGCCAGGGTCACGTAGGTCTTTTCCACGAAACTATGCACTTGAAAAGACCGATGACACATTGATGGGCCCGACGGCGCCTCGGCTCTCGCGACACTGTTCATAGTTCGTCCGATATTTCCCAGGCCTTTCGTCCACGATACTACATTCGGCCATCCTGCAATAACATCTGCCCTCAGATGTTGCCTTTTATCTCGCTGTCATCAGATGCGTCACTTTCGGCGTTTAGGACCCAAGGTTTCATAAAATCGAGGTGTGCACGGGTCCTTCCTCAGGTACTGCTTCGCACGCTTTCTTCTTTTCTTGTAATTTCGCAGGTTCCCTTCTAGCTTACCTATGTTTCGCTGGGTTAGGCTACAGTCAAGGCAGTTGGACACCACGTGTTCGACCTTTTCGCGTAACCCCTTGAACCAGAAGTCCTTCTTGACCATAGCTTCTGTTTTGGTAACCTCGAAATGCCCACGCTCGTGCGCTTGCCTGACTACCTGAGCCCGCATCGCCTTCGATACTACTATTAGCACATCGTCCTCACACTCCTTATACAAAATATTGTTTCTTACTACCTGCCCATCGGCCTGACTGCACGTTGCGGCGTCCAAAATCCTACAGACTTCAATGTCCTTGTTCTGTGCCCTTCTCAACCGTGCAATCAGCCCGTCTTCACTCTCCGTTACATACACAGTGCTCGGCAGGGGGTTCCTACTCGGAGCATCTACATGCTGCATACTTTTCCCCGGCCGATGACACGCCTGATACTTAATCTCGCCTAGTAACAAGGCCCATCTAGCCACACGCACACCCAAATCTTTCTTTCTAACTACACCTATCGGACTCGCATACTCCAAGTCTGACGATTTGATGACACCCTCGTTTGTCCACGCTTCCATCAAATCATCTTCTTCCTTTCTTTCCGACGGCGCCAGTCTTCGCGGTCTTCGCGCTACCGGTTTGTCGCTTTTCAGAACTATTTTCTCGGTTATTCCGACGTCTCGCTTCTTCTCCGGCCTATACCCCCTAACGATATCGCGAATCGCTTCACGATAATGCGGTTCCCGTACGCGTGTCAGGTCTGTTTCGTCGGTCTGTTCTACCGCGTTTACCCCCAGTACATCCGGCGCGTCCTCGTGACCGTCGGTCTGATCGTCGAGTCGTAAAAATGTCACCTCGCCCCGTTTGACTCGCAACTCTACCTGGTCTAAAAAGTCGGTACCTAAGAGTAGACTGTGTCTTGTCATTACCTTATTCGAGACAACATGCAGAGTGACAGTAAAGTCGCACCCGTCGACCGTCATTACCCTTGTGAACTCGCCCCAGGTACTATTGCCAACAGAACCAAAACCATCGAACCTAAGTTTGCAGTTTCCCAGAGGTGGTGATCCTAACCTCGCATACTCATCCGCTCGTATGAACGTAAGGTTACTACCTGTATCCACTAATGCCACAAACCTACAATCATCTATCGCCACTTCCTTCACATACTTCCCCTTTTCGGATCTTGACACTACGCAAGTCTCTTTCGGTTGTGCCGTACACCTCGCTGCAATATGTCCAAATCCGCTGCACTTGAAACACCTAACACCTTCTCCCCTCTCCGGACACTTAACACTTAGATGATCCTCACTACCGCAAATGAAGCATCTTCTTTTCTTCATTGCATCTACAGATTGACTGGGCTTCCCGTTCTTCTGGGTTTTAGCCGACTTCACAATCGACTTTGCTCTGCGACTCTTCTGCTCTTCGTACATTACTAACCTCTTCCTCAACTCTTTGATTGACGTAGCGCCGTACAATACAGCCTTATTGTTCTCGTCGTCTATTATTCCATCCACTATGTATTCCACCTTTGCTTCCTCCTCCATGTCCACATGGCTGGCTATCTCGAGCATGCGGTACATGTAAGCCAAACATGCTTCATCACTCTCCTTTTTTGTTTCTTCAAGTTTCTGATGAACTTGCCTACTGTTGACTTTCCTCGAAAATTCTTTCACTAGCCCCCTCTTCAACTCATGCCAAGTCCTGGCGTGACACTCGAAGCTCGCAAATATTTTCGCTGATCCCTTCAGCAGCTTCCTCGCGTAGACTGCCTTCTGCCCATCCGACCACATGCACGTATCAGCGACTTCCTCGAACGACTCGAACCATCGTTCGACATTTTCACCTCTGTTGCCACTAAACGACTCTAATGCATCTTCGACGTCTCTAAAACTCAGTGTCGAACGAACACATGCCCTTCGACAACATTCGTCACGGTCCTGATGCACCCTTCGCGTATCTCTCTTGTATCCTCTTGCGTTTTTCTTGTCATCTTCATCCTCACTTTCGTCGTCGCTTTCTTCTTCCGACGATATGTCGTTACCATCCATGGCCGCTCGTAGCCGTGCGCGTAACTCTACTTTTCTTCCCGTCGTTTTTAAACCCAAACTAGCGAGGCGCTCCTTCAACTCCTTCGTATTCATTTTCTCAACATCCTCACCTTCGTTGCAATCACGCTCAGCTCTCTGTACATTTTCTAAATCTCGTTGACCGGTTAGCTCTTCACCGCCCGTCGATCCCTTACGATACGATTGTCCAGCCCTACACGCCCGATTCAGCCTTGCAATCAGCACTGACCTCGCACCCGATATAGGGAGGTTCATTCGCGCGAGCTTATTCCTCAGCTCCTCCAGCGTCGAACCCTCTTCACCCGACAATCGTTCGTCCCCGACGTTGGCCATTTTTCACACAACACAAACTTACACAGTCAACGATATCGTCTTTTACCGCACCGCGTACCGGTAAATTCACAACTAGCTCGAATAGCTCCGTTAAACCGTTTCGTTTTCTGTCTTGTCCAATCCCGGACGAGCCCCCAAAAATATGTAATATCGTGATGTAATATGTTTACAAAAGTGGACAATAGAGATGTTAATCAGACAGATAAGACGATTGTGGCTTAACTTGAACTATTCATACCAAACGTACAGAACACAGCGCAATCCACACTCTCTCGGCAACGCCACTCGCAACCTCCGTCTCCGCTCGACTCGCACTCGGCTTCTCGACTCGCACTCTGCTTTTCGACTCGCGCTCTGTTTCCCGACTGACCGTTGTCGCATTCCATTGCCCTTTTCCTAGGCCCACCGCACACGTGTTCTGCAGACGCTCGTGGCCAGGGTCACGTAGGTCTTTTCCACGAAACTATGCACTTGAAAAGACCGATGACACATTGATGGGCCCGACGGCGCCTCGGCTCTCGCGACACTGTTCATAGTTCGTCCGATATTTCCCAGGCCTTTCGTCCACGATACTACATATAATATAATACATCTGTTACGACTTTATGATTGTCGGTGAAGACGACATACTTTTAGTCATTGAAAAATGCTAAACTATAAAATTTCTTTCAATTTTTCTACGATTTCAATAACTTTCTGAAATGTTCAAATATACTTGTCTTTTTTACTCATAAATAAGTCTTAATCAAACAAATTTATTTCGTGCTACATAACGATGACGTGAAAATATCCAAATTCTTTCACGATTTCAAATATGAAGTTTCATTCCTTAAATCGAACGCTTTTATATCGATATGTATAATTTCTAAATTCTTGGAATTATTTCTAAATTAATTTCCTGTTAAGTACATGAGATTCAAAGTATTTTTGAATCACTCATTAACATTTGTATTATTAATTCAGGAAACACTTTAATATATCAAACGTAATACATGTTTCAAATGATGATGGCGAAGAAAAATCGTACATGAAACATTTCCTTCTTCTAGCTGTTCAGTTAATAAGAAGGCTACTGTTTTTTAATTAAATCTTAGAACGTTAAATCAATTAACGAATCAAAAGCACAAGTTTATAAATATTTGCATACATATTATTTCCGCTTTTTCTAGACTTAATAAATCTTTCTTAAAATTTTAAAAATCTCAAATCTAAATCAGCACTTCCGTCTGTCTGCTCATTACATAAAAATGATACATACATTACATGATATATTAATTTGGACAGTACTGAAAAATTATTTAACTATTTTACTTTTTACATTATGTGATTACTTAGATGTTTCTTTATTTTATAGACAAAAGTAAACTTTTAATGTATATTATTTAAAGATATAACTTCTATACCCTTTTTGAGAAAGAGAACATGACTAGAGTATATGAATATCTTTAATAAATTTGACGCAAAGAACGCTATGTTTCATCGTAAATAATCGATAAAATATTTCTGTAAATTTATGTTACTATTGTTCTTAGAATTTATTAGTTCTAATTTTCCATTTGTATATTTCAATTTCCGTGTATATTTTTAGTAATTCATATTATAGTAAAACAGTCTATCTTATATGAAAGAATTATGTGGAAGAAAGAATATTTTCACTTGGCTATAATTATAATACTACTGATATAAAATGTAAGAAACTATAACAATCAGAGAGCATGTAATATCATGGAGATTGATAAATAGTTAATTGAAATGGATACCAGAACTATTTTCTTAATTAATACGAGGAAGTAAGCATTTTTTCCCATTAAAGCCATTAAAGTACATAGGTTTATATTATTCAATAACTGTAAGAGATGATTGCTACGTTTCCTTCCATTTAAAATTCCATAATTACCTTTTCGAAAAATTAATGTACGTCTGTAACTGAACTTCTGCTCTTTTCTTAAACTTCGCTCAAACTCTTTTATCTGATAATTAATAATGATAGTTATTACGAAACTTATTATTAATCATCGTCAATGATAATTCTGAAATTTATTACGAGCTATCCCTGACAAAATTATGAAATTCTTTTTCTTTTAACAAATTCCATCGAAACAACTGCTATAAGATAAATGTTTCAAGAAATTATTTTCGAAACAGTTAAATAAAACGAACGATATTAGCTACGTTCTTCGTTTCATTTCCGATCCAATTTTTTTATCGTTAACAAATTCCTGAAGTCTGCGGAAAATATGAAAGTTTGTTAAAGCAAGAGTGATCAGAGCATAAAAATTCGAAGGCAATGGCAGGATGAAGCGCGTACCTCCCAACATTTACAAAAGCTTCATTCATGGCGAGTCTTGTGTACCAACAATATTAGCAAGCAATTAACACGCGATCGATGAAAAGTAACAAATGCAAATGAGACTAATCCGAGATGAAGAGTTTGACGGTTGTTGAACCGCACCAACTTCATTAAGGAATCGTTCATTGGCTTCTTCTCGGTGGCTACTCGTTCGCCATTCGTGGGCAAGAGCATCCGGCTGTGGTCAGTGGTCTGCAAGGCCGATGCCCGGAAACCAGATAGTTAAGTCAGATTACGAAACATCATTAATTCAGTCTCGAAGAGCATCTAGATTAGAGAAAAAGTCGTGACCGAGATGACCAACTTTTTTTTCAAAATTACAGTTCATAACCACTTTTCTTGCTACGAACACCATCGCGTGATAATTATATCAAAGGGGGCGTTGAAACCACACGCTAAAGCCGAACGTGTTTAAGTCTAAGACTACCCTCTGTTAAGGTGAAGTGAAACGAGATACAGTGGCTTGGATGTGATGTCGTGCGAATAAAAGACACCGGTACAACGATCGTATACGATAACCTTATGGGTAAACTGCGGATTTTCATTCGTTCATGAGAAATTAAAAAATGTAAAACTACACAAAATGCATATAATACGCAAGGACATAAAAATACTCGCTATGGTATTTAATATGTAAAGCAAATCACTGCTTGCATTCCATTTCTTTGGTCGTGTTTATTAAGATACGAATTTGCATAATAGTACGCAGATGATCTTATCAGATGTTGACTGAAACAATGCATACTTTATATGTATAAACTGTATCATACATAAACTGCATAGTAATATACGACAAATTTACAGATACGTACGTTAATTAACAAACATAGTCTATGTATTCCAATATATCATTTCTTCTCTTGCGCAATAAGTTACCAATAATAGTAGATTTACAGGTTACAAATCGCAACTTGGAGAATTCTGTTGCACAAATAGTTTTGCGAATTACAAATATATCTTTACAACTTATAAGATCGCGATCATTGTGGGGTATTTTAAAGAATACAATTAAAAATGTAGAACCTCCGTAGAAAATTGTTTTACCTACCAAGTCTTATAGAAAGCGCTATATTTTGGATACTCGATACGTGTCTTCATATTATGCGCATTGTGTGCAATTTTGCAATTCCAGATTTCCTACCAATGCATAGCAATCCGTGGTCTACGTATCACGTATTCTTGGTACACTTATACCGTAAGTATATTTTCCTAAACGCTTTCAATTATACCTTATCATACTGTACAATACGTACTCTACTTTGTGTTGAAAATCTTTTTCAATCCACCATAACGACAAAAATACGCAACAGCCTGTGACGTCAATGTTTGACCATTTTCCTACAGTGCAATAAACGATTAACGTAATGAGTGGTTTCAATGTACATGCGAAGGTATTTTTCACGAATGGTTCGACACTTCGGGAATACATTCACGAACACACGCATATATGCTGTGTGGTGTTCCTCTTGCCAACAGAGTGTGTCGGCCACGCTCTTGACTTTTAAGACTGCTAAATAGGAGACCATTCTAAAGGTTCGTTGTTTTCATACGACTCGAAAAAAGTAACGTAACAACTGGGGCGATAGTACACCGATTATGCTTTACAGTTACCTTTTTTTATTCCTATTCTCAGAAAGAACAATACCTCACAATTATCAATATATCTATTATGAGAGGTGTCCATATTACTTACAATTCTATTGGACATGAAAATATTGAAATCGTATGAAATTTACAAAAGTATAGAAAATATTAAAAATATTGAAAATCGAACTTTTACGTAAGTCCAAAATATCACGTATAATATTTTTAAATAAATAAATAAATATTATACGATATTAGATTAGAAATAAAATATCAAATTTTATGGAGCGATAATTTTAATCCCGAGTTTCGTAAATTGTCATAGATTAGGGAAATTGATGTTTCTAATAGTTTTTTATATAAATACTATCTTCGTGGAAATTCAAATTCCCTGCATAGGAAAAAATAACATCGAGTATTTATCACCTGTAACTCCTATAACTTATAATAACAATTATATAAATTGCACGATGTTTCACGGTTTCTTTTAGCAAGTAACTTTCCTTATGACCCTGAAATCTTCGGTACATTCATACATATATAGAAGCACAACATACCTGTATTAACGATAGCCCTTTTTTTAGCTCCTCGTATCAATCAATCGAAATTTTAAGACTCGACCTAGTTCCAACACGGCACTCTATTATGACAATATAGGATACTGACAACGTAGCGATAGAAACGTTTTAAACACGGTATCTGCTATTTCTTTTCCTTCTACTACTTTCCAACTCCATAGGCACAAGTAATCATTTATCGTTTAAAAAAGAAAAAATCAATTCAGCGATAGATTAACGTCTAAAGTAGAATAAAATATATGTACAGTGCAAGTCCATTTATTTAAATATTTATATCAAAATATTAATTAGTGCCCTATTAAATGAAGTGTCTGTCGAATCTATTTATCTGAACGTGAATTCCTAAACGGAAATAATTGATAAATTTCGATAAAAGGTAACGAGAGAATTATTCGACAGTTCGCAGATAAGCTAGACAATTTATAATATTTCACTTCTATTGGAATTCTCGAACATTTTATTAACACAAATTAATCCGAAAGCGTTTTCTTTTCTTGCAAATATATGTATGTATTCCTATATGAATGTACTATAGTTAGTTTACTGGGAAAGCAACACATCTTCAAAACCGTAAATTTTGAGATCTCTAAGAAAGTTAATTCTAGAGATATTTATGTACCAAAATATCAGTATCACAATTGTCAAATAATATTATGTCACTCAAGAATAACATCGACATTTTCACAACAATAAAAGACGAACACAAATAACATTTTTTTCGAAACACTCAGAATCCGAAGACTATCGGCTAAATTGTAAAAGAAGCAACATCTTTTTCATTTCTAAATCAATCAAGCAATTTGTAATTCGTCGCTTCAAATTTATCGACTTCCATTTTAAACTGTTTTTCTGGAAAAGTTGCTTCTCTCGATCGTGTCGCTTTCTCGCCATACCAATAATATCGTTTTAATCATAGAATCATAATTACCAACTATAGACAACCATTGAAAGAGGAAATTCCAACATAATCTCGAAACAAAAGAATCGACGCGACATTAAACACTAATTAAAAGCAGAAAAAGAAAAAAAAAAGATGGCTACCGTTGTCCACGGTACACCATGTTGTTAATTCGAAAGGCAAGGACATCCTTTGTGTGTGTTTCACTTGGGGAGAGCAGAGGAAGTTTTTATGCATGGTGGTCCGTCGAAAATAGACAGTAAGGTCGTGTTTCAACCAGGGATACTCCGAGGTGCGTGACGTCATTTCCTACACCTGCCATGCATGCTTCCGAATGATAACACCGCACGTGGTATTGACACACCCCATACCACCGTCTGCTATCCAATTCACCCCATACAGGATACATCGTTGCGTGACGGCCGGCTCGCATCGCTGATACGTGCACGATTGTCTCTCCCCCTGCCGTTCTCTCTTTAATGTGTAATGCACATGCTTTACCGACGATAAATTACAGCTTACGATGATAATTGTTTCGATTCGTGCCGTGCCGACTGACTTCAGAAATTTTCATTCTGCTTGCTGGTTTACAGTTAGGAAAATGATCTCATCGCGTTTTCCAACGCGCTGTAACGTTCCTATAACTATGAAATTTATGTATCGTCGAATGATACAATCAAGAGCAAAACATTGGAATGTTCGTCATGTATATGTAGCAAGTTGTTTGCGTTAAATTCCACTTAGCTCTTTTCTTAATGGTAGTAACGATTTTTGATATAACTTCCTTGAAAAAGGTTAATGTACTGGATGGTTTATGCTTGTGATGTATTCCGGAATGTGAAGTAATTTCTTTTTTCTTTTTTCTTTTAGTTATTTGCAATGAACTTTTCTGAGACGCGTTGGTAACTGACAATAGGAAATGATTTAGAGATTTTATTCAGGTTTCATCGTTTCTGATATGTAAGAGCGACGTAAACGTGTTCTACGGTTGAGACGAGAGTTTAATAAAATTAAAGCGTCTAATAGGATGAGCGTAGAACCAAAGACGAAGTATATCGAACTGTGAGAAATTTCTTCCACAGAGTGTTATGTATTTTGTTTTTCTCTGTGCATACACAGAGTAGGGAGAAAAAGTAACATTTACGAGTACGTGTTTTATTTACTGTAATGATTATGTAAATGTAAAAAAATGTTTCCATCATATTATGTTCTCAAAGATATCACTTACAGGACACTGATCGCTCCTATCGTGTTACAGTCCTGAAGCCAGTTAGTTATTGGCCGTAACAGTGTCCGTATTTCTAACTAACTAAACAGGCTACATTTCATTACAAAGCTAAAAGTGCAATTAATTAACGAATCAAAACTGCAACAAATGTTCAAGTTGTTATAATAGATTAAATCGTTCCACTTTTCAATTATCGTAATTACATTTTTTTAACTACTTTATAAAAAGAATCGACTAAATAGAAAGTTCAATATTTCACGTAACAATGAATGAAAAACTGTATAAAATCACATACCTATAGGTAATACACTAAATTTAAGAATAAAGCTCTATTACGATATAAATAATACACAAATTAATATATACTGAAAGATATTTGATATCTGATAAAGTACGTACGCAGAGATCTAATATTTCAACACGATAAAGAAACAAAACAAGATAAATTTCATCAGTCCGCATCGCTCAACAACGATTAGGCAACTCAAGAGAATTAAACTTCACTCGCCTTTGAATATAGAGATCGTAATCGCTTAAACGAATACTTTGATCATTTTGACTTGCTTAGATATTTACAATTTTAAAAACTAGCGATTTAAAATTTTAAGACATCGTCGAACGAATAAAAATAGTTTTAACATTGAGGCAACGAAATATTGCACTGTCTGTACTCTCCGACCACACGGATATTGTAAATATTATGGTGTAGCCGAAATAAATCTTGCACGAGGTTTCAAACGCTTAATAAAAACAAACAGGACTATCAAGTTTTTGTTATGTGTATATGTACATAATATGATTCTTATAAAAGTAAATCCACATTTTCCTTGAAACAAATCTTTCCGGTAAATCTCCCTTTCAAATGAGAATGCAATAGCTGATATAGTAGAGAATGCTTAATTGATTTTAAAATTCGCGAAAGAATCAATTTTGAACGAAAGCGTGTTATTAACATAATATACAGTTTTTTCGAAACCTAATTGTACGATCGTAATAATGAAAAGTATTCCCACGAGTTGCAGCTATTGATAATTAGACACTATCTCATTATATCGTGTTCTGCATAGTTATGCAAAGATAAAATGCGAGTTTCATAAAATGCTTAACGCGCGGTATATACGTTGGTTAGCCATCTACGTTATTTCGTTATTACACATTTTATTGCTTTCATATGTGCGATCTAATTTGTTGCCTTTCATGCTTCAAGATTCGTCTTCAAGAGGAACTGAGGGCTCCACGCGATTATATAAAGAGAGATGTACTCCGTGAGAACGAATTCTCCCATGGAAGAAAACACCTCGTAGAAATCATTACAAAGAACCTAATAATTTCCAGTCGTAAGTGAAAAAGAGAAATGAGATTTCGTAATGTCATTGTATTATGTGGCACAGGCGAAAAATAATTAAACCGCTGTCCTTACATTTCATTCGAGATTGCGTCACGATTATTAGCGGTTAATTATTGATAGCTGTGCTGGGAAAAAAATTGAGGACACCGGCAATCGCGTTCGGGTTTTGCAGCATTGACATCCTAATTGTGTATTTGAATTCTTCTTTGTCAACGAACATAGGAACAAACATATGAAGTATTCGTATAAATATAAAGTAGATACAATACAAAGTAGCACGTACAACTTACACAATTTATATTGTGCTGCGTAAAGCATATGCTATTATGCAAGATCATTTCAGCAATCAAATTCAGTTCATGTCTTACATTTAATATCGAATATGTGATAATATTTGGAAAGAACATTAGCTATACTATACATCTATATATTATTAAAAGATATCTATTAATGTATATTTAATACGTATAATAATAATAATATTAATAGCAGCAACAATTTATAGCATTGTATATTAACCCCTAACTCTGTTATTTTTGGGTCATAGATGATTCAGATTCAATTTAAGTTACGTTAAGAATCACTAACTTTTAAAATATTTCTAATTACTTCACTTAAGCTATTCTGGGTATCTGGGAAACGATTCAATAGAAACAGTTATAGTGTTATGAATATAGGATATACAGACATAAACATAAACATATAAAAATATAAAGACATAATAATCCTATTAAAAAGTACATCAGATTGTACAGATATCAAACAACAAGAGTACATATTAAATAGCGGTGTATAATCGATGGAAAGTAGAGATTTCATATGTACTTTATAAGCATATTATACAACTGTACCTATTAATATATCGTACGATTCTCTGTTATTCATAAAATGTACTATTTTAATAAACAATTTAGATTTATATCCGAACTATATAATTCCACGCAAGATTCTGCTACGTGTATTAGTATTTTGTCTTTTGGAACGAATCATATACATATGTACAATTACAATTAAAATTATAATAAACAATCGGAGAATATAAGAAACAATCCTGTTAAGAATTTACAAGCCAACTTTCCATTAGAAATTTTCATACAGATAGATATTTATCGAAAATATCCAAATTATTACTTCAATCACATTTATTAAAATTTTCATCAGACGTCTCACACACACGAAGTCTAATTATGTATTATATTTTACAATTTACCTATGGTAATTTGCAAACACTAAAGCCCGATTCAAGGAATTAGTATGTAACTGCACACTGTACTAATTGCATATCAGAAATCCGACGAAATTCTGCACTGACATAATTCGCAGAAGCGCGTCACTCACGATAGACGCGTTGTCTAACCTATACCTGTCACTCTCTGGAAGCGTTGCCGAACTTCCCAAAAATCACGAATAACAGAGTTTTGAAAACTTTCGCAACACGAACAAGCGTATCGAACTTGGAAAACTTTGATCGGATTATACTTACGATTTTCATAGAACTATCGTCCCCTTGGTTTTACTGCGTCATGTCTCTTCTTCCTCGGATATCTATTTACTCTCAAATTGCATCAAATTTTCCATTTCCCTTCTTATACTTGCACTTTTCAATGTCTTGTTCCGACCGATTCTTTTGTAAACGAAACCACGTCTCGGTAAACACTGTGCAATAAATTGTTCTTTCTAAACTTTCACTGGTAACATGTCACTTCACTCGAGAGTCACACAATTTATTTCACTTTCGCGATCATTCAGAAAATCGTTGTTATCCGCTATCGGAGATTCGTCGTGCGCAATGATTCGTTTTATCGAGAACTATTTGTCGACTCGTAGTAAAACGATATTTTGCTTAAGCAGCCTCGTTGTTTCAGATTCGCCGCCGTCTGTCAGCGTGTTACTGATAAACCGTGCAACAGACACAGCGTGTTCGCCTGGCCAGGTGAGCTCTCGCCGGTATACTGAACGTTCGCCTACGGCAATAAACTCCATTTACCCACACGGCAGTCGATCACCCTCACGGCTTTGTTTACAGGCGCTGTTGACTTCGAATTCACGACGATCGAATCGCGAGAATAAACAAAGTCTCCTAATTTCATAATATCTTTAAATATACTTGATATCTAAATACATATTATATGACTTGCAAATTACAAATAACATTTACAGTATTTAAATAAATATTTATTGCTACAACTAAATATTTATTCCACGATAAATGAATTACGCTTTATTTCAATTTTTTTGTATCCTCGTTTAATGCGCATTCGTTGTGTTTACATTTCGTTACTTCTTAGACATTGTAAATATACAATCGAAATTTATGTTTGTAAATACTGAAAACGCATACTGCTTAGAATCAATCGGGAGAACGAACTTCCTTCGATACAGATAACAGATCGTATTTGCGCTAAACGACTAGAGTCTGTGTACGGATAAGTTATTGGAAACATTCGGAAGAAAAATCATAGAAAATAAGTGTGGAACGTCTATCGGTGACAGACGATTGTGCAGTTTATCGAACGATCGAATCGGTCACCTGTTCAGGTACACTCACGACGGCAAACTGAAGGTAGAACCGAGACAGGCGCGCACAGATCGGTGTCTGATGTTCGTTCTGCGGCGTGAGCACTGACCGTACACAGAATACCACAAAACGTACGGTTGTTCAGAGTTAAATTCAGCCCATCGTGTTCCCCGAGGCATGCACCGACGGATTTCCCCTCTTTGTATCCTTTGGTCACCTGTGTTTCGACACCCGTCCACAGAATCGTGCTTCTGGGAACAAAGATGGGTAGCTGGAAATCAGGAAACATGATTCGAAAACGGCTAGTGCTAGAGCAAGTCGACTTTTTATTTACGTTTGAGATTGAAATAGAAATAAATAAGAAATTAGAAAGAAAAATTACTATTCGGAACATACATTGATCGGTAGATGAAATATAGATGATTCAAATAAATTTAACTTGACAAATTGAAGAGTGTAGAATTGTTACTTCTTTTTAACTCACTTTGGAATTTCCTTCAATAAATTTATAGCGATAAGTAAGTTTTTTGACAAGTTGAACACTGCTCATGGGAATAAAGAAATTTACTTTCGTGCGATTCACGGGGAGTAATTCGAAGATTTTGTATATTCAAATATACAACAAATATTCACTACCTAGCGTATTCCAGTCTACTCTGGCCATTTGTCAATATATTCTATATAAATAAATAAATAAGAATCAATTGCGTTATAACTATACGTCGAGTTCAAAGCTTTGTTACAAGATTATGACAAATGTATGAAATGGAAAGAGAACGATAGTGGGTTTGTGAATAGTTTAGCAGTTTTTGTTACAATTTTTTAATTAAAACTCGAAACCATCTACTTTTTCATGGTAGTTTTCTCTTATTTATGAGCATAGAATATACTGATAAAGTTTGACCGGGAGAAAACTGAAACGTTCCATCAGCATAATTATGTGGAGCTGCGGTATAATTTGGTATTCGAATAATAGCAGTAGATGAGATATTAAAATGGAAACTTAAGGCTAAAAGCACACGAGCGACATTTTACCGCGCGTTCCCGCTGCGACCGTATGTCTTTGTTTGTTTTCCTATTGAGAACAACAAAGACAGACGTATGGTCGCAGCGGGATAGCGCGATAAAATGTCACTCGTGTACATTCAGCCGAAAGAATAAGGTATTAATGCAAGAAATTTACCGGCTCAGTGACAATAATGTTATACATAATTGTTGCATGTAAAATAAACATATTTAAAAAGAAAAGAAGGAGAACGATCAAGATAAAAAAAGACGATAAAACGTTACATACTCTTGTCATTGCATTTAATTTGTATTTAATTCGCAGCGCGACATACTGTAAAATCTACATTTCCGAGATATGTAGAAACATGACAATATTAGCATAATAAAATTATGGAATTAAAAAATTATTTCATAAAGCATTTATTAAAATGCAAGATATCAGAAATGAAAAATGGAAGATGAAGATTGGAAGATAAAATAATCCGACGAAATATTATTTACTTATTCAAATAAACTAATCTGTATTTATTTACATAATTGAATACGTAACATGTAATCAAGCGAGATCCATATTTCAAATATTTGAATAATTATCTTCCAAACGTTTTCTTTCAATAATGCCCAAGCTTAAATCTTAATTAAATTTAGCACGTAAGAATATAGTAATTTATAATCTTGTATTGTAATAAATGAATTGACGCGTATCCTTTCAAATTCTTGACGAAGCGTGTCGATTGCAAGATTAATAAATACACGTTTTTAAAACTCGATATTGGTATCCTCGTTTATATTTTACCAAACTATAATTAGAATTTTATGTTCGTTTCAACAAGATTTCACGTAGTTATTATATCGTTCACGTTTATGAAAAGCATTCGGTTTATATCCTTCAATATGTAAAGTACGTAGAAAAATGCAAAAGAAAAAGGAAATAGCAAATGACTACCAATCGTTGGTTTCATAAGACCTTCCCGGTTTAATTAGTATTACTGGTATTGCTTATTTGATAATGTCTACTTTCTTTCTCACTCGTATAATAACTTTAAGTGAAAGCTGTATATCTGTACACTTCCTTCTTTCTTCAGTGAACAACAGAAAGAAGAATTTATTGTGATGTAAGAATATCTCTTACTCTTTGATATGCTTCATACGTTTGATTAACATTCCATTGCTTGCACTAAATGTAGACAGATTTCAAGTTATTTTCCGTGAAAAGTAAAATGAACACATTTCTTACGATGTTCCAAAAAAATTGATAATATATTGTTGCATAAAGTATGTTTTTCTTTGATTATGTATTTACTTTCTAATTAACAATTAGTCAATTAATTAATTAAGAAATGGCATTTAAAAAATATTTCGTCACGTTTTATCACATTACTATGCATAAAGGAATGCATATTATGTTTTCGCCCAAAAATATGTATAAATTACTCTTTTGGAATAAAAGATTGTTACTAATGGCAATTAACATTCCTATAATACTAACCGAATAACATTTATATAAGGGATAATAATCCTTGAAATCCATATACGATGTGTTGTAATTTTACTCTATATTAGCAAGAAATTAATAAGAATTTACAGGAAAAAAGTAGATGAGTTTAAAACAGTAGTATGAATTTCTAAAAAAGAAGACACTCGTACAATCAAACACACAAATCAAATCTTGCGGTTCTATTTCACTTAAGTTTGTCAGTTTAGTTCTCGAACTATGAATTTTCCTGTTTTATCGTGCGCAGATGTTATTGAAGACTAAGATAACCTACCGACGTTTCTCTATCCGTGATGCCGTCGGTAGTGTCACAGACGAGGAACATGGCACGTGGTATGCGTTTAATGAAAGAACAATTTCCCAGGGAAATCTACGTACAAGCGTTTACTATGCAAGCATATGCGTTATTGACGTATTGTTCTGTATCCATGTACCAAAACGAGGTACAGGACGTACTTACCGTAAGTTCAGTTCATTGAACCAGTAACTAATCGTATTTCTTCAATTGTGTTTAGATGTCGCTTACTGTATTTGTACGCTTTTGAACTTAATTTAAATTAAAAATTAGATAATACTTCAATTGAAAATTCTCAAGTCTTTTTAAATTAAAAATGAAATATATAAAAAATTATATTTATATATAACGATCGTTATCTAGTATATAATTATATTCTTGTACTCTTTTAGCTGGTAAGTTAACTACTTACAGTAATTCACTTTTTGCTAACTTTGTACAACTTAAATATATGACTATTTACAGTGGTTAGAAAATGTATTTGCACAGCATCGTATTTATTTGTAACATATACATGCATTTTTTTTTACATGTACATACATATTTCACTGTTTTACCTTTCAATGTTATTAATACCTTTTATATGGTCAAATGTACATTAAGCAACGTACAAATGCACATCAAACGTAATTATGTACATCCATAGATCTACATATGTGTACGTCCTGGTCCCTGAAAAAGTTCTCTTAATTTTGATAAAATCGAATTTTTATTATACACATACGAACACGAATTCATACATTCATTTACTTCGTTAACTCATTGTTCTTCTGAATTTTAAATTATATTGCAATTATATTGCAACACTGTTCTTTTGATGGCAAACGAAAAAGAAAGATTTTATCGTAGTGAGATTAAAATATTATATATTATTACAACAATTCATACATATAAATCAATACATAATTAATAACTACTTACTGTAAATTTAAACAAAAATAAATTTTAATAACAATAGTACATAAAACTATTCTTATACACTTCTTTTACAAATTATATTGTATTCTTCACAAAGTTGTAACATGATTCAAAAGAAAGAGAATACGATTACAATAGAGTTGAGAACTCCATTTGAAACATTCCAGAACATTATCTACATAGCGTATATTTACGATAGTAAATAACTAATAGAAGATAAAATCCATTAAACAAAAGTCACGCATTAAGATAAAGCACAGAGATAGAAACAGGAGAAAACTCTTCTCTCCCAAACTGTAGCACCACCAAGAAAAAAACATAGAAATAAAGCACTCTCGTGCTGGCTGCTAGTTCAATTGCTCGTTAATGCATCGTATTCTTCGGTGACTCAGAGGATTGGACTTCACGGTCAACATACATACGTAGCTTCAAGATAGCGAGCAGATTTTATTTAAGGAAGACAGGTCTTTCTTCTCGTAGGACTTGTTCCCTGCTCAGGCGTTACGTGATGTTACTGTAAGAGCTTCCTTGGTCGAAAAGTACGTGCATGTGAATTCCAAGAGGACTGACCTTTCGTACTCCTTTATGTACTCGAGGATGAAGTAACTGTACGTGATTTTTATATGTAGCATGTTCACAATGGATCTTCACTGCACATCAAATGTACGCATATTCATCTGGAAAGCTGAATTCTCGTACGTGATCACTACCGAATTTTATGTCACTTAGTCAGTTTTCTTCTTTGGGCGTTGTAACTGTGAAATTCATTCCAATAATAACATAAATGTTTGCATTCATTTTTCTTTCATTTACCAACAAGAACTAATTTATGGGAATCATATCGTTTTATTCCTTTAACACTTAACCGAAGACTATTCGTTTCGTTATCACAATCAAATAGTGAATTTAAAAAACGATATTCAAGTATCTTTAATTGCAAAAATCCGTAAAGGACGAGCATATATCATTAAACAAATTCGTGAGGATAATTTGTCCAATTTTGTTTGAATTCTTGTTTCATTATCGCGATCTACTGAAGAATTGTAGAGGCTCTAAGATTTGGATATCTTCAATTGTAAAAATGTTTAACCGACGCATGTAGTATATAATTGAACAAAATAGTTATACTCGATTAAATTTTATAAAATAGAAATGTAATAAATAAAATGACCAAGTAATCTTTAATTATCAATTAAATCATATAAGGTTCAATAAATATCATGAGTACATTATTCATTGTCAGTGAACGCTTAACGTGAAATTTTATTATAATGATTTCAATTATAATGATATCAAGTATTAATTATAATGATATTAAAAATTTTATATGTTTTATGTATTTTATCTACTCACAAATAAAAAATATTAAAATAATACGAATGTTTTACTATTTTGTTATTATTATTATTTATGAAGGTATTGTTATACTAATCTACATTTTGAAGAATAATCGTAAATACACAATGCAAAGACTTTTTGTTACATTTGACGTGTGTGTGAAGAACCTGAATAAGATTTGAATTTATGGTGTACTACAAGATAGACTGTTTAAAATAGTAGCATGTATACTATGAATGAATACAAATTGAAATGTCTTGGCACGTACGCTGATACGAATACGTGAATCACAAGTTACAAGTGAATTACGGTCTATAGTTAAATTTCCTGCTCCGTATAGATTATGTGATATACGTATTAAATTGCAAAACTGGCTGTTTAAAACCTGTATTACATATAGGTTTTATGATGTAATCAGCGAAGTATAAACTAACAGATTTTATGTATTACTTCATTCAATTTCAACAACCTAAAAGTTGTAGCAATTCTTCATAATTCCATAATATGAAGTATTATAATGAAGATTACATTTTGAATATTTTATACATTTTCAATGTTATAAATATTCTGTGGATTTTTGCGCCTTTAAATTTCCCAAATGAATAAACTTTTGCAGTCTGGGCTGAATAAATATATAAATTAGAAATTATCATATAGACGCAGTGGGAAATTCAACATTTTACAATAATACCATATATTTTTTATATGGAATTAGTTTATAAATACAATAACTTCACTGACTTAAGATTAAAATTAATGTATTACATGATGATTCAATAACCTAGTAAAATAAATTTAGTTATATATTCTTTTGATTAAATATTATTAACACTATCTTTGTTAACTTTGTTAACTCTAAATATAACGTTCGCTGCAAATAATAGTGTTATATCGTTCAATGCATCATTTGCTTCTGGTGAAGGTATCTGCAACGTTGGCTAAACGCCAGCAAACATTGTTGGATGTGATCATGCTTGAGAAGTTCAAATTAACTGTAGTACTTCAAATTACTGTTAGTAATGAACACAATAAATTAGTTCCTCAGTTTATTGGAAATAATTTTTTGTCTGTTCCCATCCAAGTTGATGCGCAATTAAAAAGCATCCGAGAAAAGAATAGCTGGTTACGACGGTATTCCGTTAGAATCGTGGAAACATTTCTCCACAGAAGAGTGATAACATTGTACTAAACACGGTCATTTCATAATGAAACCTTCCATGCGGAAAGCAGTTCATTTCGAACAGTTGAACAATTTTACATTATGTATGAAATCATTACGTATCAACGACGTGTAATTACGTTTCAAGTACCATTCGCATATGTATTCGTATCGAGGATCTTCCTTTCTATTATCTGATTTTTTGCGATAATCTGCGGACAGCAACGCGATCCTCGCAATCGTGAAATCCAACTCGTAGACCTTGGTAACTCTTATATGGAATGCCAAGCGTAAGAAAGTATCCGAGAAATTCAATGATATTCACCTAGAGAAGAAACTCGTTTCCGTGGGCGGAATATGAATGAGATGTCAAGGATGACCCAAAGAAAAAGATCTTTAAAGTCTTTCTTTACCCTGTCTAGGATTTCATTGAAATGAAATTGAATGAATTCAAAGCCCACACTAGTTCTCATTATGCAATACATTTTGATAATTTATCACGGTGAAATGTACCTACCTATGTACTACCTGCTGCTTCAAGTGTCATCTCATTCGCATGCGATCCTTCTATCAAGATCACGAAGAATTCTATCGAGAAGGGGATTGTGATACCTCCACTAAGATAGAGTGCAGAAAAAATATCTGTTTTCTGATGCTGCTGTGTTCGTTGTGGAATTTTAAATCAAATTACGTTTTTTCTCGTAACAAATTTCTAACAAATTACAATTTAAGTTTGAGGAAGGTACGAAAAAATCGTTCTTGATATGATATAATATGCTTGATATGATTTCCTTAACAAGTTAAAAAGTTCCTTGTTTGCTAAAATTAAAACTTTGGCGATCGCATTAATGTTAAGTACGGATAATGATTGGCAAGAAAATTCGAATTACTTACTGGTCATTACTGTAATAAGTTTATTTTTTTTATCTGTGATTCATTTTGTTATTATTATGGTTTTATAGTATCGAACGTGTACCTAGAGCTAGTGCTGACATTTTTGTAGAAAAACGATAAAAAAAATGTTCTTCAATAAATATCATGGATATTCCTAAAGAGAATACAAATAAAATAATAAGTTACACATGTAATGAATTGGTTAGTTGGATACATACATACCCTTAAACCTTATATATTCGCTATATGTGAAGATAGATTTCTGGATAAGAAAATCCACGATTTGCTGAAATAATCATAAGATAAACAGAATTATTCGATCATCTGGTAAATCGTAGTAGAATGTATAATTACTATAGTAGAATATATACAGTACAATAATTCCTACAGGTTGTTCCTGGTAATTTTATAGTTGATGCAATAATAATTATTAATGTAAAAAATGTGCACAATGTATTGTTTCAGATGAAAATCCTCATTAGGAGTTCCTAATATCAAGAAAATGCTTTTACGAAAGTTGTTTGATGTGATAGGGTACATAATGTTATATAAATAGCTTTTTCGCAGATGAGGTAATAGGAAAAATTTCAAGGTCAATTTAATTTTTTTTTTAAGTGGGATGTTATATTTTTTATTAACAATATGATAACGTTTTCTAATGAATTCAACGACAATTCAACAATGTGCTGATGATGTCATTTTATTTCATAGAATATTATGAACTTAAAAGTTAGAACGTAACCAATCAATCAATGTAAAAATCCTGCCGCATGAAGAAATGATATGTATGTGTACGAAATGAAATTAAACATTGCAATAGTAGGCCTTTTTAAAATCGTTATAACATAATGATAGATCTTGATTTATTAAAAACAAATCTTTCATATAAACGAATACTTAACTTGATATGATTTCTGAAAGATAATTAAGTCGCATTACAGAGAGGGAACTGGACGAGTTATCTTTCTTAAATCTTCTTATCTCAATAATATTTAAAATATACGATATCAATAATACCCTTCCTTTAATCTGACAGCTAAAAGATTTCTTCCTGTATGATTGCCGCATATCGAAACAAAAGCGTTAAGAATTCTTCCTTCGAGCGGTTCGAAGACGTAGGTACGAGGCACAAGGTGTATTGCAACCTCCGCTTCTTATCAACAAGCTTTCTTTGTAACCCGACTTGCTCAAATTGCCAATTCGATCGGATATAAACATCCCCCGATATCAACGTCTCGTTTCAACGAAAGCGCCTCCAATTAGTCGATCGTACGACGCGGCGAGGTTCAGCGTGGCCATAATTCGTTCCTCATATTTCCCATTTATCCAGTTTCGCGAGCTTTTGTACCAGGCTTGTGTGTAAGGCGAAACAAAAAGTGAAAGATGAACGTTACCAAAAAGAGCTCGTTGGTACACCAGAAGGAGTAGCTGGCCGGATGAAAAAAACGACGCGACGCTCGACGTCCTTTCTTCCAATGCATAAGCGTGCCTTCGTACAGGTATTAACCTCCCTCTCTTTTCCCTTTCTCTTCTCTGTCCCTCGCGTTTGCGCTCTGGCTATAGTCATCGGATTCTCTTTTAGGGACCGTGCTAAGACTGCCAGATGAAAGTATATAACCGGTTCGCAGCTGCAGCCAGACTGGAGACTGGGCATCGGCCGGCAACCAACAACCACACACCATGGCACATCTCCAGGCACACACCATGGCGCCAGGGGCGGATTCACCATTCCAGTTGCATACGAACCGTGTACATTTCGAAACTTTAATCCCATCGACCTTTCGAATCGATCGATTCAACCTTGCCCGGATGAAGAGATCGTTCCTGACAAAATGCGATTTTCTTCGCTGAACGGTTCCGATATTTGACAAGCATCCCTGGCAGATCCTTATCTGTGGATGTCAATTTATGTCACAGGATTTTATCTTCTGTATTTTCTTTTGTATTTTGCTTTGTATTTATTTCGTTGTACTGGAAATGAGTGTAATATCGACTAACACTTGACCTTATCCAGCGAGGAATACGTGGAAATTGTTTTAAATACTTTAAAGTTAGTCGTCAGTTTTATATAGTTCATTATAGTTCTTATTTCTTATTATACGTATTAAATGCTTTTAAGATAGTTATTCTTTTTAAAAATTAGTATTGCAAGTGCTTTTCTTGGAATCTTTGGAATCCTATGTAGATAGGATAAAGTTTAAAATAAAAATGGTAAAAGGAATATATAAAATTCTAGATCGAAAATATTAAAATGTTAGATTATATTTGCCGTTTTTATTTATTTTTAACGATATTTGATACGTCCAAAATGCATAATCGAAGAATCAGTCAACTGTTTTACGTTATTATACATATTCGTTGGCCATTTGGAGTTAGCAACGCCAACCGACCAATCAACTTTTTGCGATGGCAAAATGGACGGAGAAAATCGACGGAACGTTGGATAAAAGCGTGTGAGCCAAAGTTTTGGAATGTCTTCGCCGTAACGTTCTCCCGAACTCCAAAAGTTACTGAACCAATGAAAATGAAGCGAGGGTTATAAATCCAGTTTGTAGCAGTTTGAAGTTACGATTCTGTTAAATCGAAAACGCTGTAGAATGCAGTGAAATTAATTGAATTATATAGATTTAACAGGAACAGAAACATTAAAATGATATAAAATAAATCTAAATATTAGTGAATTAAAATGGTTTATAATAATCGTTTCATATTTAATTATGTCATTTATTCTCATTACTTTTATCCATTAAAACTGTTTACTCGATTACTTAAGCTCTTATCTCCTAAGTAATAAAAAATAATTAGACCAACGTATTATTTTTCCTCCTGCATCGTTAAGAAACTTGTCACGTTATCTATCCTCTTTCTTAAGCGTTTCTTTGAATAAAACTTTACAGAATACTTCATTTGTTGCATTTCATGATTCCTTCACGAAACTTGGAACTTGAAATTTCCTGACTCAAGAATACCCAATAATCGATAATTAATAATCTATTAACCAAGATAATAGGGCAATAAACAATGAATAATAAGCGTATATTTTACACCTAAAATAACTGCTTATTATAGAACACTACAGTCGTACAGTGTAGAAGGTATTCTCAGAAGGTAAACGTTTCCCAGAGCTATTTCTACAAATTACAGGGTACGACTACACACATCCTATAAGTGGTACCGAAACGACAGTAGTCTAATAATTGGTGCTTATCTGCCAAAAATAAATCTAGAAACAATCATTTTCGAGAAAGTAAGCTATAAAAAATACGGAAAACAAAGAAGATGTTCTATTATTTAATAAGCACCGATGTCTTTAGGGTGAATATTAATTGACTGGCTACTCGCAGCAACTGAAGGGTAGCAGAATCGTAATGGCAGTAAAAGAAAAAGAAGAAACGAGAATTGCCGAAGGACTTTGGACAGAGTTTGCCAGCCGAACTTCATGGACGTGGCTCGTTGCGAAGCTGGTCGCGATAAACGTGTACAACGTTGTAAGCGATGAAGGACACGAGAATGCACGGTGGTTATCGTCGGCACATTAGCATGCTCGCTTACGGAGATAATCGTGCGTGGTGCTTCTCGGCTCGTTATGTTTAATGGTCGACGCGAACTGAACGAGCTTGACCCACGATGGTGGGATGAAGAGCAAAGACCAGCGAAACGTTATATCAACATTTCAGAAACGGCCGAATAATCGTCACTTTTCATTTTTCTTTGCCTCTTAAACGATTGCAGAATAGTATTCTGGTGTTTAATACATATGTGACTCGTATGAATATATGGAGAGGATCGATGGAAAATAGGAAATAATGGGATTATTCAACATATAGCAAGTTAAATTTTATTCTGAAAATAATAATTCATCAAATTTAGACGACCTCATACTATACATTGTATTTCACTGGAGAATAAGGCAATAAACGGCTATTATTTTATGTGTTCATGTAGATTGTTTCGTATTTTATCAATAAAAAGATTTGATTTTTTTTATTCTTTCTACCCGATTTTTATATCAGGAGATAAGCTATAAAATATAATGGGATATAATTAAAGAATTGTATAATAAATATGATAATACGTGAATGAAAATGGAAATGGAACAAGTGCAAGAGACGAGACATAAAAGCGTAAACTCGATCATCTGCTGCAGATCATCTGTACCTATCTACTTATACAATTGCTTGCCGGATCATGGCGAAAATAATTGATACCTACAGCCAATAGTTGTAAAATGAAAGGCACATTATTTCATTTGCAAACATTTATATGTATCTTACATAGAATAAGCAAGTACGAGAATAGCTCAGAATATTGCTTAATTGTAAGGTCTATTGGTTAAAGCGTTAAGATATACGCATCTCCGCAATTCAGGAAGCACTCGATCCGAGCATGAGGCAACGCACAAACGAAAGGAACTACGTTAGGGCATCGAGCCGCATGTGAGTGAGAGAGCAGTTGGAAGAGGTGAGGAGGTAGTGTCGCCCAGGTGCCCGACCGGCCTTTGCCGAACTCACCTCCACCTCCTCTCCAGGCCGGCTTCTCTCCTCGCCCATTCTCTCTCCAGGACACGCTCCTCTGGTTGTTTCTTGCTCGCTAGCTCCGTCCGTTCCGTCAGTCCGTCTTTTTCCTGCTCGCGAGCTTCTTCCTAACCTCTCGACGAGCTCTACTCTGTGCTTTCCTCTTATCCGTGCCATTGGCCATTAGCGATTGCCGTCCACCGTATCATCAGGCCCCGCAGTAATGGGATCTCTTACGGTCCTACGGTCCCAGTCGTTCGTCGCGCGCCTTCGTCGTGGCTTCCCCACGTTCGGCTCCTTTACGGACCTCCTCTTTCGCTACCACGTGATTTAGCGGGTTATGTCTAACCGCTCTCGACCTTCCGTCTGTCGGATCTACGTTCCTGATAACCCGGACACCGCGGAGTTCACCGATCCGAGCCGCGAGAGTTCGGCTCGTGCCTCCGATCGCGCCGTCTTCAACCGACACCCCAAACCACCATCGGATTCATTGCGTTCGATCTTGTGCTACAAGTTTTTCTGCATCGCTCGTTTGTTGGTGACTTGACAATGTTTTGTGAGTAATCCGCTAGTGGCTATACGACGCGCGCTCTCTCGACTTCTTACGTTCCTCGTTGGTGTTGGCTTGATGGAAATTGTCATTCGAATGACTTTCTTGTTACCCAACAACGATAACGATTTTGTACCTCTCGCAGGATTTCCACGCTCGCAAATCATTCGCGCGCTGCATAAATCACGCGTCGCGATCTTTTACGTCCGCAGTATGTTCGCGCCGATAACAGAGCACTGAAATTCTTTCTTTTTGCCAGTCGTTTCGATTTGCCTGCCATACGATTTTGGGTGTGTACGTGGGCAAAACGACTCTTGGACGTCTCTGCTGCAGGTTTCTTCGCTCGATCAATCACGCGACTTGCCAGCTCGGTCATATTAGCGTGAGAGAATTCCGGATACTTTGATTTGCATAAACGCCGTAGGTACGTCTGAATTTCACTTATTGCAGCTTGTTAACGAGTTTATAAGATTACGTAAAACGCAAACCGGTAAGTGCAGCTCTAACGATTCTTCCTGACATTTCCTAATTATTCGTATGATTGATAGGTATGTCTATAATGTTCAAAGTTTGTCTCGTATCGATCATTTTTCCTTACGATCTTCTTTCCTTCGGAAAGATAAAGCTATTTCTATCGTTAAATGTAGGAATCTGAACAGGATCAAATTTCAATAGTTAGAGATCGATAACACTTCCTGAAAATATAGTTTCGCTTATGAAAATGACATTTCGATGATTTAACGACTGACCTAGAAATGCGATAACTCTGGTAGACTGATTTCTAGTTGTAGATAGAAATGGTGATAATCACACGACTTTGAGAATTGTACAATTTGACCGGTTTTAAACCGTTTGCAATCAATTGATAGTTTCTAACATTTGAAGAAAGGATTGAAATTTCTTTATCGTCTAACGTCATGCTCTAAATTACAGTGGCTTCATTTTTGTTGAAACCTTATGAAAAATTTGCTTCAATTTTATAAGAATAATCTTTTCAATATCGTACTCGTACAATTTTACATTTATATCTTTATTTATATATATTTTTCTATTAATTGTGCTTTAAATATTGTATATAGATATATTATATTTTTGCGAATAATTCTTAATATTTAAAAATAGATATAATAATAGTAATTTTCAAATAACTTAAACAATACTGCTTATATGAGAAAATAATGGTTTTTCGAAACTTGTACATATTTCTCCTCTCTCCGTTTCTGTGTTTATATTCTAAGTAATCGTAAACAGTCTAAATTCCAGGTAATGACGTAACGGAAACATACGCGATCTTCGCGCCCCAAGCTCGTTGTCGAATTTAGTTTACTGTCGACTGCCTAACGCGTAAATACCTCGCGATACGTTGTGTAGTTTCTACATTGCCGTGAGGTAGGAAAGTGTATACACATTTCAATCATTGTTAGTGCATCATTATATTCACACTTCATTTGCCACGTAATTACACGTTTAATCTCAATTATCGAGGTAATAACTATAATAACGATTAGAAGTAATTGTAGATTTTGTTCGTGTAAATTTAAGTTTCCAAACGTTCATTAGAATTTTGTGACATAATTACTTACGAGTTAACCTACAGACCATTATACAATCAAATCAAAATTAAATAAAATTACCGGATTATAGTTTAACAATTCCATATTTAGTACTATCTTCCATATTTAGTATGGTTTCGGACGTTCGTCGGAATACTTTCCTTTCTTGATCGGATCAGTTTATTTATTACACTTCAATAGTTATTTAATAATTTAGGTTCTTAAATTCGTCACTAAACGAAAATACCAGTGTATCCGATTAAAGCTTCGTTTTCTTGGTGACAAAAGCGAAATTTCTTTTTTCGTGTATAATAAATTTGAATTTGGCGTTTTCTATTGACAACATAACCTAAAAGGCGGAAATTGACAGAGTAAATGATTAATATTTCAAACAGGAGAAACGATACTATCTTTAAATATTCGTGCGAGATAATACCATGTTTTCTTTTAGTGGAATAGTGTAGATTAGAAAATAGTGGACTAAAGGTGAAAATGAGTGTGAATAGTGTTGTGTGGAATAAAGACGTATAGTGAAGCAGTGTATGTAATTTTAAACATCGCTGGAAAAAGTGTAAGAAGCTCGAACACCGATCAAGTGATGCAGTGTTATACAATGCGTAAAGAAAAAGTTGTCAAACGTGCATTCTCTTTGCGATTAACGTGACCAGCGTTTTTGTGAAACATACCGGAAACACTGGTAACCAGATGGGAAGTGATGTCTACCTATTATGGCAGAACCGTTCTCGAAGAGATTCGCCACAGCTAAGGTAAGTTTCATCCTTGTCTATTCATTGTTTATCTTATTGTTTAATTTATATACGCACCTTTACATCTGAATAAGCTATCGTTATATATAAATGATATAGAGATATGTATTTATTTAACATCGATATAGTCATTGCTGGTATCAATATCTATGTGAATACATACCCGTATACATATTATTCAAAGTAGCAGAAACTTTAACAATAAAAACAATAGAGAAAATCAATAATTATGTGGGTGTATATATTAACAAAGTAAAACAGAATTGTTGTTATTATTAAGAAAGAGTAAGTTCTTAATTAAATAGTATAATAACCTAAAAGCGAAATTGTTGACAATTAATTTTGATCACGATGGGCGTATTATGAGGTATATTACATCAGTGACAATATCATTGCCTGTACAATTTTCGCCTGTCAATTACAATTAAAAGAAATTGTCGTCTACTTGACTGTATGGGTTACGAAATACATATCACGAATCTGGCATTGACGTATACGAAGCTTTTAGTTGCCTACGGTTATACGTTCGAGACCTTTTAAGTGCAGGTCCCAGCGAGTATGTAATTTTCATGTACGATTCCCTTCCTCCTCTCTTCTTCCCCCGCCATCCTTTCTTCTTCTTCCGAATGGTCCGAGCGAAACGATCGAGTACATGCACGCCAGCACATGCTCGTGCATTTACGCTTAAGTTTGCGCATTTATACGAAACGAGCGTGCACACACGTGTGTACGTCTATACGTCCTGCAAATTCAATGGATCGGTACATCGGCACTGGAAAGGTCTTCTTTCTTTCAAATCCTTCTCGTTTTCCGCTGCTTCAAAATGGAAAGAGGATAAATTTTGGGATTTGCGTAATTGCCAAGTCTGAATGTCTCGTAGACAGCCATTTTCCTTTCTCATTGGCTTAGTTTTCAAGCAGCACTGTCGGATAATCTGTAATTTGAGACGAGCCTTCAAGATCGAACATTTCTGAAATATTTCAATTTTGTACGTTTTGTTGAGGGATAATTTTGCTTAATATTAATTATTTGATGTTAAGATGTGATGAAATGTGTGTTTGAAAAAATCAGCGTGAAAATGGCAGTCCAATATGGCATATAATTTAAAAAAAACTTTTAATTCTTAAATACTAAAATATACACATTACAATTCGACATAATTTATAATTAATAATTGCAGTCGTAGTAGCACTGAAACAGTTGCATATCTACACATTTGTCAAACCTAAAGATCTCGCATATTTTTAATTTCGAAAGTATTATTCATTTTTCTTTAGCTCTTAAATTTCGATGAAACATAACAAAATAGATAACGCTGAAATTATTTCATTTAGAACTTTTTTACAGATAATATGTGATTCTTCATCTTATTCCGCATATTATTCAATTATCTTTTACATTTTTGATACTTTGTATTTCACTGAAGAGTGTAATTGAGTTCTGTATTCAAAAAGAGAACCGTGAATCGTGATCCTCTTTAGTGGAACCAGATGTATGTGCGTATATTTAATTGCTTGTTGCATGCAACCATTTGCGTGCAAGTTGCAGTTACACTTAGGTAGGATCACCGATGGTTAAAACGGTTTCGAATTAACCGTTAAGTGCAATCGGCGATTGCTACGGTTTTCGATACCTCATTTCCACTGAAAGAATACTTTCGATACAGTTCGTTTTTTTGCTCAACGATCGTTAAGCAAAATAATGTACGGAAATAGAAAAGCTTTTTAAAGTAGTTGCGTTTATACAGCAGTTGAAAGGAAAGCTTTTTACTGTTCGCTAAGAATATATTATTTGTTCTTGGCAATTCGCCAATTTACAAACTTATAGAAAAGAAACGTATAAATTGAATATAAAAATAATGTGAGGGATAGGAAAAATTGTATGTAATTAAATTGGAATCACCAATCATTTTATAGTTTTTTAAATGTAATATTGTTAACATTATAATTATAAATTAACTTTATTAGTTTATTAACAAATTACAAGTTGATTTCGTGCTAAAAATTCATAATTATAAGCTTCAAAGTTTAACGAAATACACAGGAAATAATCAAAGAAGAGAAAATACAAAAATATGTAATCAGCTTTATATATATATATATATATATATATATATATATATATATATGTAGATCTATTTGGAAACTGCGTGGAAAATAAAAATATTGTGTAAGACATTGTTGATATGAAATAGGTACAGCCATAAAACATAAATGAATACAAGCAGAAATATCCTGTGTACGCATGATTTTCTCATTTTTTCAATAACTCACCTTTTCGACAACCAATCAGGTGAAAATAAAAGCAGAGAGAGATCTTGCAACATGTAATTTTACCGTGTTTCGAAGTCATTGACTTCAACTTCCTCATACCCTTCACGAAAGCTCTTCTTCGCCCACACAAACGCACCGTGCGTGCAAACAAGTATCGTGTCCTCTACATTTTTTACTTCACGTTGTCAAACTTTTTCGTTGCAACTTCGATGCAGTGGCAAGACTGATAACGAACTCTTCTCTTGCTTCAGGTTTAAGTAGTTTATCTTGAAGTTCGTACGTAACGAATTTTTTGTTTGAGTATACACGTGAAACGAATAAATTCCGCGATAGCTTCGTAATTAATACGTTTATTTATGACGTATTATGCGGCTGTCAGAAATAAATAACAACTAACAATCCGATATATATTTACTTTCTGATTTAAGATGTACTTATGCAAATGCTGAAATCGATAGATTTTAAAAGTTAAGAAACGTGAACAGCGTTGATTAGTGAAACTTCCTTTTAAATATGAACTTTAGAAAAGAATTTGTTTTTACTTTTTGGAATCACAGCTAGCAGTTTACTTACTCTGATCCTCTTTACGTGTTTTCTTGATTTTCTATACTCTCAAAGTGCAACAACGTTTACAAAATTTGCAGATTTTCCAAAAGATCTTAAAAAATCACGAGATACCTTTTAATATGATACAAAAGTAAGAACATCTTAAAATATTTCGTTTTAAGTAAAATACACAATAATTGATATTTGTTATAAATATGGTCAGTTGTATAGCATACATATATTTTTCATGAATGAATAATTACAATCAGTATCGTATTTTTATTTTTAGCTATAATTAATACAATATAGACGTAGCTAATGTATTTACCTGTATACTTAATTCTTTTTCTTATTCTTTTTCTAATTTCACTGATAAACAGTTCAAGCAATGTTATAGCTAACGACTGTTATAATCTTTGTAACAAATCTTGTAAGTACTTGTCCAATGAAGAAGCGCGAAAACAACCATTACTTTCCAGCAATACTGTCATGATCATTTTCATTCGTAAATAAAGCGATACATATATTTAATTTCGTTTAAGCATAAACCAACAGTCGCATACCTATTTGGTTTTTACATTTGTATTATACTTCACTTTCTTCTGAATAATTTATTTTTCAAGTTTAATTTACACCACGATCGTAAATTTTCTTCGTAATTACTTGAATGCAAATCTGAGTCGGATGGTATCCACTCACGAATTTCTACGAAAATTTTTACAAAATCGAACATATTTCATCGAAAGTGGTGTGCGTGTGGCGGGACATGACAGCGACCCAACCGATTCTGTCTTTTTTCGGGACATAAAAATTCTTACGCTGCAACTTCTTCGCGTCGCTTCTCGACTTCAAAGACTGCATGCACGGTAAATCTTGCTGCACCGCCGCAGCAGGGAATGTAATTGATTTCACTGTACGTAAGTGTTAAACGAGAATAGATGTTCAACGCACATGCTGTAGTTATCGCGCGATTTGATCTTTCGTAAGTTTCAAGGAAACGTACTATCTATTCTTCTAAGCTGCTTCTCGATTTTCCTTTCGCCACAATGTTTCCCATTGGAATTCTTCGATGTAGAAGGAACGTTAATTTCTATCGATACTTGTTCCCGTTACCATTTATACTTCACTTGTACTATGTACATTATTAAAACTCTTAGTCGATGTAGGCTAAATAATAAATTTAATAGGGACAAATATTTTTGCCATTTATATTATTTGCCATCGTTTCATTAAGCCAAGTATTTCTATCTTATTCACGTAGAAGTTCAAAATTTAATAATATTAAATTTACATAAATTTAACGCGAAGATATAATTTGTCGTTATTATACCAACAAAGTAATACATACATGTGTGTGTATACTATGAACAGAGAATTTCATTTACATGTAAGTACGAGTGATAAAAGAAATTGAATTAAAAGTTGCGTGTTTCTCAAATCGTCGACATGCTATTAAGGATAATGTAAATGTACATGTATATATCGTTTTCGTTTATCCCATCGATATGCATGAATCGCATGGTGTAGCGACATCAAATGGAAACGGTTCACATTAATCATATTACATAGAAGTAAATCAACAATGTATTATTTATTACGCATTTCGTATTTGGTTGTTTAAAAACGTGTTACAGTATCATGATATATTATTACTTATTAATAGCATATGCAATTTTGAATGAAGAGATACTCGTATAAATTACGTATGCAATATGTAATACACATGTAAGAAGTTATTACAAAAGTCTTCTTCAACTTTAATAAACCTCAACTTTGCTATAAGCTTCCTTTTGTATATAACTAAAGAATTATACTGCATTAGTAATCAAATTTAAAAGCTGAATTCACTTACAAATGGTTTACCATTATCTGGAAAAATCAATTGCCCTTCGTTCGATAATTTCAGAATATTTGAACATAGATTTTTACTTGAAACGTGTTATTCCTTTATTTTACCTTTTCAATGATTCGCTATCTCAGAATTGGTACATACCCTTTGTGAATTGATAATTTAAGCATATCAGTTAACGGAACTTCTTGTGGTAAACCAAGTTAATGATTATAAGTATAAAATACACCTGTGGATAATATAGCTAATACATGCACACGTGCATCTCGTCTTCCAACACTGTCCGTATGAGATTAAATAATGGCAAATTGTGGTAGTGAATCGAAAGATGAAGCCGTTAAAGTGTATGCAATAACGTTCAGGTTCGATTTTCATAGGTGTAGAAGATAAAGGAACTATCGTTGAAAATAAAAGAACGATCCTTCCAATTATAATAAACATCATGCTTGCCGCCTTAAACGTTAAACGTTTTTACAATCGAGCTAAACCGTTTCTTCAACGCCACGACTTCATACTTCGCCGATAAATTCCTGTAACGAAGCCTAAGCCTTGTCTATGTAATAAATATGAATACGAGGATCGGCAGCGATCTGCTCACGAGGCTTTCAGCATCAATTTCGTATCGTTCACGCTCGATCTCTAATCTACCTTGGAATCATGGATAAAGTACAGTTAAAAATAATCCATATTGCCGACGTTCCTTTCTACATTCCTCATCGAAGCTACAAACTGCATTCCTTGGGCATGCTGGAACACCCGGCTCTGAAGACCAATCAATTTCTTTCGACGCTACCGCGGCAACTCAGGATGCGTTTAGTAAAACTATTTTTACATAGCCGTAAGCATTCGTCCTGCTCGCGCGAGTCGCAATTCGCTCCGACACTTAGTTAGTTAGCTATACCGACTCCCGTATTTGCATATATGCAAATCGCATTTTCAAAGTTTTTGCCCGAAGGTGAACGGACCGCCGATTTTTCACCGGCTAATGGATGTCGATCATTGTAGTAAAGCGTCTGTTGATTAATAAACGACGTCAAATAGCGTTTTGTAAAGTTTGTAAGAGGGAAAAAGGAACGTGGATCGCGGTGAGAACATATGCTTGACATATGGTGTCTATAGGATGCTTCTATAGTGTGATAAAACAAATATGAGCAGTAAAAAATATGAAAGCAGTAAAAAATGTTTAATCGATATACGCAGGTGTTAAAATTAATTTTTTCCGTGTAAAGTCTATTCTGTGTTGTATGCCGTCGTTCGAAAAATAAATCGAAGGTTTGATTTAAATTACTATTTATGGTGTTACATAAGGACTTTCGTCTATTCGTCGACGTTAGTAAATCTGAAAAATCCATATGAGTCTTTTATTAAGAGACAAATTGATCATACGAAATAAGCGATTACTTAAGCTCTATATTTGAATATCATGAGTCTATCGTTTATATTAGCAATTACAATCGTAATTTACTAAAGCAAATAATACGAAATGTGGTTTTTCTTTATCTTTCATTTATGTGTTTGTATAACGTGAAATTAAGATTTTAGTCTATCAATTCGCTTACTACCATACATATATCCTACCTTTTATATTATGAAATTTTTTAAATAATAAAGACTACGGGTTCGGCCATCACACATCGTCTTGTTTAAAATTTAAACGCGTGTTATACGACTTTTCGTACAATTCGTGTAAAAATCTACAAATTCTGAACATTTTTGCCACGAATTTTATAATCTCTTGACCATTGTTGCGTTTATGCCTCGTTAAGGAGTATTCGCCATTATTCCAGTAATTCCCGACATACGGAATGCACATTGTTCTTGTACAATGTCCGCGTAATTTAACACTCCTCGATGAGCATCGTTGAGAATAAAGGCTGGTCTCGAACCATTCAACTATTTCAGTTACGCAAATGTTCTTTTTTTCTCTCGCTGCTTTCTCCTATTGTTTGAACGAAGGCAATTTTTACTTTCCATTCTATCTATCTTTTTTCTAGCAGATATTACGATGAAATTCGTAGGTTGTCATAAGCTTTCTGAACGTAACAATTATTTTATAAAATTGCATACATTTGCACGATTAGTTATGATTAATTGATGTAATCCCTGTTTCATTTTGCATTGTAATATTTTGGAATATATGAAATTTTAACGACAAAATGTTGCATTAAATTACGCATTAAATAAAATTAATTGTGTACACGCACATCGTATAAGAACTTTTTATATAAAGTAACAAAAAATTAAACTTGATCTCACCACTTAAAATATAGGTACGTAATCTGATTTACTTGGTAGACTATAAACATTAATTGTTGTACACAATTTTGTTTTAAAATGATTTTGTTGACTATTATCATAAACTTTAATTTTTCTCTTCCAATGATTTAATTGGTGTTTCATAAATTGCTCAACAATACGTAATTTTTGTTATTTTAACAAGTGGAATCATTTCCAGAAACATAAACTTTTATCTTCAACAAACATAATATTAATACTTATAGTAATAATAATTACATGTAAGTAATTATTATACATTGTTTTTATTTATTGATTTCGATTATTACTAGTGGGCATAGTAATTACAGCAAGAATTCTTCTCCATATACAAATATTTATAATACTTTCTAATTTTCATGATCCTTCGAAGCTTTCTAAAAGAAATTTTTTTGTAAAAGTAAAAAGGCGAAACGAAAGGAGTTCGAGTAAGAATATATTAAAGATATACGTACAATACAATCGAATAATATTATTTTTGTCAAATTCATTGTCACTTTGAAGTTGTGGGTATAAAGTAGTAAATACAGAATTGAATAAAACATCTAAATCCAATAATAGTTATTTAAATAACGCAGTAAATCTTATAGAGAATTAAAAGAAGTAATTCAGGCGATTAAGCATCTATGTTATGGTTAATAATATTTTTCAAAGTGACAAAATGAAATTATGATTCTGAAAATGAGAATTATGTACTCGATTTATAAGATCGCAGATGAAATATTACAGTCTCTTTTTACTTATTTATTGTTACACTTTATTGCCACGTAGCTGATATAAGTACATCCATCTTACCGCACTTTGCGGTTTCTTATACCGTTGCCTATAACTTACGAGCACACATATTAGAAATCGATCAAGCTTCTGCGTACCGGGTGTCGTAAAAAGCCGTCATTAAAGACGTGCGAAAACAATTGTGTCTGATGTTAACCAAATTGGTAACAAACTGTTATTACTAAACTACTACTTTGTACAAAGGAGCACAACGATTAAAACGTTTAAAAATAATCTGAAACTTTAATTAAAATTGTATCTTTTTCGTTTTAAACGGTACACTTTTGATTTTACAGTAATTGATAATAATTTGCTAAGTTGTTCTTTAAGTTACGAATATAGTTTAATAGAATATTAGTAAAATATCCGAATAATATCTTTTTATGAAAAATTTTACTTTTTTATCTTCAAGTCCTTATATGCAGTTGATGTATTATTTATAATAAAATAAGGTTATACTAAAATCTAATAAGCAGCAAATCTTCAAAATAATTTTGTTTCATCCTATTTAAACGTTCTATCATAAAATATTTATCAGGTTATTAGGATTAAAATGATTGTATTATATGTGATTTTAAAAATATAAATAGATGTATATACAGGGTGGTTTGTAACTGGTGGTACAAGCGAAAAGGGGGTGATTCTACGCGAAAAAAGAAGTCGAAAATATAGAATAAAAATTTTTTTTTTTAATTTTTCCATCGAGACAACGATCTACAGTGAAATCCGTTATGACGTACCGCACGCGTACCGAGCGAAAATTCAAAGTCGATTTTCTCAAAAACAAAGCCTCAAACGAAAAATTTTTATTTTATATTTTCGACTTCTTTTTTCGCGTAGATTTTCCTGTATATATATATATATCTGTTTCAAAAAATAATTTCTATCTTTACTATAAATTCTGGTACTCATTTTACATAATAAAAGTGACTAGAAAACGTAATCATGTCGAGAATTGATGGCTCAGTATATGCACTAGTTTAGTAATTTTACACTATTACTAAGTCTTTCATATTAACGGAAGTTTTACAGAAAATTATGGTGCAGTGTAATTGATGGCATAGAGTATAAGTTTTCGCTAGAACATAAAGGACTTCTTTGTGCTCTTATTGTTAATGTAGCATATAGTGTAACATAGTTATTAACTTTAATTTCTGTGTACAAGGTGTCCATAGAGATCTAATTCTTATTAAAACTTCGCATAATCTTCTCTATCTTAAGAACTTCCGATAAAATTCTTGAGCGACAAGTTGTTATAACGTTCCATGTAATGTTAACGACTTTCAATGTTATCAAAATTCATTGCATGTGAGATAAAGTAATTTTTCAACAAAACTGATAATTCTGTTGGCTTTTTAAATTTCACAGAAACTTGAATATGTATATATGTACATTACTTTATAAAAGTTTCAGTGATCGTATAATGATGGTTAAACGTGTTTCCATTTAGATTAAATTTATCTAATCCTATTATACGTGCAGTGTAGGAGAACGAAGGTAGATTCACAATTTTTTTTGAAAATGCAATAAATAATTAATTATTGCAATAAAGTAATCAACGACCGATGGTACTTCAGTTAATTCTGCACTTCGTTTATGCAAAGTTTGATCTACGTAATCGAAGTATCGAATAATGGTGTGGCAATCATATTTTCTTCTCTTTATACGTTCCAATGAATTTAATTAAAATTTTAACTACCTGACCTATTCATTAGCTTTGGTACAACTTCTACTACTACTACAAACTTTGGTACTGCAAACTCCTCTCTGTTTCTCAGGTTGAAAATTTCACTTGAAAAATCGTTTTGACCCCATCGACGACAAGTAAAGTACCATTGCTACACGCGGGTTGAACGATATTCCGGAAACTGATTTCTACATAAGAATTTAGAAGTTTTATTATCGTGCTATTTGGTGCATATCTGTGGAATTAGGTTCTAGGATAGACATAGACCGAGGAGCAAAATCTCTTCCTAGAAAGTTTAATTTTTTATTAATTTGATTCCAAAACTTGGCCTTCTTTTATTAACCCAAATTTACATAGTACACGAAATGTAATTTTATAAATAATAACTACGTTACTACGTTACTTCCGTACTTTCTCCACCATAGGAGAGCTTCGATCAGTATCGAATCTCATCATTTCATAATTAATAACTCGATTAAATTCACCGAATTCTATTCCATCCTATCAGCGATTCTTCTTTCCCAAACTTTTTCTTTTGACAAAGTACCAACTTCCAAGAGAAAATTGGTCATCGAATCAGGATCGAAGCGATCAGATTCGCTAGAAAGCAAAGAAGAGTAGAGGAAAAAGTAAAAAGGGAGAAAACCAGATCCGTGGATGTCCATTCAGAAATTTTGCTATTCGAGTGGTATCGGAGTCTGGCCGGAGAACGCGGTGGGAGTAAAAGGGGCCCAGCGGCCAGGAAAGTAGGATGATTGAAGCGGCGCGGCAGTGGTGGGAGTCATGGGAGCCTCGACGGGGACGACCTTGCTGCGTGTGTGTACCGTGTGTGCGAGATGCTGACACACGGGACTCTCGGAGTCTCGAGGCAAGACGGTGTGGACCCGTGGACTGTCCCCATAGTACTCCGCAGAAGCGGCCCTGTGCAAGAGCACCGGCCCGATCTGCCTGGCAGTGTCTTATTACGCACGTTGCGGCACTTACCGCACGCGAGATTGCGTGCACGCGTGCTCTCTCGCCTACAACGCGAACGCGCCGTGCCGTGCCGTGCCGTGCCGCGCCGCGCCGCGATGCCGATGCACCGGTGACTCGTGACTCGTGACGCACGTTTTTCCGCGATGCATGCGCGCCGCATTGGATTTCTCCATGGGTGAACGTTCGAAGGTCGTTCGTCGACGTTCGTCGACGAGCATACGGGACTCCTGCGACTCTAGACTAAGTTTTCACATGGAACGCCAGATTCTTTTGCCTTCCACGAACATCGACGGGGATACGCTTGTTGTGCACACCTCGGTCACCCGATTAGAATAGCTGCTGATCTCGTATGCATGCACGTCCGAGACCAGTCTTTTGGAATTCGTTGAAATTCTCTTGCGCGAACGAGAATCGAATCTTTCACGGCGAATAAAAATATCGTTGGTCTTTCTGATGTTCATCGAATTTTCTACGCTAGAAGGATGATAGGATTTCTAGAGGAAGATAAGAGATAATTACATAGTGGGAATTACGAAAAATAAAGAGTCCTCTTTCGTTATAGTTTCATCGTTGATGTGCAGTGTGTAATTGTAAACAGTGATGAGTTTCTTGTCCGGGTGAAGCACCCATGATCGAATTAAACAAACGTACGACTGTTGATACGTCATTAAGCGGATTTAATGAAAGAGCGCAAGCATATTTTTCCATTGAACGACGTCGATGAAAGGCATCATTATGCAAATGGCATTTCAAGATTGACGGACAGGGTTGCTTTCCTCGACAATGCATGCGCGCCAGTATTTCTGGATGAGTAGACAATTAAATGACGTTCGCGCACACTTAATGAAAGGATTGGTTGATCTTGATTAATGGTGCTAGAATTAAGTGTGTGTAACTTGATCGACGGGGGATTCCTTTATTCGGTTAAGCGATGAAATATATTATTATGTAGTGTTCGCTGTAGAACTGACAGCTGAAATTGTTTTGCCGGAGTCCATGTATGCCTGACAGGATTTCTTAATAAGTGGATAATTAAACCTTATTGGTGAACGTTTAAAGAAGTAATTATTTCGTCTTAATTAGTCAGGACGTGTGTAATTATGTGATTTTGCTCGAAAGAAAGGGTACAACTGTTCGATGCTCCTTACGAAAACCTTACGAAAACCTTACGAAAATTATTATAAACGTATGTCTTTTAGGTGACGAATATCGAAACATTGTTAATATTTTCAAAATTCTATTCCATTAACTTCTGACAAACTTTTACGATATTTATACTTTTGGCTTTTTATCTTCTGTATAATATGTGAGAATATTTTTAGAACAAAAGACGAGACGATATATTAAAGATCGAATTTCGATTAAATCGTAATAATTGAATTGCAAGAAATCTGATTTAAAGTTGAATATGAGATGATACACAAATCAAAGCTAATTATATACACTTGCTTTACAGTCCATATACCTGTAGAATATTGTCAATGTATCCGCGTCATAATTTACTAGTGAAGTGTTCACTCAATTGTATGCATATGCATCGTTGACGCATGACATATGTACCTTTCTTAACTGTTTACTTTCACAGCTTTGAAAGCGAAGTTGACAAAGTAAGATTATGAAAGATCATAAAATATATCGCCAGTTTTATTCAAAGAAGCAGCAAAAATTCAAATATAAATTGATTATACCGTAGAATTGTACACTTTCTGCAATCATGCTATTACTAATAGACGGTATATTATAATTATATCAATGAGAATAATTGATGTTTTCACATAAAGATAAATTATTCGTATGATCGATAAATCTTACATAACGGAAGATTGATACACGTTTATGATGATACGCGTTCAAGGAAAAATTAAGTCAGGAAAGTAATCAATTTTCTCCCAGTTCGAAACGAAGTACACTCTCCTCAAAGCATGTTGAAATGTATCATTAGAATGAATTAATGACGAAACATTTTAGAAACGGACATTTTGGAGTACGGTTGTTTTAACGATTTCTAATTAATATATGTCTCTCGAGAGGTAACGGAGCAACGATCGATTAAAAACCCAACTGGGGAAAGTCTTGGAGCAAGATCATGATAATCGATGATTTATCGAGGAGAGATTTTGGTACGTGTTACGTTAAATCATGTCGGATTTCGATAAAATGCTTAATTGAAATTGCATCTCCGTGAGAAATTTAAAATAGGATTGCATCGTTATTATTAATATTACGAGGAATCGTGTTTGAATTGAATGGTCGACGTAATTAAAGCGCATACCATAATCCAATGAAACTCGTACTATAGCGCATATACTTAATTAGATGAATGATAATTAATGAAACTGGCCAAGAATCTGTGATTAAACGAGTGTTGATTAATTAAAACGGATTTCACGAATATCTATACGCGATACGACTTGCTTTTCGCGTTAAAAATCATCGCTCGCGTGCTCATGGAACCTTCACGCGTATCACGAACGTACTCGATAACACTGGACACTTTGTACGTAGACGTTTTATTTATTAATACCTTTCGCAGAGGATTAATCGTAAAGTATCACGCGAATTTGTTTTAAAATTTCGCTTTGTCGCCACGCAAACTTATTTTAAAAGTGTAATCTATTTTCTTAAATAGCTCGTTGTCGGATACTCAAAATTAGCGTTTTTCATCTGGCCGAGATAAACGTCGAGCCACGAAACAGTCGGAACGAACGCGAGATAGAAATCTTGTTGCCAATGATCAAAGATCCAGAGGCGCGACCTTATTGATGCACCCGCGAATCTCTCGTTGCAAAATGTATCGGGGTCAGTTCGAATGCTGTTCACGTTTTACACAACGTTCCGGCCATCCTGCGTCAAGATTCTTCGTCACGACTCCCAAGACTAAGAACACGAAAATGTCAACAGTTGCGACGTGACCGAGTTCGGTAAGCGCGACGAAGTATGCCTGCCAGCAAATGTGCCGGGGATGCAATTTCACCGGTGATAACGTAACAAACCCACCTCGAAACGAGGCTCGAAGGAAACGCGCATACTTTTTGCCTGAAACAACACCTACCGGGAGCAATTTGGAGCGTGTCGGGCCATTTTCGAACGTGATTCATTGCTTCGTTGCCCCTTCGACTTCGATACGAGCGGATACCACATTTAGCCTCTCGTTTCTGTCTCGATCTTACTCGTAACAGTATCAACTTCGATGCAGGAAAGCATAATTTTACTCGACTTTTAAAATTCCAATTGGTTTTTAGGCAAAGTAGTGGAATACGACTGTAAATTACGATACTCGGTAGAAGGAACATGAGTGATAAAGTTCGCAATGATACGACTTGAACCAGCCACAAGTTATTTCGTCTCTTTGCTTATTGAACTCGAGCGTTCACTGGAATCAATTAATCGAAAGTAGATTAGGACTGACGTTCGATGTTTTCAAATATCGCGAATAGTTTGTTGCAGCTGTTCACTTGACTTCGTTCAAGTCCACTTGCGAAACGCCTGAACGCGTTTCTCGAAACTAGTTTTCGTGGTCAGCAGGATTAATGACACGAAAGTGATCGCGTAGGTCTCTGCGGCGTAGAAGTGGCGTGGAACAGAGCGTTCGCCGGGCATGTTTAGACGAAAGTGACAGTGATTAGTGACCACGGTGCATACCTCCGCGGAGCGCACGGCAACGCGGGACTCCTTTATGATTTCGCAAAATTGAACGAATCGTTGTGCAAAAGTGGCCGGTGAAAGTGACCAAGTTTCTCTTCAGAAGTTTCTTTCACTGCAGGAAAGAAGCGATAGCAAAAGAAAAAAAAAAAAAAAAAGGGAGAACATCGTCCTCGTAGATTAATCCTCGTTAAACGAATATGTGCGTTACTATAAATTTGAAGATCGCGTCAGTTTCCGAGATATCGCGCGATAGCGATAAGTGTTAACGCGGAACTGTGTCGAAATATTATTCAAAATTTGTAATGTACGTTTCGTGCTATGAAGGGAATTTCTTCTTCTTTTTCGATATTCAGAGAAAATTAAGTTTCTTCGCTATGCAAGTTAATGGTCTAACGATCAAACGTTTAAGTTACACAATTTCTTTCTTACATAAATATCGCGAGTGATCAAAAATCCAATGACGAGGATGTAATTTTAAATATTCCGCGATTAAAGGATTGAGTCATTTGTTAGCCTGTTGAATAACGTGTTAGATAAGTAAAGTCCAGAAATTTTATACGTGTTTAGTGATTTGGCTATTTGTATGTGATTGTAACAATGAGAAACCGGAAAAAGAGTGATTACTTGCGCACGTCGCGCGTTGGACAGGTGGTTGATCGGTGGCGAACGAGACGGCGAGCAATTAACGAAATATGCAATTAAAAGACCGAATAGACAGGGATAATTGAAACATCCATGGGTGGAAAGGAGGAAGAAGAGGCTGGGGACGTAGCCGTCAAGATGCCGGAGGCCACTCTGAAAATATTCAACGGTGTACAGGTAGGCGTCCGAAGTGTTTCCATTTCCCCGAAACATCCGATACAGTCGTACAAATTAGGAAACGCGTGAATTTTGGGGTGCATTCGAAAACGAAAGAACGAACTGTTCGCAGTTCGTTGCAATCTGCTTCAATTAATTCGGCTGGAGAGTTCGTTTGCCGCGTTCGTTTTCACGCTGTTATCCTTTCTTCGGAAGAGTGCGTGGCCAGAAAGGGAGGCGATGGAATTTATTATCTCGTTGAATTATTAGGTAAACGTACAGGTTAGTCTTAAGGGCGTGTTAAACGACGAATATAAATTGTAGCCGAAATTGTGGTTGCCTGATTTATGCTTTTCATATTACGTATAGTTACGACCATTGGGGCTACCGGTCTTTAAACTAATATGTGGGTTTAGGAAATTAAAATTATTTGCGAGATATTTTATGGCGTCCTTCGAGGCAATGTTCCTCCAGTTCTCCTTTACTCCTGTTCGTTTTTTGTTGATTGAAGTTTGAAACAGTTTAAACGAAAGAGTTAAAGAATTTGTCGAAACGCCTTGTAGTTGAAAGAATATTTTAATATTTTGATATTTTATCATGAAACTGATGTTTCCAGTTTATGAATGAAGTAAATAACTCAATTACTGAAAATCTTAATTGTCATTGAATTCATTTATTCATTAAACACGTGTAATTTCTAATTATATCTCGACGGTATTTTCTAATTGCCAATAACGTTTTAATATCGAAGATACAGTAGAAACTTGATTATCCAAACTAATGACACACGATGTTCGGATGATCGGATAAATTTGCTTTCATACGAGTAAGATTTTGAACTATTTTGTAAATGTTAATATTAGGCAGGAAGCAAAACATTTAGGTAAAAATGTGTAACTTCTCTCAATTTTCATCTGGTTTTTCAATTTTTCTTACAGGGAATCATTCCCGACTTTTCCATTAATTTCCTAGTAAAAGATTGTTCCGTTAATCGAGGTAACAACCGAGATTTCACGTCGCTATGCGTATTACATATTAACAGGTTCAGCAGACGGATTGAAATAGCAAAGTATGATAGAAGTATACGCCTTCAGAAAACTAAAAAAAACATACATGATTCATAATGTGCGATACGCATCCTGAGAGTATGCCATAACTCACGTACAACAGCTTTTTCTGTTCCATAGCAACGTCTATCGTACACTTCCTTTTTCCATTCATCGTTTCTTTCTCTGTCTTGTCTGTCTAACAGCGCGTGCATATGTCTATTTGCCTTCTTCGTTGTTTATCTGCTTCTGTCACTCTTTCTATTTTTATTCTGCACATCTATTTGTCAGATTCATATATAGAAAGGATCAGAGGCTGAAAGAAAATTGCTTATAATTTATAGCAGCCCTTAAGGATGTTGTACTTAGGGCACAGTAGATACACATTGATTGATGATAAATTCTTTGGAATGCTCTATGAAGTTCTATGAAGAATTATATAGTAGTATAATGTAATATAATGGAACCCTGAAATGGATATTACAGTGTGAAAATGTTTAACAAAACTTGTATATCATGTTTCGAAAATTTTTATTTTTATGCGAAGCAAACGTATGGTTTGAACTGTATGTAATTTCGAAAACTGCTGGTAATTTTATAATACTAATAGCGAAGATATTTTACCATGTTAATTGTGTATTAAAAGTTATTTAAAAGTACGAGTATATAACTTATTATATTCGATTGAGTCATTAATTCAATCGTGTTTTTTTAAGTAAAAGACGTTTTTATAATATTCTTCAAGGTGCGAACGAATTTATTGTTCAATCTGATAGCAATATTCTTAGTATAACGATAATTCTAAACCTCTGTGTATTAACAATATAAGAGACAACGTTTTTGCAAATATATACGTGCGAGAGACATAACATTCATTCGAAAATCAACATGTGAAAAGTAAAATCTATTTTCATTTCCGATTGAAGTTTGCGTCCTCATTACACGCATGGAGAGACTAACTTCATATTACTGAATAGGCTCAATACATGTTGCGCGTCTTGTCGACAATCGTCTTTCATAGCCTGTAGTAAAATACTAAAACAAGTAATGAAGCAAGACTGTGTCAAATTAACTAATCATTGCAAATAGCTATGCAAAAATTACTAAAAAGATATACGAGTTTATGAATGATAAAGTACAACTTTTAGGGATGTGTTTAAGTTGCAAATCGCATGATAATAGATATTACTTGTAAAAGAAGCACATCTATATGTAAAAGGTGATTTAATAAAAATTTTCATAAACAATATTTTATATACGTTATATATTATCGTCGAAAATCTGTATTCTCTTTTTAACTTCGTTAGCTTCAACTTCATATATTAATTAACTTATGCGACATTCCATAATATGTTAGTACTTAAATATTACCTACGTATAAATATTTTTTCCTATATTTCTTTCAATTTTTTTTTATATTTATTCTTATCTCATATAATAAAACTATGTTCGAATTAAAGTTGTATTAAATCATTATTAGAAGAGAATTTATTATGCCCGTAACTATAGTTATGCCATGCTTGTAAGCAGAGAATAATTATCTTATTCTTGTTTGTTATCCTTCTAGGAAGCGGCTATACTTTTAAGAAGAGATAGCTAAACAAAGAAATGACCTCATCCGTTAATAATTCTAATTAATGTAATCAGCTTAGCTTTGATTGTCACAATGGGACTGCCACCCCTAATTTAACATGAATCTTCTTTATATGCTACCAAGAACACATTCTTTTCTCCTTCGTTTCTATGAAATAATTGTATTCGTGGAAAAGTATAATCGAATCTACCAAGACTAACTTAACTGATAAATAACTAGTAATCATATACGTAATAATGTAGTAATGATTGAATATTTGAAGAATTAATTGCGTGGATAAACACATGAGTTAAATAAGTTTATCTTTATGTCAAAATCATGTTCAATTTCAAGATTTAAATTTAAATTTAGATCTTTTAACTTGAAAATAAACATAGATTTTAAAAATAAAAAATAATTGTAAAGAATAAATTAACTAATTATTTGGAACTTTACCCCTAGCATCGATTTCGATGATTTTTTAATATACCGTAAAAATCAACATTTTGTAGAAATTTTAAAGGTATTTTAAAAGGGTATTATAAAAATAACTGTAGCAAAAGTCTTTTTAGTTTTTATTATGAATTGACTCGGGTGTATTCAGTATAATCAGGTATCACAATCGATCCTTCAATACCACTAAATAACCGATTATTTAAAATCGTTTTAATCAGTGTGTTTGTATTCGTTTTGTGTATACTGAAAGTTAGTATAAATTTAGTTTGAATCAATTAATCATATTTTTATCTTTCATCTTGTCATAATTCTACCTGAGTTTTTCTCTCTTTTTTCCGTGAAATTACTGCTATCGTGTGTCAGTGCTATTACGAAAATGATTCCATATCGATATCGTGTAGAACTTTGGTGCGAGTAAAATTTATGAAATATTTGCGGTGGTATAATAATCATAACCGTTGTTGGAAATTTCACAAGACTGATCGTGCGTAAAGATAACACGAGTGAAATCTTGAATTCCACGATTATGGTAATCCATTGATCGTTTTCGGTCTTATCGCGAGACGGTTGGCCATTAATGCATTCGACCCAGCGCACAAACAGTAATTCTACGAAAGCATTTACAATTTTAATATGCTAGAACATAATTGTTTTCTTACTATAAAATCTTTTATTGATACTAGTCAATGTATTGTTTGACAGAATTAATATACAATTTGTATAATCATTTGAACCTCTTAATAATCGTGTGTCTGTTCTTTCGCTTAAGATATAGTCATCGATTAAAAAATTTGAATTATGTTTAAGTATATTTCACAATTGAGAAAGCACGTTTCTTTTCCTATATATATCACGCGCATTTATAAATCGCAGGGTAACGAAAATTTGATGACATCATTAGAGTATAAATTACAAAGTTTCTTACGGATAGGACGTGTATATTACGAAAACACATTACGAAAATAACGTTAATATATAACATAACATAAGTGGCACGAGGAAGCACAACCTTTTTTATCGAATGTAAAGTGGCATTTAGAATCAGAATTCAAAACTGTAAGTATTAGGAAATTAGAATCGTCGAAGAAAATTAAGCAATAGAATAGATATAAAAGAAACATAAGTACACGTATATCTTTTAGATAACAAAATCGTTCAAATTCAAACTGCGATAATGCAAAGAGCGTATTAGGCAGGAAAAGAAGATAAAATTCAATTGGAAATTCATGAAGAACTCTTCTAGAGACCAATCAATAATGGGATGATAATTATGAGATTGAAATTCATATAAACTGATAAAGTGGATAAGATATTTGACATTTATTAATCTCTATCCTCGTTAGGTCGCAAAGTGCCGTGTTCATTGTTTGCGGATTTCGCGGCACAGAATTAATTTAAATTCTGTAGCCGTATAATGGCTCAATTGGTCTATTTCGCTGTCCTCAACAGGTTTTCTAAAAATAAAATCGATCGGCACGCGAATAGAAATTTGTCGAAACCATCGTAGAAAAAGCAAAAGACACCTGCAATTTTTCCAAGTCCCTAGCAATTTTCGTTGTTTAATTTAATACGGCGATTAAATTGATAAATTGTTCTTGGTACACGAGTTTACAAGCGTCACGTTTATTACAAAATTTATTGAAATCGACTACGCTTTATGTGACAGCTATTGTTCGCTATTAAGATAATTTCAGAAAATTATCGAATATTATTAACACTTTACAAACGTGCACGAATTTTATACTACGTTTGAATTCGGTTCTCGTTAAAGTGTTATTAATCTAAATTTGTTTGACAAATTTGATATTTATCTTTAGCAAAGTTTTAAGTATCTATTATACCGTAAATACAATTGCTGTTGTACCGTTGTTTTTAAGTTTAGGCTATATATCGGACAAAATAAAACGTTTATTTATAAAGTTAATTTGTCAATATATTTCCGTACCTTGTTTCATGTTTTGAAGTTTGTATGGGATAAGATACAATAAAGGAATTGCAATCAAATGCAGTGAAATGTAAAAAAAGATGAAGAAAACTTTTGTTAGAGAAACGTAACGTTTGTTAAACGTTCCGTTAAACGTAACGTTTGTAAAACATCATATACCATTTTTCAAAAGTATTCCGTATTTATGCCATAAAAACAAGAAAATTCTATTAAATAAATCATATACTTTTCCTTGTTAGTTTTCCAGTATCATTAAATTCCATATTATCATGAATTATTATGTGACTTCTATACAAAATATCCTTCGATACGTCCTCAATACTGTCTCCTATACTATACCAATATACATCGAGATAAAACATATGCGTAGTAGGACTAACGTAACGAAAGAACAGTTTCATATACTACTCTCGTATGCGTATACGACTTCGTATCGTATCTACATAGAAATATCAATCACGATTATTATTATTATTTGTGTTTGGTGCATCCGATATTGCACGGAATTTTCAGAGGTCGCTTCCGCTATATGGAGAGAGGCATAATATTTCTGGAAAATCCCTGTGATTCCGAGAGGAGATCCTCCCGAAGAGAAGTTCGATGAAACAACAATGAGAATCATCCGGGGGGATTAAAGCAGGGATTATTTTGCGGCACGAGTATCTGAATCGAAATGCCGTGCCGCTCGCGCTCGGAGAAAAGATTTTCAGACATGGAAATCATGATAGAAACGCAAATTATATGTACTGCACGTGTTGCAATTAAATCCACCAACCGTGCTCTCGTCTTCTGGGTATAACGTTTCTTCGATATATTTAATATTTTCCCATTTTAATGAGTCTATACCGTGTACACGTTGGAGAGTTATTGATCCGTTGGTGAAACCATTCCATAACAAATTCATTTTTGTAAACGAAATAATACGAGCGATATTAAATTTGTATGAAATTCAATTTCGATCGATTATCTGCGCATTGCACAGCGTGCAGAGCAATATTATAAGGACATTTATTTTATCTCTACAAACGTTATTCCAATCTTCATATCTTCATATTTTTATATTTCGCGCAACAAGCAAAAACAAAAAAAAAAAAAAAGGAAATTGGTCCACCTTCGAATGTTTTATTTATTGAAAATTCCGAAACAATAAAACACAATGAGAAGAATTTCAATAATTTCAACGACTGATATCAAACGTTAGATCTGTGCAAATGGATTTTTTCACCGTAACGTTCGGCTACGCTTTTTCCTCCGAATGCATTTTTAAACGATATTAAAAACATAAGATTCGTATATTTTTTGTAAACGTTAATTGATATTTAGTTTGTTGTTAATTTAAGTTGTTATTACGTCCATTACTGAACATATTCTTATTATTGACAATTCTATACGTTAATAAAGGATTTTCATATAAAACGTACCTCTATCGGATAAGTCAGTAACTTTGTTTTCGCGTGAGACAAGCTTCATTTATGTTGACCTATTTTATAAATATCAACGTTAGTAATTATACTTATACGAATAAGAATATAGCAATTTTTTTCAATATTTATCCTTTCCAATATTTCTTACTGGAAATCACCTCGAAATTTCTCATTGATAGATGTTTCGATAATCGATAGTTTCATTAACTAGTGTTCCGGTAATCGAAGTTTTATTGCGTTGTAGACTGAATGAACTAAAATTGTCGAATGTCAGCAGCGATGTCATTAGTAATTTATCAACACGGTATGCTCAATTACGAAGGCGACATATGTATTGTCAAGAACAGACTGTAGATACGAAATTGTATTAATTATCGTTCCTTATTACATTCCTGCAATTTACCCTCTGGTCAGTTTTATTTATTGTCGTTAGAAGAGGGGTCGCTATTTTTATCGACCGTATAATCATCAAACAGCGTGTTTGATCAAGGAAGAGGATACCTTCGAAGGATACACGAAATTGTGCTGAACTTTTCTGGTATTCCAACCCTCATGTTTTCCTCGCTGAGTCGACCTCTTCAACCCCTATTAAATGCGAAGAAATATTTGGCAGAAATTGAGAAAGTATTATACTTGCCGAAAGCATTAAACTTTGAGGGGTGAAGTGGATTATTATTAATAAATCAGTTTTTTTAAACGTTGTAGTATAATATCGATTACTGGTTTGTTATTTTCAATTCATCGAAATGATTCATTGTTATTTTCTAAAGATTTTTAAAAAATGTTAAACGCATAATATTGGAGGTTTGTGTATTAGTAATTGTATATCTACCGATATATTATAACATTTACCTTCGATGTCAGTAGATAAATATAATAAATCTAAGATGAGGTTATAATCGTACAATTATTTTTCCCTTTCGACGTATAATATTTTGAAATAGCTTTGCTTAAAATGTACATTACCAAATATATATGTCTTTCTATTTATTAGAACGTTTCTTTTTCATCCGGATAGTTATTTAGATAATTTTATTCGTTTTAAATAACTAATCTGTGTGCGTTTCATTGACTTTTATAAGAAAAATAATTAATGTAAAACAAAAGGAAGAATAAATTTTTTTATATTTAACGGAGAAGGTAGTAAAATCGAACGTTTCTGGCTTTCGCTTATCTCGAATTAAAGTTACTTATGTCCCTGCATTTGTTTCAGAAGTATGTACTTTCAGTTTGTACGAAAGTGCGTTAGCCTCTGAAATACATCGTTGTCGAAACTCGGTAATTAGATCATCGTTGAGCGCCAACTATTTTGCCGAAACATTGTAGCTCGCAGCAAATTCGTGACTTCGTAGCGAACAATCGACCCTTGTATATCGTTCTCGAGAAACTGGCCCAACAATTCGGACACCCATTGACTACCTTTGGCCAGAAAATCAAGTACCGTATAATTTCGAAACCTCGCCTTAGTCTTCAAACCTCGTGCCATAGCAATCACACTATACCTCCTATTCCACTTTACCGTGGCGAGCAATCGTTTGCAGCAGTGTAGCCCTGGAGAAATGAACTTTGCCTGCGCTGCTCTAATTTGATGTGGGAAGTAAGATTTAAGTTTTCCACGTGGAGCGAAAGAGAGATGTTCTTCGTTGATTTTAATGTTAAGTAGTTGTAGAGTTTGTAACAAAGTTAGAACGTATCGTTCACAAATACTTGATCTCTATTGCATAATCGGAAATATGCGAAATGTACTTGAAAAAACATTCATATAAAATAATCAAATTTCTTTTCTTCTTACTTTTCGTACGAATATATTATTTATGAACGAAATGCTAAGAATTAATAGGATGAACATCATGCATGAAAATAAAAAAGATTTTATTTTATGGATTATCGCGTAAAACGAGTGAAAATCGTAACGGAAATATAAAAAGAAGTTTATTCGAACGCACGCATGTGTATCATAACGATAATAGCCGAGAGTGATTCACCAGAAATTAGTATAAAGATACTACTGGTAATCGAGCTAAAACAGCAGATTAAAAGCTCGTAAAAATCATATTTCGGTAATTTAGTTCTCTCGGGGGGCTATCAATTTGTACGGTACCGCAGAAGGCAATTAACGGGATAAAGTATAGGCTGTTACATAATTAACGAGTTCTAATAATCTGAAATCAATTTAAATGAAAAAATAGGAATAGATAATTTGTCTAATTCAATAATCATATATCATCCGCTATATTTATTACTAATTTATCGTCCCAATTAATCTGAGAATTATTTTATTTTTTGATAAAAATCGAATTTTAACATTTTCGGAATAACGTGTTACGTAAACGAGAAAACAGTAACATACCGAATTAATATCAATGCTATGACGAATCAATTTGCTTCCTTAATATGCTGTATGTTATTTGCATAATTATGGCTTATTTATAGCATAATTATAGATACTGTAATGCTTTCCTAGTTTTCAAAAATACCTGTAAACACAATACTAAGGCAACATTTTTCTCGTTACAGTACATGGGTTCGTTTCCTGTGGCAATTCCCGACATTGCCAGCCGAGCTGAGTACGTACGCTCCCAGTTGGAGACCCTTAGAGTGAGTACCCTTTCAGACAAAATTTTTTTCTGAAAAATAGTAATTCTGAAAAGGAAATGAGCGTTTAGGCATTGAGAAGAGTCTACCGATAAAACTTGTGACTTATATAAACATTATTCGTAAACACATACAAATAACACAGATTACTGTAGTTGTACTGTAAGCGTCGTAACAAGAATCATTAAGGTTTCGAAATATGTAATGGATCGATATACTGCGAACTGTTTTCTTTCCCATTTGTGTTTCGCTTTTGTATGTATGATAAATCTCAAGTTTTATATTCATGTCAAAAGAAGAATCAAGTTTTATGCATTAATCGGTATTAACTAGCGTACTGAAATTCAAGTATACCATACGTGCCAATAACGAGAATGTGACGTTATTCATAAAAATGGTATTTTCACAATTAAACAAATGTCATCACCTTCGAAATAATCCCCATTATACATTATTTTTATGTCGGATCTAACATTTTAGCACTTGTCTTCGATATTATTTTACTACTTCATGATTATATGTAGCTAGACAGAGAAATTGTCGGAACAATCATTCGATCCAGCTTTTATCGAACGCGTTGCCTCGTATAACTGAAACGTCTATTAGTAGCACTTACCCAGAAGCCTTTTCTAAACGAGGGAATTGTCTGTTGCGGAACAGGCCGTGACGCAATTAACGCCGGCTACGTTCCTTCAGCTAATTAGCCTGAACTTACCGGGTTCATAGCCGCGTGGCAAGGGAATCAAACAACAGATTTGCGGCTCGAAATAAACTTCGTTCACCAGGTTTATTATTGTAAGCTACGTTATTACTGTAAACCTAGTAATGACTACCGACCCTGAAGGGATCAGCAGAATTTCGGTCTGGAGTTTCATCAGAGTTGAATATTTGCCTGGGAGCGAGAGCAACTCGTGCCAGAGAGTTGTCGGTCTAATCTTTTGCGTGTGTGTACGCACGTGTCTGCACGGTCGTGTGCGAGCCGTGTACGTGCCAGTGAAACGGGAATTATGAGCCTGAATTTTATGAAGGCATTAAAGAATATCTCGTGGCACTTTTCGTCGTGGTGGTATTCCATTAGACTCTGATGGACAGATTTCCATGAATACACTCCGCGGTTGCTTCCCGTGTTACCGGTCCGCCCTCTTTCATCCAAAAGGAAAGCCGAAGATATCACCGTGCCTCTGCTTTCCGAGCTCAGTCTATTCATTTGCTGCTTATCCGAATGTTAATGTTTTACCAGCATATGTATATTCATTTCCAAGCTTGAACATTGTTTTAGCTTCGCTTGTTCCAAATTGCCGCTTTTCGTTAATCTCGAGGGAAAATTTGCAATAACATTGATTTTACGTATATATTTTTATAGCAGCGGTTGGTTGTCTCTCTTCTGAGTCTCGTTGCTGCCACGCGCTAAATCGAGATTTGTTTTACTCTATAGACATTGTAACAAGTTGACTATAGATATTTTGTGCATTTATATATATTAGGTGCATTCTGTACATTTTTGTATATTTAGAATACACGTAGGATATATATTTTTCTTCTAACTGTTTTTTTTTCTAACCTTCGGTGCAGCGCACTATGCGATAGTAATTGAATATAAAGAAAATATTGGAAATATTTTTAGCGAGTTAGAAAAATTCAGATATTTGTTATATTCATTAGACAGAAACAAAGTAACTTAAATATTAGATATGTATGGGGCTATGTTCTAAATATACGTACATGTATAAAATTCGCTTAGAATTAGTTTCTCAGAAACACGACCAACATGTCTTCTTAAATTACTTCCGGCGGATTAAATTCGGTATACATAGCTGAAACCTAATCTTCTGTCTCTCACGTAAATTCTAAAATTTCGCTAAGGTATTTAATAAGTGGCGTTTTATATTTGTAAAGTTAAACTCTTTTTTTACATGCTTGATTTACTATTCGAAATTGAACGAACCTCCACGTAACCTTGTTTGTCTTGAAACTCTTTAAGACTCAAATAATATATATTATATAATATACAATATATATATACTAATTTAAATATAAATAATTTTAATTTCACGAAAGCTAGATTAGCTTTATATTTAATAACGACAGTATCCAAAAATTTCTTTCTTATAAATCTCTTTTATTTATACACCAGTTTTGCTATTTGTAGTCATTTTACATAATTTCTACTTATCTTACCACGATTCACCCGATCCATTCATTCATTTCACTTATTCTTTCCACGTTAATTAAAAGATCAATGAACAGAACTACGAGATAAAATACGTAATTAAGATGTTCATAGGCAGCAAGATGGTCATGTTTAAATAAATGTTTAACGCAGAAAAAAATGCATTTACATTCAAAACTGGCATTCTACCTTCCACGTTAGATGCCCAAGGGACAATCTTTATCATTGGCTGTGATTGCATGTTTATAGGATCACAGAATGCATTCGCTTTGCATGTACGAGGATGAAAGTTATTCGTTGTTAGCCTGGCTTTTGCGCAGTCTATAGTTGTTCTCTATGTGGATTCGACTTGTAAAGCTGTGCTTAGCGTAAGCGCGCAGCAAATGCATGCGTATCCATCTCATCACCCTTTTAACGTTCATATTTTATATGCCGGGACTAAATGAGGCGAAAATCACACTCGAGTGAATAAAAGACGCGACCAGAATCATTTGGAGTCGCTGATACCAGTGAACCAATGTTCCTTTTTATACATACATGTCCTGTCCCATATTTTACATAAATGGCTCTCACTAAGGAAACTCGATAGGAAAGCAAGTATAGAAGAAGGAACTCGAAGATAGAATTAGAAATTGTATATCGTATTTCTCTTGAATTTTAATATTTTAAACGCAACAACAGTGTATGAGTCATATGAGCGTTTACTAAAAGCATTGCGACACCTGTATTCCTCCTTGGATGATTTTCAATAATCACACCCTATAGAATGTAGTTTAAAATAAAAAGTTCATAGAGTTACATTATAATTTCGATAATAATATCTTGTTTCTCTTACGATTTTATTTTTATTCATACGTTTAGGGCAATAAATAACACGTTGTCTTTGTACATTTCTTTTTGTTTGATTACTCGATAAAACTAAGTAAATTATAAAATTAATAACCGAACAGTGCTTATTTGTAAGGAGTTTCATTAGAGGATAAAATGAACGTAGACTTGCTTATAATTCATTTAAATAATAGAAATATGCTTTATTGTATTATTTATTAAACTGTCATAATTTTCGTTCGTTTCCTCTAATGGTCAATTTTTATTTGATCGTACGTACCTTTCTATATGCTTCCATGCAAACAGGAAATTGTCCCTGCGCTTTTTACAGTGGAAACTAATATCTTGATTTTCTTCGCTCGTTCCTTCAGTTTAATAGAGCGGAAATATGCGGTACTTGCGATTCTAGGCGGTTTTAAAGCACGAGGTAAAGGTAAATGGTGTAAAAATCAGGCAGATAAAAGAGGTGGAGAAATTCCTTGTTCACCCTGCACAATACAATGTTGCGTCAGTACGTCGTGTCGGAAGGGAAATAGAAGAACAGAGAAAGAGATTATGTACGCGAATAACATTGTGTTGTACAGGATATAATTAAAATTAAATAAATTCCTATTTGAAATACTAATAATATCTTCGTTAAGTAAATCTTTTTAAACTACTGTACATCTATCTGTTTTAACAAATATTTTATTGAAACAATGTCAAGCAAAATATTTAGTAAATTACATAATTATCTTGGTGTAATTTTTAATCGTATTTTCATAAATGTGAATTTAAAATTCGACCTGAATCCTATTACAATATAAAAACAATTGTTTTTGTTTGAAACATTCTTCCGACATTGTTCCGCGAGTAAAACTTTAAATTTCCATTTTCTACCAAGTTCATAACAATATGCATACAGGATACAGCAAATTTATAAATTCTCTTATACCGATAAAAAAGATATGCAAGTCAAAAATCTGTTAAATATTAAAGACCATTAAATTGGAATAATTTTACCTTTGTATACCAAAGGAGACGCTTAAGTCACTATGTATCCCGTTTACTTTACCTTTTTGTTAAAAATCTGATCTGTACGGTTTGCTTAAGAAGAAACCATTATTTCGTTAAAAGGCAGGCTCGCAACTAGTGTCAACCGAGCGTTAATATTTCTTCCTCGGTTTACAAGACAATACGATGTGCAAATAAGGGACGAAGGAAACAAAAGAAAAAGAAGGACAGAAGGAGGAGTGAAAAAAGGCGAGCATAAACCAGATTGCTGAGTAGTCTGTGTTTACTACAATATTATACCTCTCTTCATCGTAGCAACCAGAGGGAAGTAAAGCTTTCCCATTTATGTCCGATTTTTCCTCCTGCAAATTTCTCTCTTTCCTTTTACACAGCCAAGTCTGATCCTTCGAAGGAAAATTCAAGTGAGAGATGCAGCTCGCCGTTTTTACATGCTTAAGCTGTGCTCTATTTTATTCTCGTACTCGTTGTATTGGCTACTCGAGAAACTACTTAAATAAATGCAACTTCACTTCATATATGCAACTGGAGCGGAAAGCGAGATAATTTCGTTTGAGAGTACAAGACGTTGCATTAAAATTTTCACTGAAAATCACGGAAATGAAAATTTAATTAGAAATGAATTGCATGTTTTTAATGCTTTAGACGGGTAACCCTATTACTTACAGCTGGAAATATAAACTGTTACGGAATATAAAGTTTTTATTTGTAGGTATACAAATAAGACATCTGTTCAATTAGTAAAATGCATTCCTTCTATAAATATTCTTTTATTATCCGTTATGAATTTTCATGTCACTTCTTTCTTGCGAGGTTTACTTTCAAGTAAAATTCAGTACAAACGATAAGTTCGAGGTAATAAATGTGTTGTAAGATTCGGGAGGAATATCCAGATATTTAAAGAAAAAGTATAGTTTTAATAATTCACAGTACATATGGATATGGTATCCGTGTTGGAGAAATGACACAACTTGCAAAATATATTTTTCGAGTTATGACAGTGAGAAGGTTCTTTTTAAGATCCTTCAGGGTTATAAATTGAAGACAACAAGAAACAACGCTTGAATGTGTTTTGCGAGCATTATTCTTCCTGCTAATTTTAACGAGTAACATCCACTTTTACGTTCAAAGATATTATTCTTTGTATCATTTGAAGCAAGCATACACATTTATAACACCACACACCAGAATACACGTTTCAAATAATTAAATTCCAAGACAGTTTGTGCGGTTCATAAAAATGTTCGTAATATTTAATTAGTATGGAATAAAATATTGAGAACTTGACAAATCTCTTGCAAATATTTCTCAAGGAATCGTTCAGTCATTTAACATCCTCGTTAAGATTCTCTGGATAACTCATACTTACACTTTTTACCTTGTAAAATAGTATCAATTTTTAATTAGACAGCGTGTCAAGCATCGCATATACACGTTGTTTTAGTTTCTAATATCTCGGAGAAACAACAGAGAAAGTTGATATTAAAATCAGCCCAATAACATTTTGGACAGGATATCTATATATATAAGTCCACGTTTACTGGTTTCTCAAGTTCGCTTTATACCGGAAAGTAAGGTCAAGAAGTTTCTGAACCGGATTTCACTGCTCTACAATTACGGGACACCGTGACAGCTAGAAATTTCATTATACTAGTCCAGAAACTTTATTGTGCTATTTAAAAATACCAGTGTGCCAGTTAAGAGATCCCTCGGGGAAATTTCGGCGTAATATCCAAAAATTCAACGCGAGACTCGATGTTTTCCACGTATTACCTTCCACCACGGATTTATGTGCTGCTCGTCAATGGAATTCCAGGTTAACCGCTAGAATCATTAATATCGATGGAAACCAGCTTCTACGAGTTTAAACTGTTCGCCGAGCTGAAAAGGAACTTAAAGAGCTCCGCTTTAAAGGGTCGAGAAACGCGAACTTGCGGCTTCCGTTGCATATGCTCCTATTAAAGTGAAAGGAAGCACGCTTGTCGGGAACAAGATGTCGGTTAACGAAACTTGAAAGTCGTTACATCTGTTAATACGAAGTGCAAGGTAACGTGCTTAAGCTTCGAGCGGTTATATTAGTTCAGGCGTAAAATGATGCGTCAATAAGTGGATGAAATATCGCGTGGGATGAGTTAGTGATTATTACAGGCTAAAGCACCATTACGTCGTATGTTATGTAAAATACATATCGTGAAGCGAGCTTTCTTTCAAGCATGCTGCGTATTTGAAAGTGCCAAAGTTTTTGAAACAAACTAATTCTTCCTCAACCTATGATTTTAGCTGACAACGAGTCACTAATAATCCATTGTTAATTTAACGATTGGTGGGACTGTAAATAATAAATGGTAAAAAGAAAACAACGATAATTTCTATTACAATCGGAGCTTGAAGGTATGGAAATTTTTCAACGAAAAATATTAATAAAACAACGATAATTTATACTTCAAGTTGAATTTGAAACAGGCAGACGATAATGTAAAGGACGCAATTAATATTTCGTCAAAGTATTTACAAGAATTATTGTACACGCTATCGATGTCGAGTGAATTGCGTCACGCAAACGTCATGTAACTCGTTATCGATACGAATTAACGTGTGTAAAATAATTTCATCGTCGCTCGGTATCCTTGGTCGTCATCTCTCTTGCCTGCTCGTCTTGCAACTTGTCAATTTTCGTCGATTCCTCGCTGGTAGAACGCCATTATACTATAAGCGGGATAAAGAAGATATGCAGAGACGAGTCTCGGGCAAGGTCAACAAGTTTTAACGCAAATAAAAAGCGTAATTGACGAGGGTTCTACGAGAAGGTGCACGAGGGCCCATGCGCGCACTAAATTGTATGTCTTCGTGGCCGAGTTCGAAATTAATGAAACACGTTTCGACGCACCCGGTTACACGGCGCTTCTTTAAAATTCTACGCGTTCCAGCCAAATGTATGTAAATTCCTGTGATCATCGAATTTCCGTTTAATAAAACCACCCTGTATTTTCACCGTGCTGTCGACGTAAATAGGCTAGTTTAACGAAAGGAGAACTTCATTCAAGGTCATAATGGAGGAGAAATTCATTTATTATTGATTTATGTAACATTCGCCGTATAATCTTATAGAACTTGGAGAAGAGGTTGAGTAATTGATACGCTGAAAGAGGCAACAGCCGTGACAAAGCAGAATGGAAATGACTTACGAGATTTTTTTCCAGTCGATCTTTGTTTTAGAAGATCTTTGCGGCAATTTCGATGATGTTTGAGCTTCGTGTAACTCGTTTACTCAACTATGTAAAGTTCATGCTGTAACTTTATTAGAGAAACACGTGGTTTAACTAAATACACATATGAGTGTGAAATTGCGTAAATCGTTTCTGAGTAGAATATAAAATTTAAAGGGAATTCGCGCAAAAAAGGAAAGTAAGAACGGAAATCAATCAAGGAAATAGATTGCAAACAATGAGAACTTCTCATAATAATGCGAGAGGATTGAAGTTTAATTAAACTGAATCAAATACACTCGAAGTTTAATTGAAATTTAAATGCGCTATCAGTTCAGAATTGATGAAGAATTTAATTTAAATACAGTTTTCTTTCCGGTATGAGACAACACCAGTGTCAGCACGATCCAGTTCTATTTTATAGTTTTGCATTTGCAGAATCTTACTGGCTACATTAAAATATCGTATCTGTATAGCATGTATTAGATGTATTCGCAAACAAAGTAATTTACCGTAGAATAATTAGGTTGGGATTAGGGAACATCTTCTTCCGGAAAAATAAAAGAACAACCTAGCGTCTTTAATTCTTCTTCGTACGCGCGTCTCAAGTTTATTAAACGAAATATTCGTCGTATCACGTAATTTCTGTAAGTGTATTTGCAATTATATCGCGTTAGAGCTACATTTAATTAAATCGTAAAGTCATAAAATGGACATCACGAGACAGATTTTTATAAGACCTGCTAATTTTTATTCGACGATAAGTTGACATACAGATCATCTTTTATAATGTCGATTCCATCATGTTCTGAGTCCTGCTTCTGTATACTAGAATGCGTTATTACCAAAACAATCAACAAATTTAACAATGATCGTTTTCGTTAGAAGTCCCTCGATTTCATTAACATTTTCTGTTTGTACGAAAAACTTATTTAACAAAATTAAAATATGCTATGATATCAAAGGTCGATTTTTATAGCAACAGTAAGAAAAGTGATATGCAAGTCATTGTATGTTACTATATTATACAGCATAAAATTTATACAGTCGTGCATGAAAAAGCTGTTTCTGGACGATGTGTTTCACCATCAGTGACATAAGGCGGACAACGTCAATATTCGAGTATTGATGTAATGGGATGGATGTACATTGTCATGGCAATGAATTCGAACTAAATATAAACTAAAAACAGAAGAGAGGCGTTACAATTTATGAATACCTTTGGTCGGGCTACAGATTATAAATTATCTAGTTATTGTAAATAGTTTGACACGTCAAATCATTTTAAACAATAAGTAAACTGTGCATATATTGTGAATAATCTTACGATTATTTTGGAAAGCGATTTTTCTAAAAGTAATAATTACACAAATGATTTTCACGCAACGATATCACTTAGAAAATACAGTGTAAGCCAGTACGTAATCCTATAACGTGAAAAAATTGTTACTGCTCTCGACTAATGCAATTTGGACAATAAAAATGAAAGTAGAATATGTTTCTAAAAGAAATAATATCAAATGGAACATTTGCAAATAAAAAGTATACAAATTCTAAAGCTGGATAAAACTTAATTGACAAGAAAACTATACCAGCATGCGAAAAGCAATATCGATGGAATTTTAAACGATCATAACTTTCTCTTTCTTTCGTCATCATAATAGTTAGGTTTTAATTTTCCTGTTTTTTCACATTATTTTATTTTATACATATAATGAGGAAAATTCTACGTTTTCATTGTTTGAACATAAAGTGGAATTCATATTGTTCACTGCTATATTTAAAAAGAACTTTTTATTTCATTCTAACCTTTTGTGCTCTGGGTGCTGTATAACGCTCAAAATACGTTCCGCGTTATACGGCACTCAGGTCTATTGCAACTTAATAACTTAATTGCAAAAAGAATGTTGATTCAATAATGCAGGAGGCTATTTTTCAGCACATTGTACAGTACATATCATCAAAAGGTTACAATTCTAATTAAAATATGTACTATCAGGTTACAGTTTCTAAGAAATGAATGGAATTGTAAAAGTTAAGAGTTAAAATGAAGAGCATAATTGAAAGAGTCTTATTGGTGTGAAGTAAAGGAGAAAGTGTTGAAAATATAATATTAACGTTAAATATTAGTTAAATACTGTAACAGTATGTTTCACATAGAAACTTAATTGTACATCGATCTTTCAAGCCAGTCAAAATAGTATGACAATCTTTTAAAAAGTCGTAAATGTACGAGTAAGTCAATATATTTGGTTAGATAATTACTGTACTGTAATTATTATACACAAAGGTAAATAAAATTTACTTCTTAGAAGTTCTACATTGTTCGAAATTGTAATGATAAAATTACAGGAACAATAAATTTCACGCTCAGAACGTTATTTAACTAACATTCGCGGAAGTAATACTGACTTCAATAGCGGAACTAACGTCGATTACATCCGAACCGTGTTACATCCACTTTTTATCCTTTATCCTACTTTGCTTTTCCTTCTTTTTGTCTTTTCTTTCATAGCCTCACTGATACTCTCTAATTTTTTTTCCCTCTGTCTTCGTAATATTTCGATTGCGTCCTTTGTCCCTTTTGTTTCGTAGAATGTGCAGGGATGGGTTGGTGTTTTGCAGAAGATAATAAAGCGTATTCTGCCCCTTTCCATTCTCCAGTTTCCTCCCTGTTCCCTGCGAAAACGATACGCGGTTCCTGCCATAAAAATCTTTCTGTAGGAAGCTACGCAGGACCGTACGCGTCATTTCTGAGTGCACTCTAATTATTCACGCACGACGAATCATATCTAGCGAAATAAAAGAATGTTGAATGTTTTCATCCACTTTTGGAGAAACCATTTTTCGATATCACTAAACTCCCCCGATTAGCATAAGCCTTCGGAGCTACTCCTCCTTCTGCCCAATTTTTTTTTCTTCAGGATTGTTTATATTGTCCACCCTAATCGGAATGTCCAATCTAACATTTTGTTCACTTTTCGAGTTACGTTGAAAAATGTAAAGCTCCCCTTGTTTCTTATATTTTTCAGTGAACGTACGTATATTATACAGATTGTTGGGAGGCGAGGAGTAAATGTTTGAAATTGAGCAAAGGAAAACAGGGACAGCGCGAGAGAACGACGAAACTTCAATTTACTCGGACATTTAGAAATTACAGTTAGGACGGATAGGACTTGCAACTAAGGATGACAGTGTGAAGAACGAAATACGTACTTTAAAATTGTCTAGAATATGCACGTAAGCCCGGTTTCAGTTTTTGCTGAATTTTCTTTGCTTTCAAACGCTGAATCAGATTTCATAATTATCTTGATGCTTTTTTTACGAATTACACAATGAAAAAGCATTGTGACCCGCGGAATAAATTTGTTTGCAGATCGCGTCCGCAAATAGACCGCTGGGATTTTAATTAAAATCAGATGCAACGAAAGCAAACGAAACTTAATTTCATTATCAGTGATTTAATTAATACATATTCCGTGGGACGAAATAATTTTCTGGCACATTCCACACAACTTTGTACTTATCATAACGAATGCCATTACGCTTTGTCTTTTACCGGAACAAAGGCAATCGTAAAGGTTTCCATGCGAAAAAGCAATTACGTTTGTTTCGTAACTAGATTTTTCACAGAAAATTTTATAGCTTTTCCAGTAGAAATTAATTCCAAACATACGTACGTATAGCCTTCTTTTTTTTCCATTGGTTTGTCTACTTTTAAGCTGTGATGAGCAAATTTTCTTCCGTTGTCTGGGCAAAGTACTTTATCGTAGCCGGCATTTATGAGCAATAAAACACGCGGCGACAATTCGCGTTCGATTATTTGGTCGTTTCCATATCGTCAGTCCGCGCTCTCGACTCATCTTTCTCTGGTTAGTTGGAACGTGGCGTTTAATCTGTTCGTGTTCCTCTTTCTTCCAGCCGTGCTCTTCTTTCGCGAAACTGATCGAAGCGGCAGAATCGGGATTCGATTCAAATAAACGAAACTCGATTATTATCGGCCGGATTCCGTGGGTATCACGAGTATCAATATTTGCTCGGACGAAATAAAATCGTGTTTGCTAAATTTTAAATGATGCCTGAATGATAAAAATGCAAAGCGAGAAACGATCGAAGCCAACTGCACGCGTATTGGGATACAAATTTGACGAGCTAACCTGAAACGCGAAGGCCACGATTAAAGTATCCGCCATACCTATTGCATCGGTGAGATTGCTGATATTTGTTTACCTTTGCTTGATGTTATTCTGTTTTTGTCTGGACGGTACGTGCTTGCATTAATAACGCAGTACATCGGCTATTTAGCATTGTTCGTTTTGCATTGTACATTGAGCACGATTAAAGAAGTATCGAAAGAAAATTGTCCATAACGAGATATCTGGTTGTGATGACTGGTGCAAAGAATTTACATGCTACGTTGTACCATATAAAATGAATGTTTTGTTAAGGATGGGAATAAAAACAAGATCTTCCACTTTTATTTAAGCAGTTGAAGACCGACGTTGCGTTGACGCAGCGTTTTATTTATTATCTTTTCTCGGTTGATTTATATTATTGAATTTTGGATTCTAGCATTGATTATGAAAAATAATCCCAAGGATTTGCTTGATATTTTTCTCGTTAGTTTCTCTCATTTAGATCCTATAAATTTCATAAAAAGAAGCGCTATTATTATTTTCGTACACGATATAGATAGCAATAACGAAATGGAAATGTGAACATCAACTCGTCTCTGATCTTTTCAGATGAATTTTATCGATAAAATTTCTAACGAGATTAAAAAGATGTTATATGAATGACTTAAAAACCAAAATCGTTCGATTTCGCGTATTAACAGGAATTCTTTCGCACCTTCGTTAAACCGAAGGAATTCTCCATTGATAGAAAATCATAATTGTATATAAATGTAAATAAATCGAAAGCTATAATAATTATTAATGTGCTTTTTTCTTTCCTATTCAAATCAAATCTCAAAAATTGTATTCGAAGAGATTTCATGAAATTCGTTTCGTATCCCATATTGCTTTGAAGCTTTCGTGTTAGGTATTGATTGACAATAAACTGGTTTCCAATATGTTTTCGTTTTATCATTGATTACGTGATACGCTGGCCATAAAGTTGCAATCTGTGCCAAATGAAAATTCCTGCTGGAAATAGAAAGGGGTTTAATTCGTGTCTATATCCTGGAATTCGAATTAAATTGAGAACATTTAGCTGAAGCGCAGCAAAAAAAATGACGGTGTAGATTAACGAGGATTCATTTGTCGAGGTGAAAACGATCCTGGGAACAATTTCATCCGTCCCTTTAACCGGGACAAATTTCGAGTGTCGCGGGAAGGTTGTCAAAGCCACCTGCTGTAATTGCCAATTACATTGGCCGCTTTCACCTCCTGTCAAATGACAGTCTGCATTTTTCGCAATGTATCCAGCTGTTGCACGCTTTGCGAATCCACGATTATCCCAGATTAGAAACCACATTAAAAGAACGTGTATTAAGTTATTATAATTACGTCAACTTGCAATATAAACAAATTATGCACGAAATAAATTCTATAATCCTCGACAGATGAATCGAACGTCCTATTGAGATTTTCCTACCCAAGTTGAAGCATTGTCGTTACAGCATGAATTAATTGGACATGATGGCGTTGTGTCGCGCAAAATTGGCTCGAAGAAGAATCCGGTCTCGTTCTTGGAATCTAAAATCAAATCGATGGTCCAGTACTACGGAGGAATGTAATTCGATCGAGAGAAAAATCCAATAAACACATTCCTCGGTGGCGCGGCATATTAGCATAAAACGACTTTCTTCTTTTCAGCCTTCTGTCTGTGTTCCTGTGAATACGAATATTTCTGTTCGGTTGGATCATAAAAGAAACTGATTTATATTTGATGTTCTCGTCATGCGACATCGGAATATATTTACAATATCAAGCGATAGGGAAAAAATGTATAAATTAACGCAAAACGTACTTTAAATAATTGCATTCACATGTAAATCATAAGTTTACCATTTTTGTTCAATTAAGATGGTATCGTGGATACATAATTCCTACATTTTTGAGTGAAATGGATAATGTGGTAGTTAATTTCGAAGATAAAATCTGTTTATTAGAATACCAGTTTCTTACGTCTAACGTTTCAAGGTTTTGGAAATAAAATATTTCTCGCCATTCTGTAATCTATTAAAAGACTTTTGTGAAATATAAATACAAAATATAAAGGTTCACATAAAGCTATAAATTATTATATAACGCAATAAATATATAAAAATTACTTTAGATATCATTGTTTCCCTTTAAATTATGAGAATGTAACGTAATAGCGTTATTTCGATGAAATATAGATCGCACTTTTAATCGATATAAGATTTTGTCGTAGCATAACGAGTGATATTTCTGTAGCTAACAAAAAATATCATAACGCAATCGATGACGAACGACTGCAAACTATGAAAGTTCATGTTACAAATTGCAGTTCGTTTCTTTGGTGAATGGGTCATTCGAATAAATTAATCGAAATAATTTTCTGAGCTGTCACGCCTGTATCGTACATCGTGGGGCAAAAAATGGCGATATACGAGTGGAAATTTATCATAACGTCCAATAGTATAGAAAGTGCCGACTTCTTTCTATCGATTGAGATAAATGAGGCAGTTTGTCAACACAAAAAGCTTTCCTCGTAAGCATTGTATCCTAGTAAATGCGTGACGATAATTTCATGATTTCACATGTGATTTTCACGTAGTCATAATATACGGTGCAAATATCAGGCTATTTATCAAACAAAACTATTTTATTATTTTACGAATGAATTTGAAGACTCGTATTACTTAATACTGATAAAAATCACAAATGAGCAATACGACGACTGGAATATTTTAGAATTCATTTGCATAAGGCAGTATAAGAAACCGATTTCTAAAAATACGCATGATTTCCGTTAAAATATCGGTAGCTGTGTAGTGTAAAATATCAGAAGTTACGTTCTTACATTTCATATATAGCAAAGCTTATATATTCCTATATTTCAAATATTTTAGATCAAGATTTTTAATTTGAAACGAAAAATATTACAAATACCATGAATTGTTTCTGTCGTAAAAAATCGTATCGATACAAGATGGATAAGATTAGAAGCTCAATAAAGATGAAACGTTTTATTAAGCTTAATTTGCTATAATTATAAGTGCGTTGCATTAATTATTCATTTTTGATTAATAAATAACATTGAATAAAGTATTCATGCAACGTTAAAGTAAGCAGAATAAAGTCAACTGACGATGATAATCGGCTCTCGACATTCTCAGAGATTTTAATTAAATAATTGAGTCGAATGAAGTAACAAATATGAAAATGTTGATTTATGTCTCGAAAAATACGTTATTCTGAATTATAAAATACGACGTTATTAAATGGATAACGCTTCATTCGGATACATTGCAGCTATTCTGAATGGTAATACCTCTACAAAATGATTTGTTCCTGCAGACACTATTTGAAATAATATTCTATCGATACAGCGAATACATTCGTAACAATGCACAACAGTTCCCCTGAGAAGTTATCAATCTCTATCGATTCACATCCGCGCGAGCGTTCGTATTCTGAACAGAGGTTCTCGTTACCAGTACATGACGCGACGCACAATTGGAAATATTCCTGGATGTCATTTCTCAGGCACTACATTAAGTTTCAAAGGCATCAGGCGATCTCGCGAAGTCTAGGCAGAATCCTGCTCCCTAAACGCTAGCATACAGGCTAATCACCAGAGTGGCAAGTCGACGTGCATCTCTGATGAGATTCTCCTCTTTGGACTAGCACGAAGGACAACCTGTCGCGCAGGAAACTTCCGGGGGAGGCTTATGGCTCCTTTGTGCAAGACGTGGTGCAATTACACGCAATTGCTGGAGCTGTCATTTTCCAGTCCCCACCCCTTGCTCTTCTCGTTCATCTATCCCATTCCTCCGCCCTCTCCTCTTTATTCTCTGCTCTCTGTTTCCCTATACTCATCTGAAAAGATCCTTTGTAGGCGTTTTTATTGCCGTAAACCCACGTATCCTTTCTTCTCTCTCTCTCTCTCTCTCTCTCTCTATCCCCCTTTCTCTCCGTCTTTTTACTCGTCGGTGTCGAATTCATCCGGTTTTTTCCCTCCACCCCCGCCTCTTCATCTTAGAGATCTTCCGGAGGAGCGTCCCCGTAGATCAGAAGTTGAATCCTCGTTCGTCCTCATCGCTTCAATGCGATCCTTTTAATGGCATTACGCGTTTACGGCGCAGTAAGCTCTTTACTACGCTGCTCGCGGACCAACGTAGACGAGATTTAATGCAACACGCTCGATTTATGACTTCCTGAACGCGTACACGAGCTTCTGGCAAGACAACTTCCTGATCGTCTGCTCGTTGGATTATCCATGGAAAAGTTGGCCTTTTTGCATTGTCACGTGGATGGTAGACGTGGCTCGCGGTGCGCCGCTGATGGGTTACTCAGAGATGCATCGATGTTACCTGGGGAAAGTTTCTTGTTAAAAAGTTTTCTTGTTAGTGCTTTTCTTACTCTAAGTCTCCCATGTGGCTCCGCTCCGCGTCACGTTATTATTCATTTACACTTTCGTTCTTTTCAATTCCATTCTCTCTCTTATTACGTTTATTTTACATTATCACGATGACTCTTCGAACTGATGACGAATGGCTCGTGGTATATACGAGTTTCGCAGAAGACAGTTATAGATACTATGGATGTCTTGTGATGTCAGTGTCTGTTTTTTAAATAAGATTACCGAAGCGATCGAAGTAACTTTACTATTCTTCTACGAATAAGTTATTTTATCTTCGAAGGAATATTCAGAGAAACATCTGGTTCATAGTACACGCTATTTTCATCGTTGGTCCATAACATTCCGCTCTACACCTGCACAATGTTACTGTACGTACAATGACGTGCATACGTATAAACTATGTTACTTCCAGCGCATCATCCATATTTATCTAACATGTACAGTTTGCTGTAGAACAAAACATATTCCTATTTACGGAGCGCATATATTATTATTTCTATTTTACTTTCTATTTATATTGTACAAACACAATTTAAGATATTTATGCATCATGTTATAGAAGATCAAACATAAATATTGCTTACATTGCAATTGAATGAATAATTAAATTTCGTATGGTTATATCGATATTTTATATCCTAATATGTGCAATTTTCTCAAATTATTAAAAATTCTATGACAATGGATAACAGATAAACTGCAGATAATTCCATTTCTCATAGTCTTACGATACTTGAGAAAATAATCTCTTGCCTAAAGCGAATTTAAAAATAGTATTAAATATTATATCTAACATCATTAAATATTACCCATGTATAATCAATTACTTAAATAATTAGTCGAATATAAATATTTATAAAGATTACGTTATTATAAATAAGGTAATTAAATTAATCCGATATAAGATAATCAAATAGAACTTCTGTACTACACATACTTAAAAATTTCTACGTCAAATATATAATTTCTATATTCTATCCATTAAAAGTCGATTATCTTCCATTCTTTCGTTTATACGATATCGATCCATCGTTCTTAAACTTTAGCCATGGTGAAAAGCTAGAAGTTGATAGAACTCTGCGACGGCTTATCGGCGTCACGTGTTCATCTTGGTAACGAATTCGTCGAAGAATCACGAAGTCAATTTTACCTCGAATCGGCGATTTTCCGCCTAACTTCCGGCGCTTCCGTGCTCCGTTTTTCTCCGCTAGCGGCATCGTTTCCCGTGTCGAGGAAACATTAGAACTGATCGTTGTTCACTTTGATTTCGTAAATGCCGAGATCGGAATTCTAATCCGGCCAGCAGCAGCACAGCAGAAACGATGAAAATAAAAATCGACGTGCCGTTTGACCAGCTCGCCGGATTCGAATTTCCATTGTTCGCGAAACCATTGAGGAATCGTTGAAAGTCGGAGAAACGGGGCCAGCCAGTCAGCCAGGCACAGATGCAGCTTCGTAGACAGGTTTCCCAATGGCAGACAGTCGCGATCCTCGTCGTGGTCGTCGTGGTCGTCGTTTGCCGTCGTTGACGACGTCGTCTGTGGCCGGTGATATAGGTCGACCGTACCATGTAGCGAGGTGGCTGTTCTCATTAAACACCTCCAGGCTGCGTTCAATGAGCGCGGAGATTGCCATCTTTTGCACACCCACTGTCGAGTCTACTCCTCCTCTTCCAATTTTCCCTCCCTCCAGGAGTCCTCCATGAACCTCTCTTGCAGTCTTTCAGTATCTTCATTAGCGTGACTACGTAGTTGCACGCTGTTCCGTGGACGTACACGTGTTTCGACGCTACTTCAACCGTATCCACATTACCGTCTTCACATTTTTGCTTATGTACCATTGTTCACCTTGCTCTTCGTATATCTGCCTCCGCAAGTTTTTTGGCGCTTCTCCGTCCGTTCACCTTGGCGACGTTGTTTCAGGGGAGCTCCGGAGGGTAATCTTGTGTTACCAGTTTCGCGTATCGATCATTATAACTTTTATTTTTGGGCAATAAACACGTTAAATCTCGACAAATACGTGCACCATCTGTGCAGTTTATTCTGTGAAATAAACGCAATATGTGCTTTATTTTTGAAAGTAATTGATACTTCGATTTCATTTTATTTAGGTAATTGGTGTAGGAAAAAATGTAATGTACCGTTTTTCACAAATATGTGTGTAAAAATTAGATAAACTTAAATAATTGATATTATTAAAACCTCTGAGAATTATTATCTCATAATACGTTATTTAAATTGTTACAGTACTGGAAAAATGTACAAATGAAATCGCAAATTGTAAGCTTACGAATAAAACGTTACGTGATAATACATAAATTGTTGCCTGTTTAAAATTCTCTTTGTAATTTGCATACACGTATTTTGTTCGTTGTAATTGTAATAATGTTCGATTTAATCGCCTTGCTGTGTACTTATTTGTTTAACGATATTGCACGAATCGTAAAGAAAATAACTTAACCGTTATATTTTCATTTATTTATAACAAATATAAATCGAGAAGCGAGAGAAATTGTGCACATACTTCAAAAATATGATGACAACATTTAAGACGAAATAGTTTGACTTTGTAGGTATAAAAGATCATGCATTTTTCAATTCTTACTTCCAGATGAGTAGCTTTTAATCGCTAATGAGTTTAGAATCATAGATTTTTCCGACTCATAGCTTAGAAATGAAACAATACGAAGGCGAAGAAGTTCTCAAATACGTAAGAGTACAGTTTCGATAATTATTAGGAACGTCAATTTTCTTATTACACATCTGATTAGAAAATATCAACTTTAATATAGATATATTCTTAAGCGACAAAATCATTCCAGAATCTATAACTTTGCAGTGACTTACGTCTTATGAAAAATTAACCGGAATCTAAGTACATGTACGAAAAGTAAACCTGTTATTTCGGATGAAATATTTTTATTTCTCTAGTTTCTATTAGTCTTTGTGCAAACGGCTACTTTCCATCTACTTAACGAATCACGATTTTCCTACGTACAATGAGTATGTATTTACTACCTATACATACATAGTTAACACGTTTAGGGCGGAGTCGATAAATATCGAGAAGGAGGGAACGCTTCAGTGACGACGACGATACACGCATCGTCATTACTTTTTTAATAATATTACTCGACGATCTAGCGCGTGTTCTAGTCATTTCCCTAAGGAAAATCAAGTAAACAAGATTTTTCTACATTTTTTCATCGCGAAAGATAGAGATCGTAGAACGTTTGCTCGTCGATCGTCTTGAACATACGCATACACGAATGATTTGTAAAATAGATTTTCTAAATGAAAAATCAATTCTCAAACATTCTGCGGTTTTGATTTATTCCTACGTAAGAACTCACCTTTTGCTCGTTTACGCACTTGAGTCCATCGTATCCTGTATTTCTCATAAATTTATACACATTCAGAGAGAATCTTTCCCGTTTTCCTCTCGTTTGATACGTTATACACATCCCTATACGTACACCTCATAGATGGTCCACGTATGTTTCGACGGCGTTTCAGAGGCATCGGCGCGCATCGACACATATCCAAGCAATCTCGCACATTTGGAAGGAGTGGTGCGTACAGTGTCGCACACCTGCACAAGCATCCCCGAACGAAGTCGCATCTATGCGATCTCCAAGCACGGTTTAAGACGGCAGTCTGCCGGTGCCCTGGCATTCCCGCGGGTCGTTGAACTTCGTGATCATGTTGGAAGCCTGTGTGCGAATATCTCCTCCCTTCCGTCTTCCTTTCTTCAACGAACACGAATCCCAGCCGCGTGTATCTGTACACAACGCGGCCATAAGAAGATCGAAAATGCATGCCGAGGGAGCGGCGCGGCGCGGCGTGTCGGTATCAAGAGATGCAGATGTCGGTGTTTTAGCGCTTAGGAGCGCCCCACGAAGGGTACCGTAGGATTTCAAGCTATATGACACCTTATGCTCGTTTTACGAGCCGAGCTGATTTAAGAAGTTACTCTCTTGCATAACCACCGATTACCTTCCTGCTCTTTACAACCGTTTGACCTGCCACTTTGATAACAGCGTCGATTAACCGGCCAACTTAGACCGATAATTAACGTTCGAATCGATATCTCGGTAATTCGGACGATTAAATCGATTCAACCGGTACAATTGATGAATTTCCTGGTTTTAGTCGATTTTTCCCGTTCACGTTGGCCCCGCCGTAAGATACTCGACACACCGTTAAAACATCTGTTTGCGCACGCCTTTGTATCGTACGTTTTATCTCCGATCGTGAAAGCAGATACTTCATTGTTTCATGCGTCCGTTCCATGTAACGTTAATATGAGAAGTTTATGAGCTGTATCAGTGTCGCACATACCGCGTTACTGTGTAATGTAAAAGTGAATTCTCTTCCAAACGCAAGGTTGCAAACGCGTGTCAGAACAATGGCCGACAGCGAGTTAATTGCGAAATTGTAATTTGTTTTCTTTCTAAAGAAGGAAGTTTTACGACTCGTGTTGTCAGCTTATTCTTGAATGCTTGAAATAAAAAATTTATTACAAGTTACAGGCGTTTGCTAGGCTTTACCCTTACCGTGATAAAATTAACGTGCATCGTGGAATTAAAATACGGAAAAGAATAGGCGCATGGCGTGTAGTATAATACGTGGTCCTTTGGAATTACGCGCAGAACATTTATTTGCAGCAAAAGGTTTTCGCTACAGGTATTCAATTATTCAAGTGGTGCCAGTTACGTGTTTTACCTTGTGTAACAGAATCTCTCCTTAAAGAATACAGGACACTTTATCGAAAAGCGTTAAATGCCGAGTTAAAAGTACCACCGAAATTATTTCTACGCCAAATTATAAAAATGATACGACGCAACCATACGCCGATGTGCTTATCAAATACAAGTGGCAATTTACACGCTGTCCCACCAGAAATGTTCGATAGAGTTATATTGCTAAGATAATGAGACCGAACGTTTAACAAGATAGTTTAACCGCGTACAAGTAATTAACATGTTCAACCGGGTGTTCCTTAAATGCCACTAATGACACACGAGTTTTACCTTGATTGTTATACTAGGAAACACATTTTCGTGGCTATGTAGGTGTAAATCAATGATCGTGATCCACAGAGGGTAAAAGCTTCGGCGTCGTGTTTTTTCTGTTTCAACTGGAAGGAAACGTTTAGAATGACTGTCTCTGAATGGTTTCTGACTTCACTGTTGAGTTGTCGAGCGTGTAACGATCCCTGTAATGATCAGTCGAGTTGATGATGCATTTAGTTCCCGGAAATCAATCTCGATTCGAGCAAGATTGAAACTGGATTTTGTCTCCACTTCTCTCTCGTCCTCTCTCTCTCTCTTTTTTATTATTGTCTGATCGAAACGTTTTTATATGCACGAATAAATAAATTGAAAAAAGGAATCGATCGAAGCGAGCTTTTCAATGCTTCTAGCAGTGATACAGTGTATCATAGTCCATTTTGTGTCGCACGCTATCGAAATGCTCATGGTCAAAAGAGCAGAAATGTTCTAAAAGAATATAATTTAAACGTAAACGACCTACAATGAATGTAAAATTGAAATTGTTTAATTCTTGAGTTATAGATCAAACGGAAAAGATTCCTCTAAAACGAGAAAAAGATTGCTATGATTGATTCAAACATGACATCGCCGATCTCTCGCTGGATCACGGATTGTATTGCTGATTTCAATATCTAAACTGTCTGTGATATTTGTGATAAATAATTAAAATTTACTGCCTATTTTAATTGCGTTCCATTTACTACTAACAATTTCATGGATTAATTTTGTTGCTACGAGCTCACCACTTTTGTTTCCATGCTTTTATTCGAGTACTTTTGTTTTTAGAATGCAACAATTCAGCGTGTTACGGAATTACTTTTTCTTCGGTTTTTATATACGGCAGAGTATTTAATGTTTTACTATAAATACAGGAAATACTTTTATACGGTGATAAGCGAACATGTAACGTTGATACAACAAAATCATTGACGAGTGGGGTGTAAACATTACTTTCATTTTCCAGTTTAAACGACTATCCTACGTACAACATATAAACCTTAACTGGCCAAAATCCAAAAGCAAAAAGCCAAAAATTGGCTTATTAATTGGCAAAAGCCAAAAAGAATAGAATACGCTGTAGACAGGAATAAAAAGAAGAAAGGAACAAAATAACAAACTTGCGTGATAATTTAATCTTTGATATCTAATAGACGTGGTTTTCCAATATATATCAAGATATTTGTTATTACTTTTTTTTAACGCTTTCACATTGACGTTCCTAGCGTTGACATAGGAAGTCTTTTCGATTTGTCGCGGAGGAAATTGCAGCTTTACACGATTTCCTCAACGGAACAAGTTATTCGAGCGATCGCTCTAACTCCTTGCTGGCGAAATTCAAACGGAATCGCTACTTTTTGGAACATATTCCTCGTGATTTCCCGGCACACACGTCACACGAATATGGCGTCGATCGAATGGCAATACGAAACGGCTTATCTCCTCTGTCGCTCTTTTTATTACTCTCTCGGGTTCACTTTCACGGAGGATCCCGACAGCCAGGCTGAGGATAGACTCTCTCTCTGCGACTAGTCCCCCTCTTTTTTATTCAACCTGCTGTTATTTCACCGTTTACGAGTTGCCTCGGTTTGCAAGATGCAAAAATCTCCCGTCAGGTTTCTTGATCCGGATTAACATGGAAAGCAGCTAACGGTATCAAACGTTTTTACACGAGACGAGACTTCGGTTATTTCGTTGTGACGTCGACGAGAACGAGCAGCATCGCGACGCGCGTCGTCTTCTGCTTAGTGACGCGGAATAGCGTCTATCTCGATGAAACCTTCTCCGAATTTTTGCTCTACCTCTCACATTGTACTCGCCTTGTCGCGAAGCTTAATAACCTTTTTCCGAGTCGTAGATGCTTCCCTTACGAGTAAGGAATTTCTCTGTCTTTCCGACGAAAAAAGTTCGAAAAGAAAGAAAGCGATATCGATTTACCGACGCCTTTATTGAGTTAAACAATTCTTAATTCTGTGTTACGTTCTTCTCGTTGTTTCAGACTCGATCGTATTGTTTCTTGGTAACAGGTTTCTCAAGTTTGAGAATAGAACCTTTTTCGATACATACGATGTTCCATTGCCAATACGTTTGTCGAAAATTATTAAATGTTCTTTTATTTGTCGAAACAAGAGCGAGATTATGACTGTAGCAGGGTTAAGGTGACTGCGTGAAAATTAGAAAGAATGTATATAGTAGTTAATATTGTAAATAATTTTTAGTTTCATAATATTGCAAATGATTAAGATTATTGTCATAAGTAGAATACGTTTAAAATGAACTACTTTTAGTACAAATGAATTTGTCCATACGTAACTCTTCATATTCATTAAATAATAAAATCAGCACTCAAAATAAACGTTTATCCTTACGCAATAATTATTACGAAATTGTTAATTTAACTAAAAAAAATATTACAAAACATAAAACTAAAAATGTGAATGTACAATACAAATATCATAATGATGTACAAGCGAATATGGTGCGATTACGATGTATATAGAAATAATTGACATTTCAACACAGCGATGAGAAATTTTCTGTACAATCATGCCAGTTGCTATGCGTATAGTATATAATCAAACATTTTTTCAACATTTACCGTACTACTGCAAACATGTCAGGCCTTTCAATAAACATTTTCTTATAAATCGAGTGAAAGCAACGAACAGTGATTAATAAAGTGATATTCAAGGTTTTTGCATTACGGACATAACTTGCCAATGAAGAGTCACTGCAGTAGGAAAAGAAACTGGAGATGAAGGAAGAAGTAGAAGCTGACGCGGATGAAACGTAGAAGAGCGTATATTAACGAGATGAGAAAGTGGATTACGGCAGTTAGGAAAAACGACGAAAATTCGTTGGTGAGTTGGAGATGCCGAGGTAAAACGGGATTGCCGGAGTGCAGCTAAGAAATAAGATGATTCTTCAAATGTTCGTTTATATTCACCGGTTTGGTTATATTCCCTGTAGAGACGAAATAAACTAACAGCAAGCCAAATACGATATATATCTATATACATACACGCATACTATAGATAGAAAATGTTCGTATCGTTGCAGGCACGCGAGGATAAAATATCAGAGTTTCTGCATTCAATTTTATACTTTATCATTTTTATGTTTAATATTCTGATGATCGTATTACAAAGTTACGCAAGGTATTTTCTAACGTAAATGAGGGTAATACAAACTGTTTTCTAGTTCGTATTTTACTATAAACCGTTACGTATAACGTCCTAAGAGAGGCAAAAGCACAATCTTTGATACAAAAAATAGACAACGAAATATAGATGGGAAATATTAGCAATTAAAAAGAAATAAAAATTATTTCGTTTGTAATCTATGTTTATATATGAATATATATAAGTGCATATTGAAATGACTACACTTGAAGGAAACGAAACATTTAACTTCTACCCTTGAAACACGAGCAATCGAGTGTTTTGCTTATTGAGCTCGATATTCATTCGTTTATTGTCACGTTAACTTTTGGTATCGTTTATTTATCATTCAGGAAAGATGTTAAGAATGAAATCTGTTATGTCTGAGTAGATAATATTTATCTATTCGCTCAATTTCTGATTTTTAATATTTCAATATTTTTTAATATCTACTTAACTACTATGGAGCATACGTGAAACGTTTCCTATGAATCACCATGTTTCACATTAATGGTTGATAAGAAAACATCATTCAACAGGGAATAACTGTTTAGTTATCTTGGCTACTATTCAAGTACAGCATAAATCTACATGCTGGCAGGGAGAAATGTATATGAAAAGTGAAGAAGTGTACAGCGGTATCGAGTTGGGAACGATAAAAAAAGGAAAAGAAGGAAAGAGAACGAAACTGAAAACTGGAACGTGAGAGTTAATACATGTGTTCTACGTAGTATGCGACACTATTCTTCCATGAAACTTCTAGGAACATCGATTCGTACTTCTGAAAGAACTTCTTTACTACTTTATTTAAAAACTCCATTCCTTCCAAACATGATATAACTTTCATACAAATGTATTTTTAAAGTTTATCAAATATCAGTGCACTGTATCGTTTTTAATTTTATATTTACAGATGTACTCTAAATATTGGATGTTGCTTGTAAATTAAAGGGAATACTTGAAGCGCGAAGCTTCTGTACGTTGTGCGATACACGTACACGTATATGGCGTGTATAATCTGTTAAAGATCTTATAGTGTAAAATTACATTGTGCCTTTAAACTTATGAAAAAAGAATAAGGAACAACAACTCATAAAACATATGTTTAGAGAAAATTGCCAAAAAAGTTCTACTACAAGCATATGCCATGTAGCTACAGTTATATAAAACCGTCTAATGACTAAGTTTTGTTATTGCATGCGATATTTTTGCATCTTGATAGATGCTTATCCATTTATAGTTATGATAGCTTATTTATATAAAACAATATTATCAGGCCGGCTATTTAATAATCGTCATTAATTTTCATAATCATAAAACACATGCTACGCTCTTCAAATTGGATATGCAAATCTAACCCGATTTATATTTTATAGAATATCGAGAATATTTTATAGAATATCTCATGAACTGAGCTTATCCGACACAAAGTTCATATTTGCATTAACGATGCATGCAGTTTACGTTGTTGAAAGCCAATAAGTTAAACATCGTATCAGTGTGAAAGCCGTAAGTATACGTACGGGATATGAACCCGTATGTTTCAAAATTATACGTTTACGATATTCGACGATTCTTTCTCCTAAACGTTATACAGTTTTTCATGTACGTGTAGTCTTTTCTCGATGTAATCCAAAGGTACATACGGAGTTCCCATTATCAAGTATACGATCGAATTCGTATTATTAAATATATCCACGGAATTATTAAACAAAAGTAATGCATAAACACAAAGAAACTTTTCTTTAAACGATTATGACTCCTCGCAACGATTAAAATGTAAACGATAGCAGAATTATTCAGCCATATAGAACTGCGATAAAACGACGATTTTGGTAGAAGAAGATACAGATAGAACTTAACGTGAAATCACACAAAACCTTCGCGTCGTAGACTCGCAATAGCCTGAGCGTGACAGTTAAACTGGCGGATAAGACGCGTTAAGAGGAATTAGAGTCGATGTGATACACCGTAAATCGAGCGTACGAGGGTCGAGACAAAGTTACCGGAAAAGGAAAGTGAAAGGGCCGCGTAAAGAGAGCTGACCTCTTAGATTCAGGCTGTTCGCGTTCCCGGGGCTGTCTTTACTAGCTACAATAAAGAATAGCCCTGCAATATTGCTCCTCGTCATTGGAATTCATATATTCTCGTGAAAGACCCTCCTCCATATTAGAGTCCTAAATTCTCGAGAGGATACTTTGCTGCTGAGGCTTCTCTACCAGAGTATATTATACTGGACTCCTGGAAACTCTTTAATTAGTAAAAGAGGATGAAATGGGGGAAAGATAGATAAAGAAGGGAAAAGAAAGAGTGACGAGGGGAAACGAAATTATTAGTGTACACACGGAATGCACCGGTTCGTCGGTAAAAATCTGAATTAGGTCCAATTACGCGCGTTTTGCTTGATGGTTGGATAATGGATCGTTAGGTAGATTGGTTAAATAGCCGCGGATGGCCACCAAATCGATTTCATTTGCCGCGGAAAAGTTTCCGCCGATGCGATGCAACCATTTCTACACCGCACTCAGTGTAATTAACATGGATGTATTGGGATTTGTGCGAGCTGGATAATGTGGCACATTGCAACAGCCGATTTCCGAATATTCTGAATGCTACTAGATGCGTATGTTATACTACGTGTATGTCATACATTGAGGCTACACATTGTTCGCGTGACACAAATATTCAGTATACGTAAATGTGAAGTTTGTAACGATAGTTTGTACTAAATATTCTCTTCCATTTTCGCTAAATATGCAGCAGAATTTCGTCTCGATTGCCGGAACCATTATCAATTTTCTCAATAATTAAGTAACTGGTGTTGATTAAATACAAAACTGTTATATTATTTATTCGATTATTTTATTTATTTTATGTAACGGATATTTATCCTCCGCTTTTAACGATTAATCATCATTACGGTAATTTTCCAAATTGCAAATTCTATTTAATAAATATTTTAAAAGATAGGAATTATAAGTAATTATAAGTAAATCAATTATAATGCCACATGTATAATAACATATACTTATTGCAAATAATAATATAAGAATAATAATAAAATCAGAAATATTTAAAAATCGTTGATATAAAGCACTTAAACATGTTTCGCAACAGTCGCTCGTTATTTTACTACACAGCTACTCGAAGTGCGTTCATTTTGAAACACTCCGTAATTGTTCTCCCCATCAACGTGACATTCACGATAAAATTCCTGTTCGTACGATGATCGATCATTAAACCTTCTATTATTGTGACAAACATATGTTATATATACATAATTGTACAATGGTTACATTACAAAAACATCTTGTATTGTATCATTTGACATTTCTAAACATATATGTATGGATACATAAAAAGAAAAACAAAAAACAGGAAACCATTCTACAATCTATTTATTTATTTCTTTTTACTTTGGTATCGTTAGTTTGAGAGCTCAAGGAATATATTAATAGTTGAAAATATACGAACATAATAAATACATATAATTACATGAAGACAATTATAAACGTTATTAACATACGTATACTATACTTTCAAAGTATTCATCATTTCATGGCCAACGTTAAAAAAGGAGATATAAATCAGAAATCTAATTGGTGTTTTATAGAAATCACTTAGAAAAACATTTAGATAATATCGAGACGAATCGGACAAAAGTTTCGACTAACGTTTATAACGTTTCGGTATTGCAATTCCCTCGAGGACAAAGGCAAGTGGAAAACACTGGCATTTTTAGAGAAATGTCGGAGCTTCCAGGCTGCCGTGTCCGACCTCGTTGTTCATTGCGAGCGAGCTCGAGCACCACCGGATATTTACAGTCTGCAGTCTACTCGCTGTTCCTACTTTAATATCCTGTCATTGCCTCTGACAAACGTGAAAGGTGGAACAGGAGATGAGCGGAGGACAGCGAAGTAGATAGAAAGCGAAAAAAGGAGTTTGTTTAGATAGCTTGAAAATCGCTCGATTGCGAACTTCTGCTAAAACTATGCTGTATTCTCAACGATTGACCTTGTCTGTCTTGCGACTGTTCTCCGTGTTACGCGTTTCTAGGACGAGAAACGTTGTTATTTTACGTACCTGTTGATATCGAAAGCAGCGTTAGTATTTTCAGTGTTGTGAAAATAATCCAACTACAAGGACGATAAAGTAGTCTGTCAGTTTCATTTGCCATGGTTTGGATGTGTTGTACGATTTTTTATAATAACATTTCCGTGTGTCTGCAACTGAGCATGTGTTTGATATTTCAACAAACTTTGTTGGCAACAAAGTTATGGATGCATTTAAGTAATTTTTTCTACCAAGAGACAAAGTTTGAGATTTTTAGAACGAAAAATTTGATACTTGCTTAGTATACTTAATATACTCTTATTGTTTTTTATTTGAAACATTATTTGAAGCTGCAAATAAATATTTCTTGGGCCTAGTCTGATAGAACGTGGATATGAACATACGAATAACGCGCGAATTCAATATATATTTAAATTGATTAAATTCTCACATATTGTACTATACTACCTACATAATATATAGAGGCCACACAGGAAAGATATAGCAAGTACATCTTTCTTTATTTTCTGACTTCACGACACTTGGTGATTAAAAGGATTGTATCTGAATATAAAATAGTCGAAGAAGGCAATAAATTGGCAAATTCAAAGATATAAGATTTTTATAGGCAGACGATAAATCTACAATGTCTTGTAAGGTGCGAATAACATTATTTTAACTGTTAGTTTAACTTTATGAATCCGCGTACCGTTGTGTGCACGTGCACGTACGCATAACTGCATTGTGCAGAACAAATTGTAAAATGGGAAGATTGAAAATTTAAAAATATTTTAACTTATCGTTTCAAGCTATTAGCAATTTAAAGAGAAAATTTGAATAAGTATACTATAGCGAAAATTACTTACAATTTATATTTTTCTGATAGCGAAACCATATGGAACAAGAATGTAACAAGTTTAATCGCTTTCATGACGTATGAAAGTTACACGAACGTACATATACATAACTGGTATTCGAATAATCGATTGGCCAACAGGTGTTTCACTCATCGATAACCCCATCGATACCATCGATAACTTTCAAACATCGATACATTTTTCTTCGACCGTTTCGAAATGTACTTGACAGTTGAAAGAAATTGCACAATCAACTTCTCGAAATTATTACCAACGTCGCAAACAAATACATATACATATACAAGTACGTACTTGCATAATTTCCAATCATTCGATTCATTTTTTTTCCATCTGGACGTTTTTATAGTTTTCTTAAAACTACGACATAAAGCCGGACACAGGTGTTAAAATTCTCTCTGATGAATACGTAATCGCAGACTATGGCGACAAGGATCGCTTTCGTTGTAAGCTGTTTGATTTACAAGCAAAAGGACAAACAGAGACAGAGAAGCAGACTTTGTACAGAATTTATGACGTAAAATGTTGAACAATTTTTGCAAAATTTTTATGAAATCAGTTTAACTTGCATGTATTTGCTATCCATAAAGATTAATTGCAAATCTGGTGGCGTATTTAAGGTGTATACCAAACTAGATAAAGATCGAACAAGATCCTTGCACGCATTCATTTTGCGAATGCTCCTCATGCACGAGATTATGTGATGATACTCGGGTAAAACAAGTCGCTTTCTATTCATGTTCGTATCATGTTACTAAATCTAGAAATGCGTGTATACACATGAGCGTGGAAATTGACGAAAATTACAAAAACATCATTGAAGGAAATACGAATATGAAAAACGCGTTGTAATTGTAATTTTCACTGAAGTTCGTTACTCTTCGCGTGGAAAGTAAGTAGCAGATACAATGAAACATCTTATTAAAAAGGGTATAATCAAACTTTTTCTTCAAAATATAGCTGTTTCTAATATCTTTTCTTAATATCTTTTCTTCATATCGATCATTCTACCGCAGCATGGTTCCACATAAATTTTGTAACTTCATGTAGTCGTACCTGCCAAAGTCAACTTTGAAGAAGCTACTTTTTCAATATTTGTCGTGGTATAAACTGACTGTGGATCCGAAGAACGCGTCGATTCTCAATATTATCCTTGTCAATTTAAATCAGTGGCAATATCGTATTACATACAATTTCGTTTCCCTCATAGGACAAAGTCGTAAGAAAAGGGAATTATGATTTGTTAATTATTACACTCGAACTTTTGTATCCTACTTCTATCTTCCTGCATTGATTATGCAAACGCTCGATGAACACAGCTCTGATTACACAGTTCATTCCATGAATGAAGAAATTATTAAATTATAGATGCAGAACCTTAGCCACACGGTTATGTATATGCTACAAGTTTTCTCAACAGTACGATGTTCCTCCTACGTATTCGCATTTAAATCTCTACGATCAAGATATTATCGTTCATCTGCATGCGTCTCATTGCATCCAGACAAATATATAAAAGTGCCATTCTCATTTGCGAATCGGTATACGCAAGCCGGAATACCAATGCAAAGAAGAAAGAATGGAGGAAAGAAATAGGAATGGATACAATACGGAGTGATAGATACGTATGCGTAAATAAGCACACGATACACACCTGTGTGTGTGTGTGTGTGGATTCGCGAGGCGTACACAAACAAACATAGCGTCCGTATGTGGAGATACGAGAGGAGCCATCAGAAGGTCCTAGAGGAAGGCCGAAGGTCTTACTGGCAGAATAGAGATCGGGACGCGATGTCTGTGTCCGCTGTCTCTGTCCGTCTCGATGCTGGTCTTCTCGTTCTTCTACTCCGCTGCTGGACACGAGCCCATCCTTTGAAAGTATCTCCAAGTATCCTGAATATTACGGTGAAACTCGCTCGTCTTCGGTGTAGCTTTCTTCCCCTCGCTCGCGTACTCGCTTTTCTTCCGGGATTCTTACTTTCCTGTCGAGGGATGGACTTCGGTCTGTGACGAGAAACTTGGGCATAATGTTATTCAGAATAGTTGCGATGAAAGTCAAAGAGATCGTGGAATATTTGGCCAAGTGTAGTTTCGATAAAAATGATTAGACGATAAGCGTTTCTCGTGGTTATTGGAAACGTTATTGATACCTCGTTGTAGAGAAGCCGTTATTTATGATAGCGAGGTTTTGTCGCCCCGATTGCTTTCAGATGGGCATTTTGTCATGCAGATTCGTCCGTTAGGAAATCTACACGTGCTATTTATGGGCCACGTTATTCAACGAATTCTTACGTACGATGCTATAAAATTGATATTATGCGATGTTGAAGGTTTACGATTCAAAATGAAGAAGAAGAAATGAAAAATGAAATGAAGAAATGCAAGTTGGTCCCTTCGTTGTTCCGTATATTTGCTTTATCTTATTACTCAACAGATTTAATAGAATTATAAATTTGAATTGATTATTTTGGTTTCATTTATTAATTGACCCATTATTTATATATCAGTAGGATAGTTATTATTATCATTTTTTGTTATTTGTCTTTTTCCTAGAGATACACATTCTAAGTTAATTAACGGTAATTATTTACATCAAGGCGAATACCTCGCCAATTTTCATGAGGTTGAAATATATTGTCAAGGTCGTCATTCTGAACAACTTTTCTCTGTAAATGTTACCGCAGTTCGGCCTTCGTTTCCGAGATATTCGCAAAACACTTCAATTAACTTTAGTTTCCATTATACTTAATTCCGGCATACAGATGGCCGCTTTTTCTTTATATAACTCAAATTAAACTTAACTGGTTAGTTCCAGTCATCTTTAATATAAATGAAAAAAGATAAATCAATGGATTATAGGTTGGGTTAGATTAATATCCGGCCGCGCGTCGCATCGTGAGGCGGCTGGTCATGCTACCATAACTTTATTTTTATTTCATTCGATTTTACAGGTATATCGCAAATTCGATTACCAACATTTACATACGCATTATTATTTATATGTGCCATCAAACATACGTTCGTGTATAGTTCAGAAACTCAATCGTTACGTTGCGCGTAAGGCAAACCTATACATTCTGTGTACGTCGTTTTGATGACTCGAAGAGCAAAAAGAAGCAAACATTCCATATATCAGTAGATTCATCGAAGATTATTTTATGCTAGCATTGCCTAATGGCGACCTGATACTCCTTAGGATAAAGGACGTAACCAATTACTTTCTCTTTTTTACCTCTCACAATGTTAAAAATGGTTGTATCTTTCTTTGAGATTGGACTATACATATAAACACGCGGTTGCCTACGCCAGAATAAAGCGTATGATAGTCGCAATCTAAGTTCTGTTGAAGATTTCGTGAATATCTCAAAAACTGAGTCTCAGTTACGGTAATATTTATGGGGAAAAGTTGTCCAGAATGATAAGTTATTTCAAGGTGATCAAAGTCGGCGAGGTGTGCATTGATGTAAATAATAACACCATTTACTATTAGCAATTTAGATACATAAATATGTGTATGAAGTACTCTGTTTGTTTACAAAAATAAGGATCAAAGTAAATAGAGAGAGATATGGAAGAAAATAGGAAGAAGATATGGGGAAGGCTGATGCCTAGCAGTATACATTTGCAGTATTTATGTTTGTACTATGTTAGAATAATACGTATATAATTATCATTACAAAACTACGTGATAAACATAATATAAAGTCGAATACAGCTAGTAAGAAGCATGTAAGATGTTAAATCATTGGAAAGTTAAATAATCCATGGTTAAGAAGTAACCATGGATTAAGGGCGTGTATTTTATTTGAGTTTAAATGGTAAATAATATCTCGTAGAAATGTGAATTTCTTGTTGAAATCACGCGATACACTAGCCACACCTTCCTCTCTTTTCAACTAAGTAAAACAGTTTGAATTATGGTGGTATTATATAACTCCGCATATAGAGGACCAGCAGACGTTCGTTTTAACGTAATCATAGAAAATGTAGCCGTTTTATCTGGGATTTAGTATTCCGTCTCCATCAAACGGCGGCTCGACGGCAGCTTTGAGAAAAATCGTGGAAACGTTTACACGTCCGGTCTTCCGAAAAATCATTCTGTGAATCGGGATGTGTGTAGCTTAGTGAACGGAAACGTTTGACTCACGGAGTTGCTGTATTCAAAGAGCCAGCGCTCTTTTGCAGCGTTTCGTAAAAGCAGTTAATCTCGTAATCGTCTTTTATTTATATCAATTTATATATATATATATATATCGGTATTTCGCATGTCTTGATTAAACTTTTGCATAAATTAATGAAATCGGATATTACAACGAAGAGCAAGATGAAACAAAGTATCATGTATTGTAGGTACATTTATAGGTACAGAAATATCGTTAAAGTTTATCTAATGTTGAGTTAATAAAGTTAATTCGATATAAATTCAATAGAAATCTTCACACATGTAGATAAGTGCACTTAATTTTGAATTTGTTTACAAGGTTGTTTATCAGATTCCATATAGTCTTATTAATAAACAAAGGATTGACTAAAGTTCACGTATAGTAAATATAGTAACATAGCTGAGTAATGTAATTTTATCCTTAATTATATTTAGATGAAAAAATATGGAATTTATAGCGTTCCTGTAAAGAACTAGTGCGTAAGAGATGATAAATAAAGAAAATGTTGAATATGTCCAATGGAAAAAAAGAGGGAGATGTTATAGTCGATAATCGCAAAATTATGTGTTTCCAAAGCTGTGTTCAGGTATGTAGAATACCTATATAAGTTGGATAAACTGTTCAAAATTATACGTACGAATCCACTTGATCGTTTAATGTCCTGCAATGCTACAAGAATGTTAAAGATTTACGAAATATCGTAGCTCTTTATGTTTCAGCATAAATTGTGAATGTTTGCTCGATTTTTAATCTAATTACCTATGTATGTGTCATATTATCGTACTCGACCGTAAAATGTAAAGACGTATATTAAATAAAATCGTTTAAAGTTCTGAAATTCTTTAAAATTAGATACGTATATTATTATAAAACACGTACAAAATGGCATTTAGATAATTTTTTAATTTCAATAATTACATACTTAATCAAATAATTGTAAATTAAATATTTAAAAAAATGGACATTAATAGAAAAAAATTATAATTCCATAAATTCGTGCGTATCTTCATCTATAATATAATTATTAAATATATAAAATATAATGTAATATAATAGAAGAAGAAAAAGATACGAATTAAAGCACGTTTCAATCTATAATGTATTTTGCAATATTGACGATAGAATCGGCAATATAGTTTCTTAGTATATCTTTATATTAAGAATATTAATGATTTACATAGTATCTTATGAATTACACGTTTTTAACAACAGTGCAGAGAAACGCGTACGGACTCGTGGATACGAACCCGACGTTATTATGGAAAATTTATAAAACGTAATTATATTTACCTCTATAAGCAAAGCAAATATTAGCAAGAAATATTCATTATTGATTTTTTCGAACATAACAGTTTTATAACGTTCCGGTGGTTCTTGAAAAACTGAAGCGCGCCTTTGGCAGCGCAAACTGTGGCAAACAGTCCACTTTCATTTCCGAGCTAATGTAAATTATAAATTCGTGTGTCTCATCGTGGGTGGCTACGGTAAACGCAAACGAAGTACGAGCGTTCTTTGCATTTTTATTCAGCCGGTGCTCAAGGCCAACTTGTATTTTTCCTACAAGCATGCTCGGGGAGAGCGATTTCATCGAAGAAAAAAGGGAGAGAATCAAGAGGAGAGGAAGAGAAATGAAAGGGGGGTAAGGAAAGAGAAAGCAAGATTTTTGTCTTCTTGCTTCCTCCGGCTTTCCTCTCGGATGACGCAAATTATTCGGTAAAAATGCATTTATGACCTTGGTCAGGCATTAATTTTCTATTTCGTCGGGGTTCTATGTCATCTTACGCGCGTGTGCCTGGCGCGTAATTTCCAGGACAGTCCGCATACAAGCAAACAAGGATACACTTAAGACGATGTTAATACGTGCATAGCTCAACACTCTCCATTAAAATGAGAAAAGCCCAGCCGACCGTTATTACGGAGGGCTATTATATCAGATTTTTAATTCCTCAAGTTTATCTCCGAGAAACTTTATTATAATTACCTCAAATTATTCTCGCGACTGCCTTCGGCTTCTGTAATGTATTGCACGAGTTCTTTTTCCTTTTTCCTCGTGCGCATTCTTTTTAGGGTACTTTCCACAAGCATTTCGATATAATCGTTGGCTCAACTGATGCGCCTCACGAAAAAATAATTTGTCCGATTATTGTTATTTTTTCTCCCGTATGACCTCCGCTTCCCTTTCATGATTTCTTACATTATACGTAATTGAGAAGATATTTCGATACCAAATCTTGTGTTGTTAAATGTTTGTATATATATCTTTTGTATATATTCAACGTTAGATAACGAAATTTCATCGTGAGATTTCCAATCGTCGAATCGTGTTCCTTCTATAAATCTATCTTATATATATAGAACTGCACTTTGGAAATTCAGTAGCAAGACACCGGGCGACAAGTCAAAATGACAAGTACAAAATTCGATTCTAAGGAAGTAATTTTAGAATTTCTTTGGCGGACGGTCAAACAATCCGAATATTCGTATCGGAGGAAATAATGGAACACCAAATACCGGTCTCTTATCCTGGATAATGGGGAAGCAGTCGTGAACTCTCGGCAACGTCTGTGGCATAACAGAGGAAGACGGAAGAAGGCACAAGAAGAAGGAAGGTGTATTTACACATGAATACAGGCTGAGCTTATCACTACGTGAATGGAAGCACAGGGATATATATTGGTTCGACAAAGACTCGATGAAGGCATGGTATCGAACTTATATGCCTAGGGACGAGGACGAGAACCAAAACGTCTGCTTGCTTGCGATATTAGAATCCCGGCATATTTTCCCAGGGCCGTTATAACGTACTACTTTATGGCGGAGCGTCGCCAACAAATTATTCGCAGGTAATAAAATCGGGACGGAAAAGCGTTACCTGGAATTTTCCCTGGTATAAGTTATTTTTGAAGAGATCTCGTTAGATGTGCCCCTCCGCTTTAACGTCACGCCGGTGAAAGATCGATTTCTAGCAAAACCCGACCTATAACTTATGACACGAGGGAAATATTTTCCTTCCTGTATGAGATTTCTTTTTTTTTTCATAGTCAAATAAGTTTAATGAAAATTGTCCTGCAATTTTAAAAATCTACCACTTAGTACAACGTATGCATATGTATATATCAGAGCGATTACAAGTAAAGGTAACACTTAAAAATGTGTGAATGCGATTGTGTATTTTATCAAGCTCCACTCTAAAATATATTGCACAGTAGGATATCAAATTATTATTTCTATAAGTAGACAATTAAATATTCGTATAACGTTTAAATATCGAAACGTATTATATTTTTTCAAAGCAATCACCTTTATTTAATCAAAATATATATTAATAGTATAAATGGTTTTTTTCTAACGGAATAGCGCTTAATTATATTCTACTTTTATAAAAGCATATTTTATTCTTTAAAAACAATTGAGGTGGAAGAAACGATTCGCGGGGAAGTTCTAGCAACTATCGTCGAAGCGAAGGAATTTCGTATTCTGATTTATAATTTTAATTTATCTCTTGATTTTAAAACAAATCGATACTTTTTATTGTATAAAATATGTAACATAAATTTTCCTTTCCATTTTATCCTTTCGATTTCATTCGTTACATAGCAATATAATGTACAAAATAACAATAGTATGATTATCCCCTTTCTTTCTCCTCCTTGCAATTTAACACTAATTTACCGTTACAAAATTGCATTTCCGTTCGTTTGCTGCGACTGCCCTGCCAAACAATCGTAAAACCACATCGTATACAGAGAAATTGCGTAAATAAGAATCATTCTCCTCGAGATGGGTCCATGTAATCTGGGCTGACCTGTAGACCATGGCTGGGCACACAGTACTTAGGGGACGTGGAGCGCTCATTGACCGTCCGGAAAGACGTCCACGAGAGGCTGACTGACTCTATTGTTTGAAAAACTTTTATGCCTATTGTGTACTTATACACTCCTAGCCGAAGGAATTATTTCGTATTCTTCCTCCTTTGAAAGACACTCGATCTTCAATACCATTCTCTTTATCTATCGCGACAACCTCCGAAGAAGTAGTTTCGTCAGGATATTTCACGAGAAGAGAAACGACAGGATAGAGGGAGAAAGATTCTATTGGAAGTTTTAATATCGGCCGCTGCATATTACGAAAGTTGCAGTCTTTTAGTGGCATAATAAAGTGCGCGGCGATCGATCGACGATTTCTTGAATGAAGAACGGAACTTCGATCCCGGTAATGCGGCAGAAATTTACGTACATTCATTATTATCGGCTGTGCTGTCTTAACAGTAATTTCAATTTCTCCTTCGAGACGCAATAATCTTGCATAATAGCCGCGAATGTTCCGCGCAGTGTAAACTTTCCTTGTGGCTTACACGTTATTGCGCAAGAGGAATTTAATCCGTACAGTGTCATACACGTTACGCTCGATTATAGCGATGTTTTCATTGTTGATCAGAGAACGATTGAACAGAATCATTCTTTCTTTCTCTCTGTTGTATTATTATTATTCTCTTTTATAATCCATGTAATCGGCATCAATTCGACGCTCGATCGTCACTGACCTGCACCCTTGACCTACTCTGTCTAAATCGCGGAGGAGACTGCGAATTACACATTGCCTCGAAGGTGCAAGGATACTGGCTTTCCTTTTGCTTTATGTCCTTTTATCTGGAACACGACATAGGAATTAAAGGGACGGAGAAAGGGAGGGATTCTTGAAAAGAATCAGGGGCAGAAACAAGACTAATGGCGTATAGTCTTAGGGTTCAAAGAACGGTACACGTTCGAACTTATTTAAGGTTTGTTCGATCTTTTTCTTTTTTTCTGTGACGTATTTGTTCGCTTTTTCTCCTGTGTAGTTTTTTGGCGATCCTTGCGTAGCACCGTTAGCCTCGAGGCTCTCAACGTCTCAAAGAGAATTGCTTCGCACAGGTACGAATATATAAAGAGAAGCGACAAGATGTCATAGAACGTGGAAACGAAATCATTTGCTTTCATCCGTTTTCGTATTTACTTTTTTTTCTATCGTTCTCTTTTTATGTCTATCTCGGCTAGCAGAGTTCCACAGACTGAACACGCGTGAACACGCTCTGGTTCTAGGCTCGATGTGGACCTTGCGAACGTAGAGTCGTCCGGCTTGGATACGTGAGATCGTGAAAACGTCGTCGAGGTGGAAGGATGTCCGGAGATCGGGGATGTCCTTGCGAGCAAACGTACGTCGATTTCCGGTTGTCACGGTTCCATCTTCGAGGGAAGGAAACATCAGGGGGGAAAAGGAAATTATCCCTGCGGGGCTAACCCGATTTTGAGGTCGTAGTAGAGCCAGCCCGACCACTGCGATTCTGAGGAGTTCAAAACGCCTGGTGCAGCCTATTCGATGCTCTAATTGCTGTGTAATCGAGCGTAAGATCGTTCATTGGGAACAGTGCTGTTCTCGTTTAAATTCGCACAGACGAGTTTCTTAATTTCTTAATAAGCGGCGAACCCTCAAACAGGGATACACTTACACCTAGATTAGAGTAGAAAAATAAAAGATTGTCGGAACTTGCGAACGCGCTGGAGAAATCGTGTTTCAGAGCGAGCGAATGCTGTGCAATCGATCAGGAAGAGAAGACGACGTGCACGAACGAGATCAGCTTCGAGAATCCACGTCTCCTCTGGCTTCTTTTGCTGGTTAATTTAGATTTTCGCGTGATCTATCGTGACTTAGTCACGATTTGGCTATACGCGTAACTTCTAAACGCGAAATTACACCAACAGCTCGGGGATCATAGTAGTCATGGGGGGCGGTCTTAAAACGCTCTCAGCTACGAAAATATATCGTTGGAAGCTTCTTCTCGTGTTACTCTTCCTCGTCTACGCACGCATTTTACACGCACGTTTTCAGCTTCTGCTTAAGCGCATGTGTGTCGTCATCGCACACACGTGGCTACACGTGCCACAAATCTACTTTATATTTCAGTGTCTCCTAGTGGAATCTGTTCGCGGAAACCGTACGTTTCTCCAATTAGTTTGGCGAAAAAGATTTCCATAATATTGGATTCTCAGGTGGACGATTCTTTTACAAAATTGACTAGTAGTTCGAAGAGATCGAAGAATGTATCTATTATCTTACGATTCTATGCTATCGGGAAATCGAGATTACATGTACTTTCAAACATTTCTTTCAAATGGAGAAAATTTGTTTCCAAATATATATGTATATGTATAATATATTTTTGACGACTTTAACGGTGTACTACAGGAACAGTTAGGTGCACTTTTGTACTCTGACTACGTTTAAGAATTTTTTAGGCGTTTCAATTTGCGTACCTAAAAATATGTCTTCTCCGAAAAATAGCCTTTTAATGATTCACCTTGTACGATTAACATATCGAGGATCGTCCATCCGACGAACCCTGTAAAATCTTTCTCTCAGAATAACTAATACGTGTACGGTGTACCACGAACGTAACACAGAAAATACATCCTCTTACGAATGTACAGAGACTCTAAACGTAATCGAAACAACACGTGTATCTTCTACGAAGACACTTCTCTAATTAATCAGGGACTGTACAACGTCAACGGTCTATAGATATTCTAGAATTCAACGACATATATTCATCCTCTAAGGCCTAGACATTAGGTACGCACAGTTGCTCTCGGGCTCTACACGTAGAAGCTACCGAATTGTGACTTTCTCATTGACTTTCTCTCACAGAATTGCCCGAGACCCATCTCGAAGTTCCCCTTGTCTCGCGCTTCCTCGACTTTCCTTGTTCCGCTTTTCCTTCGTACGATTCGCGGAAACAGGACTGCGTAAGACGATCCCAAGTCTAAGGGGAACGATCGCAGAGAGAAACGATGGAAGATCGATATATCGAGGATCGATGTTGATTGCAGAGACACGAGAGGAACGAGGTATGTATCGGGTTTTCCGTCGGTTCTTCTCGTAAATCTACGACTTCTTAAACAGGTACAATCGAGTCAAAAAATAGAAACTCTGCTGTTCTCGATAAGAAAGGGATCTCGGGAGGTAAAGAAAACAGGTACGCTAATGTGCCACGAGTGCACACGTACGATATATACGAGTCGATGAGAAGTAAAATGCTCCTTTTTCTATTCATTGTATCATTTTCGACAAAAAATGACCGACGAAAAGTATGGTCGCTGGGTGAGAGGATGCTCAGGAACGTCCTCCTCCCTTCGTGGGGAAACAAGTTTTACTCGTTGAAAAAACATTCCGCCTGTCGAAAAAAAGCATGGCCGCGAATAAAAGTAGAAAAAGTAAGCGTATCGTGTCTTAGACCAAACGTGGGGAATGCTCCCGCTCGAGATTTTAACGCGTTCTCGAGCCTTCCCTCGGGAATGTGTGCGGTTTCTATAAAACCTTTGTCAAAGTAAGTATCGCTCGACGAAACGGTGTATGTACACATCTCAGCGACTGTAGTCAGCGTGTCATCTTAACTCTCACGGACTCATATACACGTGGCACGCGTACGACGCGGCGTTCGAGAAGACAAGACGAAAGGAATCGAAAGATCCGCGGGACGTTACGACCTGACCGATTCGACTGACGATCATCACGTCACGCAGTTTCCTGGCTATGCGCGCTTTTCTTCGCCTTCCTTTCCTCTCTACGGACAGCTAGATACGGACACGTACACATGATTACATGCGCCTTCGCTTCACCGATCATACTTCCTCTTTCTCGCTACCATTCACTCGTTCTCTTTCTCTCTTTCCCTCTCACACAACACTCGCGCAAGCATCGATGACGATTTTTTCGACGTCTCGATTCCGAGTTTAATAACACAGCCGAATCTAAATTTCTCTTGGTTAATGTCGACTTCTTCGCACGATCGTTACGCACCTCCATCCTTGATTCGAGGAGAGTGGAGAAACAGACGCTCGATCTCCGTTTTCTCTCGGTGATTTTTTGATTCACAACGAGACGCAAAGTAGTAGCAGTAGTAGTAGTAGTAGCAGTAACAGTAGTAGTAGCAGTAGTAGTAGTAATAGTAGTAGTAGTAGCAGTAGTAGTAGTAGTAGTAGTAGTAGTAGTAGTAGTAGTAGTAGTGGTGGTGGTAGTAGTAGTAGTAGTAGTAGTAGTAGTAGTAGTAATAGTAGCAGTAGTAGTAATAGTAGTAATAGTAGTAGTAGTAGTAATGGTAGTAGTAATGGTAGTATATTGTGTAGTATCGTGAGCCTTTTCTCTCAATATACCTGTCGTAGATCGGATAGATCGGGTACTCACGCAGAGGAACCTGCGGCGTGCAAGGTCCGGCGTGACTCAACAGAGAGCAGAGAATCCAGAGTTCGATAGATCCCTAGACGGCGTCGTTCTTTTCGATCCGCACGTTGTTGATGAAGAAACTTACTTGCCGTTTGAAGTTCATGTCGTGCTTGTTGAAGGTGTGCGCGTGTAGAGCCAGTGCGCCCTGCGCCGCAGGCTCAATATGTTTCAAGTGTTGCTGCATTTGCTGCTGATGCTGCAACTGCAGCTGCTGTTGATGCTGCTGGTGTTGATGGAGATGATGCTGATAATGATGGGGATGATGATGAAGCTGATGGAGATGATGATCGGCGTAACGATCGGTATAGGGATTGACCACGCCGGTGGCAGCGCCCGACGAGATGCCGCCAAGGCACGAGGAACCGCCCCCACCGCCTCCGCCGCTCGTGGTCCCACCTGTCGAACCGGCAAGCAATGAACTGGTTAATGCCGAGGACGACGAGTGACCATACGGTACCAGCGAGGTCATCACGGACGGTCCCCTGGCCAAGGCCAACGTGCCGGGCTGCTGCGGACCACCCATGGCCGTTACCAATCCCTGCCGCACATGCGACTCGATACCTCCCGCGGTAACCTTATTTTGTTGTTGCTGTTGCGTCTGTTCCGTTATCGTTTGTTGCTGTACACTACAGCCCCCGCTACTACTAGGCACGGCGGTCGCTTTCAGCAACTGCTCCCTTAGTCTACCGCCGCATTCCTTAATACGCTGTAACTCGGCCTCGAGTAACGCCACCTCCTTCTCCAGGGTTTGTATGCGCGCGTCTTTTGTCTCCAAGATGGCCGTCAGGGTGGTGCTACCGGGCACGCCGCCTGGAACCGCCACGCTACCTCCGAGGACAGTACCGCCTGCACCTGATACGCTACCTAGCCCGACACCAGCACTTCCGCCCGCCACGGCTGCTCCGGATGACGCGGTCGACGCGTACGCCAGCTCCAGCTGCGTCTGCAGACTCTTCAGGCTCTCGTTCGTGGCTTTGAGCTCCTTTACAACACAAGCAATAGAGACACGGTTACACTCGTCGATGTTCCCTCATCTCGTGTCTCTCTAGCGAGCGTGCGAGGGACTTTTTTTGTATTTTTTTTTTTACTGCTACAGTTTTATTTTCTTGGTGTGATGTATGCGGTGGTTCGGTAGAAGAGATGTACTACGGTGGTTGAGTGCGGCTTCGCTAACACACGAAATCTGTCCCGTGAATCGTCGCCTTAGATCAATTAATTTTCGAGGGTGCAACTGCAACCACTGCGTGCGAGTTGTACGAATATTCCATCGAGGTCAATGTACTTGGAAGTATCTCTAATTTTTCATTGTAAACTATCGAATTTTCCTGTTATTTCCTTTCGGCGATTAATACCAACCATTATTCGCTCTATAAAGTATCGAAATTATGGAAATTGACATAGCCTAATTCCGACTAAGTACAGTCAGAATCTCTGACGACTTGATACTTTATTTTTACTTCTACGCTTAAAAAAAAAGTATAATCTTCATTTTGAATAGTAAATTTCGTTTCTTAGTAGACCAGTAATTCCAATTTCTTATATTATTGTCGCATGCAGTGGAGGAACCTGATATCGAATTCGTTCAAGGTCCTTTCATTTCCACACGGGACAGTCTCGAGGAAGCGGAAGTGGCACCGGCAGCGTCCCGGTTGACGAAAGAAAAGCGACGTTCCGCCGAGCTTCCTTCTTCTTTCGACACATCCAGCCGATCGTATCGCGCTCCTCCGAATGACCATGGGTCCTCTTATCGTTTCCCAACGTATAGTATTTTCTCTGATTCATCGACGTACAGTTGCTGTATTTATCCGGCGGGGCTACAAGGAGCACCACCGATCACCAATGACATCCATGATCGTCCACAAGGACCACAACGTTTTTTATTAATCGATCTCTCAAATATTTTCATTTTCATCTGATTTTCATCTGATCCACGATCGCAAGGTCACTTTATCAACCGAAGGCTTCTATCGTCTTTTCCAATTCTTTTTTTTTTTTTTTGTTACTTTTTTCGATTGTCTTTTCTCATCTCCGAGCCTTCGATCTTTCGATTGGATGCGAATTTTTGAATTCTCTTGTTCTTTCCACGATAGAAAGATCCTCTTGCGAACGCCGGGCGCCGCCGCAGTTCTTTCGCCCACCGCGACGTACGGCCGACATCGTTGTCCATATTTCTGCGCGCGGCGTTTCGACGACTCTCTTTCCCTTTCGTTCTTTGCCTCCTATCCTCTCAGTTATTGTTCGCCGATCGTTTAATCCCGAGGCGTCCTAATCGCGTACATTAAACTAACCAATGCAGCGATCGCGGCGCGAGCTTTATCGATCAGAGGATACTTTCGAAACGCGGCCACGTCGCATGGACAAGATGAGTACGAGCAATGCGTATCCACGACTCGTATTGATGGATGCTAACGGCACGTTCAGGTGCTATCAGACAACGGTGAATTCGATCTCTGCGCAAGAGCACTGTGAAGCTAAGTAGTGCCGAAAGAAAAGTGCTGGAAGGTTTCGCGTCTTTTTGGATCGATGATGGTGTGAGCGTGTTGGAGATGATCGCGATTCGTGGATACGCATTTCGGCGAGTATGTGGCCTGTATGTACGATGAATCCGTCGAGTGATTGCAAACAGATTCGTATTTACCTCGTTCAACGATCAGTGAGATTTATTTTTAAAGAGCGTACTCGTTCTTCTACCAATCGCGTAATTCTTTCGCGTATTATTTTTATTAAATAATTAATTAAATTAATCAAATCGATGATTAATTGTCGTACGTCGATGTTAAACGTTCGAATAATCTCGTGGAAACGTAGCTATTACAAAATAATGGTAGAGTAAGAAATTCGGCTTGCAACCACTCACAATGGACAAAACACAAGAGATATAAACGGTAGAGGATAAGACAGTAGATTACGCGAGGAGAATGAAGTCGTATTATCGCATGTCGCATCAGGTCGGTGCCAAACAGTCGCAAAGTCCTCCCTTGGGCCTGGGATCGGCTCGCCTTGACGCGACTTGACGACTTTCGGACCGTCCCGCTGCTCGTGCATCGATTACGACGAATGGCCATGATAGCGGTTAGTCGTGATGAGCAAGAACGTGTCTGAGATGTACAAGAACGAGAAGAGAGTATATAATATATAACTGGGTGGTAAAAACATACAGTGAGTCACAGCGGAGATGACCAGATCAAGAAATCAAGAGGAAAAATATATAATAGTGGTATATGTATCTTGTGGATGTACAGAGAAAGAAAAACGTGGTGCGTTTTTTATTCCTTTTAGAGAGAAAGTACGTGAATGTCGTGTAAGGAGGAAAAACATTCCGTAATCGTATTAAAATGTAATATATATATATATATATATAGTGTAGCCATTCATTCGCGTGTGTATAATGTAAGTGTACATACACGAGATGAGTTACTCGATGGTAGAACGTGAAATATTTTGTAAAATATTGCCCCTCTGACAATATCGTGTCATGCTGTCGAAACCAAACTCGTTATCGCGAAAAATGTACAATGCGATTTTATGGTGCTTGAAAACTTTCCCTATGTTGGAACGATGTTATAGCGAAATTAAAAAATTCAAATTTCAAATATCGAAGAATTTGACAGATATTTCGTTGGATATTTCGTTAGCCACGAAGCAAATAAATCACAAAACTTTCTAGGTTCTACCGATGATCATTTTAACCGGTGCACACGTGACGTGAGAATGAACAGTAGCACATATCAAAGAAAATGATCGTATGAAAATGTTTCTCTTACGGGACGAATCAAAAGTCTCGCACGGCTCGATGCTATCCCTTGTCTTCCAGAGCTTCAGATCGTCAAAATCGAGTCGAGTGCCGTTTGGAATAAACGTTCGCTCCGTTCGAGGCTATCAATGCGACGATTCACCTCTCTCTCGTATGCATAACTTTATTCAATTTTTCAGTCTCTAGACTTTAATCGAAAGACGAGAAAAATATTGCAGCCATGGCTCTTGCACGGAGCATTTTTATTCTCTTTTCTATCCCATTTTCTAATTTTCGTTTTTTTTTTTTAAATATCCCTATATATAACATACTCCTTGAAAATTACGGACTTTTTAATTGCAGATATCTAACAACTGGCATGCTCTTTGCAAAACCACTCACATTCTCATTAATGACTTACGTGATTCTGTTTGTGCCTTACACCGAGAATCTCTTTGTCTTGTTCGAATAGTGCACACGTTGAAAGCAGTGAATGTGCATTAATTTCCAGGTGCATCGTCAACCGTATTCGATCCAACTTAAGCAGTTTCAAGTATGGTGTTTGTTGATGGTGTCAAATATGGATTCGTTTGGTCTCGTTGCACGGTGTTGCGATATTGTGATTGACACAGAGCCGACTATGTACACGGTCTTCCATACTGCATATTTTCCTGATATTCTTTCCACGAATACTTTTTTTTTCTTTTTTTTTTTTGTAATTGATATCAATCGAACCATGTCACAGATAGAATCGAGATGTCCATCGGCGATTTTAATACAATATCTTCTATCTCACTGGAAACTCGCGACCATACGAAAATAGCGATTTAATTAAAAATGTTTCCAACTGTGAAACTACTGGTGAAAAATATCGCAGACTTAGCGGTTTAATCATAAATTTCATCTGTCGCGAAAAATCTATAAAATAATTTGGGACAAAACTGAAAAAGATTGGTCACGTATGAAACAAATATTTTCCGATCATCGATCGATTTTTATTCCGAACTGTTTCACGATATGAAAACCGCACGAGGCAAGTATCGAACAGGAAAATAAGCAAACGAGACTAGCAGGGATTGGCGTGACTTTTGACTCGAATTTCGCGGATTGTGTGGCATACGTACCATGGCTTTTCCGAAGGCACGATCTCCAGCAGGTGTATACACACAAAAGTTGAGACGCGCATGTAATATATACGTGTACGTCGCTTTTTTTTTGTCGAAGGCGTGACGTGGAAGTTACAGATTTCACGCAAAGAAACTCGTCGAGAGTTTTCATTCGATTCCCTAGAGTTTAGTTCGAGAAATGTAAAACAATATTTTATACCTTTCTGATAAAAGCGTGACAATTTCGTTCGACTTTTCTTTTAAAATTAATCTACAGGAACTATCCTATCCAGCCGTCATTTTGAAATATAGCGAAACGATTTAATTTAATCAATTTTCCATTCAATACTACTTCGTACACCGTGAAAATAAAAAGTTACCATCCCTTTCTAATTACAACTTCCCGTTCCACGTTGATTCCCAGTTATTTTCGCATTGTGCTTCGTCGAACACGATCTATTTCCAGGCACCCGACTTATCCTCGTTCTCGACCAGTTCCAATTGCGCGAAATTCCTGTTCACTGGGCCGACGTAAAGAAACACAGTTAGCAAGTTAGCAAAGAAACATCAACGGTCCGCTCTCGTTTCGTGAAAAACGAATCGATCCGATTTACGTGCTACTCAATGGGGGTTGATCGAGAGGGTTCATCGGGTGGGTAGTGATTTCAGAGTGTACGCTTCGTTCCCTGTCGGTTCGAGATAAATTCTTATCGAGACTTAATCGTGTCATCAGTGTACCTGTTCGGTCTTCTCTGGCAGGGCCTGGATCTGGGAAAGAGGTCACGTGCATGTCTTTGGCCACTAATTTCAGAGGAGACTTTAATGACCGGTTGATGGTAATGATCGAAGGTGTTGATGTTGTTGTCGATGATGAAGATAATGATGATGATTCAGTATTTTTCTCACGGCGGTAGTTATGACAGTTGATTGGTCGATAATGTGGTAGTTGTTGTAATAGTAGTTGTTATTGTTAGAACGGGGTAAGTGACGAAGGGGCGGATGCGGGCGTGAATTTCCCCCCGTTAGGGGTTGCTAAACGTTTTATCACCTACACATCCAAAGCAGCTCATTCCACGCATTTCAATCGCAGCACATTTTGTTCTTTCATTTATATGTATATATATATACACACACACATATACATATAAACATATTTTTAAATTTTTGCATGATTTATCATTGCATTCGTTCAGTTCTTTGTTTCTTTTTCTTCCTATTTCTCTGTACTTTCCCCGATCAGCCGTCTATATTTTTTTTGCCAAAGTCCTTGTCGTCGACGTCTCGTACAGTCGTCGTTCGATCCGCAGGGTGCAAAGAGAAAGGCAGAACAAGAGAAAAAGACAGACAGAGAATAAAGAAACAGAGTACCAGAGGGCAGGGAGTAAGAGAACGACGATGGAGAAGGGAGAGAGTCTATACTCTTGAATATCTCGTTTCTGGGAGACTGATTCCTGTCGCATGCTTTGTCAAGGATGTTAGCCACGGCTTGACATACTTCATTGGCTTTCTGACACGTTTCGCTTCCTCGATAAATAGCTTAACGCTATGCCCTCGACTTCTTGCGTTTCGTCTTTGATTAAGCTTGAGAGGTTCCGTGAAAGGAACTAACTAAATCGAAAACCAACAAAACCCTATCGACCGTAAATGAGAAAGAAGCATGCGCTACTAAAAAAAAATACGTTTGTCTCTAACACGATTTTAATCCTGGAAACAATTATCATCGTAGCTTCGTCGTTTGCCAGTGTGCAAAGTAAATAATGTTCCAATTAAGTGCGCAGCGTTCTCTTCGTTTGAACGAAAATAAACCATCCGGACGAATCGATCGATTTCTTCGCCCAACAAAATCCACGAGCGAAAGAAAGCTGAAAATAAAATCCTCTCTTCCATAAAACCAAAATCTGCCAGAATCTATTCGATTCTCGTTCGCAATCTTAGCAATAACCGTTGCTATAACAAAATTGCGCCACGTGCAGCATCACCATGATGCAACGTCACGTATTGAGTCCAATGTGCATCCGAAGATGCATAAGCATCCTTTCCTCCATTCGTTTCTTCTGGGATGAAGTATGTCAGTCATGAACGGGATCGATGGGATCTTAGATCGTGGGTGAACAAATCGGACTCGTAAGAAGGTGCTACTAAATCGTACGGCACAAGAAAAATGTCGGTGACGAGATAGGTCTTGGTGCTGGTGCATTGTTCGTTTCGACATCTCACTCTCGGTGCCCGACCTAGATGATCGAACACGATGATGGAAGGCTGCACCACGGAGGGTGCATCCTTCCGGTGCAAGAAAAAAGAGAGAAAGAAAGAATAAGAGAAAGATGTGATGATAACACGTCTGGTTAAAATGTATTTCTTTTGATTTTTCGATGCTCTGTCCGACCGGTATCATAAATGATTCTTTGAGAATACTTAAATGAGTCCTCTGTTTATTTTCGCGTGAATTCCCCTCTCGCTAAATATCTGTAAATTACCACTCAAGCCACGTAGACTTCACCTAAATCCTAGATCTAAAACGCAGGCACATACACGGAGATGCAGGATTATCGGAGAATGTTCGAACGGATGCGACGTCGCCGTGAATTTCCAATTATTATTTCCTCTCGTTCTGCAAGAGAAACGTATTTTGAATATTCTCTCCGTTATGGAAATCGCGTGTTGCGTTTTCCAAGCTCCGTTTCCAGCTTCTCGTTATTGTGTGCAGGCACGCGTGCTTGAACTACTTTCTGTGCTTGAATTTGTTACGCTTAACGCGTCCTCCCGTGTTGCGAGTTAAGCATGTCTGACTCTCGAGAAACTATTCTACTGTTCTGCTAAGGATGAATACTAATGGGATATTTTACTGCATCCCTTGCTTGACCGTTATTCACCTGTTCTACTCGCTTCTGCTTCAAATATAAAACGCTTTATTAAGTTGCACTCTTTTTTTATGTTCGACAAATACCTTCAGTGGAACTCTTTTCTCTCTAACGTATTGAAAATTCCCAGGAAACCAAGTCATTCGTAATAAAAAGATTTTCTTATTACGTTCTCCTGCCGACAGCAGGAGTTATTCGGTGAAGCTTGTTCAGATCTCCGCGGCGACTTCGCATCCGAGATTAGGCTACAGACTGGCTATGTAGTGCTAACTACACTCGAACGACGTTTTGGGAACGACTACGACGGTTCTAACAGACGAAATAACGTGAGATATGCGAAAGAACATGATGGCGGCGGTGCTCGTGGAATAGTAACGACAATAACGATACAAACATTTGCTACGGTGGTGGCGAAATAGCGACAGTATATAGAATGCTGCTAGAATAAGCGTTGCTCTGACCACTGCTAGGAAACCGTCCAAAAGCTCGCTCTCAAGACGCTGAGAATCGATGATCTGTACCTTTCTCTCTCTCCCCTTAAAAGGAAATTTGAAACAAGAAATAATGTTTCACTGTATTTTTAACGCAACGTTTTATCCCTTTCATCCCTTCGTATATTGTTAAAAACGAGGGCTTCGTTGGAAGAATGGTGCTTTCTTTTTAAATGTGAGAAATATAGAACGCGATACACAAAGTTCCTTTAGCTAGAGAGAAATATGATATAAGTAAATTTACTTTACGACTATAGCAACAAGTATATGATAAAGAGTATAGTACTCGATGTTATTTTAATATCTGGAGCATACAGGTTATTCGCTATTGTTTAATCGAAATTAATGTTTTCGCGATTTTTCTATTCGATTAATCGGAGCTTTTGGACGTTTCGTACGACAGATCGGAACAAGGACGCGTACACGGGACACGAGCGTCCGCGAGCACGTTGGTGCTGTGCAAGCGTGAAAGTGAAGGTACACGTGTGCTCTTTTTTGCGTGCTGGTGAACACGACGATACGCGTGCCTAATACATTGGGCCATGTTCGTGTGTATGTATACCTCTGGAACGTGTGCTGTTCGTGTTTGAACGTGATTGTATTCGAAACCGTAAGCGTCATGGGCCGTAAAAAATCTCGATCGATTGTCCTTCTTCTCTTTTGGTGAGGCGACGAGAAGCAGCGGGAAGCGCCGAAGTTCAAGACGATAAATAAAATTGTATAATTCCTAGGTGGAATGAAGAAACGCGAAGTATCTCACGGCGATCCGATGATACGTGTGCACTCTGATCGCAGCCCGTGTCAGCTTGCTTCAATTCGATATACCGTACCTGATACACGTTTCGTCCGGCTTTCTCTTGCGAATACATGAGGGTAAAAAGATCATTTTCGTGCGAGGTTGGTGCGTAATCGAGCCGGTGATACGCGAGGCTCGATCACTCGTCGCATTTTCGCGACCGTGTCGTTGTAACATGTTATGTAACATGTTGTAACTAACGATTACACAGATTACTTGTTCATGAAAAGGAATTCTGTCACGTCGGTCGCAAAAATGCTCGTGTCTAGACGGGACATCCGTGTGCTCAGCCTCCTACTGTATACAGCAAGGGGAAACGTTTGCTTTTGACGACAACTCGTTTTTCCCTGGGAAATCGTTCGTTTTCCCTTTCTGGCGGGGTGGCGCGTGATGGCATAACGGCGCGGCGTGAAGTATCATACGCAAATGGGTGGAACAAGGGTGGCGGCGGCGGCGAGGGGGACTGAAGCATGAAATGACACGGGGCAAGAGAACTGTGAAGCCACTGGCAGCGCAATAATAACTCTCTACTTTGCAAGCAAACTACGTCACAACAGTGGGCAGCGATTTTAAGAAAGAGAAAATCAAACAAAAAGAAAAAAAAAACAGTAGAAGAATAAGATATGTGAAAGAGAGAATATAGAACAATGTCGATCCCGTTTCGTAATATGCGTGTGCACCCGCATCTCTGCACCGCGAGATGCGTGTGTACAATGGTCTCACGATAGACGAACGATACATGATATGTACATATACGTTGGATGAGCGTGATAGTAACATATCGTCGATCAGAGTGGTAGTGATACATATATATGTAGAGAGAGAATAATAATTATATATATATATATATGTATAATGAATATGCCGACATGGGTAGAAATAGCTTAAGGACCTGCTTCTGGGCCATCGACTGCATCTGCTGGAACATGATCCTTTCCTCCTCTTTTCCTGGAACAGCAGAAAGCAACGAGAAGCTCTTGGTATGTCTGCTCGGTGTCCAGATTTTCGTACGGTCTCTGTCTGCGTTTTACACGATTTAACATCAATTTTTAAAGGTCTCTTGGTACGGTTCTCTTCGTGATCTTTCATGTAGGGGAGGGGAGGAATATGATCTTTGAAAGCTTCGTTTCTCGTGAATTTTACAAGGTGAAATTGGCTTTTTTTTTTAAACACTTCTTCGGTGATTGCAGCTTTTCGTCCTACAATACCATTCGAATAATACCCGTGTTTCGCTGTTACATGCCACGACGAAGAATCTTTTTCCATGTCTCACTAGTTGAAGTTTTCGGTCAATGATCGAATGATATCTAAGCCGTAAACATCGTCAGAATGAAACCGAACGTTCTGAAACGTTTCTCACGACACCAGTCGACGATATAACGGGCTGTTATCGTCAACCAGCCTTGTATCTCGGTCACAGCGAAACTGCGATGACGATATTTTCGTGCATCCAGCACGACGTTTCGCAAATAAGCACGCTTACGTTCTCGCACAAAATAGTTTCACGATCCAGTTGCAAATATTTACGCTACAATTACCGCGGTTACGGCCAACTTTCGTTCGTTTCGCGATTATTATCTGCCACGAGCGAGTGAATATTACAGGACCACATAACCGCGCGGAATTGGGCACGAAGAAAATTCGTCCGGAAATTTCGGCGGAAGTTGAACCCCTTTACCGCTTTGTTCTGTTCTACGTGCACTCTCTTTATGATTATTATACGGGGAAGTTGTTACACGGCGCGTAATTTCGCGGATTATTTTTCCCCAGGAATCGAGGAGCGCAACGAGCGCAAGCGCGCTTTAATTTCGCGCAGAACTCACCGACGCGAGGGTTGCACACGGCTCAAGGCTTCGTGAAATTTTATTAATCGTCAACTTTTTCGACAGTGTTTTCGTTGAAGTGTTAGTAACGATAAATATTGTTTTTCATCTTCTTAAGAATCTTTTCGTAATTCACTATAAAGTCACGTGATGCTGCTAATTCAAACGAAGGTCTTCGTCGCTAGAATGTTATTATATGATGCACGAGGATAAGTATCTGCAGAATGGTCACACACACATACTTTTACTAAAAGATGAAATACTTTAGTAAAGGATAGCGAATGCTCACAGAATTGAAGTGAATTGATCGAACAATTTTTACATATTTATGGTAATACTCGATGATGCTCTTTACGGTTTTACGATATCGATTCTACAAAAATTCGTTAACCTCTTGCCTTACCGTTTCTTCAGTAGCCATTTAAGCTAGCGCTAACTATTCATTGTTATAACAGAGCGTCGAATGAAGAATATTAAGATATTATATGCAGTTTAGATGTACCTAACGATCTTCTGTCTAAAAAGTTGAAATTAGAATTACAGTTTAATGTAAATCTTCTTATCAAAGTAAACTTATCTTTATTAAGCGAGGACCTAAACTCTTAGAGCCACAATTCGTGCCTTAATACTACAAGACAAGAGGTTAAAGAGTTACAAGCGTTACATTAATATTTCTTATCTCACTTCATTTCTGTCTTTGCAGAAACCGCCTGGAATGCCACTGTTGCACGAACGAGACGTTAATTAGTAAAAATGATGGCGTTTGTGTAGGAAAGTCGAATTTGAATGGAATGCCTCACCCATCCCCTTGTTTTGGAGCATCTCGAGCAGCTTCTTGATGCTTTCATCACGAGCTTGCAGGGTTTGCTTCTGTGTCTCTATTCTCAATTCCAGTTCCTGTAATCGAAAAAAGAAAACGGTGAAATCGCATTTTACGCGACCTCTGAGAACGCAAGTTCCACTAGCTTTAACTGACATTTCGCCGGGGTAATTGAAAAAATCCAAGCTCGTTCGCAAGAATTCGTTTTACAGCTTCTGCTGACCTTCCTCGTCCTGGCGCTTATGCAATAATACCGGATCCATGACAAATTTATCACAGGTAATCTTCATTCCAGAGTTTAACGAGGTCGCTAACAAGACGGCCGAGTTCCTACTTTTATTTTATGAGGAACGCACGAACACGGCGTCGCGTCGATGACTTCAATTTCTTAAATTGAAACTTGCAACGAAAGCATGCGGATCTTTAAATAACAACGCCGTTGAGACAATAAAGTGACAGAAAGACGCAAAGACAATTGTTCTCTGTTGAGCGTCGAGGTGAAGCATAGAGAGACGAAGGGAACTGGGTGTTTTACCGTAAAATGCTCGATTTGTGTTACGTCGTTGGTAGATAGTGGCGCTTGACGCCCGTATAACGAATTTAGACCGCCCCTTTGACGGCAGAAACGTAATTAGCCTGGAATTAGACACCCGCTGGCCGTCTCTCTTCCTTTTCTTGCCGACGTCGTCGCCGGAGAACGTTGTCGGCCGAACCTTATCGTCGATATCGTTTGATGCTTCTATACGAATTTCCTGCACTCTGATTTTTCCTCTATTTTCCTAATTTATTCAGATTTCTGCGAATATGCTCTAAGCGAATTGTACAGTAGAACGCCGTGGCAGCGAAACTTTCGCCAGTGTCTGATTAATTAAACTCCTACCGACTGGATTTACCTTTCCAAATATAAACTTCTATTATTTGAGGGACAAAAATGGAGAAAATTGGCAAAATTCAATTATACGAAATCCAGTTATAATTTTTTGACCAGAGAATTCGATTTACCTTTCAAGATATTTTTTCCTTTCCACAAATACCTCTCACGAGGGTAAATAACAAAACGACCTGAAAGAAACGGCTAAACAATATTTCCGACAATTTTATCGAGGTTAATAACCCAGTTCCTACGACAAACGATCAAAGTTTTAGGCCGCGTGATTATTTCTTTATCCGTATTCCTCAAAAGCAGAAACCAGTTACCGCAGAAATGGTCTTTCAGCTGCGCAAGCTTTCTCGAAGCTTAGCTGAAAATAAATGCACCCGGTTCAATGTTAAACGGTCTAAGTTCAATAAACGAAGACATTCGGTCTCTGGCTTATGCTCGAAATACACCAGAGAATCTGCGGAGGATTTTCGAACAAGCGTAGACTTTTCTTCAATTCTGTGCACATTCGAGAATACATTTAATTCGTATCAAGATCCGATTCGGATTTGTCTCAAAACGCTTAATTTTCTCTCTCCTGTTACTTTCGACCCTAGGGGAGGATCTATCTTGTTTTCTTTTTCTCCTCAAAAAAAATATCATAGTACTAAAGCTGGTATCGACATAACCCTCCTTTTTCGTCAATTTTGCCGAGAAAAAGGAAAACCGAGGAGTCGGAAAGGGGCGGGGGGGGGGCGGAGAGGAAGACTAAGAGACAGAGGAAGACGATATCTAGCGATCGATCGTGAGGGTCGACGTGATAGCGGCTTGTCATGAGAAAAATGATACCGGAAGTCAGAGGGTAGTGTCGATGGACCTTACCACGATCGGCGTATTCGATAATAAAGACTGAGAGAACGTAGCCAGAAAGCGGCTGCATAATTTGGCAAGTGGCCAAAGGCGACCAGTTGCTTCCAGTGCGTTGCACGTTTGACCTGTCTACGGGATCGTTTGGCCGGGTATACGGCGTTAACTCGTTCGGTAGAATTTTCGGTCGGCTTCAACCGATTCACTGGCGGTTCTTCAACTTCCTTGTGCTAGTGGGACTGTGTATACTTTTGGGACCGTCGCTCGAATCGATGAGCAAGCTCCGAAGCGAGCTCTAGATTTTAGTATTCCAGATGGATCTCATTGGGTGTTCTTCGCGTGAGAAGGAATGGTTTGATATCCGGCTCGATACCGACAACTTCCTCTGCAATGGAACCTATTCGAACTGAATGAACGAGCTGGTTTCAATGCGACGAATTGATATTACGTATGCTGCCAGAACGAAAGCGAACGATCGTGCACGAGATAATCGTGGGGCTCGATTTACTCGCCGTTTTGACAGGATACAAGCGATTTAGATGCCGATTCGTTCGCCTAATCTGTAACGGGTGCGGTTTGACTGGCGCCCAGGCGTCACGCGAACAACCGAAATAGACAAGAGGTTTAGATGTTGTTCGAGGTAAACGACCGATTGTCCGCCAACGGTTCGCGATGCTTCCGGAAATCTTGGCAACGGCAGCTATCAGCTTCCCGCAATAACTCCGTTAATTCTGCCACCCAGTGGCGCCGAAAGCGATCCAACGGTTTCTCCGAACCGCTGTGCTGGATCAATAAACTCCGGTGGAACACGAATGTCGTGTTGCGCCCCGGCGAAATTAGATTGTGTCGAGATTAACGATAATTCTATAGATTCCGGGGGAATTTACAAAAGAAATTTCACAGATCTCGAAGGAGACTAAACAAAAAGGCAATATAAATTCGATTTGATCGGAATTTTAGATCGACATCAGGTACAATCATTAGCTTTATCGTGTAGTATCGTCCAATTCTGTTACTTCTAGAAAATTTACACCGCAATTTCATCAATTTAGAGAACGCTGGAGAGAGACAGATTGAGACAATGAATTGGAGATAGCGAATTTAAATAACGAATTCACCTTCTAGCTATCTTAACGATATGTCCCAATTGTTCCGATGGAACAAAATGGAACATAAGTAATTCAATAAAATAATATAAAACAAAAAATGTTGTGCATCTATTACTTCCTTATAAAACGAAAGATACTTTTGAGATAACCTAATATTATTCATACATCGAATTATGCTTAATCTTATCATTATGCTTATCTTTATCAGAGACGAGAAAGGGATTCTCTAAAATGTTTCAAAGCACAAGATGTAGATAATACTCGGTTTTGCAAGGTATGTACCATTCATTGAGGACCGGAAATGAGAGAACGAGGTCGTACGACGAAAAAGATGGCTGGTGGTTTTGAAATTCGCGACCCGGCCTCTACCTTTGCTCCCGTTTCGCGCCTTCTATTCCTATTATTCCTCATTATAATGATCGTCCGCCAGTGAACACCATTCTTCCGGCGAATTCCAATCCGAACGAAAGCCAACGATCCTCCATTCTTTCCTCAAAATTCATTATTTTCTGCGGACAAGACGATGGGTGAACAGGTCCCGTCCAATCTTCCGCATTATGAAGGAAGAGTTCAGGGTTAGGGTTAGGGTTTCGTTTCCTATTGTGTAAACATTTAAAAATATTGGTTGTAACAATGAAATGTCTGTGTCGACGCTTCAAATTCTTTACGTATATAGTACTAAAAAAAGTATGTAGTTTGAGTGTTTCGAGGATCTTGAAATACTGCTTTCCTTAGCTGAAATGTCTTTTCTGGCATGTTTTCGAAATATTTAAAATTCTCCATGTTTTTATAGCTTTTAGGCGAAGTTATATCATACAGGCTGTAAGGAAGTAATGGCAGAATATTTTTAATCGAGCGAAGGAAAGCAAAGATAGCAGAAAAAAAATGCAAAAACTTAACTAAAGAACGCGGAGTAGTTTTAAAAGTTCATCGATACTCTTTGAAGTGGTAGAGCGATTCGTCGTTAGTTACTTAAATTTTCTTTTGGCGATAACGACGTTGAAAACGAATAACGGAGTAATGCTGCAATATTTTTACTTTCTGAAATTTAAAATAAAAATATTGTTGGAAAATAGTATTAGAGACTTTGCAGCTTAACGAGGAAAATGTATGAAACTATGCTTTCATTAATAAATTTACTTCAATGAGAAGCAAAATCATATTCCTTTGAGTGGATGCAGACGGACATTTTGTATGTTACGACCTAATAAAATCGACCTGATATTTCGTTTTTTTTATTATGTCACTCGTGTCGCGATAAGCGTAAGAACTGGAGCGAGAAGGATTGATAACATTCCCCTTTGGTGCGCCGGGAAATGTAAAGTTCGAGGTTGAAAAATCCTCGTTCTTGTTTTGTTTTTTTTTAAAGTGGATAAACCACTTACCTTGATCGTGTCACGAAGTATGGCGATCTCTCGCGTCAGATGCTCGTTCTCGTTGTACAAAACTTCCATTTGCTGTTGCATCTCGACGCTTGGCCCTCGCATCCGCATTCTCAGCTCCTCTTCCAGTTGTCGAACCATCATACTTTGTTTCTGTAACAGAAAATAAATGAATTTTTTTAAACGAGATCGTACGCTGGGCTCGGTTAATTGCGTTAATAAAAAGTCACATTACATACAGGTACTTGTGTGTACTACAGTGCAATTTTCAGTTGGACGAGTTGAAATTAAAACGCAGAGTTTCTTTGTTTCGCCTGTTATTTTCTTACGTTTTACACGGAATGATATAAAAGTCAATAGTTTCAAGCCACTTGGCGTTTGAACGTGTATACTTGGATAATTGCATATTCGAGCTACGCGAAACTACTTCGAGCATGAAACTGATAAGCGGATCGATAGAAGCTCGACACAAGGGAGCACTTTGTCACTCTTTCCAGGAAAGTGTTTTCAATATTCCTCTTTATATAAATACTTGAGCTCTCTGCAAATATTAAAATATAATGGAATTGAAATACAACAAAATCTGGAAACAGGCAGCAACGTATAAAAATATTTTTTATTTTCCTGGCAATTTTTAATTACCTAAAAGTCACGTTCCACTCAACGAAGCAGACACGTAAAATGCTTTATTTGCGAAACATTTCGTCTAGCGAATCTCGAGTGCTGTCTGATTCTCTTTTGGAGTACTTATCATGATGCTCGATGATATCGAAGAGGGATTCGGTCTGTTTGTTCGAAAGGAAGGCGTTAGAGCTACGAGACAAGGTTGTCGTCAACAGGGAGTCGGACGAAACGGGAAGAAAATCGGGACCGATTACACGTTGAAAAAGAGAAATCGGTGTCTGGAAAGAGTTTCCTCCGAGAACGTGCGAAACGCTCGACCAAAGTCAATATTTCTAGCGGAAGTTCGATCGTCGTGCACGTTCTCTTTAGACTCGCAACGCTTTTCCGGCATCTTTCCATCTCCATTTCCTGTCCCGTCTTTCTGAATCTTCGACTGAATTACTTTGACCCTTCTTCACGTTCTCCTTTATTCATCTTCTTTGAGCTGTGTATTCCTTTGCCAGTTTTTGAATTTTATTATTTTTTTTCTTATCCTTCCAGTAGAAAGAGCACTCTTCTTAAAGCTTTGTATCGCTTCTTAGAAGGTTGTTATGGACTTTCCATCTATTTGCAGACGTTGCATTAAAATTTTCCCTATTTCCTTTAATTAATATATACGCGGTCTGTACTATAAGCCAGCCGGTTGCTTCTCTTTGTCAAATTTCAGTATTTCTATTATACTCCCATTCCCTGTTCCTCTTTCACTTTACGTCTTATTTCTTGTCTTTCGAATTTCTTCGACGTCGCTTTCTGCTGCTTGAATTTCCCACTCGACTCTGTTTTCGTGAATATTCTTCCAAGGCCTTCATCAAGCTCGTTAGGCATCGTTAATGACGACAACGCGACGCTAGTGCGACAAAGGAAACAAACTAACGAAAAAAAAAAAAAAAACGTTGCCGCAGACCGGATGATTAGAAGCAGCATGTTTCGGCGTATATTTCACACAAGAACAACGAACTGCCGTTTGGCGGAGTAAAATATTCTCGCTCTCTTCATCGAGCCCCTAACTGAGCAACTTTCGTAATTAAGTCTAGACGCATGTAATTTATGACAGCGATAATTCTTAGAACTCGGTGAAAGCTAATGAGATAATTAGCAATTTGATAAAATTTATAATTTCGCGTAGGAAGAATACAAATCAAATTATAAGGAATAATATGTTTTCGAAGGCGGACGATCAAAAGCATACGCAAATCGCAATTTTATTTTTTAGCATTGTATATCGTTTATTTCTATGCGTTGGATGACAATGCGTTAACAAACCTCGCGCCTCGTCGTCGTTACGACAGAGACGATGCTCGACCGGAAGCGGTGCCCGCTCAATAGCGACGATCGACCTGATTTCGCGTACGAACAAGCAACGACAACGTGCCATAGAGGCTGTAGAGGTCGAGAGAGCTCCCCTCCATCCTGTGACGTCAGCTACCCCCATAACGAAATTAATCCACCAAGCCATGGCCGAATTCTCCTTTTCAATCCTAACCTACTTGCCACAAATTGTCCCAATCTCTCTATTCTACAACTGTTTGCCTTTACATCCTTATTCCACTTCTAATTTCCTTCTAATTTAAATTTCATCTTAGGCATGCTAACTGAGGTTGGTATTCTTATTAATACATTCACAGCGAGTAATTTAAAGAGAGTACCAGCCGAAGCCTGAAATTAACGTTTAACTCTGCCGCGGGATCCTTACGTTTTGTTGCAACGTTTCGTTTCAAGAACATCTTTAACATAAAATCAAAATGAGAGATCGTGCGTACCAATATTTCGTTCGAACTTGAGATGTTTCGTAGCATCATCGTTGATCAAAACTCACTCGAAGATGAATCGAAAAGAACGCAGCAAGGTTAACAACAACGTTCTCATCCCCCTTAATAATTTCAGTTCCATTCAATGAATCCATGTTTTCCCTAGACGTGTATAGGTTCGGTATTTTTATTAGAACTCGATCCTGTGAATTCCCACATCTTGCAGCTCCGTTGAGATCGGGTAGCAACGAATGAGACACATGGAAATCGAATTTCAACGGGCTGTTCTGTAATCGAAATCGAGCGTTGCGTTTCCAAGGGAATGCAAGGAGCATACAATCCGCCACAACTCTCCAGGTTGTTACGATCGCTAGGGGTGTCGGTGTGTACATGGTGTCGCGTGTTCTGGTTTCGAAACGATTAGCCCTCGATTAACCCTCGACGCGCAGGGAACCCGATCTCTCTCTTTCTCTCGGGGGTGCGATCGGTATCGTCCATCGACACAGTTTACGCTGGATATCGAACGCGCAACGACCGACGGAGGAACAAAGATGAAGCGGGGTTTTAAAGTTTAAACGAAGCCCCTCTTAAGACGAGATCCTATTAACGATCGCGTAAATCCTATCTCACGATGGCGTTTCTTCTTACGCCGCGTGTAACCCTCGTCGTGAAAACAACCGGTCGTCCACGGTCTTGGCGACTTAATGGACACCGACCACCTGGCAAAACGATCCTCTTCTTCGAATAATAGCGTCCTACAGCGTCTAAGAAGTTATGGCAACGGCAAGAAAGATCCCTTTTGGTTTTAATTTCGCAGAAGAGTCTTGTAATATTTCTTGAATATTCTTCGGTAGGAGTGGGATATTTCTGCAATTTCATACTCATAATTACGAATATATTTGGATTTTTACTTTCTCGTTTGCTAGGAGAAGGGAATAGTAAACAATATTTGATTAAAGATCGTCAAAATCGAAACAATGTTAGGTATAACGTGCATGAAGAAAACTTCGTTCGTCGCTAAACAGTTGAGTCAATTAATCATTTCCTGCTTCAAACCTTCCATTCCAAATCGATTTCACCGATAGGCCTGTAGCTATATCGGGTTCGGTATGTAACAGACTGATGTTACAGTAGTTGGTAGTTGTAATTAAAGTTTGCGAAGTTGTTCGATCGACTTTGTTCTTTGCTTCCCACGAAGAAAATATCGTTATATACGATATGATAAATGCTTTGAATGCTATCGTTTCGCGAATAGCTATGATCATTTATTAAACCGATTAGATTGAACCTAAATGGGAAATTGTTTCGCTTGTTAAATATTACAACCAGTTTACTTTCTGATATTTTATGTATTCTTGCATGTTGCGTGCATTCTGTACGTTCATGTGTCTTTAAACCCATAAATATATAAACACGTGCAATCTGCTAATGAGGCTTTTATCGATTTTTCATAGAAACGATTTGTTCATAATTCAGCATCTAAATGTCGTATTAAAAAAAGGAACGGGAGAGAAGTGTTAAGAAAATCTTCAAAATGTTTATGACTTTAATTAAAACGTTCTTATCGGTGTTATTTTGATCACAAATTTTTATCCTAATAATAAAATAAACAGGCAAGAAAGAAGCTTCTGGGGGAATCTTCGATGAACACGCGATAACGAGCTTTCCCAGAAGGGAACACGAAATAGGTCGCAAAATGTGGCGCGCTTTTACCAAGAAACAAAGTTATACAGGCAACTCTTTGATTTTTCCGAGGGGGTCGTTGCACGATAGATCGATCTCTTCCGGGCTCCCGTTACCTCGTGCATGTCGCTTAAATATTTTTCATCTTTCTTTTTTAATGCCTCTGTCATCGTAAATAGCATGGGATTAGATATGCAAGCCGTATATGCGCGGACCAGCTAACGGCGTAATATGTTTAGGTTATCATAATTGTTAAATAACAAAGTTACCAAGACTAAGCCAGTAACCTGTAACCTTTTTTTCGTGTTCATAAAACACGATAAGACACGATCGATATGTCTCTCCGGGAACTTTTGCGCGAAATGCGAAGTTTTTGCGAAATAAATCAAGCTAAAGTAGAGTTTATTCGTACTTTACAGTCGCGTAACAATTTTTTCTTTTCTTTTTTTTTAGAAACTTTGAAGAAGGTTGAAACGATCGAAAGAGGAATAAAGTATCATAGAACGATAAGTGGCATCGAATAAAAGTAGAACGGTCTCGTATCGATCGATCGTTCGATGGTAAATAAATGATAAATCAAATCGAGCCTCTGTCTAAGTTCACCTCCTATTCTTCCGCTACTATCGTAGATTATTCAAACATCCTGTCGTGATTCGCCTCGAACAAAGCGTTCAATGAAGCTTCACCTTATTTTTCGCATTGTGGGCTCGTTCTTCTCCTTTCCTTGTTTTTCCCTCGTAACAATAAAATTCCCACGATGCAACGGGTGACGCGTGTAGAAATCGATGACGTCAAACACGAAGGACAACGTAAAACTGTACGGGTCCCGACGATGTAAATTCCCCTGACCTAAATCCCACGATTTTCTCTGACCCCATTCCGAATTCGTATGTGGGTCACCGTGCTCCATTTAAACCGGCCATTATAATACTGATACCGGCATTAGCGACATCCTAGGACCGATTCGGATCTTTCACGCAAAGATAAGACGACGAACTTATCTTCTACATCGACGGTAAATTTACGAATACGATCGTTGAATTGGAATTTCGATACACGTTGCGACGTTAATCGATTTTAAAGGGAAGGTTATCGATGCTACTGAGACGAAAGTAGACTTTGATATAACAGCGCATCAAATTTAATGACACGTAAATCAAAAGTAACATTTATCGGAAGAAAGTTTTATGAGAAAGGAAAGTATGTGATTTACGGAGTAAGAAATTAAAATTGCGTGTGACTTACTGTATGATTTGGAGAGCTGGAGAGTGATGGCTTGGACGGTTGCATGGTTCTGTTACAAATGACCAATAAAGATGCTTCGAGGGAAAAGTTTTTATGGGGTCAGCGGGGAAAAATCAATGCATAGATATAGAGAGAAGGGATGAAACCCGACATAAGTTATGTATATGTTCACGTGAATAAAACCACAATTCTCGTCATTGTGCCAAGCTTACGATAAAAATAATCTCCCTGTCTCTTCAGTCTTTCCCTTCCTGGAGTCCCAGTTAAAAGGTAACATAAATCTGAAAACTCGATGCTTAAAGAAGCGTAAAGTGGTCACTGAAAGACGCGCGCGAGACATCTCGAGTAGAATTTTCGGATCTTCAGTCGTTCGTGGTTTCTGCTTGTGAAAGCTCAGCTGTATTCGATCTCTTAAGGCGTCGAGAGATTGTGATCCGGTCACAACAGCAAGATAACCACGTTACGAAAGAAACGATCAACGTTTCGTGCCAGACGAAACTGCCTTTACGCCAACCTCGCCTGGCAAACCTCGTTTCTCGCCGGAAGATCGATCTATGGTACGACGACCCCAAGAAACCAGAGAGTGGTTTCTACGTTTGCGTTGTAATATCGGGTTCTACACGGCTCGACGAGTCTATGAATCACTCCCAGTGAAAGATTAAAGAAAAATCAAGGAGAGAGAGTTTCTTTGTTCAGGTTTCGCTAATTCTACAGGGCTAACCAAGTTTTGTCAAACTAAAAAGATCCCGGTTCGTGTCAAATGTCGCTTAATTTTTACGGAACCTGGCTAGTGAGTGTCTCTTGCGTGAAAAACTAAAACAGAGCGCACATTATCATTACCTAATTAACGATACACGATACTGTTTACATTATACTAGAAAATTATCTGTCAACGTAATACGATCGATATCAAACAATATCAAACCTGTGACAGAATAATCTAGTGCTTTCTTAATTAATTAAATTAATTGAAAAAATATCCGGAAGTATAAATGACAAGGAGCTATCTCTTAGAAATAGCTGAAGTAAAAATAAACGAAGAACCTAGCAATTCGCTGTAGTATTTTAAATTTCAAAAACATGCGGTTTCAGATAAGTCTACTGAACCGAAGAGAATATCGTGGAGCGTAGCGATGGACAAGGAAAACTGATATCCATTCATAAAAGAAGAAAAAAAAATCGAATATAGATAGTAGGGAGTTTCAAGTTACAAAAGTTTGAGAAACTTCTCCTAACGGAGCTTTTAACGATCCACTGGGGCAAGCCTTGCCTTAGACGACCGCGACCCGTTCTGCCGTGAAAAAGTCTTCCATCAAAGTGTCTCTGCTTCCCTCTGTAACTCGCCAATACCCCTCGACCTCCCTCCCTTTGTCCAAGTCAACGGGGTTGTTATCGATCGACCGTGAGTGCCTTTGTCGTTCGCGTATCCTGAAATCCGTTTCGGTTTAAACGACCCTACCTGGTTTTCCAGCAAGCAAAGACGGATGGAACAACGAAACACTTCCGTGGTTCGGGTCGTTTCTCAACAGGCGTTCCTCGACCAACTTCGAGCAATTAAGACGTCTGTAAATCGTGACTTCGTCAGACATGGAAAGACATGGTGCAATGAAAGGTAGTTTGTGACTAGTTTGCCTGATCTTGTTTGGCGCGTTTTGTCCCAGGGTCCATGGAGTTTCGACTTCATTCACGTTCGGATCTACGTAGTGTTCTTTTGAAGGAAAATTGGAACCCTGGAGGGAAATCGAATAGTCCAGAACTGAGACTTTCGGCCAGTTAGAAACGTTAGAGTAACGCAAGATTACAACGAAATAATCAGTTGGGACGTGTTAAGCGACGAATTAAGCCACTCGTCTCGTTTGAAACTGAAGGTAAAGAAGACAAAACGCGTGTCAAGTAGCCGGGACGTGTTCACGACGCACGGATGGCTTCGGTAATCGCGAAAGACAATTATTTCGAGCGGCTCGTTACTTGTGTCTAACGTAGCTCCCTCTCGTTTAATTCCATTTAGTTTAGTTAGATTAGATCGGCGCGCAGATTAACTCCGCCCTCGAAACTACCCACCTATTCGATGACTTAAGTACTGTTCCGTTCCTCCGACTCTAAGCAGTTAATCTTCCTTGAACTTATTTTTACACGGTTAAGATCTTGATCACGGAGCGATTCAACAAGTCCATCGTTTTTTTAAATATTTCATTGCTCGTATGTTTCTTACGTAGAAGTAGACACTGTTGGTTTTACGATGAATGATTGATCAGCGCTCCATTTCGGTTCTATCCAACGTGGACCAAACACCTGGTTGCTCGTAGGCAGGAAATTACACGATACCTCGGGGCGTCAAACTATTTCGATTCGGTAAAGGTTAACGAGGGTGTAAGGTTTGGTCGGTCTAACGAATGAATTCTCCGGTAGAGAAAACGGGACAGTGGTATGCCACGACCTCGAAAAGCGTAACTGCGTTCGATTTTTCCGCCAGCTAGAGAGAAAATTCCATACGGCGTTCAAGTGATTCAAGAAACGAATGCAACCCCTGGAAGTCGTAGTACACGTATTTGATGAGACAGACGCGATGGGGATCAGTAGGACGGAGGTAAAAACCGATGAGACGATGGGGAGGTTCGTGAAGCCAATGACAAAGGAAAAGAGGTTGTTGGCAAGAAGGGGATAGAAATAGGGTCACGTAGAAATACGGAAAGAGAACGAGAAAGACCGGAAACGTCTAGGTAAGAAAGAAAAATGAAAAGGGGGAATGCATAAGGCGAGCCAGTAAGAGAGGAGCGAAGGAGCGAGAAAGCGAGAAGAACAGAGGGTTAGAGATATAGTGACCAAAAAAGACAGGAAAAAACACAGATAAAGTGTTGGGGGCGATGCTACGGTTCGGGGGAAAGAAGATGAACGGAGAAGAAAGGACAAAGAATGAAACAGAAAGGCTGGGAACACGGTAGACTGGTAGTGAGTTTGGAAGATGGAAAATGAGAGAGAACAAACGCGAGGAAAGCAGGAAAAGAGTCGAAAGTGAGCACCAGAGAAACGACGACGGAAAACGAGGGAATGACAACTAGAGAGAGAGAGCGGTAGAGAGAGAGAGAGAGAGAGAGAGAGAGTGGAAGTTGGTAGGGGTGAGTTCCTGTCGCTCGATAACGCCTCTGCTTCTGCTCCGTCATCAGCATCTCTTCCTCTCTCTCTTTCTCTCTCTTTCTCTTTCTCTCTCTTTCTCTTTCTCTCGTCTTCTTATTTTGCCCCAAAGTCTCGATACACGCGACTGGATAAAGTTAAAAAGTACTCGTTTCAAGTAATCACATTTTACTATATTCGTTAAATAAATTCAAATTATAATGGATTGCGGAAAAGTAATGTGATTAAACATTTCGTTTTAAGCTTAAAGTATAATTACATTTAGTACAATGCATTAAATTAATTGTGGACGATTAACGCAATTTATATGTTGTAACGCTATGTATGCCATGTTCACAATCTTCCGGATGAAATAAAAATAAAATAAAATCAATCCTTTCGCAACTGGTGCAGGAAATAAACGAGGAACAAGCACGCATCGATGGTTCGTTTTATCTTCGATCCTGCGAGTCGACCGGCGAGACTGAATCGTCGTTTCGCGGCTACACCCGAGAAATGGTAGTCATGCATCACGCGTGGCAACGGTAATTATGTTAGCCGTTGGAAAATGGTCTTGCTGGAACCGTATCTGACCGGGCGGATCGTGGCTGTACGAGCAAAAATCGGTCGACGTTCGTGCAGATCGACGATACTCGTCGATCCTTCTTATCGCGAGAAGTCCGATATCCCGTGTACGTTTCGGTATCGTGTTTTCGACCGAACGAGTGCATTCGCTGGTCGAAGAATGCTCGGTGATTTATACTGGAAACAGAACGTCGCAAAAGCGCCATGACTCTAGTTTTCGAGATTTGAACAAAAATTATCAGGAGAAGCAAAAGGAACTGATTCGATCTTGTGATCACGTGGTTCACTGGATCGATTGAAGATGTTCAACGTTAACATTTAACACGAGAGTTTCGTAATATTTTTTCACTGATCAGTGTGGTTTACAACATTTTCTCCTCTTTCGATATATGTTTTTTTGTGTCTGTATGTTCTTAATGTTTGCTATCGTACACTTTGTATCATCGTGTATATCAATATAATATTGCAATATAATATTTATTTTGCAGAAGGATATTTTCTACGATTTTACCGAAAGCGAGTAAATGGATGTCTCTCCTCGTGGATCGATCGAGTGGCGTTTAAAAGTCGTCGAAATCATTCGACGCGGCTATAATAACCAAAAAAGCTTCGCGCCGAAGCAGAAATAACCTCGTTCCTCTGTCGATGGAATTGCACACGGTTCGCGTTATTGGAAAATACCTAACTCATGAATCGCGCAAAAGCTGTCGCAACCTGGCGAACGATGAAAAAGTTTCAGCTGCGTCTATCTTATCGCGCCACATGTTGGTCCTTCGTTTTGTCTACCGTTTGCCAAAAGAAAAAACGAAGAGAGGAAAGAAGAAGAAGAGAAATAATTGAGACGCCTCATATAGGATAATTTTCAGAATAAACGAGTAACAGTTTTTAAGGCTTAAAACACTCCAAGACGATATATAGAATTTTTAATGGATCGAAAAACGATGGCAACGTTTGTTATCAGACTGCTGGCGTGTTGTCAAGCATTAAGCCCGATGCATTTACATCGTTTCTAAATCGACTTCGATGTTTGAAAAAAGAAGAGAGGAAAAAAAAATACACCAGTCCTTGCGTGTATAGATCGCAACGGCGCATCGATTTTTTAAACATGTGTGCTTATGTCTGATGAACTTCGATAGCTGACATACACGGAAATAGCCGCGGGGGTCATCCCATTAAGTAATCTGACATAGATTACGGAATCGATATCGAGGATTAATTCGCCTTATCGTCGTAGCGCCGTTTTAGTCGTACCTATCCTTTCGTCGTACTGTCTGTGAAAATAGTTGGCAATCGAGAATAGATTGATGCTTCTAAATATATCCATCTGTTATGCCATCGTACGTATATATTTTCTTATATTTTCTTTTAATTTTAGATTTCGATCTTGAAACAATACTTCTCTTGCAAATTTAAACACGAACTTGACGAAGAACTAAGAAGAACATAGAAAATGTATGATGCAATATATTTTGTCCCTTATTTTAAATGGTAGATATATATTGTTACATATAATTCGAATCATATATATGCTCGTGATTCGAACAGAAACGCGAAGCATTCAGTTGGTTGTAGCGCAATAATTTTGGTGCACGCTGGAGAAACAGAAGTGAGGGGCGGAGGGGCGGAACAAACGTCTAAGTAAGCCATCGTGACGCCTGGTCGTGTACAAATAACGGAGAGTGACACGTTGGAAGTCACTTCCTCATTAAAGCCGCAGCTAGTGCGCACATGCCTTCAAAGCATGATTTATAGGGGGTTACCGAGATAACACACAACCAGCACGGAAAGATTATATACGTACGTCAGCTCGTGCAGCAATGAATTCAACATAGCTGCAAATGAAAACGACCGTTCGAAGAGTAGAACGCAGGCGCGTCCTACAATCGGTAAATTGCAATCAGTGATTTTTTTGCGTAACGAGTGAGAATTTTCAAGCGGACGATTGTCAACGTCGCCGAGGAAGATCGAAATGATGAGAACTCGTTGCAAAGATCGACACTCGCGATCAAATATGGTAAAGTTAGATTTAGCGGGGAAAGTTTCCCGAAACAACAGTGGAAATACCGAGGCCAGCCTTGCGAATATTAAAGTTTCTTTGTCCAAAGGATATTACGTTGTACCAATACTCTGTGTTGGAAACTGTTGGCGTCAGGTGGTGAAACATAGTTGGGAGAATGTCTGTAGTTTTCCATAAAAAGCTCGAGCACGTTACATCCCGATGTTTCGAACAGGTTATCGATAACGTATCGACGATGCAAATAAAAAATTGACGAGTTAGGCCACTTTTAAACTTGCGGGTGCCTCGAACTCTTGACGTATTCGGAACTTTCCTATTATAGGATAGAAATTATATTCTTGCAAGTATACCCTGTAATGGTTGGTAAATGCGATTAAACGTCGGGTAAACAACGTTATCGGTAGAAACAACTATAGATGAGAGCGCGAGGGTCTTGGGCCGGATCGATCGATTCATTTTAGAAGACCACGAGAGACACGTTTACTCTGTAACCCCGTGGAACAATGCGGTCGTGCCATAGTTAGACCGCGTGGCATAGGTTCTCGCTAATAATCCGCCTCGATATATTTAGGCCGATCGATATAGACGGACGTGTGCGCCGCACTTTACGCGGACCTGTACGCCACATTCACCAACGACACTCGTCTGAACGCCAGAGTACAATTGTTTTGTCGCGTAGAAACTCGAGATATTGTCTCTTGGAATATTAACTTTGCATACGATACTTGCGTCTTTTAGAACTCTACAATCAAAGAAAAATATTTTTTAAGGTTCTAAGAGGATCGACTGAGAGTAGAATGGCCTGTAGATTCTAAAGCGATCGTTTAAGTCGTTAAAAAGGGAGTCAGAAAAAGCGAAAAAATAGCGCGGCAGTTTCCACGAGTCGAGCCACCTAATTCAGGCTTAGACACAAAAATAATTCGGGTTTCTGGGTTATCGATTCCAGGAAAAGAGAAGTTTACTGGAATATTTCCCTTTCTCAAATACTTCTCGCTAAACTGTTTATATTCAACAATGCTTGATAATCAGCTCGATCCGGTTTTCGTTATATTCAATAATAGAATCTATACATCGAATCGTTTCATCGTAGAAAATCGATAAAAGATTTGAACGGCTGTTTAACGTGGTGCAGCAGCAAGGCAAAAGGAAAATATATCCGAGAGCATTACATAGACGGAATTGCCATAGCAAAAACGGGAAAGAGCGATTCAGTGGGCATGATAATGTTCCCAGAGCGAATCTCCATTTCCAGATGATATTGTCCCGTGTTTACGCGGCAAACGTTTCAAAATCCCCCTGGTATTCAATACGAAAGCACCGACGAAAGACGAGCCGCTAGTAAAAGGAAAGCTAACGAGGACATTGGAAATACGTTTTTTTTTTTTAAAGTAGAACTTACTTACGACGATTCCGTTTTATGTGTTAATGTATGTAGCGGCTTAATGTCAACTATAAGGCCAGATGCTGGAACCGGATGGCGATCAGAGAGGAACAGAAAGAGACAGAGAGAGATAGAGAGAGAGAGAGAGAGAGAGAAAGAGAGAGTTTCGTCCGTGAGGTTGAAAAGAAGTTAGGGAACGTTATTGACACCGGAAACGCAACAATAAGTCGTTAACTGTGGGAACACGTTCCTTCTTCGTAATTCCTTCGATTTTCATAGAACTAGCACAATCGGTCGGAATATTTCGAGCCGTGTCGCCATTTAACTATCAACGAAGTTAGAAACGTGTGATTCGGTTAAGCGACGGTGGTTCTCTTTCGACAGACACGGCACTGAACGACAGCTGCGTTCGAGATGAATTGAAAGCAGTGGTATGCACGAAGAACAGCGACCATTAGAGAGACCACTTCAACGACATTAAAGTTATGAACAGAAGCCCTTGGTCAACGATGGTACGTGGTTTATCTCGCTCTTCCGGCGTCGGAATCAATTTGTTTCGTCGAGCCTCTTTAACGGAGCAATTAATCCTCTGAGTTGAATTTCTTGTTGTTAGAAACAAAGCGCTGTTCAAGAACTACATTCAGAAATATTAACAATTTTTACGATCTACGAATACTCTACATCGTAGAATAAAAGTCGTTAAGAGCAGCCAAGTTGTCTGGAAAGCGATACACGAGTCGAAGTTTCCTGGTGGTCGAGTTCTCAGACGAAGCAATCAAATTCTTGAATGCGAATGGCGTAAGACCCAGTTTTCGTTGGACGTCAGGTCAATTCGGAGCTGGCTGTTCCATTGAAAGATGAACAGGCAACGCGATACGAGGTCGGTGTAACCGCAAATTGAATTTTAGGGCGCTTGTACAGATCTCTGACGATGGATCAATGATGACTTCGAGGTACTAAACGTGATTTTAGGAACAGCTTCGTTAAAAGTGTAACAACGGATGTGCAGAAAATGCATTCGTCCTATAGATAGTCCTTTCGAATCATCGTGAAATTAGGCAGCCAGCCGATTTGCCGTTTCTTCCAGACCTTGAAAAGCACGCCACAATCTTCGTAGCGAGGAGACCATCAGCAACTAATTTTTCATTCACCGAGAACCATGTCAAGTGAGCAATTAGATCCGAGGGCTGCTGTTCCGGGCAATTCCTCGCAACAAACGCAGAAAACTCCGTTCCACACGGAATTTTTAATACCACGGAATTCCGCCAACGTCATGAATCAGCCTTCGCCGATGTATTTTGGAAATATGGCCGACCACGAAGTTTAATATTTCAAAGGTCAAATCCACGGTTGACCGAAAGAATTGATCGCGCGCTATACATACAGCTTCCAGGACGAAGAAGGACGTGAATTACGATTTTTCGAAGTTGAAAATTAAATTAATATCGTCAATCGAACAAGTACAATGCTCCTTTCTTCCTCTTCGGTCGTGAAATACGGTGGAGAAAAAAGGAGGAAGGAAAAGAATTGTTCGTTAGCAGTAAACGCAACGCAAGCCACGGAGTTTAATTTCCACGGTTGGCGGCTCTTTGGTTTTTCGGCGGGCCGCGGGAGCTACAGGGAAAAAGGGAAGGATCGGTTGGCGTAACGATAGCATTGCAAAAGTTCCACTGCATTTTTTTACGACCCACTTCCGACGTGCGCCAATTTCGAGGTTGCAGCTACGGCGCGAATCGTGTACGCCAGCCGACAGAGAAAAGGAAAATTAATTCCACCCCCGTCGAACACCCTTCTCAACCGCTTTCCAACCGTTTAATGCATTTTTTCCACCTTCCATTCCGAAGTTGCCGATGTTAATGGCGCCAGGAGAATAAAATAGCTATAGATACACTCTGTGTTTACTCCCATTACTTTACAATGCATAAGAACGATGTTATATCTCCGATATATATAAGCGATACTTGTTTCGATAAGAATGTTTCACTGTTAAACTAAAGATTTTAATACAAAGTAGATATATTTTCTTTAATTGGACGATTAATCACAGAACATCTAGTTTCATAATTTTATTCCAGCATATAGCATACCGGGTCGAAGTTGAACGACGCTTAACCCAGAATATTCTCCACATGCCTTCCCATGATCCACCGTAATCTCCCGCAAACCGCCTAATCTCATTCACCTGATTCGTCGATTCCTCGTTGCCATCGAATTCAACGGTATTTTGTTCGTCGATACCCTAATCCTTCATCGTAACCGTAGGAAACGTGTCGGTGGTCCCAGGGTGTGCCGGAATTACGCAACTTCATGGTCGATTGTCATTCGCAGTGCACAAAACAATGCCGAGGGAAGGATGATCGATGTTGGAACGCGTGTCATTGCCGCGTAAGAACCATATATACTCCCTATCGTTGTACCACGATGCCAGACGCTGGATAAAAAGGAACAAACGTGGGCAGAAGGCCAGAGAATCCGCCTCTCCCCGAGATTCCTCTACTCTCGCTGCCGATGACTCATGTGCACCGCCATCGTGGCCAAAAATATGCCTGGTGCCACGCTGACGAACCGTGACGGAAAGATTGACGAACAGCGCGATACCGCTACGACCGCAACGCTCGATTGATTCGAATGAAAGATTGATTCGACAGGGGATGAGCTATTACAAGAAGTCATAATCGATTGAGAGATTTGCATCAATCTTCAATTTATGTAGGTTAATCGACGTAGGTTAATGGATAATTTAAGCGTTTAGTAGATGTTACTCGGAGAATATTAACCCTTATTCCGTAAATATACTTTCAGTAGCCTTAAATTATGCGAATCGTTCACGTTTGACAGGTTACTTGCTACTGTTTCGGGAAAAGATAATACACGTTTACGGGGTAAAGGGCAAGAAGTTTTATATGTACGTATATTTTCCATTAATATCGGAAATATACACGTTTCTAAAAACCATTTACCAAAGTTTGATTCTGCGTGATTTACGGAGGCGAGCGTGCGTTAATGCCACTGCCATGACGATAATCAGAGGCATACTGTAAACATTTCAAAAATAAAGCTCTGCAGAATGTATATTTTTCCGTTCAACGATGGAGGGTATAATATATATACAAGATAAAAAGGAAACGTGTAATAAAAAAAACTTGCGAACGATTTATAAACTTTAGCTCGAGAAAAACCCGCAAAATACCGATTTACGTCACCGAAAGTCTCATTCGGAAAGATTCGTGTGATTCATATTTCAATCTCTGTCCTCCCTTGGAAACTTTGAAACAGGAAATTCCTGTAATTCATTTCTGCACGCTTTCTTGCCCAAGGGCTCTCACCTAAGATCAAAACGAGAATTTTTCGCTTCGTAATTTGCCTGGTATTTTTTGCCGGAAAAAACTACCGCAACTCGCGTGGCTCTTCTTTAGCCACGAGCACAATGACGAAGAATTAAACGCCTCGATTAAGAGCCATATAGCGCCACTCACGTGACGTTCTGCCGTAATCGAACGAAACTTGACGTCTTTACAGACGTAACGATGTTCACGATCGTTCGATAAACTTTTTCAACGAAGACGAACACGACATTTTGAATAAATACCGGGTTTTACGAAAGACGGGCGATCTATTCGTGAAGCTACACTTCGACTACGATATTATATAAATATGCGACGGGCTTCGCGAACGGCTAACATATTGATCCATCCGTCGTCCTCGAAGGCAATGCGTACACGTCTCGTTGAAGGAAACGCAGAAGAATTAGGGAGTAGAATAAGACTTGTTGCGAACGACACTGCGAATGATCAATGGAGTTTTGTCAACGTGACAGTTTGTTTTAAGACATGTTCACACGATTGAATTAACAGTTAATGAGGTTTGAACGATCGAAGGTTATGGCGAACGATTGATCATCGAGAGATTTCGAGTAGAAAATATCGGATGAATCGGTACATCGGTGGCTCCCCCTTCACGTCGCATTTTTGGCCAATCAATAAACGTATCTATACGAAGCGGCGAAAAAAGAAACGGGCCATTAGAAGTAGATCGATAAGTTTCTAGCGGCAATCACGACACGTTGAGTCGATTCCCTCGATTTAGAAATGTCAGAAACAGTCGACGAATATTTGGACAGGGACGTTACGCAAGGAACGATAGGATCGACGCAGATTCGTCGACGAAGTGGGTATCGGATCGGTGGATATCGTTAAGTTTTAGCTTAATCACTTTGACCTAAATTCCACGCGCGTCATCGAAAACGGGTCACGAAGAACGCACCGAAGAGGCGACGACGAAAACTTCACGCACCCTTTGCATAGAACCCTCTGCGGTACTATCCGTCATCGAGGAAAGAAGGCAACGAAACAGAAAGAATAAAAGGGAGAAGCACTAAAGAAGGGTAAAAAAGCGGCTATAAAAAGCAAGAAAGAAAAATCTGCAGCTCGACTGACCTGATTCTCGGAGCTGAGCAGCTTCAGCTGTTCGTTGATCAGGCTGTACTTGGAACTCTCTTCTTTTCTCAGTGCTCTCTCCTTCTTGAGCTCGGGACTCCAGAAGGTCTTGATGCTATGCATCGAGCTGCCGAGCTTTTGGTTCGTCAGCTCGAGCTCCTTCTTGAGGTTCCCGAGCTCTCGTTGGAGATCGTTGTTCTGATGTTGGAGTTCACCGATATAGCCACCGCTGTCACGCAGCATGTGCGTATTCGGGCTCTGTCTTGCCGATCTCGAACCGTACAGCTCATCTTCCAGGTAGAGTCCACGATCGCGGCTACGTTCACGAGGATCGCGTATCGGCACGAACTCGCGATCGTGATCGAGAATACCCGCGGATGCACGATCAAGGCTGGTATACCTCGCTGACATGCCCGCCGAGCTGGACATGGCGGGTCTCGAGGCGCTTCTGGATCTGTGATGTCCGCCCCCACCGCCCCCGGTTGACATACTCCTGCCCCTCTCCTCGAGCATCACGGGACTGGCGAGGTCCTCGTCGCGGGAGTAGTACGGACTGCCCAGCTGATGGTGATGGTAGCTGCCGAATCCGAGGTGCTCCGGCGAGTTGTTCCCGCTACGAGTGCCTCTCTTGCGACCCAAAGGACTGCCACGACCGCTCGCGTAGCTTCTCGACGGGCTACGATCGACAGTGGGCAACTCGCCTACGCGACGACCGCTTCGGGGCGAACGAGTACCGCCTCCTGGCCCGACCACTCCGCTTCCGCTCGAGTACGGATCTCGCGACATTGTTTCTCGATTCCGTTCTATACTTTCTATCAATCGTTTTTCTCCGATTAATGGTACGCAGTTCGCGCGAATACTCTTTCCGCTTTCTCGTGGAGGATTTCGTGAGATTGCTCACTATGTCTCTACGTTCGCTGCTCCTCGGATAACTCGACAATTAAGACTCGTGATAATAAATTGGTCGATCTTTCTCGATACTTTCTTCGCGCGAGTAATTTATTCGAGTGCGCCGAGAATAATTTCGTCGTGTCTTTCTAATCTCGTTTTTCTCTAGCGTTCTATGATTTTTCTACGCGAATCGGGTTGATCTATCGTTACTTTTCGCGGATCAGATACGAGCATATTCTCCGCGTCACGCGACGTGTTTCGCGTTTCAGGCACGTGTGCCGATCCTCGATGATCCGTTTCGATCGTCCTGTTATGCCACGGTGTCCATCCAATCGAGTGCCGATCCGCCGCTCGAGATTCTCGTTTCCGTTGCAATTTTTCACGCAACGTGGTCCCGAATCGGTTTGGCAGCTCTTCTACTCTACGCGAAAATGTTTGTCCGCGAGCGGCGAGCATTGACGACAACGCCTAACGCGTCGATCGAAGAGAGGTCCGGCGATCGATCGGCTTCATCGTTAAACAGATCCACCTTAACCAACTCGAATCACCGGCAAGCCAGTTCTCTTTCTCTCTCCTTTCTTTCTCTTGTTATTCCTTGCCAAGGATCCACCTTCTTGCTGGAAAGCCGTGCCGCACGCGTGGCTCGTCCCGTGTATGCGTGAGGTCACGACCCTCGTACTCGACGATCGATCTTTGACCTTCTTTCACCGGCAAAGCCCATCGAGTGGAGATGGATAGAGATCGAGGGGGAGAGAGAAAGAGAGGAGGACGATCCCGTTTCCGCGACGAATCCGTACTCCACCGGCGCACCGTACCGATATTCTCCTTAATCTTCCCTCTTCCTCCGTATCTCTTCCGATCGCTCCTCTCTCCCTCGCCCTCCGTCTCGCGAATCCTTCGGACGGGACTGAGTTCCTGATCTCCGTTCGTGTCGCGGTGTCCAGTCGCGAGAACCGACTCTCTTCCGCGAACCCTCTGCCAACACGGGGCGAGCAGAGTGGTCGGGGCGCGTGCGTGCGTATTTTACGCGCGTCTGTTTACCAGCCGTGTGTCTACACGCGCCGCGGCGTTCCCGTTTCGCGAAACCCGTACCACCTCGGCTCCCTCCTTATCGATCTCATCCTCGCGTCTCTTCTCTCCGGTCCCGTGATCGTCTCGCCTCCACGTTCTCGGTGTTCGCGTTCCTCTATATTCTTCCTCCCTCGCGCCTCCACTCTCCTTCCCCTTTCTATCTCACCCTCTCCTCTCCCTCTTCTGTCTTCGTACTCTCCTCGTCACCGACCACGACGACGATCACGACGCCGATGACGACGACGACGACGACGAAGACGACGATCAACCGACCGATCCGACCTACCGCCCGAACCGCCACTATCCACCATCCACCACGACTCGACACCGCCACACGTCCGTGCACCACTCTCTCTCTACCCGCTACCGCCACCAACCTCGCCGCCGCCGCCACCGCCGCCGCCGCGCACACACCTACGTGCCCTCTCTCTCTTTCGCCCTCGGGCTCGCCCTCGCTTTTCCCTCCGCGCACATACACACAAGCTCGCGCGATCGCACACCCTTCTAAGGAACGAGAGAGCGTGGCGGCGCGCCAGAGTACACGCACGATCCTGCCGAGATTGATAGATGCTTCCGTGAGACCGGAAGCGTGCCGGCAGATCTTGTTTCGTTCGAGGCAACGCGCTCGCAACCGGCCGATTCGGTGACCACACGCCGCAACACCACGCACTCACGGGACTAAACTGTAACCGCTAGCGAACCACCCTTTCGTTTCACCGTCGCCGGCTGCCTCGTTCCTTCCTTCTCTCTTTACGTTCTCCTACTCTCTTCTCTTCTCCTCTCCTCTCTCCAGGCAAAAGCGGCGCGCACGCTGTCGAGCCTCTCCCCTACCCCCGTGATCACACGAGCACGTCGCGGCGTCGCCTCGTGTACGCACGCCACTACGATTCCCACCACCACCACCGACTACTACTACTAGCAGCGATTAAGTGGACCGCGTCGGCAGCGCCCTCCGTCGACGTCATCGACGTCGTTACGACGGACTACTACTATCGCGAGCACGAGCATCACGCGTCGCGTCGTTCGCTCGATTCCTCGCGCTCACCCCCACCGTACACCCCTCCGACTATATTCCCCGACCGTCGTCACCCCACCAGCCGACTTCTTCGTCCTCCCTCCTGCGCAGATGGTTGCCGGCGCGCGCGCGCAGATCCATGCCGGGTCGACGGATGATTTTTGGACCAGCTCGGGACGATTCGACGGCTTACGTTTCCTCTTCCTACGGGTTTTGTTTGCCTATCCGCTCTTCTGCCGGATAGAAGGGGAGCGGTCTCTAATGGGAAAACTTTGTCCGGAGGAATTTCACGGAGATCCACGTTGTTCTTTGCCTTTTTCCGACTCGGCCAACTTTTGTTTCACCTCACTTCGGGGTGAAAGGCCGTTCCAGGGTTTATTTTAGTTCCAAGGGTTGAAATTTGTTGTTGCAAATATCGTTTCATGTCAGAAGTTCGGTTTTGATGCAGGTTTTGATGCTAGTAATCCGACGTAATTTGACTTGGGGTGGACGTTATTGGTTCTCGAGCACCGAGAATGAAAAATTTGCAAGATTTATCGCTGTGGGCGTAATTGCACGACGATAAACGAGGACGGTCACAGAGTTGAGCGACGTGTTCTGTACCATCGGTGAAAAACGATGAGAACCGTCACCAATTCGTTTCGTTACGATTGTCAATGGCTGGTGAATGAAGAGTTAAAAGGCTGACAAACGCACCACCGGATCATGAATGGTGGCCAATCGTCTAGGGCACCCCTGTCCAAGAACATAGATATAATATCGTCTTTCCGTCCTTTATAACTATTTCCTAAAGTTATTTTTTAAGAATATCTTTTAACAAACAATGCATTGAATATCACGATAAATGTAAAATGCGGCAAACGTACGTAGCTTTCGTCTAAAGCGACCTTTATAAAATTCCAAACTTTGAACAGTCTTCCTCTGTAAATAGAAGTATTGCAATTTCTTGAGGCTTCTGCTATGCAAATTTTGAATGGAAATACGTCAACGTGGTGCCTAGTTTGCGTGACACGTTCCTGAATGCACGTTCCACTTCGCAACCCCTCGTCTCACCCCTCTGGCGTCCGTCGACCCGGCGTACGACATCGCAATCAATGAAGCTACGATTCACCGAGCAGTGCCGTGCGACCAACTGGCTCCTAAAGTTCCAATTTCACGAAACCAGACGTGTCATCAATTTTCCCCGTAACAGTTGGTAATATCGCACGAAATACAGAAAAGAACGAGCCACAAATTTACATTGGAATTTTAAAGGTACTTTTGTTATTTTGGACCGAACAGATGACGGTCGTGGTTTGAAGCTTCGTAATTCTACCTTTATCTCTTCCACAGGTACAAGTTGCAAGCATTGTTGCGAATTTGTATCGATTCACGCGGAATTGGGAAATTGTGTTATCCTCGGCCGAAGAATTTAGAGCAGAAAGACGTGTCTTCGTTGGGAAAAGTTGGGAATCGTTGCCGTCGCTCGTGGAAGGTGAAGGAAATGCGCAAGCCCGTGTTTTACGATCGGGCCAGCGGCTTCTTTGACAACACAGACGCCGGGGGAAAGTCTTCCCCGTTTTTCATTCCTCCGCGTTTCATCCTAATCTCCAAGGGGTGAAACTCGTCACCTTCGAATTCGCATTTTCCTCTGACTAACTCGTGTTTACCCGATGACTCAACTTTTCAAAAGATCCGTCGTGTAACAGAAATCCAGAGAATCCCTCGTGAAATATTGTTGCCCGTTGTTTGATATCAGGGATCAGTTGACGTCACTGGAAAAATCACTTTCATAAAAAACTACCAATTCGTTATTTTTGAGAACCCGAATTGTATCCGTGAAGTATCTCGAAGAATAAAATGCTTGTTTCCCCTGTGCATTATTTATTTCTTCATAAACCTTTCATTTTGTTTCGTTTCGTACAAGTTTTATATTTCTATTGCTGGCAATTCTAGCGTTAATATCAATAGGAAGAAAGTGAAATAAATCTATCAAGAAATAATTTTATCTCTATTTACGTTTACGCGAAAAAGAGTAAAAAACGGGAAATAACATGTGTCACGTCATTCGACAATAATCACGATGATCTATCGGCATCCGCTATCGCAAAGTCCGAGCGATCGTCGACCTTTGCACTTCGATGCCTCGCTGTTTCGATATTGACCGACGATATCGTGAGCGGATCACGCTTGGCTGAACTTCATTCTCCAATTAATTTAGACACGATAGGCGACGTCTCCCATTCAGAGAGGCCGTATTCATAATACGGTACCAACATTTGCATGCTTCCGACGCTACTTCATTCGACAGCGTAACATTTCCTTTTAATTTTGATTCAACCGTGACAAAATAATGTTGCAGTCGTGAATCAATCAAACTGTCGGATAAACGCTTGATTTTAACAAGGTATCGTATGTTTTTGTCGTCGGCACATTATCGATGAAATTGAAAGTCATTGATATCAAAGGATATAAAAGATAATTATGAAGAGACTTATTTTAAAAAGAACGATGCGAAGAGATTGATATGATTAAGATGCGATATCTTCTATAAAAGTTTTGCAATTCGATTGCAAATTTTCGCACAGACATATATGCTCGTTATCATATTGCTATACATCCAGCCTATACTAATTACTAGAATTTGTTGCACTCATTTTAAAAGAGGAACGTTGCAAGTGTGAGGTTTCCTTTCATTTCATTAGCAAGATTATCCATAACCATCTCGAAGAATAGGTACCTTAGTCTAGGAACTCTAGTCAGGGTTTTGAACTCTACACCACTTCCACATCTTTAAAAAGACTGTCGCTCTTGACCAAAAGAAAAGAGTTTCTCCCGATGACTTTCCAGAATGTTTGCAGAGATGTTCCTCTAACCGGTCTCATATGCTGCACGCAGCGTTGAACGCGGTCACGTTTAAGAATTCCACGTGGTGTCAACGATCTACCAATGCGATCAACGATTAACAGCGTTCGTCTTTGTCCGCAACAGCGATTCTCGTCTACTGCAAGACGTTCGTTTAAGGACACAGCCGACCCGTGGACTGGTTGTTCCCACTTGACCGTGAGCACGCCGCCAGGCAAAGTGATGAAAGTTAAGTGGCGCAGCCTAAGGTCGTTACCACTCTCGTTACCGTACGCGTCGTTCTCTGCGTTCAGTAGACGATGACCACTCGCTGGCGTCGCATCGTTCCTCCCGTTGAAAACCTGCTCGTAAACCGATGGACATGAGGACCAGGTTGCCAACGTTGTTCCTGTTGCTAGGATGGCTATCGTATCTCTTGGTACACAGAGTTCACTCGTTGAACCCGGACGCTGGCTCTTGGGTGCGTCCCACTCAGGGCGAACCATGGCCCAGTCCAACAAATCGCATGGTGCGCAATGCGTTCTATCTTCTGCGACCCTCGACTTTCCAGTTTAACGTGAGTAATTGAAGAAGGTAATTCCATGGGGAGACGTTTCGTTTTCTACGTGGGTATTTCTAATTGGTACTTTACGTAGAGCAAGTTTAAGTGTTTCACGGGGACATTGGCAGATGAAGTTTCTGGCTCCAAAAGACTTGTTCGTTGATTGTAGAGTCTACGATAGTTGGACGAAAGTTGTAGGTTTGTTGCATTTTATGGCTTTATGATAGCGGAGCTTCCCTCAGTAGGAAGCGAATAACAAAGCGTAGAGGTATCTTCTTCCGGGAACAGGTTTCCTTTGACTGGGGGACTCGCCCGTGGAAATTCGGCCCAAGCGCGTGCAAATTTTTATAAAAAGTTAATTTCATAGTCGGAACGTGCTTGTAAATATTCGCTATCTTGTTCCGTTGTCTTGTTTTTTAGTCCAACTTGTATCGTTTTCGATGTATCCGCATTTGCGGATAACAGATAACTCTCTGTGTCGTTATCTTAATTATACTACGCGCGTGATTTATCTGTGTGACGTACGGCGAGAATGCAAAGTCAGGTTTCCTACAATAATTATGGCTTCAAATGGACAATTAATGTTATTTTGTCTAAATTGAAGTGAATCGGTTTCGCAGGTGATTGGCGGCGCATGCGATATTATGACGGATGCGGTGGAGAGGTACAAGGCAATTATTCTAACGGAAGCACGAATAGCGAAGATTTCGTCGCAAGGCCATCCTAAATTCCCAGTAAGAGACGATGCAACCATCAAAGGTACTCTCAGCGCTTTGGATATTCACGTGACAATGCCTTGCGAGATGGATGGCAATCACTGGCCTCATTTAGAGATGTCGGAATCATGTAAGTGTTTCTGCTATAACGGAAAGTAGCAAAATGATCGTGCATTCTTAATAAGAAACTTGATGTAACATAAGCAACATGTTCCCGAACAGTTGTGTTAAGTCATTAAGACAGCTGGTAAGTGGATTAGTGCGAATGGATCTCATTAAATAACATCGTCATTTTTTATTTCATCTCTTGACTGATGACATAGAATGTCAATGATACAATTACGAGATCACGAAAGCTTCGAGAGGCAGGATGCTTACAAGTATCCAGAAACTGCAAATATTAGAAAGACCTTTAATGATACGCGAATAAACGAGTCAATAGGACGATCGAAACAAAGCCACGTTACGAAGCCTGATTTTTCTTCATCGTTTCTTATTTAGCTCCGCATGAAAGTCGAACCGAGCGATTAACTGCAAAAGTAGCGTGAAGATTATACGCACGCACATTCTACCATTATTGTGCAAGATTTAAATCTTTTACACGCGATAGTTCTTTCGTCTTCGTTTTTCCTTTTTGAATGAAACGAACGAGTCACGATAAGGATCGATAAATATTCCACGGAGTTCCAAGGTTCCCCTAACAGGAACTTGATAGAAATTTTAAGTACTACGATAGACCTGAAAGTTCAGTCGACTCTCGCAAACATCGGTAGGAAGAGATGCGTCTTCTTCGAACAGATTTAAACTCGAATCGATTGAACTTTCGCAGACGCTCTCGTGATCAACGAAAACTCTACAGTCGCGAATCTGGTAGGTGCGTCGATATGGGGAGTTCTTCGAGGTCTCGAGACTTTTTCTCAGCTCTTAATCCCAGCTGGTAATGGTTCTCACGTAAGTATGTGCATAGAAAATGAATAAATATGAAAAATGTATTATAAGCACGCGTTTCTTTTGTAGTTGAAAATCAGATGTCAGACCATTCAGGATGCTCCAAAGTTTCCTCATCGTGGACTACTGTTAGACACGTCTCGCCATTATTTGCCCATCTCTGATATAATGCTTACTCTGGACGCCATGTCTTATAATAAAATGAACGTTCTTCACTGGCACATCGTCGATGACAACAGCTTCCCTTACCAGAGCTCCAGTTATCCGGAACTGTCCGCCAAGGGAGCGTACCATCCCTCAATGGTATACACATTAAACGATATCCAGACGATCGTTGACTACGCCAGGCTAAGGGGCATCCGAGTGATGCCGGAATTCGATACTCCTGGACATACTAGGTCATGGGGTTTAGCTCATCCTGAACTATTGACCACTTGCTACGGTAAATACATTATACTTCGATCGATTTCTGACTAAAAAATTTTTCCACAATTATCAAATTTTAAATTAATATTCCATTTAAATTCTTCGATACTACTATAAAAATTAATGATTCCAAACTTTTCAAGGATAATATATGTACATACACGTGTAGGTCTATTAAATTCTCTTTTTAATACGTCTTTTCACTTTTTTATTATTGTTTAATCTCTCTATTACTAATCGTTTAACCATTCGAAAAACGATAAAATTTCTAAGCTGTCGTATGAAAAATATTATTAGATAACGAAGGAAAGGCAAACGGGAAATTGGGCCCAATGAATCCGACGAGTCCGCAGCTTTACGAGTTCCTCAGTCGTTTATTCGCCGAGATCGTGCAGGTATTTCCGGATCAATACGTTCATCTTGGCGGCGATGAAGTGCCATTCGATTGTTGGATGAGCAATCCGGTGATCAATTCGTATATGAAATCGCACAACATGTCCAGCTATACGCAACTCGAGAGCGAGTACATCGGCAAGCTTCTTCATATCACCAATTCTCTTCAGGCGAGCACGATCGTGTGGCAGGAGGTAAAGTATCACCCTATGGTGTTTGTTCGTCTCATAAAACGAAGCTGAAGACGACCGGGTAATAAAAACCGATAGTGAACCTATTAATCGCTCGCCTTGTGATTGCTTCGTGCGTGAGATTGCAAATGAAACGATCGCGTTTTATCACCAACGGACGTTCCGCAAGTGGAAAACACGTTAAATAAATGGTATATTTTAGACGATGATATCGTTTACTGCTTGGGTCGGTCGTACAGAAGAATATTCATTTTTCATAACATCAAACGACAGCAAATATTCCATCGTGATAAGTGTCCCAAAGCAAATTTATTGGTCGTTTGCATTGGCGTTAAATGAAGCAGAAGCTAGGTCAGTGAATTGAGATCTAAATCGTTGTTGGTTTTCAGGTATTCGAAAATGGAGTCGTCATGCCGAATAGTACTGTGGTGCACGTGTGGACCGGCCAGTGGGCGAAGAAGTTGGAGAACGCGACCAAAGCTGGACATCCGGTACTGTTATCAGCCTGTTGGTATTTGGATCATATCGCTGGTGGCGGTGACTGGAAGAAGTTCTACAAATGTGACCCATTGTCGTTCGCCGGGGTGTCATCAAACTTGACTAAATTGATGCTGGGTGGCGAAGCTTGCATGTGGGGAGAATTTGTCGACAGGTAGTTATTTCTTCTTTCATCGCGTCTAATTGAACTTGAATCCATGTGGATAAGACTTTAAAATGTATTCAATTGATTCGAGTAACGTACGATTGGAGATTTATCCGTCGAATGGGTAATTGAAAAATTGATGTTCTTGTTTCTAGGAACAATGTGCATTCGAGAATATGGCCTCGTGCTAGCGCAGCTGCAGAGCGTCTTTGGAGCAGTACGAAACCAGACGAATACAAGGCTGCTCAACGCCTCGAGGAGCATGCCTGTCGCATGAACAGGCGTGGAATTCCGGCGCAACCACCGAATGGGCCTGGATTCTGCGTGATGTAATGGAAGGACAATTAGCTTAACAATTCTATTTAGACGTGCCAGAAACACACGTCACACTTTAACAAGTGATTAATGACTATTTACAAAAAAAAGAAGCCGCAATGTAATAAAGAATAAAGTGTTTCCAAAAGTTGGTCCGATAATTAAAAAAGATTTTCGATGTAACTTACAGATCAATCGCGCGTTCTGTAAGGTTAATTGATATTCCTATAAGGTTAATTGATTAAAATTTAAAATGTTTTTATAGTTAGAAATTTGTAAGAAGACTATACGAAATAGGTATAAAATATTTACGGTCGAAAGTTTTCACTGAATTATAGAAAATACATTTATAGTCGGCTAATGCATAGTTAATTACATTACGTTACTTAATATACATTAGCTAATTACTGCTTTAACTTTGATGAAGCAGAAGCAAAGATAGATACTTAGCAATAAGGAAATTCCTCCTTTGATAGCTTTTCTATCTGTTGCAGCGTACCAGCAAGATGATAAAGTCATCGAGTCTTTAAAAATAATTTAACCGGTTAACTGCGTTTGACGAGTATACACGTCAAACAAAAGCTTTATTTCGGTACGTTTGTACTCGTTGTCGCTTGTATTCATTTACGCATTCCACGGCCTAACCCTGTGAGAGATTTCTAAAATCAAATTCCCCAGTTAACTGGTTAAGTAATTAGCGACCGTTTATAACCAAGGAAACCTCAACGACTTGGATTTTTTGGAATTAGGCCAGGGCTACGCGAGTGCTGAACCGACGACGATGTGTTGCGTGGCCTGTGTTGTAGAAATGCATTCACACAACGTGTCACACAACTAAATGTGCCACAGTGCTCGCGTGTGCGTACATTTCTACAACACAGGCTACGCAACGCAGCGTCGATCTAACGCTGGCCCCGGCCTTACTGTACCTTCCCTTTCTTTCCTTAAACTCAGGGTGTTTTATTATCTTTTTACCTGTGGACCATTTCGTAGAAGTTGGACCTTTTCCTTCCTTGGCATATGCCCTCACCAATTACTTATTCTCTCTACCCTTGGCATCTCGAGAAAAGTGAGGTAATTCGATTACCCATCGCCAGCAATATGTCTAACTTCAATTATTCTTCCACTAGTCAGTCTGTAATAGAATTTCGTCAAGAAAACACTCATTTCTCCTCCTAGTTTACGCGCCTATCCTGGTTTTCTTTCCGAACGGTCCTTATACTTCAGAGAGACTGTATTAAGTTGCAGCTCGAGGTAGACGAACGACAGTTCACGTGAACGATCTCGTACTTGCAATGCTATCCTTTCTCTTTTTCCTTCTCGTCTTTCTTTTTTTCGCCCCTTTCTTGTCATCCTCCTCTATCTCTCTTTTTCTGACTTTTAACTTTCCCTATGTTTTTTCCTTCTTTTTACCTCTTTTTCGTTTTCTCTGTCTTTTATTTTCTTTCCTTAAATTAATATCAATATATCATCTTGAATTATTTCGAATTTGATTTTGTAATTAGTCGTGATAGTAGCCATTAGGAATCGTTTAATTTAATTGATATTAATAATATCAATATACGCATGCAAATTACGGAAGTATCAATTAAGCGAAAACATGAAATTTTTTCACAGAATTATCGTTACGAGAAATAAGGTCGAATAGCCGTGATTTTACATGCTATTTTCCCGCTGAAAAAGAATAGAACGACTGGCTGACAAAAGAAAGATCAGATCGTCTAGGCAACCGGCAAACTAAACAAGCAAATAATACGTCACACCGTTTAGGCTTCTCGTTCGTCCATCGACAAAATTTCAAGTGGTCCGAAATAGACGTCGAACCACGCCAATGCCGCCGTTTCTCGTTAGATTGGGCCTGGTCCATCGTCAGGGGATCGACGACAATATGCAGACTCACGGACATCGCATGGAAATATCGACTTAACTCCTCATAATCAGCTCGTATCCCGTTAGTGCCGTAGCGTAATCAAGTAAAGTCTCTCTTATTAGCAGTTAATCGATTTTGTAATGCGGTTTAAAATACAATTTAGATAATTCGAATTCGACAAGAGACGCAGAGGACTCAAATTTGATGAAATATAGAACTTTAATCAACTATTACTTTTTTTACTTCACAGTTTTATGTCAAATATAATAAGTATAAATAAGATTCTGTTAAACTTATTTATCTAAACTATGATATCCTTTTTTCGTACGAAGGTTGTTTCGGAAATATGTCCTGCCGATCTTGCTGTAATCCATGCTGCTCCCCCCCACCTTGCCCTCCACCCACTATTTTATGCAGGCCACCTTGCCCACCCCGTTGCCCACCTCAGCCAACTAAAACAACAGTGAGTTCCAACAAAATATAAAAATAAAAATACGGGACAAATCAAATTTTTATTCTTCCTCTCTTTTATCGTCGTTACAAGAATTTCAAAGAGCAACGCGTAACAACAATGCAAATATATTAAGTCCTTTACGTAGCTTGTTTTCACGGAGCTAACTTAATAACTCACCTCGAAATTAGGTTTACCTACGGCCTTGTACCCCTTGTCCACCTTGTTGCGCCATTCCTTGTCCACCAAAGGTTATCGTTGCGTGTACACCACCACCGCCACCCTGTCCACCGCCCTGTCCAACTGTGGCGTTCGTTTGCACCAAGAAAATGGTCCCCTGTATGCCCTGTCCACCGCCTACTCCGCCGCCTTGCTCCCCTTGTCGTGCAGTTTGCCGTCAGTTCGCCATAATACCATTCACTTTTGAACGATCCTTAGGAAAACGAATGTATTAATTGACGTTCAACGCTGTGGTTTTCTTTGTGCAGTGTCTCATCCCCCCTGTTAACTACAGGCAAGAGTTGGAAGGTTTCTTGGGATCCGACAGCTAGGCGTGTGGGATCTAACGAGAACGACGAATATATACGTGGATTTGACTTTTGATACGAAAATAGGTGATTTTTGAAATGTTTTGTTGATTCAGTTACATTTAATTATAGCAGTATCTGAAGATAACGGTTTTGTCTTTCTTTTGTTTTTTTTTTTTTAGGAAAATATCAGGTACAGAGAGATATAATTTTCAAAGAAAATTTTGCGAGTTAAGATAAAAATACAAGATACATGGAACTGTTTCAACGTTGAAGAAATCCTGATCAGGTAAAACGAATTAAGACACAGGTTCCTAATTATGATCGATTTACTGTCTCGGAAGTGGCACAAAACTTACGACGAAGAGACCCCGATTGGTTGTAATCTCGGATTGAACTGTACTCGAGTACGTCTTCCAACAAACTTTTATTTCCCGATTGAGGAATTCGATGATCATCGCAACCGAATTAAGAATTACCAAGAATTAAGTGACTTACCGATTTAGACGTTACCTTGTTAGGTTGTTCATTAGAATGACAAATTATTAAAATAACGAGGATCATTCTTGCGATAGAGATCGAGATTTCATCGAGAAAAATGTTTATCTGTTATTCCCAATTTTCAGTTTTAGACGATCTTAAATCAACCGCAATTCGTCCCACGCAAGCTAAAATTACTATGCACAGGCATGTATTTTTTCCCCCCTTAAAAATAAGTGCGTTTGCAAAGTGAAAGGTCACGGGGAGAATTTTCTGCATATTTTTCAATACGGTTTGGCAATATATTCATTTTTCAATATCATCGTTAAACAAACGAACGTGATTACGATGTACTTCAGCATTTGATAATGTTGATCGCAATAGAAAACAGGTACCATTCATTTTTTACTGTGATTTTTTTTTATGAATCAAGTCACGTTGTCAAGGTTTTGGTACGGTTGCGACAACGGGATGACTGATTTTATCGTATCACGTTTGAGATAAAAATTTCGAAGTTATATCATCATCTATTGACATTATCAGTAGCCGCAAAGAAAAATACGGGAAGCTAAGAAACACACAATTATGTAAACAACACATAATAAAAAATTGTAAAAGTATTTAAGTCGCATTCATTTACAAGAAATATTTATTTCTTTTTTCTCGTTTATTAACAAAATCAACAAGAAGTTATTTTTATATTTGAAGCACTCGGAAGTCAAACTGAACAAGTTCATTTCTGCTCAATCTGTAGTAACATCTTCCTTCATTACGAGGATACACGTTAAGTGCTTAATTAAAAAGAAGTCAAATGATTAACCTCAATACTGTTGATCGGTTTTATTCGTGTGTGGCTTGCTTCAGTTAGATATAAATTTGAAATTAAGAACGAACCATAAGCTGTATCCATGACAACACAGCTTACTTTCAAACCTGGACTGACATCTCGCTGTCAGAGTTTCCCATTTTCCTCGGCGGTGATGCAAAATCCGAGCTAGAAAATTACCTGGCTTATCACAGATGATGTTCCACTAGATATTCCCATTACTCTCGCAAAATTTCGAACGAAAATGAACAAAAGGTACAACTTTTAAAGTCCCTTATTTTTTTTCAATTCGGTAAATCAGGGGTTAACATTTTCTTCTTTTCTATTAATCAATCTTATAAACCCTGTCTTTTCATACCAGAAGTTTCTTTTTAATATTTAAGAGTAGTTACTTTACTATTTAAATCTGTCATGAAATTACGGGAGAACGTTACGAGCCTCGTTTTCCACAGTCCTTCCTATTTAAAAAATAAAATGTGTGGCGATGAAATAACGATTGATTTCTGCTTTTGATTGCCATTCTTTTGCCACTTTGTCGTGTTATTTGTATCAAGAGATACAAGTTCCTTCTTACAGGAAAGCTTCAGTGGATAGAAACATCAGGCAGAAAGCATCGTCCAGACGGCCAAGCACAGCCAGTTTGCACGCGAAACCGAATACCGTGCAACAAAAGTTTTTTAAAACCGAGAAATTACCATCTACGCACAATCTCGTCGATTCGAACGATCCTTCAAAACTGATCAACAAAGCCGTGGACGTTTCTATGCCGAAGACAAGGTTTAGCTCTCAAGACAGATGCAAAGAGTCTAGGTCGTGTTCCTCGCCGAGACTCAAGTATTTCCCTGCGGAGAAAATTAAAAAGTTGGAAAGTCCTCCGCCTTTTTCTCCCAAACCAATAGGTGCTTTAATCGCACAGCAAGATCCTCGAGAATGTGGAATCGTGTACGTGGCTGGACATCCTGAGCAATGTCACGACACTGGTCAAGGTGACGCTACAGCGGTCACACAGCATGTTCATCAACACCGACAGCCACAGGTAAGTCGATATTTTATTAATTTTTATTTTTTCTTTCTAGTTTTATCATTTTTTTCATGCAGGAACCGATAGATGAAAGTGAAGTCGTTCTATGACATTTGAAGTTTTTGATTGTCCGAATATCCTACTATGAGAATGTTTTATTAACTTTGCCTTTTTCCTTTTAATTTTATCAATCTCGTTACGGAGACTTTGATCGAGGAATATGACGTTACTGTACCATTTAAAGTTCTTTTATCCACTTAAAGTTCTTTAAAGGTCTTTTTATCCTTATTCGGATATTTTATTTTAACTTTCGCTTTCTTCATTTTAATCGAGTCAGTCGTGTCTCATAAAGGATTTTATATTACAAACGCAACAAATGCTTTTCGTTTGCCAAAACGAGCGTAAGAGTGAAATACGAACAATTGAGAATCTGATTCCGCCAGGGAATGATCGTTTCTTTAATCCTATTATGCTATAACCGATGAGACTCGTATTGCCTCTGCTATCCAACTTCCTAGCCACGAACAGTATTTCCAGTTCAAATGCAATCTTCAAATAGTCCAACTTGGACGCATTAAAGCACAAATTAATCGTTTCGTAGGGCGTGCAAAGTGTGAGTCAGCAACAGGTTGTGCCTCAGCAGGCGATCCATCAGATCGGTCAGATGAATCCGCACTCGGAGAGTACGCTGCCTCAACAAGTTTCAAACGCTCAATCCCATCGTCCTTTCGTGCCCTACGGTTCGCGAGAGTATTCTCCACGGAAGAATAACCACGCGATTTCCTCCAATCTGCCTGAAGTTACAGCGACGTCGCAACCAGGCATACAGCAGGTTTCAAACGTTTTGGTTATGAATCAAGGAAAAATAAAAAATGAGAATCAGACGAATGCTGATGAAGTCGATTACGAGAAACAACCGGTAGGAGGCCGAAATGCAATGGCCTACAGACGAGCAATGCTGAGCAAAGAACAGCCTAACTTGCTGAATCCTATGGATCCTGTTACGTTAAACTCACCTAACGTTGATCATCTGTATCAGTGTTCTTCGCGTAGTCCCGTTTTACCGCACACGAATCTTCAGAATCCTCAGCAGATTTATCAGCAGCTGCAGCAGAACATGGTACAGCAGCAACAGATGCAGCAGAGGGCTAACAACTATCAAACGCAGATGATGGGGAATCAACAGCAAGTAGGAGGCCAAGTAGCTCCTGCGAATTATAATCCTCAGCAGCATGGAAGCTATTTTCCTGGTCATGGAATGACTTCCCCTCAAGATGTAGCGACCAGTCAATTAAAAAATTCAAGAATGATTGGATCAAGCCAACCGAATCATAGCGCGATGAATGTACAAAATGGATGGAACAACAATAATCAGATGGCTGAACATTCCAGCATTAAGGCCCAGTTGAAACCTTACAACGTTGACGTGGTAAATGGTAACCAGGCACTCTGTAGACTACAGAATCAACAACAGCAATTGATGCCTCAATATCAGCAACAGCTTGCGCAACTGCAACACTCTATACATCAACAACAGCCTGTGCAACTGCAACACTCTATACATCAACAACAGCCTGTGCAACTGCAACGCTCTGTACATCAGCAACATCCTATGCATCAGTATCAGCAGTTGTGTAGAAATCCTGTACAGGGAAACGCGATTGTCCAAAAACAACAAAGTTTGATGGGCTATAATCAGCCAGGAACTAATCAGCAGATGAATCCCAATCAACAAATGGTTCCTACTCAGCAGTTCAATCCCCAGCAATCCCAAGACAGTCATCCAAAAGAACAAACTGGAAGAAAGAAGCCTTTGAAGTTCACTGTCGCTATGATTCGCGATCAGGAAAAATTGTTGGCCACTATGAAGCAGCAAGGAGTACCCTTGGAGATCATGCAAAGACAGTTCGAGATGTTACTGAACGAGCAACGAAAGCTATTAGAGTACGTGGAGGTTTTACACCAACAGGGAGAATTTTCGGAAGAAACGAAGCTCGTGGTGAAGAATCGCAAAAGAAAACAGGAAGATGAAAAGCCTGAATGGATGATTCATCTGACGCCTACGAGATTATCTTACCTGCAAATCGAGAAAATACAGGAGCAACGAAGAAGGGAACAAGAAGCTCGGGAAATGGAGATGATGCAACAGCAGCAACATCAGCAACAACAGCAACAGCAGCAACATCAGCAACAACAACAGCAACATCAGCAACAACAACAGCAACATCAGCAACAGCAACAGCAACAGCAATATCAGCAACAGCAACATCAACATCAACAACAACAACAGCAGATGATGGGCCGAATGTCTGGCCAGCAGGTTCCTGTTCAGGGTGCGAATCAGCAGTACCATCAGCACTGGCAACAGCAACAGGCTAATTGGCAGCAGCAACAGAGGGCTTTACAGAATTACACGAATAACATGCATCCCCAACTTTACACTGTTCCAGTACCTGGCAATGTGAACGATCCGATAAAATCTATGAATTATCAACAAAATATGCCACAGAGTCAGTATGTTCACCAACAATCTCATCAGCAGTACTATAATCAACCTCAATTGCAACAATACCAGCAGCTTTATCAGCCTATTCTTCAAGAAAATCAAGAACATGCCCAATCTTCCAGTCCGTCTACGGAGCCGTGTAGTTTGTTAAAAATGCGTCAATATAAAAACGACATTCGGCCACAGAGGCGAAACAACGGATTGCAGGATCCGGCAGCGGCGAAGGAGCTGCTGGAGAATGAAAGATTGCCGATGGAAACCAGAAGAGGACTAGAGTATCTGGCTAATTTGGCTCCTAAGAAGATGAATATAATAAAGCTGAACGGATTGCAAGATCGCACCGAGGCAGAAACAGAGTTTCAGCGTCGTTTGATCACGTCTATTTTACCGCCACCTACTAACAAAGTGTCTGCGAATGGCTTGGCCAACTCGAGGAATCCGAACAATCCTTCGTCTCAACGATTATTAAACCCGAGGATGATTGAACAGGAATATTTGAAAGAATATCCCAGACAGAAATCAAATATTCCAAATAATTACTATAGCGTGCAAGCTGAAAGAGAAAATGGCACTGTAGCCACGGATCAGCCACAATTGATCGTCCAGCAACAGTTATCAGATCAGAATTCGACGAGTCTCGTTCCTTACGTCGAGAGAAATCTAATGGTAAATCGTGGAAACGTAATGCCGTTTAAGTTCGATGGAAATTATCCTCAGCACTATCAACAGATGCAACAGTATTATCAAAACACGAAGAATTTAGGGAGGAACAATGGCGAAGGCGATGTCGGATCGAGCCAGAGGATAGAACAGAATAAGGGAAGCTTCCATCATGCTGGTGGTGACGCTAGTGGAAATATGAATGGTTCGATGAATGGACAAATGGCGGAGGATAAGATGCTACCTGAAAAGGTGTATTACAGCCAACCGGATATTCACGAATCCAGGACCATCGGGGGTGTGAGATATTTGGCGAGAAAGCAGGACTACTTACCTAATCAGCAGATCGTGGCACCAGAAACTCTGATTGCAAACAGACACGTGCAACCCCCGATGATGTACTAGTAATACGAACTTTTTGAGATTCTTTTATTTTTGTTTTATACTTCAGTTTTGTTTGATATGTGCTTTGTGAATTTTTAGAAGAGCGTTTATTGTATTTGTGATTTTTTATATGCGACCTTCTTAATTATTTTATGGTGAACCAGGTCTTTTGAACGAAACAGATCGTTGATCTGATAAATTTCAAGGGACGTGGTTTAGATCTTTATGATTTCTCAGAATAAAATGTCTTATTACTCTTACAATCGACTGTGTTTCTATAATGAGAGAAGAAGGAAAGTTTGGGAAAGTAATAGGCAGCGTTTCACAGTAGCTGTCGAATCGAATAGCAACGAAGATGTCCAGGAGCGTTTCGACATTCATCCTGGATAGTTGTTCCCTTTCAACGTCAAGCACATCCTCGTTGCTAGAATCGCTGCCTTTCTTCTCTTCTTCCTATTGTTTGTGCCATTCCTACGCCGTTTCGTCCTCATCAGCAAATTGCCGTCTGCCAATAGAATGCCGTTCACCGACAAAGTGGTTTTCTTCTCGTCTCGAATAATTTCTAATTGTAAAACGTAACCCTTGAAAACGTCATTATTGCTCTATTACCCGTGGCTGAAGTTGATCGCACAATATCGTATCGATACTATTCGATTACGCTTTTGTTTTTTTCTATTTGACAGTAAAACGCACTAAATCCAACGTTCACATAAAAATTCATCGCTTTCGCTATTATGCATTAACAAAAAATATATGAAATTCTCGGTGAACAATCAATTAATCCTCCAACAAATATGGATCCCTGCAAGTACCGCAATTACATGGACGAGATGCTCGAAATAATTGACGAGATCGGATGCCGGTTAGTCTTTTCTAAAAAATTCCTCTTAAAAAATAAAAAATACAGAAATAATGAAATAAAGTAATTTCAATCATTCGATGATCTCGAATGAACGATTTTTGTAGAAAACCCGAACCGGAGGTATGCAACGTCAGATGCCCGCCTCTAGGTTGTCCACGAGGACCTTGTCCAGGGATGTGCTGTTATCAGGAAGACTGCGATCCTTGTTGCATATCAAAAATGCCTTCCTGTCCACCACCTCCTCAACCCCCTGGTTGTCGAGCACCTCCGTTGTGCTGCTTAAAAGCCTACGCCAAGGCAGTCGGCTACCCTCCAGAATCTCCTCTTTCTCCACCTTGTGCACGAATAAGTCGTAAACTTTGCGTCGAAATGCTCGATAAAATTTGTCGTCCTCCATCAGTTTGCACCACCGTACCCTATTGCCCATCGCCTTGCTGCACAGTATCACCTTGCAACCCCTATCCATGCTGTTAATTAACATCGTTAACAATTTATTATTCAAGCGAATAATAGTGTTCCGTGATTGAATGGAGAATCGATACTTTACGACAGAAAAATTGTCGCGTATATCTGAAATTTTTGTGCAATATTAGAGAGGGATTTCGATAAGTCCAATCGTCAGAGTTGTACACTGTACTTATGGACGTTTCATGGAAATAAATGTGATCGTAAATGTCTGTTGACGGTATTTGTTATTTTATGAAGTAAATGGAGGATCTTGTGCAAAAGGAACAATGTCAACGTCATTACCTTCCGTTATATTAGAAGGAGTGCAAAGTGAATTTCTAATGTGATTAAAAGCAGGAGACGATTAGGTAAAGTAGGCAAAGTTTGAGAGCTGCTGTTCCGCAGACGGTTAAACTTTGACTAATTTTGGATTAACTCTCCAAAGAGCTGCTTGACGTATCAGCCAACGCAATCTATATATCATCCACGATATTAGGGCTGGAGCGTCAAGTGGTGACATGATTCGCCGCTTCCTGATCGAGTTAGATCTTAATTAAAAAATTTGCGAAGTTTGTTCTCAAGGAGGAGTATGTAAAATGATCAAGATAAGAACGGATGTAATATTTGAATTTCGATTATCGATATCAGCGTGAACTGGAACAATTGATTATTGACATACATATGCACGAGCAATTGCTGAATTTTCAATCAGTATCATTCGCGAGAGGAAGATTATTTTAAATATCGAGGAAAAAATGAACGAGAACAATCAAACAAATATATGGAGGGGTCCTCAGAAATTTAATACGACGCAGATCGTAAACTGCTTGATTCGGAAGTCGCAATATAAAGAAGACGAGGATGCAGAAGAGGTTGGCAAATTTTCGCAAAATTTACATTGCGATGACTATCAAAGAATATTATCCCATTAATTATTTTGATCAGGATTTGATTCAATTGAATATTTCCAGTATACTGCCCGCCCATCAGAATACATGAAACAAATGTTAATGACAACGGACGAGATGACGCAGTATATTTTGAAATGGAAGAATAGATTCAATTTACCATTATGTATGGAACTCGAGGCTTCCAATTTCGAAGTCAGCCCTAGTATTATCGTATTTCAACAGTTCACCCCAGGAATCTCTTTGAGTGTGACAGTGACCGTTCGAAACGTGTCAGCGGTAATTTTAAGCTCTTATAACGAAAAACTCGATTAGATTGCCATAAAACTATTTTCAAGGATCCGATCGATCTTACGTTTCTTTTGCTAATAAAATGAAAATTGAGAATCATAAGATTCACTCGATTATTCGTGAATCGTAGGTACCAAGATATTTGAGAAGCTCTTACGAGCCTGATCCTTTCTTTTCCGTGGATTTCTGTGGAAGCAGTTACTTGACGATGCTTGCGCCAGGTATTTCCAATTCCTATCGAGTGAAGTTCATGCCTGACAGGAACCAAGACTACCATTATCAATTGAAATTCGCGACTGATAGCGGAGATCTGATAGTACCAGTAGTAGGTGAGATTTTGGGAACCATTAATATCTTCCGAGCAATTTCTTTTCGACTTTTCGTGTCGACGTCGATTCTACATGAAAGTAGAACATTGAACAATTTAAACATACAATGACATCGATAGCGATCAATGCGAGAGGAATTTTGGACTTTCCTGATCGAATCGAAGTACCACTGACAGGCGTGAAGATCCCCTCGTCGAAAACGATATTTGTACGCAACATCGGAGGTGCCTCAACTGTTTTCACCCTTTACACTGACAAGTAATTAATTTATGTTTCATTTATTTCATATACGAGATAAAATTCATCCATCATTAGTTCTATAAGAAGAATAAAATATATTAGTCCAAGAGCCAGAGACATAAATACATGTGTCATCGAATACAAAAAAATGTCACATTTGCAATGAAAGTTTAGTGTTATTTTAATCGAGACAAAGAATTTTGAGTTATAAGTATGTGGAAAGCGGAGGTTGTAAGAGCCTGAGCGATCTTATGGATCAAAGTTAATTAATTCAAAGAGTCGTGGGCGACAGAAAGCCTCATTAATTTACATACGTAAATAATATTACGATGAAATGGTAAAAATAATTGCGACAAATTGCAGTCCTTGCTTCTGGATCGAGCCATCGAAGGGTAGAATGGAAGAAGAAGAATCGCTTCAGTTCACTGTACACTTTCTGTCTAACAAGACTGGCGATTTCGAAGGAAATCTTTTTCTCGAATACGAAACTGGTATTTAAAGAAGGAGGGCAACCCGAAAGATTAGATAAGTACCGATATTGCCCTATTTCTTTTTTATTTTTTTTTTTTTTTTTTTTAGAAGAAAAACTGCGAATAGAACTTCGATGCTCCACAGAGAATTGCCCCGTTCGAATCGACAGAGGCAGCATCAGAATGGAAGATACTTTCTTGGGTCTATCAAGAAGTAAGATTCTCACGATCCACAACAGGAGCAATTATATCGTCAAGTACAAGTGGATGCAGCTTGAGAGCATCGAGGCGGATAACGAGCGAAGAGAACAGTAAGTAAAACGATCATCACGAAGATAATGGCAGAGTGAAAAATAACAACTTTGCCGCAGTTATAAGAAATTGTTCCATCTGGTTTATGAGAGCGAGCTTAATCGTTGCGTGGATCTCGTTCATTATAACGTGTGCACCCCTGATATCCATCAGCTGGTTTATCAACGTATCTACACGGACGAGCTAGAGTCTCTGACGAAAGAAACCTTTCAGTATAATCATATTTGTTTTATGTTTGCACCAGAGGCGAGTTCTTTCGATTCTAAACAACAATTTACGTGCCACTTACGTTTATTCGATAAATGACTACTGGCGAATATCTGTTAGGAAGCTGAAATTTGGCCACAATCGTCCACCGATGTAACAGTTTTCTTTCGTGCGCTGGAAGTCGGCGAGGTGACCAGTACTGCCTATCTAGAAGTGACTGGTCGCGAAGATAGAATACCATTGACGTAAGACAAGTTCTCTAAAATATTGTAAAACCAATAACATTTTAATAATAACATACAGGGTGGTTGGTAACTGGTGGTACAAGCGGAAAGGGGGCGATTCTACGCGAAAAAAGAAGTCGAAAATATAGAATAAAAATTTCTTTTTTTTTTAATTTTTCCATCGAGACAACGAGCTACAGTGAGACCCGTTATAACGTACTGGACGCGTACCGAGCGAAAATTCAAAGTCGATTTTCTCGAAAACAAAGCCTCGAACGAAAAATTTTTATTCTATATTTTCGACTTCTTTTTTCGCGTAGAATCATCCCCTTTTCGCTTGTACCACCAGTTACCAACCACCCTATATAATAATAATAATAATACCGATTCGTTGATATCCACGAGATAAATACTCTTTGTTACATCGGTTGTAAATAAATTAACAGCAGTAACAAGAAATAAAATAAAATAAAGTATCGCGAAATAAGAACAGAAACAGAAATAAAAAAGAATAAAAAAGGCTAGTTTACAGGAGACTGTTCAAATGATTGTAAGAGTTATACACTAAATTCTGTTCTTCTATTGTAGTCTTTATGGAACAGGCAAAGGACCGGTTTTCCGCTTGAACGTTCTCACGATCAGTTTGGAGAACATCTACATGTGTTCGGTGCACAATTACGAGGTATAATCTACCGTAGATCCGTCAGATCCATCAGAGCTCTCTACCTTACCTCTCGGCTCGTATTAATTTCACCTGAAAAAACTCGAATTAAATCAGAAATCGTTGAAACAAACGATGCCATCGTTTCAGATAATAGCGGCGAACAAAGGGCACATACCCGGCACGTTGATTTACAGGGCAAAACCAACCGATTTCGGCGGAACGATCGACGTGACACCTCTCAGTCTTAAGCTACAACCAGACGAGCATAAATCTTTCAATTTAACGTTCTCGTCGAATCGTAAGGGCGATTTCGTGGAGAGGGTCGATTTCGTGGTGAAAGAGAGCCTCGAGGTGCTCAGCTTGCATATCAAGTACGTTGTACGATCGAAGATTAGGGAGAAATCGTTCGGAAGACGATGTTCCTTTTGACGATACGTCGCTTTCTTGTCTTACAGGGGATGCATTATATGTCCTACTTTGTACTTTGACAAGGAGAGCCTCGATTTCGGCACGACAGCCCTCGGTACGCTTGGCAAAATGATTCTATTAAGTAGAGAAAAAGAGCGAACGGCGAAATATATCGTCGATTCGACGGAAGAATGACATAATTAAGGAAAGTACATTTTTAGGAAATGAAAAGTTTGAAAGAAAATTATTAATTGGTCAACTATTTGACGAAGGAACAATCTTTTTCTTTCACAATTTAGTTAATAGATTTCGGGGGCCCCGATATCGTTCTTGTTAAATAATATAGTTTCATTAAGGTAATAATGACATCATTCCCTTAATAAATAGCTCAGAATCAACGTTTCCAAATATGTCAAAGATGTGTCACTCTTCTAGCAAACCGTCGATATAGAATATAGAATCTTAGAGATTCGTTAAATATCTTCCTCTCGGTATTTTCATGATTCTTCGAATAAGATGTTAGAAAATTCTTCAATAGATATACTAGAAATATTCAATGAAAAATTGAAGAACGGCTGATAAGAACAAGCACAGTTAAACGACTATGTTGTTCATAGGATTCAGCACTAGACAAGACGTGCACTTGAACAACCTAGCCCTGATACCTGTAGCTTTCACCATAACCGTGCTGAACGACGGAGATCAGGTTCCATTGCTGCACGAGGACTACGCGAAAGCCCAAACGAAGCCAAGTTTCCCGAGCAAACCGCGAGAATTCCAAGTCGCCCCACAAGAAGGGGTGGTGGCTGCTCATGGTTCGATGAAAATCAAAGTAAACAATCCCTTTCCTCGATCGTTTATAATTAACAATTGACAAGTCAGGTTGACTGATTTAACGGGGATTATGAAACAGATTCTAACGATTTGCAGGTCATTTACACCGCCAATATCGCGCGTGTCGGTCAGACGACTATTCAGGTCGACATGTGGGACTCTGATTCGGATCCTGTCACCTTGCCAGTGAAATTCTGCGGTAAAGTGGCTTCGTTATCGATCGTGCCGCGAGAAATCACCATTCAATTTTGCTTCACCAATTTTCCTTATTCGCGATCCTTCGCCGTGGAGAATACTTCCGATTTGGATGGCTATTTTTATTTCATACCACAACAGGTATCGTTGGGATGGACAATCATCAACAGCATTCAGCGTAGTTATGTTTATTAGATGCTTTTCCTCTTCGTTCGTTTCTTTCAATTTCGGTTTCTTTAGGTTTCGGATAATTCGGCGGTGATTTGTTCCCTTTGCAACAATCAGGGATACGTCAAGGCTCATCAGTCGAAGACAATGGAAGCTGTTATTATCACGAAGACTCTAGGATCTCACAAAATCATGCTAAAGTAAAGTACTTGATGTTTTATAATTATCGTTGATACACCTAAGTGTAGCTTGGAATCGAAACTGTTTTACAAACTTGGAAACAGTATAAAAAAAATGTCTATAGTATGTTAGTTATGGGAGAACCATCGTCAGTATCATCCCACTTGGTCATAGCGTGCAACGGGCAAGGGCCCGTGGTTTCTGCAGAGCCAACTTCCTTGGACTTCGGCGAGGTGAAAGTTCTCGAAGAAAAAACGATGGAATTCCAGCTTATCAACGATTCGCCTATTCCTACTCAGTTTATCGCGACATTGGTACTATTCTTCTTATTATTATTTTCTTCGATAGTGATTTTGCAGTTAAATTACATTTTGTCAAAAATTACAGAGAAATCAATTGTCCACATTCTCTCGAGCGATAATGTAATTCGCGACTATTTTTTAATTCTTCTTTTTTTTTTTTTGTTTCTAATCATTGAAGAAAAGCGAAGATTCACTGTGGAGCGTCAGTCCAGAGTCTGGTGATCTCGAACCGCATGAATCGATGATCATTACTGTTAAACTATACCTCGTGGACCCTGGGAAATACAAAGATAAAATTATGCTGCGTGTAATTAACAGCAGAACCATCCCTGTGGAGGTCAAAGGAACTGGATATGGTTGCAGTGTCGTTTTCGAGCCACAGATATTCCCAATTTTCGACTGGGGCCTGCTTTTCAGGTTCCAATCATTCATTATCACACCATCAAATTACTCGATCGACCCGAACGTTCTGTCGCCAGACATTTGCTTCTCTGCCTTTATATTTGCAAGCTTATTTCAGGATTTTTACAAACCGCAGATAATCGGAAAGCATATACAGAGTGTAGGGGATCGATAAATTCAGCAAAAAAAAAAAAGGTCAGAGATTCCTTCGTTTTTGCTCCATTTTGGAGAAAATCACAAGGAAAGAAACAAACACGTTTTCCTTCTTTCATTCACTTATTCGTGTTATCGTCTATTTAATGAAGATAGGGTCGAATCGTAGTTGCAGTGCATCAAATATTATCAAAGTAATGTTCATCTGTAATTAAAGAGGAGGTTATTGTTCGATGTAATATTTGTATTGCAGCAAGAGGACGAAACTTTGAACGGTCCAACATACATAAATAAGCTTAAATAAATAAACGTAGGAGCGAAAATCTTTTTGTTTTTTTCCTGCAATTTTTTCCACAGTGGAGCAAGAACAAACAACTCTCCAAAGGACTTACTTTCTTAGTTTATCGGTCTCCTACACGGTGCAGAAGTTTTGGCGTTTAAAATGGCAACACTCTGTATATTTAGACTATCGACAGACGATTTATAGAAAGAAGAAGGTAATATTATCGGAGGAGTTAATTATTATCGATTCGACCGATAAATTCTTGTATGACGAAGCACAATTTTAGTGCTTGCATTTTGTGGAAACGTCTTTGTCGGAGACGATATACAGGGTGGTTGGTAACTGGTGGTACAAGCGGAAAGGGGATAATTCTACGCGAAAAAAGAAGTCGAAAATATAGAAAAAAATTCTTTTTTTAATTTTTCCATCAAGACAACGATCTACAGTAAGGTTCGTTATAACGTACCGCACGCGTACCGAGCGAAAATTCAAAGTCGATTTTCTCGAAAACAAAGCCTCGAACGAAAAATTTTTATTCTATATTTTCGACTTCTTTTTTCGCGTAGAATCACCCCGTTTCCGCTTGTACCACCAGTTACCAACCACCCTGTATATTTCTGTTTTTCGAGCAGCGAAAGCGATAGAACTTTCCTATCAGCTTAATGTAATATAAATAATGTATGCTTGTACTTGTTTAGCCATCAGCAAATAGATCGAACAATAACTCTGACGAACAAGGGGACTCATGACTATCAAATGATCTGGATAACCGAACCAGAAGTACGATTTCGACGAGGTCAAATGCAAATGTCGCACACGTAAGGAGAAAATTTGACCGTTCCCATTGTATAAATGTTGTATAAATTTCTTTAAACGCAGCACGAAGTTTCAACTACATCCTTCGATCGTCAATATTCCACCGGGGGAAACGAGACATGTCTATTGCAAGTTGTTCTGGAAAGCGTGAGTAGAATGGCAAAACGGTCACGCAATGATTGAACGGAAATAGAATTTCTCACGATCAAACTGAAATATAACATAACTGTTAACGTAGAAACGAGTGCGTGGTAGAAAAATGGAACGTTTTCGGTCAATTTCACGGTATAGGGAAACGTGAATTGATCGGCACGTCGTCTTTCACGGTTACGTTGACAGAACCACAGATTCTATTTAGTAAAAGGAGGCTAACGTTTCGGGTGGACGTGTGCCCCGAGGAAGACAAATTACAGCAAACAGGTATCTTGCACATGAAACACGTAAACGCGAAGACGATCTGTTGACGTCTGAATTTTCTCATCGTCGTGATTATTCGTTTAGACGAATTATTGGTGACCAATCAATCGAAGCTGGACCTTAACGTTCAGCTCTCGGTGAAAGAACCATTTCATTTGATAACCTCTACCGAAGAACACGTGCAAAGTATGCAGATTGTCCTGATCGACGGAGGTACGACGAAAATTCGCGTTTTCTTTTCCTTCAATGGCGATACCGAGGATCGTTACTCGAAAAATTATTCCGGCGTACTTCGACTGGAATATCAGGAGCATCCGAATCAGGTAAATTTTTTGGTGTTCTCGAGGGTTATTTGATATTGTTTCATGGTTTGGAAGAATTGCTTTTAGGATAAAATCACGTGTAAGGGTTACGTGAATTTTCCAAACCTCGACATACAGCCTAGTGATTTTGTAATTAACTGCGAGCTGGGCACAAGCGCCGAGGAAATATTAACGTTAACCAATAACGGACCAGTATCGGTTGTATATAAATTCCTGTGGCTCGCAGATTCCATCGATATACAACGCGATTCGGACGTCGTGCCGGTGAGTTTGAAAATGAAACTACATTTTGATTTGTAGGAAACAACTACTCGAAGAAATTTCAATTATCGAATATTTATTTGATAAAATCGTCGAAAGAACCAAAGATGGTCATACATGATATTAATTCTTTCGAATTAATGATAATCTTTAAATCGAGTATGCAATTTAAAAGAAATTAGAATAATATCAAGTATATTTCTGTATTAATTGATAAAAACGAGACATTTTGATTTAGTACTTTACGTTGAATCTTCATAATTATTATGCACTTAAAGGAGTGTTCTGGATGTTCATCGCGCAAAGCAAAATTAGAGGCGGATACAGCCGAGATGCAAGAGGTCGAGGTAGCGGACGAGATACACGAAGACATTTACACGAGTGACAAGCAAGACGGAGTCGGAGACGGGCCATTAGACACGATACCGCCACCTACGAATTGTATTTCTTGTTTCAATTAATGTTCTCTCAGATCTTCCTGTAAAAACTAGCGGAATTTTGTTGCAGCGCCCATTTCAGAGAACCAGAGCTCGGAAGTTCCTCTTACGGAGAAAATTTCTGAAATAGACGATTGTTTGGTATCTGCAGAGGAAATAAGAAACTTCCTAATGCCGATTGTTGGATCATATTTTAAGACAGACGAAGATCTGGTTGTGTTAGAGAGCATGCGGACCGATCCTCCGAGGAATGACTATATCAACGAAGTTAATAGAAATAAAATTCTAACGATACTAAATAAAATTATAACGATTAAAAGTAAAATAATATTAGTAGACAGAGGGAAGAATTTTTAAAGGAACAGATACATTAGATATGGTAGATTGAGCTCTCTTTTCAAATCCAGTAAAGATTTTCTTTCAAAGCAGTTTAAGCCCGATATTTGCTTTTCACGAGGAAATATAACGTTCTGTTTTATGACAACATCCACGTATGAAATATCTTTCCAGGTTCTGAAGATCGTTCCAAACGAGGGCACGGTGCTTCCGTATTCTGTGCAACGAGTACACGTAGGATTTCACGGTTTCGAACGGCTTCGAATAAAAGCCATCATCGTCTGTGAAATTTTCCGTGGACCCACCGAACGGATTCATCTACTCGCTCGCGCAGACGCTATTCGATACGCGATTGACACGAATGTTATCGATTTTGGTCAACAGGTATTCATACATCTTACTGTCTAATGAAAATATCCACTTAATCGTAGAACGTTATTCGACATTTCTCTTGTACTATTATTTTTGAGATTTATGATATTCGCCGGATCCTTACTTCTATGCTAAGATATTATAAATTACAGGACGATAATATTAGTACAGAATTTATTGTAGGACGAAATTTTAGCCATGACAATCGTTAAGGGTTGGTACTAAAATATTACTCGCGACAAATGAAAGCTTTGTCAGTTGTATAAATTACGAACGTTTGTAATTCATGATCAATATAGATCGTCATACAATTTCACGAAATTGTAAAACATGTTACAGTTGTTTCTGGAATATTCTCGTAGCAGCTTTGTCTTGAGGAATCTCTGTACGATAGCGTTCGATTACGAAATAAAAGTCACGGAGGTGGCTTCCAACGAGGCGATCGATCGATTCGATATATATCCATTGATAATCCAACCGGATGGTGGCTTTGTGGACGCTGAATCGGTCGTGGAGTTTCACGTGGATCATCTGCCAACGATGCTCGGTCCTATCGGTCATCGATTTCAGTTAGAAGTACGACTAAACCCTTTTTAAATCGGTAATACGCTTGACGATTCCATTGAGTTCTTTGTTATTCGAAGATTTGTTAATAAGGGGCTCGTAAACTCTATAAGGAGGCATGCATTTGCATTTTTATTAAAAAAATCCTTAGATTGGTCACTTGATGCCCGTCACGATCGAAGTGATCGCTTATGGTGCTTTTCCACAAGTTTACCTGTGCATTCCTCGAGGAAAAATGCATCAATATCATTCCATCGAGCTAGAATACTCTGCTATCCAATCGTTGACCGAGGATTTCATAGTTAACGTAAGACAAATCGACGATGTTTCCAACGTTTTACATAAACATTGATGGATTGTATGTGACAGAAAATAGGGAACATCGTTGCCAAGAAGATTAACGATTTACTCGAAACGGACATGGAGATGTTAGCCGGTAAGTTTCAATATTGTCAGGATATTTAAGGAACGATAAATTTATTATAAAGCTGAGTAGCCGCGCAGAGTCCTATTGTATTTAGAGTGAATGAATATTTCACCGACTCGTGAACAAGAATGACAGTAGGCAAACATTAAGTATTCTATATGGTTCGTTTCGTATTAACACACTGTACTTTCCTTCGAGCCGAGGAATGGTGTATTATTCCGTACGACGAGACGTTTCCACGAACGATGGACATCGACATGGCGATAGAAAGGTGGTTGGCAAGGAAGTTCGTCGATGCAAATTCATACATTTTAATGCAGCATGCTACGACTCGCAGGAACGAGCCAATTCCTCAACTTTTTTCATCCGAGCACGTTATTGGTATGTCTTGCTCCTCGTAACCTTTCCTTTTATTGCCTCGAACGTAATTGTGCGTTTATATTATTCGCTCTGCATTATGCAGCCTGCGAACGATTGCAAATTCTGCCGTTTCTTCTTCGCAAATTTATTCAAATTCACAGGCAATTATCAAATATCATTGTCGTGAATAATAACAGATTATTATCATTAAACTGAATAACTTTATTCTCTTTCAAGATATGAAACACGTGATCGTCGAACGTACTGTTCACTACTCGGCCAATGTAATTAATTACGGCCCATGGAACGTGGAAATGAGAATGAAAATGGAGAACAAGAAAGACCACCCAGAAAGATCTGGCATCATAGTACACTTCAGAAAGCATTCCAAGCTGTTGGTCGGCGATTCTGCTATTCTTCAAGTGACCTGGCACCCTACACGAGAAAGATTTTCAGAGAAAAGCACAGAAGTGAAACATATGATTTACATAGAGGTAATCTTTGTCCAGACGAAAACGAAGAGAATTCACGAGCTTGGCAGATGAAATTCTATTTACGATTCCATGCAGGTATTATATGGATGCACGATTCCTGTCACTATAAAGGGAATAGTAACTTATCCGTACGTCACCGTCAATACTAAGTTTCTGGACTTCCAGGACGTTGTTGTTGGAGAATGTTTGGTTCTCCACATTTTGATCAAGAACGAGTAATAAATTATTCTTTTATCGCAACTTAGACAATAATAGAGTCAATGCGTAGAACGGGACGAGCTATTTAATTCTGTCTTTGTCCGGCCCAGATCGGACTATTCTACTTGGATCGACTAGTAGTACGATTCGCGCACGAAAATATCGAAAATGAATGGAGTTCGGCCGAGTGACCCATATAAATTCCTGCGCGAGTACTAGAAGCAACAAAAAACTGCTGACTCAGTAGTGTGTAGCACATGAGAACGTGGGCAGCTTTTTCCTGGCCGCGTCGTCGGCGAAAAGCCCTTGTTCCTTCGTGTTCACGAGAACCATTGGCGTAAAGACTGACTGCAATCGGTTTTCTTCTGTTTCGCATCGGCGTAACCATCAACTTTTTCTTATTCTGCTTTTATCTTTCTTGCTTCTTTACTTTTCGTCGACAGTTGTTTCCGACGATTATTTCTCTCTTACACGCTTGTTATCGTAAAAGTTTCATTTGTCTCTTGTCGTATAAATTCTATCGGACAAATATGAGAAAATTATTTAACAAAACGTGGTCGAAACGCGAGGATCATCCTACCATATTTAAACAGGGAATAATACTTTACGAATTTCATTTTGTCAGAATGCTACCCGCAAAATTTCTTGCCGCTGTATATTCCACTAGAAATGATCGTGCTGCTTTGCGAACTGAACTTCTTGCCTATCCGCTTTTAACCGCAAACACGCGGTCCTCTTATACGAAATTTTTCACCCTTCCATTCTCTGAAAAAGCTCGTTCTCACAACGACGGTTGTTGCAACGCGTAACGAGTCAGGCGTTTGCGGTTTCTTTGAGAATCGCGAACCACCATTGCGTGCGAGTCATTTTTCTCCAAATTCGTTCAAATAGAATCTTAATTAAAGTCGACCTATTTGCTATCTTCCACTTTCATCTGGCGCACACGGAAACAAAGTAATATGAAATGGATGGAAGAAAATGCAAACATACTCGTACGCAATGGTCGTCTTGAATATTCTGTTTTGGTCCGATATTTTTAACGTCAATTTAATCTTCCTGTCCGTCCTTTGATATCCTTGTATACTCGACTTTCGTCAAACTCATTTTATCTTTCACCTAAAATCATTTCCCAGCGGATTAGTCGATTGCGAGTGGGAGGCGAGGCTATCGGACGTTCATCGTAAGAAGCAACACGACGATTATCCATTTTACGTGGAATACGATACAAATTACTGTCCACCTGGTCATTTCGAAATTGTCCGGGTATATTTCAAACCTCGGAAAACGGTAAGAGCTCTCTGTTAAGCTCTCTGTTAAGAAATTCTTTCGAAGGGTTAATCGTTCCAGTGCTATATAGAGACGAGGTTAAAGATTATCGTAAAAATGAGCCCTGAAACGCAGATAGTCGCTATAACTGGTCGTGGAATCGAAAAAGGATTGAACATAATCGAACCGACTATTCAATTTCTGCCCACTATTCCGTATACGAATATTCAAGAAGTAGTTTTCACGATCGAGAATACTTGCAATTATCCTGTGGAGTTCTTCTGGCATCATTTGGACGAGTAAAGATACGCTTATGAGTTGCTCAGAAGTTACACCGGTTAATTCTATATACTAGAAATAATCCAAGCAATGAAATCAAAAACGTATAAAAATTGAGTTGAGACAGACAATTGAGATGAGAGTTGATCAGTTTGATATCTGAGTGACTCATACCTACCTCTTAATAAACGACGTTGCTAGATATCGCTTTCTCGATAAACGACGTTGGTCCAGTGTTTTCCAGATGGAGGATCATATAACGAAAGCTCTGTTGTATTACTACAAAGCGAAGGAAATACTGCTGCCACCCAGAAAGCCTGGTGAATCGATACCCTGGCAATTAACGAAATTTTACAGAGACATAATCAACGAGATGGCCCAGGCGTTAATTATGGAGAAGTTAAACGAAGAAGAACTATTCGAGGAAGAAGTTCAGCTTGAGAGAAGGAGTCACGAAGGAGACACGGGGAAGAAGAGAGAGAGGATGACCAGGTCGAGCGTATTGAAGAGGAAAACGAGAAAACGCGGAAGATCTATTCAGCAATCTACGGCGAGGAAAAGCAGCGTTCGTGAATCTAGTCGTCGCGGGAGAAGAAACGAAGTTGTCAGTGACTTGTCTAGCACGGATTCGGGTAGAAAAGACTGTTCGGACTTTTCAATTTTGAACGAAACTCTACTGGAATCCATTCCTCTACCCACGAGCGATCCCGAAGAAATCCAACACATGCTTTTCTGTAAGTCCTTGTGTCATTTCTTTTCGTAACGATATGTCGGAATTGACATAAACTGACCATTGTTCGAAATTTTGCAATCAAAATATATGCTGTCAGAAATACGAAAATATTAGGTCATCCCATAAGTTCGTGCCGTTTTTCGAGCGGTTATATATGTTATTTTTTTTAAACACCTATGAATCGTTGTCTTGGGTATTTTCAGAACATTTGACATCTCTTGAACTGTCACACTTCGTGATTTTTCAACAAGATTCCGAATTTTATCTTCGTCTGTCTGAGGAGGACGCCCGGAGCGTTCCTCGTCTTCTAAACAGAAATTCCCAGCTCTAAAACGTTGGAATCACTTCCTACAGGTGCGAGATGAAAGCGCAGTTTCTCCGTAAACAGCACATATGTTTTTCGTGGCGATTGTTACAGAACTTCCTTTCCGAAATTCATATAACATGAGATGTCGAAAATGGATACGCATTTCACTCATGATTTTTTACTGTTAGAAGTCACTGTGTTCACTATATTACGATCTTATATCCACGAAAATCTGCTCTAGCCTGTTCTCGATCAGCTAAGCTCAAGTGCATTGGTCCCTTATCGCCGTATGTTTATAAATCGACACATGAAATGTATGCACAAAAGTCGGCACGAACTTATGGCATGACGTAATATTTGAATACCTTCGAATAGCAATGTACAGTGTTTGCCACTTAAACTCTAACAACAATAAGTTTTCATATTGCCAGGTTACATAGACAGCCTTTATAAGAGTTCAGATTTCCAAAGTAGAATGAAAGACCCGGTGAAGGAACTTTTCGAGAATATCCAGCGAAAATCCGACGTGTCGAACGATCTTCCGGATCCCTCGAAGCCTGAGAAAAGAGTCTGCGTTATTTTCCATGGAGCTCCTTTCACCGGTACTCCATTGTAACACGTACATCTTCGCTATTCACGAATCCCACACCAACTCCAGTTTCCACGATCTACTTTGTTGCAAAGCTTAATCCATGCCACTAACGATCATATAATCTCTTCGGACACGTAATTAGTCATTGTTCGATATCTTCTTAATCGATGGTACGTAATTTATATTGTTCAGAGTATCAAGAGGTTGCGTGCCGGAGCGCCAGAGTCTTAGAAATTCCAGTTCTTAGCATCGATAAGGCGATCACGGAAGTTACTGCGCTTTCCGGAAGTCCGTGCTCGATTCAACTTCGACAGATCATCGACGATACTTATGAGACTTACTCGGAGGCTTTTGTGAAACAAAAGTAAGATCCACGATACTTGAAAGTACTTATTAATAAATAATAAATTATAAGTAACAAATATGCAAAATAAGATACTATTACTTATTCGGAAGATGTGACAAAAGTCTTTCTTCGCGTTTGCTTTCTTTGGTTAATTATAAATATAGGAGTTTGCATAATCGCACTTCCCTTCGTTCGAGTTTTTCATTTTTGTTAATGAGTTAATATTTCATTGTTTATCAGACAGCGTTTGATCAGCCAAGATGCTGGTGAAAGCAACGAGGTCGGATCAGAATCAACTAGAAGAACAAGAACTTCGAGTAAAAGGAGAAGTTCGCCGAAGGAGAAATCGTCCAGGACAGGAGGATCGTCTAAAACCCCGAAGAAATTGAAAACGTCGAAATTTGCTAAAATACAAAGTTCAGACGCGCAGAGAGAAACGATCCTTCGACTTCATGCAGATCCTGATCCGCTGGTAGAGCTGGATAAAATTCCAACCAACGAGAAACTGGAAATGTTGGATGCTTTGAGTAGATACGAATATAAGATACAAGCTATTTTGTTACTGCAGAAAATAGTTGATCACCGTGATATCAATGACTCGCCCAGAGACAGAGGTGATAGAAGTCTAAGGAAAAAGAAGGATTCGTTTCTTGGGATTACTTCCGAATTAATAGCTGAAGCTCTTGAAGAAAGGTTTCTTTGTTACTTGAATCTCCTTTTTTTTCTATGGATCTTTCTATGGATTAAAAATCGATCGATCTGTAACCAGTTGCCTCAATTTATAACGAAACGAATGGTTTATAGATTATCCATGGAGGATTTCAAGCGAGGTTTCGTTGTACAGAGCTTGGAGTGCAATTTCCTGCGAAATAACACGCTCGAAGCTTTGCTTTCCTTGTTACGAATCGTCGGCAATATCGAGTATCTTCTATTCGTTACTTTTCTTAATTCGATGGCTTGCTACGACACAAGGGTTGAGCAACTTCAAAAGGAAATAGGTAAAATTAAAAGGCAAAGTAGGCAATTTATAAGAAGATAAAAAATGAAAGAAAACGTGAGATAGCTTCGAAATAAAAAGTTGTTCGATCCTTCACTATGAGAAATTGCACGTGAAATAGAATTGCCAACGGCACAGGAAACCGAGCTTTTCATCTTTGCAGCGATGAAAGCGACCGATCCCAATCAGAAGATCCAGGACATCGACGAGATGTCGTCGTCCGAATACGATCAACTTCCCGACGAGGATAAGAAGATGTATCTGGACGCGATTCTACCTCTTAAAAGGGCGGAAGCATCGCGTAGGCGAGCTCGATTCATCGAAAGAATGATGGAACGTACAAAGAAAAAGGTTTGATCGTTTGATCTGTAGAATCCGATCTGTGTTGGCAACCCATTAAGGATTAACATAGCATTAATGCAATATTTCATTCGTAACTTTTTCTCAAACGATTTACATCGTTGAATCCTTTTCTTCGATATCGTAGTTATTAAAAAGAAATTCCAAGGATTTCCTTAACATCTTCCTATTATTCTTTCATCGTACAATTTTAAAGACATTTACGTACGCGTATTAAATTTCTTGTATATCTTTAGTTTATATTTCTTACACTGTCTATTCACTGTCTATTGGCGGCAGATGTATTTAAAGGGTGAATGTATTAATTTATGAGAATCTATCGAATGAAAAATTTTCGAACGAACGCGATCTTTCAAACAGTTTCAGAGCGAATGGAAGTTTAGCATCAGCTGCGGTTAAATCCGAAAGCCGCGGAAGCTCTTTCCATTAATTAGAAAGTTTCGAAGGTTCTCTGCGAGATTGCAAGGTTTGAATTCGATTGTAAATTTACATGGAAATTATGACTGTTTCGCAGGAGGATCGTAGCTACGTTTCAAGCTTGAAGACAACCAAGAAAAAGCGGAACGCAAAGTCGACGAGACACGCGACGGCAGCCAGTAACTCGAGGCCAGCTTCCAGTAAACGAGGGACAAGCAAAGCAACGAGAAGTAGAGACAGCTCGAAACGAAGTGGGTCTACTAAAGTAAAGAACTAAGAACAGCGGTCGTAATTTATATGATCACGTGTTTCTTATTCTGCAGGGAAAGAATCTGTATCGAGCGAGGTGAAAGAAATTACAACCACTATGGATCGATATTACAAGGATCTCTCGTCGATCGAGGCTGTGATTCGTAATTGGGATCCCATAAAAAAGACGATGGTAATTTTATTTTCGTCCTTGCTAATTTCTCTTGAGTACCGATGACGACATTATTATTTGGTCTGTAGGAAACAGCTTCTACGACGAAGTCTAAAGCATCAAGAAGCGCTAGATCCAAAGATGTATCTCCTTTAGATACAGTCCAAGAGGTGACGTATAAAAGAAACGATACTATACTTTGTACAAACGATATAATTCGTAGAAAATTATACAAGAAATGTAAAAATTAGGTGCCTGCAAACAATTTTCACATATGGTACGTAAGATCCAGCGATCCTTGGCAAGACACAATGTACGATCTAGTTGTCGCTCAAATGAACGAGAACCTATTGGCAAAATCTGCTCTCCGTAAGTTGAATAATAACAATCTGTCTTCTTAAATGTACAATATGCACGTATCTTTTGTAGCCGTCGAGATTATACCAGTACCAGATCTTCGACCCAAACTTTATTCCGTCCTCAGGTGGAAAAGCGTAGAAAAACGAGCTAAAAGAATTCTCGGCGGTACGCTCTTGAATCTCACTGTAATTCCTATACCGATATTTCCAATAATAAAGATTCGCGAATAAATGAATTATTATTCAGACGTCTATCGATTGGTTTCCTTGACATCGATGCCGGAAATCTTCTCCGTGAACGAGTCAAACGCAGTGAGCGAGGTGAGCGTGCAAGAGAATTACAGTATCGCTAAAAGAAATCGTAGAAGACGTGGACGTAAAACGAGCAAAACGGAGGAACAAAAATCATTGAACAGAGCGGAAAATCGTTCTGTGAACGCATCGACGATTGGAAGCAAGGACGCGAACAACGCGTCATTTCTGGAAACGATTCGGGAAGAGTCCTTGAAGCCACGATGGATTTTACTGCCGAGCGAAAGCCAGAGGTTCAAGATCCGCTTCCAACCGGAAGAGTCGGGTCACTATGAGGAGACGTATGCGTTGACTCTGTTGGATGGAAATTACGTCACCTACGAAGTGAATGTTACCGGTGTAGCCGATATACCGAGGCTAGACATGAATCCTAAAACGATTTTTGCGAAGGTACTAATTACTAATTCTCTATCTCTATATGCTCGAACTAGCTGCAGGAATTCATGCAGATAATTTTATCTTCCGATTTTTGGAAACATATTTAACAACTTTCCGGAAGGATGATTACTTTTTTGTTTTACTATTTGTTCTACTTTATTGTTTTGCTTTACTAAGTAATATTTGAATAGCTTCCTGGAACAGGAACCCATGGATACATAGTAGGTAGCAAGAGTTCATTGGGTTGGAAGTTTTAGCTTTTTAATATTAACTATGTTTCAACTACATGGTAGAAATGTCTTTCAAAGGAATTTGTTCTTTTCATACTTAGAGAAGAAATAAAAATTTTTTCAGAAAGTTCCTCGATTAATATTTCATTAAAGAGCCAAATAAGGGAAAGATAATATCATTTTGAATCGTTAGAAACAATTCAGGTATATCTGGTTAATCTCTTCGTAAACGTATTGTAGACTGCAGATGCTAAATTGAACGAGGCAGAGAGTTCTACGTACTTTTACGACAAAGAGTTGTACGATTTTGGATCTCAGCTGGTTCTCCGTAAAGACAGAAGGTATTTCTTCGCTTTAAATATTTTAATGCATTAATTACACAATTATACAAAGTGTCGGAGCTGCTCCGACAATTCCTATAACTTTTAGAAGAATCTATAACTATCTTCGCAATTATGTTCTCAGTGTAATTAGAAAGAAATATCAGAGGAAAAAGATGAATATTTCTAAGAGTACTACGTCTGTAGGACCATAGTCCTTTCGTTAGTGCAATGATGCGCGTGCACTCGACTGGTAGAATGAGAAATGCAACGAAACCGATTGCCTCTGTTAAAGAAACGAAACGATTTCCTCTATTATCAAGGGAATCGAGCGCGTTCCTTCCATTTTCAGTTGGCGAATTCGCAAGTTACATCGACTTATCTGTTTGCAGGCCGCATCGTCGAGAGGCTCGGCTGAAGTTTTGCAACATTTCCGAGGTGGAGGTGGAGGTTCGCGTCTCACTGACGGAAAACGATTCCCAATGCTTCTTCGTTCAGCCCCAGCAGCTCCTTATCGCTGTACGTTATCGGCTAACGACACGCTGTTTAATTATTCCGTAGTAGTAGTCCGCGTCTCGCAAAATCGAACGATTCACTTGCTAACGAGAAACGAAATCTACGCAGCGAGGTAACTGCGCGACTCTGATCTTATCGGCCATCGCTACCAGACTAGGAATTATCACGGGAAAGTTGTTCTTGTGCGTGACGAACAATCCGAAAGTCGAAGTGATCGAGGTAACTGTAGAAATAGACTTTTGAAGGATACTGGTATTTTTAATGGACGAATTGAAGAGCTTTTGTGAAAAGAAAACTTATAAATAAATACTAGGTGTACGGATGAATAGTCCAAATTTTTAAGGAAAGTTAACGTTTAGCTAAAAAACGATACAGCAAGTTGTTCAATCGAAGTGTTCGTCGTTGATTTCTCTATTTTTAAGCCAACCTATGGGGCAAGTGGTGACTTCCATCATGGCAAAATGCTGCGTCTTTAGACAAGCTCCAATCGTCAAGTCATTTTTGTATCTAATCCACTAATTGGAAGTGCGTGTCGGATAAGACGCGTCACATCGATTGGAACAGATGATAATTGGAAGGAGTAATGTCCAGTAATGGCTGCTGCAAGATGTACTAACCAAGACACATTGATGTCTTTTGTCGTAGAAGCAGTTTGTGGCCTAGCGTTGTCACACAGCAATTTCCCTCGCAAATTTCCTCCTTTGTCAGTGGCCTGACGATTGGATCTTGTTTAATAGATTTTGAAGTTATAGAAAGCAGTTTTGAACTTCACTGAATAATCTGGATTATTCGTTCGTATACTTAATATACATATCGGTCAGAGATATTTTGACATTTATTTTTTAGAAGATGTATTTTAATTAGAAAATTACAATAAATTGAACTGCAATTAATTTTTCTTTCAAAACATATTACCTATGTGTGATGGAACGCGATGACGCCATTCAATTTATTTTCTAGAATCATTGTCGGTAGTAAAATTGGCTCTTCCATTATTTTACATCTCGTGATCCGAAATCTTTTAATCGTTATAATTTCGCAACAAATTCAGTTGCAAAGCAAAGGTACCGTGTTGGACATCGAACTGGATGAGAAAGAGTTGTCCTTCGGTCGCATACTGCTCTATCGAATAGAATATCGAACACTGACTATCAGAAATAAAACTCCGGTTCCGTTCTTTTGGTATTTGGAAGCCGAAGAGCCTGCTGATCCACAGATAACGTTCACGCCTTTTCATGGAGTGATAGAGACTCGCAGCGAGCAAAAGATTGAGTTTTGTTATCACGCTACCACGGTAACATGTGTTTCTTTGATTTTGACGAATTGAAAGTTAGTTAAATATCGTGTCGAGTAACTTAGAGAACATTATTTAAACGTAGAGTAAACTTTCTAAATATTATCTAACAAGAAAGAAAGAATTTCTTAGAGAATTTTTGTACAGGTCGGTGTGGTCCGCAAGAAGGCGATAATCTTCAAGGCATTTCTAGACGAGGACGACAGCGATCCCATTTTCTACGATGTCGTATTAATATCTGGAGAAACTTACGACGTCGCAGTGGACATCAACTACGCGAATCCTATCGATTTGAAATACATAAGGGTGAACTTCGCCGCGAAGACGACTTTCTCCATGAGAAATCGCGGTGACTACGAGGTGAAATACGCGTAAGGACAGCTCCACGTTCTTCTCTTTCCCATATTATTACGAACAAGACGAGGAAGATGATGACTTTTGTAGAATTACCTTGGAAGACAAAGAGAAATTGGCGAAATTAAACTTACCTGATAATTTCAAGAAGAAGCTGGAAATCGAGCCAACCACTGGAACTGTTTCACCAAATCAAGAGAAAACTGTAGAAGTTTGTATTTTTAAATATAATTTAACGAGTCACTGACCATGTGTGTCCTGTAAATTTTCTGCACCTTTAAGTTTTTCATAAAAGTATAATATAAACATTCGCAATTTAATGATCGGTATTTAATTTGTCGAGAGATCAAGTTATTTCTCTCAATGGACTCGATCGGTTTGGCTTCTGTATGTCTCATTTGTACTGTCATAGATGATATTCAAACCGAAGACCGAGCTGACGCTTAAGGAAGCCCCGATATTAAAATGTCATTTGGTTGACACTCATAAAGAAACTACTATAATCGCCGAGATTCCTCTCAACGTTTCTCTTGTTGCATATTACACTAGGTATGTTCTTCGATATCTTGAAAACTCTTGGATATTGAGGATTCCATGGAATTCCCCTTTGAATTACGACAGGTTTCGTATCAATCCATATCCTGTGGTAAACTTTGGAGCGTTGGCCATGTGCACCGAGAAAACCATGTACCTCAATATCGAGAACATCGGAAAATTTCCGTTACACTATTCTATTCGACTATTGCACAAACACCCTTCTGTCATGTACATGACCAAACCGTTGCCGAAAGAATTTCCCAAGAAGACGAGCCTGGCGGAGAGAAGAACCACGTCGAAGAAAGGGAAGAAATCTGCCAGAAGCGTCAAGACCGAGACCAAGTACTATATTTTGACAAATGAAATCCGGCAAAATAATGAAATACAGGAGGACTTAATTAACTTTGAACGTATAGAATCCATTCGGAGCCAGAGAGGCTGACAATAGGGCCAATTACGATAATGAAAACAGAGGGCACCGTAGACGTTGATCAAGCGGACAGCATCGCCATCAGCTGTTACCCAGAATTCGTGGGTTCCCAAGAGGAACAGATTATTATTGTGGTGGACAATAGCATTCCCGAGGACAGAGAAGGGAAAATAGTCACGTTATCCATGAACTCGTTCATGCCCACTATCGATTTCCAGGACCTCGACTCGACGTTTCAAGAAAATCGCGTGGTTGATAGAATTCAAGACTTCGACTGTCCCAAAGATGTTCTTATCGTCTCTTGGTCCTTTAAAACGATGCACGCTTTGCAAATGCGAATGTGCAATCTTGTATTTTGTTTCTTTACATTTATTCTTTCTTTTTTCAGATCGGGGCGCACACTGTGTTTGCTCGTCAAGAGAAATCTCTCTACTTCCGGTATATCAACGTACTGAGCACTCACGTAACTTGTTTCAAATTGTATAACCGTGGCGTAGTTGCTGCGAACGTAGAAATTCGCTTGATGGAAGAATCTTTGATGCCAAATACAGCAAAACCTAACACGTTTATCGTAGAACCGACGAACGACCAGATTCCTCCAATGAGTCACAAAGTGTTCACAGTGTCTTTTACCCCGCACATCATAGAGGTGAATTCGTGGTGATTGAAATTATTACATTAGAGAGAGAAAGAGAAAGAGAGAGAGAGAGATTAAATGAAATTTCTCGAAATTCTCTGGGGTTGTTTGCAGACGTTTCAAGAAACGTTTCGAGCAGCCGTGGTTTTGCCTTCGCATCTCGAAGCAGACCAGCTATTCATCAAACTGATAGGAGAATCTTGCGTGCCGGAAGTGGCGATTACAGAGCCAGTGCATGGAGCACGAGAAAGACCTACTTTGAACTTTCCTCGTACATTGATCGACGAGAGCAGTTACAGATATCTCGCTTTGGAAAACATCGGATTCATTAAGGCGAAAGTCATCGTGAAGATCGACGAGGATTTGAATAACGTGTTCCTCTTTTCCGCTTGCTCGGATACGCAGCATTTACTGCAAATTTGGGAGGATTACTGCGATGGTTAGCCATTTAACCCGTGTCGTAAATTTACTTGAAAAATGAGATTATTCGTATAAATTGTTAGAACAATGACGCGCGGATATAATTGAGAAAGAAGTAGAGGTAAAATATTTGCACGAGTTGGAATTGACGCGACCATCTTCATCCTAGCGTTAACCCCATCTCAGCGTTATAAAGAAAAATGGAAGATGTTACCAAACATTTGTAATTTTGTCGTTACAGAGCCACGCGATCGATGTATCGTAGTTCGTCTGGCACCCGGAAATGTAGCTCGCTTCAAAGTAATCTTCGCTCCGACTGAAATCGGGAAACATCATGGAAACATTCGTTTGCACGTGATCGATAATCCGTACGAGAATATGTCGACTAATTTGGAAGGCGAGTGTTACGTGGAGCCGATCGTTCTGGACGGCTTACAATTCGAGGAGAATAAACGTAAAGTCGTGACCGAAAATCACAAGGTCCGGAGAGTTTTGTCCAAGCAGAATTCATTGGTTTCAGGTGAAAGGCAATTTGAACGACTGTACAAAGTTGAAATTTGAACGATTCATTTGTCATCAATTTCATTCAAATTTCGCTGTTTCATTAACCACGACGTGAACGGAAGTGTATTTTACAGCTTCGAGCATCTCGATGCACTCTGCGTCTCTGACCTACATTCTCGACTACGGACTTTGTTTCGTTAGCAAAATGTACAAAAAGACATTCAAGATTGCCAATAAATCTACAGATCGATGGTTTCGTTTCCAATGGAGTGCACATCCGCACGTTGTGTTCGAGCCATCTATTGGACATATCAAGTATCTCACGTGCAAAGAAATCGTTGCTACTTTCCTGGCACCTGAACCTGCGAATTACGAGAACGTACGTTTCCCAAATGTAACCTGTTGTCACCGAAACGTGAACGAAATAATTTCCAATATTCCACCGTCTTATAGTATCATTTCCTTGAAAATACGATATTACATCTGATCTATCATTTTTCTGCCACTTCAACTTGTGTATTTCACGTTCACAAACGTTAGTAAATTGTTTTAAACAACGTGCTCTTTACCTTTCATTTTTCCTTTTAGATTCGTATCGAGTGTTTGATATGCGAAATTCTGGTAGAATATTCGCAACACCAGTTAGTAGGTTGGGACGATAGACAGACGGAGGTGCGTTGGGAGCGGATACATCATGATCTGATGGATCGATTAAGCGACGTAAACTTGTTACTGAAGAAAATCGTGGAACCAACCATCGAGGCAAAGCACGAAATTTTGGCTGGGACGAACAGATCGATCGATCTCCTATTAAACGCCATTGTTGCATTTTCGGAATGTTTGTGCACTGTTCAAGAAATTTGTTTCAACGATACGCTGATGTTTCAGGTCAATTTTCTACCTTGCAATCAGATAATTAAAAACTAAGAAGAAGAGATTTTTTTAATTAGAAACTCTAACAAGATAAATAGTTCGCGTATTCGTTGCACATCCTGGAACAAAATTACGTTTGATACCAATAAAAATTTCAATCGCGTTGGAAACAATTGCGAAATTTCATTGCAGACCAGGGAGTACAAATTCTTCCTATCGAATCCAGGGATCGTAGATACGGTGTTCGCCTGGAAGATAAACATGGACGAACAGTATCCGAAGAGGTACATAGGAGACAGTTCGAACGTGACTTCCAGACCGAGAACCGCGGAGGAAACCCGCTCCCAGCATTCGAGATCATCTAGGGGAATCTTCTCCGCAACAAGTGAACTCGGTCGCAGAAATTTCGGCCAGGATGAATCGAGCGCGGGGGTCAACACGAATATTTTGTCACGACGATGCATGTCATTCGTTTCCGGTAATGGTATATCATTGCTCGTAAAAAAGACTGTGGACTTTTATGCATTTTGAAGATTGAAAGATGCTAAAATACACAGAATTCACGTAAAACGTAAAAATACAAAAAATATACGAAAAATCCAAACCCAATTCCAGGTTTCGTTATTTGTGTATTTCCATAAATATGAATTTGCATAAAAATTCACAGTCCACCAATAAGTCATATATTGTACATAGTAAGATTCATAGTAATAGTATGTGACTTTGACTAAATTCTACAAATCAATGGCAAATCAGTGATTAAGAGGAAAACATAAATTATCTGTCTTCTGATGTATGTCATTAATTTTTAAAAAACAATTTCATGGTATCGTAATATTCTTCTATTTCATTCGTGCTTCTTTCATCCGTTCTGTCATTAGGTTATCTTTCATGGAAAATAATATTTATAATTTTGCAGATAGCGTCGATATGAAAGATGCTTCAACGATGAAACAATCGGATCTGTTCAGCAGTACCGCAGGATTATCGGGAAGAACCACCGACAGTTGGTTAGAAGGCGATGATCTGCCTTTCGTAATTTATCCCGAGACAGGAACGATATCACCCGGACAATCTGTGGAATGTACATTAAAATTTTCACCCAAGGATGTATTTTATTACAAGGCATACCTTACGTGCAAGTATGAATCTAATAAAACCATGTCTTCTATTTCTTTCTTTTACAAAGCAGCGGTATTAAAATTCAGTATGTTGTTAATCAATCTGATATTACCAAAATTCCCCTTTTATTTCATTATCGAACTAAATATGTATCTTTTCAGCTTGCATATCAATTATTTCCCCTTAACCGAGCCCGCTCTATCATATTTTGCTATATATCAAAAAAGCCTTGGAAATGGAAAAAATTGTTCAAAACTTGTTGAAATATAGCATAGAAAATCACGAATCGAAGCAAGCGGATCTGATAATTCCCGTCGTAGCAAGAAGTTTGCTGCCTTATTGTCACTTCGACGTACAGGATAGCGACTACGTAACCAGTGGAAGACGAGATCCATCGCTACCTGGTCCCTTGGGATATGAAATAGACGATCCCACTTTGTGGCAGAACATCAGGGTAATCGAATTTAAAGTGGTTGGCGTGGCCGGAACTCATGTGAAGTAAGTGTACTACATTGTACCGTTTGTAAAAGACGTTTTGCTTTAACGAAGTTTAGTAGAAAAGTAAATAAAAAGAAATCTTCTTCGAACAACGATCGAAGCGTTCGTTACAGCAGCGCGAACCTTGAAACAATGCTTAAGTTATAAAAATAAAAATGTACGATTTCAGAAAATTCCACCTGATCAACCCCACTGTAGACGATTATTATTTCTCATGGACGAATCGATCGCCTCTTGGACCAGGCGAGATATCGAATTTTCATTGCGCGGTGACCGAGGGTATTGCCGAACGTGGAAAACGTACCGACCTGGCTTTCACATTTTTGGCAGAGAACGTCGGCGTCTTTGAATCATTCTGGCTCTTTTCCATCGATAGATACAATCTGGAGTGCCTTTTCCTGCTTGTCGGCATCGTAACCGAACCGTCGGTGTACTGCCTCACGATTCACGTGAAACTCAAGCCAACGATCTTAGGTTGGACTCGAAGCATTCTTACCGTGAACCACCCAACGTGTTTCTCTTTCTCATTTCTGTTCTCTCATTCGGAGCACAGTTGCATACAGGGTGTCGCGTTTCATTCGTTTCTACCGCTTGTATGTACGACCTTACGGCGGATTTTATTCTGTTCTCAGGATTCAACGTGAGAGATTCGTTGAAAATATTGAACAACGAGGATTTTCATATACCGTTTAGCGTGTTAGAGGAATCGCTTTATTCCGAGGGTAAATTTCAAAAGCTTAGCGTAACGCCGATGACTGGAACTCTGATCTCGAAGAGCGAGCAACATTTCTGGTCATTGTTATTCTTAACAATAGTTAAAAATCTATATTTTTAAATACTCTTGCCCCTGGTTCAGTACTATTCATTTTCTTCTTTATCTTGAAACCAATTTTTTAGCTTCACACAACGTCCTCTGCGATATTTTATCTATACGATTTTCCCTCTTTTACTGTTTTTCCAATATCGATTTATATCAGTAACACGAAATCCTTCTCGTTTGTCGGATGATTTTCGAATTTTACGCTTTCTACGCGAGATACCGAGCAGAATGGTAGGATGAATGTTTTTTTTAATTCGTCCACAGGGTCGAGTATCATCCAACCCAGGTCGGTGAATTCCACTTTTCCATTCAATGCGCCGTGAAGCTGATGAAAAATCCCCTTACCATGTTCGTGACCGCCTCCGTTTACGATATCGTGTCCTCGGTTTCGTATTGCAAGCTCAACGGCGAAATCGTGCGAGCTTCCGAGAGTAAGGAGAACGTCATCGACCTGGGCAAGGTGAATAAACCGGTTCTGAACATCACTAAGGAAGAAAAAAGGAAAATGTCATGGCTGATTGGGGATGCTTATACAAATTTATATTTCTACGAATACAACTACAGGAATAGAAACTAATCAGAGATTTGTTTCGGCTGTTAAATTTTATAACGAGTACTTTTTTCTTGCATATTTTGTACGTTTTACGTATACCACGTGCACGATATACGATTTTGCAATTTCAAATTTAACATAAATGTATAAGTATTCGCAGTCTAGTTGTCACGCGCGTTTAACACTTCGACTGCCACGTTGATCTGAGCCACGGTGGTCATTGGTGACCCGAGCGTTTGAACTTCTTACAATCGTAAAAATTATATAAAAATTGACAGTTAGGGCATTTTGAATATAATCTATAAATAGAAGATACTTTGAGACAAAAAGTGCCCCATTGAACGATTAAACATTTTTATTAGAACATAAAAAAAAATGAGAACAAATCTTGCATCTAACGTGCACTGTGTTTGCATCCATATCTTTGAGGAGTAATCTACGAATATTATTGTAAACACATCTTAGAAAATAATCGTAAATGCTGCTTTATAATCATATAATTGAAGTTAGAAGTGTGCACATACCTTACTATTATACAGGGTGGTTGGTAACTGGTGGTACAAGCGGAAAGGGGGTGATTCTACGCGAAAAAAGAAGTCGAAAATATAGAATAAAAATTTTTCGTTCGAGGCTTTGTTTTCGAGAAAATCGACTCTGAATTTTTGCTCGGTACGCGTGCGGTACGTTATAACGGATCTCACTGTAGATCGTTGTCTCGATGGAAAAATTAAAAAAAAAAAAGAGTATATTCTATAATAATAGTAAATAAAAAATAAATAAGAGTATATAAAAGAACAATATATTCTGCACGTTTTGCTTACGACAAAATAACGAATGCGAATGGTTTGTTGAAATAAACGAAGCCTCGTTATAATATGTCGCTATCAACTGTTACTAAGGCGCCACGGTGGTCACCCGTGACCACCAATAAGATAAACGGTCCATTGGGGAAGAATATTGTCTTATATCATCAATTTATTATTTCGCCATTATATGCTTTGAATAATAAAAATACTCCTGTGGCGTCCTGAACGAAACCTGTGATTTCGGCGTGGCAGTCAAAGTGTTAAGGATGCAACAAGGCGAATTGAAAAGAAATGAAAACGTGTCTTGTTTTCGCTCGAAGATAATGCCCGAAGTACCGATTAATCTCAAGTTCGACATAACGAATGCGTGTAAAGTAGCGTTCTATTACGCTTGGGAGCTCGGTATGACGCCGGAAATTTCCTGCAGAAACGCGTATAGCGTGACCACGTCTCAGAAGCAAGGCCATGTGACCAGCGAGAATCGATCCGCCTGTTATTTGACGCTAACAACGTATCAAAAAGTTACAATAAAGGATCATTGTGTTCTTCTAAAGGTACGCTAATCGCAAGCGACAAGGAAACTTTTAAAAAATCTTCCGACCTGCGTGAAATATTTCACTTGACAAGTGTAACGATCTTTTCTACTTCTCTTCAGATATCCAATGGTCCCACTTACAAATTCACGTTGAAAGCTACGTCCAGAAGACCTGCCATCGAATTCAGCTTCAATCGCTACGATTTCGGACCTTGCTACATTCAGCAACACAATGCAATCTCCTATTACGCGGAGCTTCGTGTAACAAACTCCGATGATGTAGCTTTTATGTGAGTTTCTTTGTAAAAATTCACTCGTGATCAAAATTTCATCAAAATCGCATATCACGCTTGGCTGATGTTCCTCGTTAATCATTCCCTCGGATACGATAAATTAAGCTGCTTAAGTTTACGACGTGAACCCTCGACGCTACAATTTTTTCAAATTTTTTAAAACTTTCTCAGGTTCCTCTTACCGCTCGTCGAAATAAAAAATGAAGGACTAGAAGTCATTTACCGCTTTACGGTCGCTGTATCTCTCGTCTGCGGTTTATAAGAGTTTCTAAGCGCTCGTTTCTGTACGCTTAATAGTAATCGCGTGTCATAAGACTACAGCTCAGCTTCGGTACAGGGGAAATCAGTGGACAGGGGTAGAACTGATTTGCCAATTAAACTAACGTAATTGTAAAACTGACCGTTAATTGTAAAGACCAGAACTATTATGTAACCTGCTATTTTAACATTTTAATGCTCAGGGACTTTTTAGAACGTTTTTTGTAAACTGTACGTTATTCACCAGGAAAGTATCCAGGCGTTTTTATTCAGAATCTGATGTAATTAAAATTACTGCGCGATATTTTTAGACGGTATAATCGATAAAATATTCGCTATAAATTATTTTATTCCTCTTATCCTTCTTATTTTATCTCGTTGCGTCTTTTTTGCCTCTTATAACTTATAATTTTGTGGGCTGGATTTTCTGACACACGAGCATATTTGATTGAGATTCATCAACTTGTTAATTAATATCGCGATACATACTGTAATTAAACGATATAATTTAAACTAAACTGCAAGTAAAGTGAACTAAAATAATTATGCTACATATACGACTATTAAAGCGTGAACGATTCAAGCGTTTTGCAATTCTAGCGTCAATGTATTAACGAGCCTGTGATCCTTTCTATTTATCTTACGCAATTATCGTAACACAGAATCGAATGTAAATTCGAAGAACAACCACACCTCTCCATCGACCTAAATTCGATATCAGAAGCGCTGGCTGCACGCTCTACGATCACCATACCGATCGTTTTTCGACCATTGAAGGAGATTAAGTACCACGAATGTTTGGTGTTCACCATCAACTCGGCAAACGAGAAGAGGATAACGATTATTGGCGAGGGCATCGGCTATAAAGTAAATTATCCATCATGTTGCGCTGAGCAACGGCTTGTTAAAACTTTCGTATAGAGATAAGGAGGTTGCTCGTCAGGTTTTTCGCGACCGGGATCCGGTTCTCCACGGAGTGAAGTCGACGCGACGGAAAGCGTAACAAAGCAAGTTTCTCGGTGCTACGCGCTCAAAGAGGAACTCTCACGAGACACTAACTAACGTTTCGGCGAGATACGTACTCGAATTCGCTCGAGGGTCAAACGTTAATCTCTCGGAACTTCCCAAAATCCGAGGTGGCACGATGGCAATCTTCATATCTCGAATGAAAAATCCAACCTTTCCTTTCCTATCGCAATCTTAAAAAGCGCGTATTTCGAATTTCTAGCGTTGATATCCTGCGTTACACTATGTAAGTGTTTTCCAGGTTCGTTTGGTGAACCCGCGTGATCAATCGATAGATCTTGGTAACGTTCCCGCTCGCAAGAGCGTCGTAAGGAAGATTCCGGTGATAAACGAAGGTTTGGCACCGCTTGATCTGAGATTCGGGATCATGAAGTATCTAAATGGCTACGACGAGTACCGCGAAAGTCAGAGATATTGTGACCCGTCGGATGACGAGAGCGAAATGGCTCAGGCATCCATTATGGAGATCAAGCGTTCCTGGACTATGGATCAAAGGTTTGCAACCGGCGAACCGAAACTTTTGGACGTTCTGAAGATCGAACCATCGTCGAGCGTAGTTTTGAAGCCGAATAAAAGGGTCAACGTGTTGGTCACTTTTAAATCTCCATCGAGGATAAGATCGTTCGAAACTAAAGTGGCCTTTCAATCGTCTTCCATGATCCTGCCATTGTTTTCGGTGCGTGGAAGTTGCGTAGGAGCGGAATTTCGATTAAATAGGAACCATATCTCTTTTGGTACTGTAGTTCAGGGTTGTACAGAAGAGTCTAAGGTGATATTAATGAACACCGGAGATTTGGGCTCCAGGTTTGTCGATAACTAATTTCGTTTAACTATTTAATTACCCCTGAAGTAGTTGAATTTACTTTTACAAGGATATACAGGGTGGTTGTTAACTGGTGGTACAAGCGGAAAGGGGGTGATTCTACGCGAAAAAAGAAGTCGAAAATATAGAATAAAAATTTTTCGTTTGAGGCTTTGTTTTCGAGAAAATCGACTTTGAATCTTCGCTCGGTACGCGTGCGGTAAAAAAAAGAAAAATTAAAAAAAAATTTTATTCTGTATTTTCGACTTCTTTTTTCGCGTAGAATCATCCCCTTTCCGCTTGTACCACCAGTTACCAACCACCCTGTATATTATCATTGAGCACGTAGAAGGATTAATTTTTCTTGGAAATTTGCTTTGTGGAAACTATTTAACAATTTCACTTTCTTTCTTTGTCATAATGTTTATTAAAACAATCAAAAGAATGTTAGTAAAGATGAAACAAAATATCATTTGATTGTTTTGCTTATTTATCTATGCTGTGTGTTTTACCAAAATCTGTAGCAAAAAACTCAAACCAGAGATCGTATATATCGATGACGATTATTTCAATTTTTCTTTGAAACTTAAATTCGTTAAAGCTAGATAAATACAATTAAAGGGTGACACGAAGAATGGTAAAGTTAAACAAGCACCACTTGCCCCTAAATTTTGTATTAATCTTTCTGAAATACCCAGTATAAAGCGAGGTTAAAGTTACGTTGTTAATAGGAAAACTAATTTAGATTCAAGTGGAACACATCGAAATTGCCGAAAGATTTCCAAATTACTCCTATGTCCGGTTACTGCTCGGCCGGTATGGATGTCAGTTTCACGGTGAAGTTTCAACCCCCTGAGCAGCGTAACTTAATTGAGGGTGAGGTGAGTTCACGACCTCATTTCCCGTCACGGCGTACAAATATGTCAAACAATCTCTTAATGAGATTCTCTGCACGCGTGTCCCGCCACTCCACCACGTCCTCGACGTCGCGTCGGTTTAACTTTCGAGATTACACGAGCTAAAAATTGTCCGCTGACGTCGGAGTAATTGGGGCTTCGACCGCTGATTATTTTTAACAGCCTACTTACAATCTTTAATCTATCTTCGTAACGAGATTAACGCCGAATTATGATTTTTGACGAGTTCTCGATACAGATATATTTCCTAATTTTTTCTTTTTACTATTTTTCCTTACTACTTTCGGTATCTTTTTTGCAGGCAGTAATGGAGATTGAGAAGTACCAATCTTTGAGGGTTAAAATTAGCGGAGCGTGCTGCAAACTACCTGATCCGATCGAAACGATCGCGTTCGAGTGTTTGGTACGAGAAAAGCAAACTCGATCCGTGGTTATAACGAACGATTCCACCTATACCTGGAAGTTGAAGGTTGAAGTAACCGGAGATTACTTCTCCGCCGACGAAACGTTGCAAGTTCCTTCGCAACAATTTGCTCCTTGTGTTGTGACATATTCACCGCTGGTCATGAACTCTGAAAACACTTTGCATATGGTAGAAAGTCAACCGATATAAATCAAAGTTCAAAATGGAAATTTATATTCGAAGCTGTTTCTCTCTTCTTTTTATTCGTGCAGGGAACGCTGATGCTGAAATCCCAGGACGAAAACTTATATTTGTTATATTTTCTTCGTGGCAGAAGCTTGTCACCTCGAGTTACGGAGAAGATAAGCCGTCAATTCCCCGCGAAAACAAGGTATACCGAACTGTTGCCTGTTCACAACTGGTTAAATACGCAACAGCGATTCCAATGTAAGATCGAATTGTTAACAAACGATAACACGCAATCACAGGTGATTGATTTTTATAGTGTTGATATCGTGTGCTCTGTTTCAAAGCTCTTCGAACATAAATCTCTTACCGTTTTTCATTCTTCGTGGACAGATTCCTCTATATAGCTTCGTAGGTAACGAAAGAATCGACGTTCCACCGAACAGTCAGCGAGATTACCGAGCAGTGTTTTATTGCTACGAGAAATGGAACTTTTATTTCAAAGTACGTAACATTTCTAATAGAACGTAAAAATAGAGATGTATCCTTCTCTCTCGACGCTCGATGTTTATTTTTGCTCGATGCAGGTAACGTTCACCAACGTGGAGAAAGAATATCAATTCTACGAGATAGAGTACGAAGTAACAGAACCGGAAGTGATCGAATCGATCAAGTTGGCAACCCCTGCCCGATCCCAGATTTGTTACCCTTTGAAACTGGAGAATCCCCTCGAACGTGAAACGATCAAATTTACAGCAGAGTGTCTTCATCCATTTGTCACTGTTACCAAAGTGTCAAAGATCGTGCAACCACTATCGCACGTGTGTAATCCTCGTTAATCTAGCGTCGTTTTATTCTCCTTCCTTTAAATACTTGGAACGTTGAAATGTGGAAAATTGCAGGAGTATATTACTATAATATATCATCCAACGATGCCATTCATCATCGACGATGTCATGTTAAATGTTGATTCCGACAAGCTGGGCCGATTTCCATACGAATTGCGATTGAAGGCCAGTCCCGCTCCTCCAGAGAAAACCACGCGTGTCAATGCGGCTTTAGGAAGCAATTACGCGTTCTCGCTTCCTGTGAAAAATTTCACTCGCGAGAATGCCATATTTTTGATACACGTGCGTGATATTATAGCAATCTGATACGTTGGAAAATACAGTCCATCTAGCCTCACGTGCTTCTTTCTTTATTACTTTTTTAGGTAGATAGTGAGTGTTTCGCGTGTCCGAAAAATATTCAAGTGAATGAACTAAGCGAGGGTATAATCGACGTAATTTACGAGCCGTGCGATGTTGAAAATGCCACTGCCACGTTGATAGCATCTTCAGACACTGCCGGAGAATTTATGTAAAAGCATAATTCCTACTGATATTCTTTTTCACACACGTACATGATTGTTCGCTTGAAATGTTAATAGAAGTGAAACTGGTAATTCGATGTTTTAATGTAACGATTAACAGCTCCTTTGTCTTTAAGCTTCCCTTTGATCGGTTCTTGCTCCTTGCCAAAGCCTATGGGTCCTTACGTGATCACTCGAAGCTCTCCAGCTTTTATATCTTTCAAAAATGTCTTCAGAGAAGCAAAGACCTTTGATTTTATCGTCGATGTTACCGAAATCTTCACAGTGGGCACTGCGTCAACCACATTAAATTCTAAACAGGTGATTTTTAACTAAAATCGTCTCGAACCTTTAATCCGAAAGCTAACAAATTAAAATTTTATCTTATCCTTTCTATTTTCATACCTATTCCAATATTTAAATTTTATCTTTTTTATTCAAAACAATACATTTTACCAGAGTATCGACGTTAAAGTGGGTATCCGGGAAAATGAGTTAGAAGAAGAGGACTTTAAAGAAGAAAACTATCCCATTACCGGAAAGCTAATGGCGTATTGCACTGATCGTGCTTTTTCTCATATAAATTGGGTGTATTACTTAAGAGCAGTTTTTGAATGAAATACAAACGAATGTTTCACTTTTGAGCTACCGTTTATGCAAATTCTATTTTTAAGTTGACGCGAAAGAAATAGTCGCGTGATATTTAATGACGCCTTACAGTATGACGCAAGGATTAAGCCATTGTAAACCGGGTCACAGTCCTAAAGGGGCTATAAGTTCGAGAATTATTTACGATTAAATAGATTCAAACATTCTAATGTTTTTAACTTCTAGAAAAATTAGATATTTCACGCTTTACGTGTTTTCATTCTTATCTCACACTTTAATACAAAAATATTATTTTCATGGATGGAATATTCAAAAAATATTAATAAAAAATATATGCACGTCAAAGTCGAGTACACGTCACAATATTTGATAAATGAAACAAACTGCTGTTTAGGCTCCATACTTTTTAGTCATACTCATGGAAATATGCGTTTGTACTATAAATATCCACAGCCCAAATTTTTCATCATTCACTGAAATAGACATCTTTATAAATATTCTGTAAACAAATTCAACGACAATTTCATTATCAAATTTTCAAATTATCGTACATTTCTTTCACTTATCTTCCGAAAATTTCCCACTGCCCTCCTCTGTCCGCTAACAACGAATGCTCACAGAAAGAAAAGAACGCTTATGCAAATCGACTATCTCGTTCGATCTCCATGTGGGAACAGCCTAACGCGTGCGTGATCGTCACGTAAGCATGGCATTGGCGCATTGGGTTTTTCTTGGCAGCCATCGAATTTCGTCGCGCGTGTAACACGATTCGCTCAGCGAGTGAGTCATCAAGGCGAAGCGAGTGAATGAAATGTTTCGCGGTCTGGTTTCGTAAGAATGCGAGTTCCGTATCAGCAACGCGTGCTCGTTTCGCTTGATTCTCGGGGCACTTGACCCAAAGAACTTGAATTCTACGCAGCAAATCGCTTCTCTCTTGTCGTCGAGGATTGCCTACTCGAATTTTGATATCGTACGAAACTCATCGAACGTTCACACGACTTCATGCATATATTCAGATAAATATCCTCGCGCGTTTGCCTTTGGCGTTCCGTGTAGTCCAGATATCGAGTTCTGGAACAGATCTATACGAAGTCCTCCTAAGTTCTGGTCAAAGGACGCAGACTGAAGGGAAGATTGATAGGTTAGTCAATAAATTCGTTCGGCTTTTGCAAAATAAATGTATAAACTTCAACTTTCTTCACAATTACTCGACGGTTTCAGCGATTAATAATTTTTCAATTGGGATTTTTGTTGTGGCATTTTATCGGATGGTGATATTCTACCGTCGACGTAAAATAATATATTTTAATATCGAAGAGGAAAATAAATATTATTTAAATAGAAATTGATATGTAACAAGCAGTTTTAATTAGATTTAAATTCGAAATAGAAATCGCAGGAAATTATGGAACAATCCTACAAAAATGTATAGTATTCAAAGAAGATAAAAGGTACAGCTAGTTATAGTATAAAATATAGCGAAATGTCGGCAAATCGTAGCCGTGATAAATAAATTGTAAACATGGAAATCGAAATATTTTTTATATATTTGCCCAGTGTGATTCAGAGAATGGGATTTCCAACTTGAATCTAATTAGAAGTCCCCTCACGAGATTCTGGAATTTCTAACTAGTGGTTCAAGGTGTATGATCGGAACAATGTTTGTAGCGAACTGTTTATTAAATCACGCTGCTTCCGGTACGTGTCCGTCTCGAGTCGTCATTACCATGACGTAGGTGGAAACCTCGGAATATTCAATGAAAAATCATACGGCTGTATTAGAATCCGTGAAAATATTTCGAGAAATCTATTTGTCATCATATATTTTCGTAAGCAATGTAACTTACTAATCGCGATTTTTCTTATTATAGTTGTTACAGTTGTGTCGTAAATGCGCAATATAAACGCAAGGCTATTGGCTTATCATTCCGCTTAATTTTTAATTCCGCATGAACGTTAAATAACAGGATCGCTTTCTTCATGTACAGATAGATAAAGATCTCATTGCGGACAAGTCGTTGAATTTATAATGAAAGATTCTCCAGCAACCAAACTAAAGGCACGATTGTTCTTTCAGAGAAATAAATCACTGGAAAAAGTATTTCGTATCTCTATATTTTCTCGTTAGACGTCGATAGATTTAACTGCAGATAATAATACGATAGGCGTTGATGTTCATTGTTAAAAAAGAATAATTTATCGCTCAAAGATAATCTACCTTTTGTTTTTTTCAAACTCCAGCATGAAAATTATTGTTTTCACAGTTCCTTTAACAAAAGGAATCTGGCTGTGACCTTTCTCCTGAAAATCGAGCTACACACAGAAATAGTGTATATCAACGATGTATCTTCGAGGGACATCTTGTGCAGTTTAAATTATAGAACGGACGGGTTATCCCGAAGGTTTATCTTGCGCCCTTCATTTATAGTATCAACCGGTTTTTATTCCTAATTTACATAATCGCAGAGACACGTTTGTGTCTTCTTACTCCTTTTACAATCGCTATTTCTGTTCCTTCCAAGTATCGAGACGATTTCAAAGATTTAAAATGATCATCTGTTAGCTTTAAAATTCTCTATACCTATGCTTGGAATCCAAAGCAAACGACGACATTGATATTTTATTTTTTTCTTTTTTTTTTTTTGAAGACGAATTGGTCGTTAAGTGGACACGATCAATGTTTTTTTTTGTATTCTCCATAAATATTCGCATAATATACCCAATGGGTTAGCAGTCGTTGAACCTGACCTTGGAGATACCAGTTTCTAAGAGTCTCAAATAGAAATTGTAAAACTACTCGGATACCTACAATCGAGCACAATATATAAAACGATCATAAATGTGTCGATCTACCGATGATTAAATCGAAAAATTATGTATTAGAGGCTCGCATAAGATGATGATAAATTCTTGTTCGGACGAGAACAAAAACCTTTGCGAAAGAGTTCGAATGTCGCAAGCGTAACTTTAACTTTCTTTCGCAAAAGGATCTCTACGTAGGATAGCTGTAGTCGACATGTATCCTTGTCTTTAAAACAAGTGCTTACGTCAATGGCATTTCGGGTTTGAGAATGAAAAAGAGGGACAAAAACTAGTTGCCAGAAAAAAAGAAAAAACGACCAACAACACAGGAGATACCGGACACTGAACATTTTCAATTCATTTCAGAGAAATACGTATCAATAATTTTTTCTTTGGTAACTCCACGCGACATATCCCTTGACCTAATATCAGAATTCATTGGGTCAAGAGATTACTGTCGCGTCCGACAAACAGCAGAGAGTGGAGATATTACTAATCGATGGGAATTCGTTTGTATCACTGGATTTCCCCTTGTGATTTTATGGCGTTCTTTATTTTAACATCGACTTTATCCATATTTTAACATCGACCGTATCTATATTTTAAGATCGATCGTCATAAATCTTTTTATCTGATATTTGCATAAGGGAATATTTACACATGATGAGAAGAAGATTTCATATATACATATATTATTTTCAAATATTTTCTCAGCGCTTCTCACGAAGAGATACCGCTATCAGAATTTTCCTGTATGCTAATGTCATTACGTCAACCATCATTTACGCGCGCGTCGTTTACCGATCATAAAATTCCAATTATCTAATACCGATAAATACAAAGAGAAATAAATAAGTGCCGCGCGGCATCCAACAACATTCCACTGATATTTCCAACTAACTTTCCAGGTTTTCAGGTTCCATTCTCAGAAACACCAATCCATTTCTTGATGATAATTCTGAAAATCTGACTTCTACGGTAGCTCGTGTCAGATAAATGTTGCTAATGAGATTTCTTTATAAAACGCCTTCGATGCCGGATCTTTATAAGATCGCGTATCCTTCTTTCTCCGATTCTTCCACGATTTTACTATCTTCTCCTACGCACTGTGCCTTACTCATAGTTATTAATTGCTTCGTTAATACATCGATGGAATTGTCATGGTTCTCTTAACTGCAGATTATTAAGTAATGTTTTTCCATCGGTGTCCATCATTTTTTTGTCATATCTGTCACCCGTTATATAACAATATTATAATGTCAGACAATCTCCAAGTTTGTGCCCATCGTCCACAGATAAACAGTACAAATACTCGTAGTACATTGAAATGTGATTCCCTGCTGTATATCGGCTTGGAATACCATGACATTTATTATCAACTTTGGAAACGATCAATTTAACGACTAATTTATTTTTCGAGAAATGTTTCCTTGCAAGGTTTATTTTTAATTATAACTAGCCACGCAATATTTTACGGAATACAAAACTTATTCGCATATATTTATTTACATATTCGCTGTCTGAAATTATTATCCAAGGTATCGTGCTAAAATTTCCAACAATATTTTCAATATGTATGAATTAATTTCTAATATCTGTCTCAGAAATAACGCTTCGTCCTTTTACCTATTGACCCCGACCTCTCCTCTATCGAAATATCCTCTTTTTCAAATAATTTTGTGATCAATGCTGATACGTTTCTGTATCTTTGAAATCACCAGGATTTCCCTTTGTGCTGTCTTTGATTCAGATAATACCAGGTAACTCGACAAATTTCCAACTTTCGTTCATTTGGAAAACCGAATTGTGATTTGTAAAGTAAACAGAAAAAATACCCGAGCATGGAAAAACGAGAAACAGTTCGACGAAGCGGTTTAACCTTGACAGTGTTAGCCACTGCTAACCAGTGAAAGTTTCGTCGTTTGACTATAAAATTATTATCGGTCGGTGCTTCCCTGCTATCGATTCCTAGAAGATCAGGATCGTTTTCGGAATGTCTATGAACATTATCGAAGAAGTTTCCAGTTGAAAGTATCAGTCCGTATGGGGGAAAGGAATAGAATACAGGAGACCAATGAGCAACAGTGACCGACGGTCAATTATTGACCAACGTAAAATCCACCGATGCTTCGTATATAAGTTGTTGTCTCGTTCAACAGCTTCAGTCGTTCTTGACTCTTCGACCACGGCGATTATCGATTCGAAGCGGTGGGCAAGATTAAGTTGGTGGATTCGTGTATCTTCTTCACAGAGTGCGAGAAACATGCGATCTCTTAAGTGTTTTGTGCCGGTGCTGGTACTCTTATACCTAGGCAGCTCGTCCGCGAGACCTGGTGAGTTTTTGTCTTATTTAGAACTCGAGTATTTCCGGATAAGTGTCGAGGGTGGTGAAGAGGCGATGCAAAAATTAACTGTGTTACGATACGAAAGAGTATTTTAGGAAACGAATAGAAGGACACTAATTATTTTCGATGCAATTATTTTTGCCCTTTGAGTCTTCTGATTTTATTTGCAGTTTCTTTTTTCTCGGAATTTCGAAAAAAAACATTTGTTAATATCTAATTTAATTACTATGTCTAATTATTAAGATATCTTCCATAGATCATTTGTTTAAAACACAAATACCAATCTTGCTTTATAGGTGTGCTCCTGGATGCGCTAAAGAACCACAAAGGCACGCTGTTAGATCCACTGGGTCTGTTTCACAAGGAACCTAAATCTTCGAGCCATTCGTTCGGCAGCAATCACCACTTGGATTTAGGACCACTTTCAATTTCGCGCACTGTAGCCATCTCTTCGGCAACGGCTCAAGGCAATGGTGTTGCGAACTCCGCTGCCAACGCGAATTCTCAGGCCCTTGGGGGAGCCTCTGCGAAGGCCGACGCCAGTGCAACTGCTAACGCTCAAGGTATTTAATACAAGAGAATATTCAAACGGAATACCTGACTGATCGAGAATGTTCAATATGAAAATAATCTGCGAAAGTGTGCAAATAGATCTAAATACGAAACACGTTCTTCAACGTGATTATCGAACATCTTCTCGTGAACGTTTCGTAATCGGAGGATTTTCTTATGTCAGAGTAAACAAGAAGCAAATCGCTGTTTCCTGTTACGTCGCGCCAAGCAATTTCTTCGATCGCGTAAAAAGCGTTGAATTTTCTTTGAACATAGGTTACATCGGTTCTCCAGATTATAATTCTAACGCCGCTGGCAACGACTACGTTCCAACAGAATATCAAGAATACGGTAGTTCCGGTTTTCAACCGATTACGAACGCGAATCACGGCAGTAATTCTGGCGCGAACGCCGTTGCGAGCGCCGGTGCAAATGCTAATGCGAACTTTAATACAAACGGAGGTGTAAACTCGAACGCGAACGCCAACGCGAATTCGAATGCCAATGCCGTCTCTAATAGCGATGCATCAGCGACCAGCTATTATTCCCCTCAATACGCTCCAATCGATACGGCTGCCAACACGAATGCGAATGCTAAAAGTACTTGGAATAACGGCCGGGGAGCACTCAGTGGATATTACACCCCTGGAACTTTTCAAACTAATGCAGACGCGATTGCGAGTGCAGATGCAAAGGCAAATTCTATTAGCGGAACAAGACCTCCTGGCGGTTACTATTCTCCTGGAGGTCTTCAGAGTAACGCTGGTGCAATTGCAGATGCAAATGCGAAATCAAATTATATCGGCGGTACAGGATCATCGAGGGGTTACTATTCTCCAGAAACCACCCAGAACAATGCAGGTGTAAATGCCAATTCGAAATCGAACCGAGGCAGAGAATCACCGGTTGGTTACTATTCTCCAGGAAATGTTCAAAGCAACGCGGCCTCTGCCAGTGAAGCTCTCGTCATTCCTCAAAGACGACCTCCTGAAACATTAATCGGTTCTCCATACCGTTTCGAGGGATACAATCGAGGGATTCACGCACTTCCTCCAGTCTATGCACCTCCTGCATATCCTCCTCCGATGTATCATCATCATCATCATCATCATCATCATGGGCGTCCACAAGTGATCGTACATCCGATGTCTCCAGCTCGACAGCCTCCACAGATTCCTCATCCTCCTCCCAACAATGGGGACACACTGATTCCAGTGGTAGTGATGAAGGAACCGGTATACGGTAGACCGATGTATCCCCGACCTGATCTCGAACCTGGTCCAGAACCCGAAACCGTCGTGATCGTACTCGAGGAGTCGCCGCAGCATGGCCAAGGTGAGCTCGTTCGGACGGAAATTGGACGGTGTACAGTTGATTTACAGCTGATGTGGCATGCATGCGGTTAAAGAACACACAGTTTCGCGTTGAAGAGGAGTGTCGATTGTAATCACTTTGTGTCGCACTGTTGATTTAACTGACTGTACTTCCGCTGAGAGTGATCGATGAGCGGTGTGTAAATTGACACGATAATGCACTGCACTGATGCACTGCACTGACGCACCTGTACTTTATTCTGGAGTTCAAGAGAATTTCTTCTTTGCACATACTTCAGATCGATAAGTACTAACGTAAAGTTTGTGTGAATTGTTATTAATCAACAGGAAGCTGATGTTTCGTTTCTTTTGTGTCTTACTATGATTAACATTTAACACGAGGATTTGTTGCAGCCTGGGATGACTGTGAATTTAAAATTTGTATTAATTTCATTACTTCTCAATGTTTCCTGTTTTATACTGATCTACAACTGATATCTTGTAAAGATATAAAAACGCGATTGTAATATACATCTATGTATCACTTCTATTATGTAGCACGTACTGTAAATTGTTGATGAAAGATCAACTAATTTTTTCTTCCTTTTTACTTATTGTTACCTTTTTCCAGCAGGCGGATTTGGAAAGAGTAACTACAACCAACCAACCGGCTTCCAACCTGACTATCCGACCGGCTATGGAGGATCCAACGCCAACGCAAACGCTAATGCCGTTGCAAACGCTAATGCCGTTGCAAACGCAAATGCTAATGGTTTTGCAAACGCAAACGCTAATGCAAAAGCGATCGCCAGTGCTGGTACTGGCCTCAACGGTGGTTACCCTGGATCATCAGGCCCTGTTCAAGGATCGGGATACTATCCAGGAAGTGCTCCAACCACTTCCATCGGGGCGAACAATCCTTTCTTAAGTGGACCTTCTCAAGGAAACGCCAACGCAGCGGCTAATGCTAATGCAGGCGCCGTCGCCAATGGAAACGCATATCCAGTAGCATCAGCGCCAGCTCAGGGTGGAAACTATTATCCAAACAATGCACAAAAACCCATTGGAGCGTACAATCCATTCCTGAGTGGTCAAGGTCAAGGACTTGCAAATGCAGGCGCCAATGCTAACGCAAACGCCGGTGCAAACGCTGCAGCAAATGCTGGCGCAGTTGGAGGGTCTCAAGGACAATTCGGTGCACAAAATCCCTTCCTTAACTCTGGAGCTAAGGAAGCTGGAGGCCCACATGAACTTGGACATTACGTATCTGATAATAGTGGAGCAACAACTGGAAATACACAGGGAATTAAAGCACCATATCCCAGTCAGGGCAGTGCACCAGGAGGCTACGGACCGACTACAGGATCAGGAGCGAATGCCGGGGCCCTTGCTAATGCCAATGCTGGCGCAAACGCAGCTGGAATTGGTGGAGCATACGGTCAACCGATTAAAGAGGCTCCTATAGTCATACCTGCCAGTCCACAAATAAATTACGAAACTGTACCAAGTGGATCGGGCAGTTCATTTGGAAATTCTGGACCAGGCAATGGTAACTACGGTATTCCTACGAAGGATGCTCCTATCTATGGACCCTCTGCACCAACTTACGGTCCTGGATCCAGTGGAGTAAGCAAAGCTGACGCTGGAGCTAATGCTGGTACTGGTGCTGGTGCATCAGGCAGTGGAAATGGTGGTTATGGTGGTACTCCAAACCAAGGTGCCCCTATTTATGGAGCACCTGGATCCGCTTTTGGTAATGGCGCTGCTGGAACTGCCGGTGCAAATGCTGGAGCAAATGCAGGAGCACCTGGATCTGGAAGTGGAATCGGTGGATATGGTGCTCCAACCAAAGGTGGCCCTATTTATGGAACGCCTGGATCTGCCTTTGGTAATGGCGCTGCTGGAAACGCCGGTGCAAATGCTGGAGCAAACGCAGGAGCACTTGGATCTGGAAGTGGAATCGGTGGATATGGTGCTCCAACCAAAGGTGCCCCTATTTATGGAACGCCTGGATCTGCCTTTGGTAATGGCGCTGCTGGAAACGCCGGTGCAAATGCTGGAGCAAACGCAGGAGCACTTGGATCTGGAAGTGGAATCGGTGGTTATGGTGCTCCAAGCAAAGGTGCCCCTATTTATGGAACGCCTGGATCTGCCTTTGGTAATGGCGCTGCTGGAAACGCCGGTGCAAATGCTGGAGCAAACGCAGGAGCACTTGGATCTGGAAGTGGAATCGGTGGTTATGGTGCTCCAAGCAAAAGTGCTCCTATTTATGAAACGCCTGGATCTGCCTTTGGTAATGGCGCTGCTGGAAACGCTGGTGCAAATGCTGGAGCAAATGCAGGAGCACTTGGATCTGGAAGTGGAATCGGTGGTTCTGGTGCTCCAAGCAAAGGTGCTCCTATCTATGGAACGCCTGGATCTGCCTTTGGTAATGGCGCTGCTGGAAACGCTGGTGCAAACGCTGGTGCAAATGCTGGAGCAAGTGCTAAAGCTGACGCTACAGCAAATGCTGGAAGTACTGGATCAAGTGGAGTCGGTGGCTTTGGAAGCCCAATCAAAGGCGCTGGAAGTGGATTCGGTGGATCTGGAGCCGGTGGATTTGGAGGAGCTTCCGCTAGTGCCAGTGCAAAGGCTGAGGCTTCCGCCACTGCTGGAGGTGCTGCTGGTGGTTATGGCGATTCAGGGGCTCACGGGGGTATGTACATTTAGTGAAATTTGTCTCATTGTCTTTCCTGCTTCATAAAATTTGAACTGCAATCGATATTTATCTTAACATTTATCCTTATTTTTTTATTTAATTGAAGAACATTTCAATTATAACGTTGACAAGAAATCAATTGCAATTCACGCCTAAAAAACATGCTTACCTTTATTTTCCAAGGAACAAGAAATTTACACAACTCCTTCCTCTCACTTTCTCTGCTTACATGCTTCTTAATTCATTCGTCATTTACTGTTGCTTTCATAGGCATGTCCGCCAGTGCCGAAGCGACCGCATCATCTATGGTCAAGGCAATCGAATCAGGTTTGGTCCTAATTAAATGATTACATCTCCCTTCTTCAGGCTCAAACGCAGTTTCCAGTGCAAACTCGAACTCGTTCGCCAATGGAGGTTCCGCCAACAGCAGTTCGTCCGCCAAGTCGACCGCTTTTGGAAGTGGAAATGGAGGAGCCAGCGCAAATGCACAGGCGTCGAGCAAAGCTTCGTCGGGATCCGGCGGCAGTTCCGCCTCTAGCTCCGCTTCCGCCAACGTAGACACACACAGCATGCTCATCTTCAGCAACTAATCGTCCAAACGTTCGAATCAAATCGTTAATCGTTAATTACTGCTTGCTCAAGCTATTTAGCCATGGAGAAATTGGATGCCATAACCCGTGTCATCACTCTGAAGGTTTTAGGATACTCTTCTGATTCGTGAACATGCGATTAATAATAGCGTGTAGGACCTGAAACACGCCAATAAGTCGAGAGTTAAAGATACAACGATCAACGTCGATATTCGATGCGTCGAACGTTGATACACCGCGATTAAAATCGCAAGATCGTACTATTGTAAGCGAGATTGAACAGAAATTGTAATTGTTTTGCATTTTGTTCGTGGTGTGTTATGCAACGAGTTTTATTGCGCTTCGATCTTACCGGTGAATCGGGATGAATAGAGTTCCATCGGTGTTCGTCGAGTTGAACGTTTAAAACCAAATTTATTGTCATTTGTGATACCGTTCTTGCCAATGCACGAAGCATAGAGAGCGTACTCTGTTTCATCGAACTCTCGATATCCTTTCCGTTAACGTTAATATCGGATATTACGCTTGTGTTCATTGATTTGATCATCCTATCGAACTGTAATAACAGCTGGTTTAGAAACTTTTCAGAGTGTCTTCCTCCTATCCTTTTTTAATCTTCTCGTATATGTGGATAATACTCTAATTGTACTCTATTTATCAGTATAAGATTAGCTCCCTTTTAACGTTATAATAGGTATCTAAAACAGATAGAACGTTATCTCTGCGAAAATATATGTCATTAAATATACTATACGTTGGTGTTACTTGTGTATCGTGAGAAACTATTTTCATTGTAAGTCGTGGTTGCCTGTAAGCACAGATAGCGTTTTGTCTGTCTGTATTTGTACGTATGCGATATTGTCACGAATATCAAATTTACGTTGTAGCGTTCTAAACATGACTATCGATAATAAAAAGAAATTTTTATATTAATTTATATGCAAGACGAATGGCAGTATGATTTCCTACGAATTCTAGCGAACAAAAGCATTTATCGAATATTCAAATATATAACATGAAATATGAAATACATTGAATATTCGATAAAATACACATAGGTCGTGAGCATCGATTAATATCTTTTGTTTGTTTCTTCATCCTATGATCGATGAGTTTCTAGACAACTACAAATTTGTTCAATTTTCAAATCTGCATGCCATAGAATGACAAAGAATAAACAGAATTTTCTGTACATTTCTAAAAATGCGTTTCTGTAACTCGGATTCGAATTCGAATTCCTTAACTCGTATTCCAACTTTTTACCTTCAATTCGAATTTGGTATTTTACATTTAAATTTGTATTCGAATGCCTTAACACGAATCTTTTACTTTAAATTTAAATTTTATTCAATGTTTCTTGATGCCATATTATTTATATTTAAATGTATATTTTATACTGCATAAGAGATTTAGAGGAAGCGGACGAATGGAACTGTATAAAAACGTCGAAACGACAAAATAAGGAATATAATGATACATCGGAATATACACTTGTCTCTTCTTGTTGGTATCCGTACATGCAAATCTTGTAATTTATACGTAATTACTGACAATCGCTTTTGTATCGGGTATCATTTATTTTTGCGTCTCCGCAAAATTCCCATTTATTATCATGTGTTATCACACAGTTGCAAACGTCAATTCTACGTCTTTGCTTTATTCTGTTATGCAATATGTTATTGTTTTATAAGTTATGAGAATTTAATAAATAATACGACTCTTTTTTTTTATCAATCGACATCTTTCCGATAAACTTAATTCATTACGAAGCTACTAATGCATAAACATTTTAGCAACAATGGAATTACGAATTCTACCGTTATATTAATTTCTTTTTAATTATACGCCTTCGACAGTCAAATTTGTTGAATACTTTTACATAGAACGAGCCTCATTAAATACAATCTTATTTACGTACACTTCTCAACGCGAGAATTGATTGTAATTTTAATAAATAAATAAAAAAAAAAAATTTACGTACACGATAATTTTACTGAACGCACAAAGGACGAGGAAATTTCTCTTTTAAAAAGAAATGTCGATGGCCCTGTAAATAGGATTATTTGTTCGGGCGTGTAAATACGATTATTTGTACGGTCAGTTCGAAACAGACAGTGACATTGAACGGTATTTGTAAAGGACTATTATTAGAGGCTCAGTCATTTTTTTATTTTCTATAATATTGCCACATGTCCATCGTGTCGCTTAGCCATAATTTGTGTGCCTCGTAATCTCTACATGAAATCTACAACCGCGACAATGGCACAAACCAAGCGATCTTCAAGATTAAAAACCACTTTAGTTCGATTATAAAATACTGGGAATTTCATTGTCCATGTCATCTTTACTTTTACTTTTAACATTTTTTTAATTCCAGGAAGGCAAGAATGAATTATCGCCGATATGCGCGATTTTCTCTTTCGATTCTGCGTTAAAAATTTTGTAAGAATATTAAAAGCCTTGTTCTTATCTGAAAGGAAAATGGGACTGAGAGGGTCACAATGGAGTTTTCAAACCTGACAATGATTTATGACAATTCCTTTGAAATTTTAGTAAGCAAGAATTTCCTATGGGACCGCTCCTATTGTTCTATTATTGCTAATACCTCTGTTATCTCTCTTCTATTACTTGTAACCATTTTCCTAAAATTTTAGGATAGGTACGGGGGTTGTGATGAAGTCAAGGATTCCCGTTAGGCGGCCGACAACTACAGCCCTTAAAAGAGGAGCCCCGAAATGTCGATGCTCTCAGTTTGACGACAGATTTTCAAGAATGAAGTTCTTCGGTTCGCTACTAATTTTAATCTTTGTCGCGACGATAAGTATCTTTCGCCCACCAAAGAAACCACCTTCGACGGAAAACGAACGTCCTAAATTTGTGCACAGTTCTGAGGAGGTGCGGTACTATCGTTCCATGGTGAACATGTTTCTTGAAATTAATATATATGTGTACATATACCTTTTAAAGAAACGAATAAATAATTGGAATAATAGACTGAATCTACTAAAATAATCTAAAATGAAGAGGAAGCACACCATTTGTTAGAATATCAAGAAAAAGATTAACAAGTAAGTTTTGCTCTTTTCTATTTACTCGTATCTCTTTCTCAACGATATTTTATCGACATTATCGATGTCCCAATCGCTCACTGTAAACTTCTTCCAGCTTAAACATGAAAACACTATCCGATCAAAGTCGAGAGCATTTTCGGCTATCTACCTATATCCATCATCTACATTGGCATAGATCCGCAGAATCGAACATAGACTCTAATATATTATAGATCGCCTAGACCTTTAATTTAAGTAATATCTTTTGCATGTAACAATTTGTTACATTTTCCTGATAAATTAATTGTAATCAGATTGGGAAAATGAAACGATTACGTAGAATAAGGACTGAGCAGCTCTCTGAAGAAGTTGTTAGTAAATCCTATACAAAGGTTATTCAGAGACTGCCATAATATGGAGAGATAGAAGACTGATACTACTACTCTTAATTGTTTTTCGATGTAAATTAATTAGGATATATACTTAGAATATTTTATAATTAATATGGTTATATAATTTCTAATATAGTATTATTAATTATATTTTTAATTAATTGCATTTCTGATATAGTATTATTATATAATTTCATTATATTATTAATTATATTTTTAATTAATTGCATTTCTAATATAGTATTATTATATAATTTAATCATATTATTAATATCTTTAATTACATTTCTAATATAGTATTATTATATAATTTAATCATATTATTAATAATATCTTTAATTAATTGCATTTTTAATTAATCCTATTAATAATGGAATACTTATATTTTATAATTAAACAATAAATTATATATTTACTAACATCTGAAGTTCTCGCTCTCTCCTCAATTCTCCCCACCTTTAAGTTGATTCCTTACATTATCTCTTCCTACACTTTCAAGTTATTGCAAATATATAAAATCTATCTCAAATAAAACTCCTTCACCGAATTTTGGCCTCGGATTTTGTATCTGACGCAATTATCTAAACACGGTTAATAAATATCCATGGAAACAATCATTAATATTAATTATTATCAATAAAAGAACATAATTATGTAAACGCTTGAGTTAAGTATCCAGATAGTTATGAACGACAATGTATATCCACACGGAACAAAATTATCGCAGCAAAAATAATTTCCGTTTTCTGAGTAAAACGTCTAAAGCTGAAACCTTGAAAGTGACGAACGATTAATTATCTAAGCGACAGATTTAACATCGAAAGTTCCCAAACGGCACTGAATAAAAAATGATCTTGTGAAAGCATTGACTTATGTCGTCTACTCTTTCAATATTATCTACCACAATTGCAAATTCCTTTCTCTCTCTATCTATCTATCTATCTATCTATCTACCTATCTCGTTTATTTCTTTCTCTCGCATTTCGTGCCACGTAATGCCCCGAAGCTGCCGACTTAGGCTGCTGATTAGCGTCCTTAGTCGTGGCTGGCACTTTCTTATAGTTCACTTTGGCTGTCCTTGTACCATAAGGCCGTCCACTCATTAGGAGCCAATGACAAATGCGCCGCGCCGTCGGTAATCTCCGGAAATTACGGAACTGTGGATATCTTCCTTGAATTTCGGCAGTGAAGGGTCTCACGTATAAAAGCGCCGTGCACCAACAACTTCCTATGATTATCATTCGGTTCTTTCCACGTCAAACGTCTGAACGGTTGAACCTCATCGAAATGACCACACGCATCGTCTCGCTGTTCGTGCTGTGCGCGGTAATGTGCCAGACGTGTCTCGCAAAACCAGCAAAAGTGCTCCAGAATCCAGAATCTTTGAGCCCTGTGCAACAGGAAGAGGCGATATCCACGGTTTCTGGTCAGTTACTTACCTTCGAAAGAAGAAACTTGTTTTCTTAGGTGCGCTTTGGCACAGTTTTGGTGTTTTATTTAAATTATATGGGTTTACTTTATCGCAGATAACAAGAGGGAACAACGATCGCCGCAGTTTGGATTTTTGAACGGAGATTACTCAGACTCTGACTTGGATTTCGAAGAAGGAGAACGTAGCTTTAAACATCACTACAAGCATCATCGCAAACCAGCAGGCTGTAGAGATTATCCTTGTGGACAATATCCAGGGTACGCTTTATGTCAACGATTATTCGTTTCTTTTTATGTCTTAGATATACTTAGATCATATATGAAATATTAATTTCTTCGTTATTCTAGATACATGCCACCTGTTTATCCATCATATCCAACACAGGGTGGTGCATCAGGGTCTTTCGCCACAGCTTCCGCAGGATCCATCAACGCAAATGGACCCACCGGGGGACAAAGTCACTCGAACGCACAAAGCGCCAGCTTCAACTTCGGACCGTATTCCGCATCTTTCAGCGTCGCTGAATCTTCTTCTGGCCAAAAGTTTTAAAAGACGTCCAAGGTAATTGTTTGTCTTCGGCATGGAGCTTCGCTTAACACTTACAACAGTCAACAATTCACACGTTGTCGCAGAATTTTTTAAAATTTTACTCTCTATCGTTCTCGCCTTCTCCGTGTGCAACTCGTACAAGAAATTTAAAACACCCAAAATTCTAATCGGCCAATCGTTCATCGCGTTCTACGAACGAGAGTTTACCTTCTCCTATTCCACTTCCATAGTGACATTTCTTTAAAAACCGTTCAACTCTTATTTTAGTCGAGTACATATAAGACGCAACAAGTGCGTCATCAATGTTGAACGCATCGACGCTACTTTCTTTAAAACGCTGTACATCGGATCCCGTACACGGAGAAAATCTTTTTCCGAGTTCCTCCTACACATAACACGTGTAACAACCACGCCAGTCGACACGCTTCGTCCCGTGTCCCATAACCGAGAATATTAATTGACTTCGCGCGCGCGCGCGTGCAACCGCAGCACGCGCGACGCAACTCAACGAGCATCATCATCGCCAACCGGCACACCAGTCGAGACGAATCAGTTTGACGTGAATCGGTTCTTCCTGTAATTCCTTCAGGCGCAGATGCCTGAGCGTACGCTTCTGTTTACGAGCGTGGAATCCTCGCCGTCGACTAATCGCCAGTCCTGTCTTCTCCTTCGATCGCGTGCTAAATACACCTAATCACGAGCCAAAGCCTATTGTATGGATCCTGAGGAACGTGATTTCGCGGGAACGTGAGTTAATTGGTAGCTCCAGAGAGATAAATCGCGATACCATTTACGTTATGCGAGAGAAATTGCATCGACGTTGTGAATATTGAGCGTGGTTAGCGAGAAATGGGTGCTGTGTGTAACGGTGGGGAGTTCTTAGATGATTGTCAGTGAATGTCTTGAATAATAGATTTGAAACATACAGTATGTAAAAGAAGTCTGAGATTTGTATTGGACAAATGGATCAAATGGTAACTTTTATCAATGTTATTTTGCAAATTGATAGCTAGTTTTGTGAGATTCAACGGTGTAACGGTGGTCTGTTTTGGTAAAATAATCCAAAGTCAGCGTCAGTTTCTCTCAAGTCGTCGTTGCTTTCGAAATCGATTGTTATTTCTGGGAAAATTATTTCTCCGTTATAAGAAGCGTAACAGGATATTTTCGTGGTCTGTATTGGGAAAATGATTAAAAATGTGGAATTTTCAGTTCGACGTCGCGTTCGAGATTAGCGGTTAACGTTGTGAATGATTTATCGTGAACCGGCGTAACGCCTTAAATTGCAAGGGACATAGACAAACAAAATAGTACAATAATAAATCAAGAATGTCCCGTTGCGAGTGAATTCCCAGGTTCACGGTTATGAGCTACGTGCAACGATAGGAAGTCGTAAAACGTCTAAATACGTGCGACATGCGTTTCGTTCGTCAGAAGGATCTCAAGGCACTTTTGTTCCCTCTAGAACCGGCCATAAATTCACGCGTGTCAGGTTAACGAACTTCGTCCATTAGATTTACATGGTTTTACGAGACACTTCCCTCCGTCTACGTAAACGCATGAACATCTGCGGCGAGGAACATCGATTCCCTCTCTCAAGTTACTCTTTCTGGTATTCTGTTGAAGGCTTCGCGGGAAGGATCACACAGGATCCTGGTAATATTTGTCCGAGCATTTCGTCGAGTCTGCTCAAAAGAAACAAAAGTGAAAGAAACGATTCTTTATACGATGTAAAAGAGTTGCTTTCTTTCGAAGAACGTTCACCCTTGGCAAAAAACCAAGGGCCAGGTTCGCGATGCAACGTTTGAAAGGGACGTACGGGCAAAGAGAAGGCCACGAAGATTCCCTCGAGAAGCGGCTAAGAGGAAGAGTTCACGAGTCGAAGGTTAACGAACTCGCGCGAATTAAAAGGAGGAAAGGAAGTCTGACGTAATCGCGACGCGTAGTCTTTTCACCTCTGGCTCTAGTAGCGCGACAGAACAAATGATCTCGAGACGAACTAAACGAGAACGCAAGGGAAACATCTGTCCGTGTTTCGGGGTCCAGTTCGAGAATATGCAACACAATCATTTCGTATCGTGCGTGTCACTTTTGTCGTGACTGCCTTCGAGACGTTTCTCTTTCCTCTCCTTGATTCTCTCTCTCTCTTTCCCTTTCGAGTTCCCGGTTCGACAAAAGCGGTCTTGTGCCTACGCGTTGATTATTCAAATGTGTGTGGGACCTGTGCGAAAAGGAACGTCGTAAAACGCGCGGCGCTGGCTGCATTGTCCCATTGAGCTGCAGCTCCTTTTGGTACGTGTGAAAAAGAATGGACAAAGGGAAAATGAATCTTCTTGGTTCTCAGGCGATCGGCAGACGGCCAGGCAGACGGATTAACTCGTTTTAAAGGGATCCAAGGGACGCCATGCTGGCCGGTCGCTTGGTCCACAAGCTGGAGTTGCGCCTCTCTCTGCCCTGGCGAACCGGTCTGTTTTCGTTCCGAAACGCGCCTACACTCGCGAACTTCGTTTTAAATCCGCTCTCCTGAACGCTCCGTGCGTCCAAGCAGATGCAAAAGGAGAGGGAAGTGGTTTGCGAGTTGCCCCGATGTGTGCATAGATCGTGGCACGATGGTTCTTCTTCGACCTGAGATCCACCGATCTTTTGAAACCACCTGTAGCGAACCGCGCTTCGTAGCTGCGCTTTTTCCTTTCATAGATAGGAGAATTCTCTCTTGCAAGTTGTTTCTCTTCGTCTCGTAAGGATCCATCCTACGTTATGTTACAAAACGGAGAAAGCTGGTACAACGCTGAGGTTCGGTAAATTCGAACGGATCACCTACGAGATGCGAATAAACGATCGTCAAACGAAACGAATCGTGGTAACGAGGATTGATTACACGGCCGACAACTGCGTCATGAATTGTTAAAATCGTATCAATCACGCGAACACGTACTTACTTACATTATCATCGGCGCTCCGACGTAGCCAATAAATCCTGGTATGCAAATCGTCTCGAGTCTCCCTTTCAAGGGTCATTCTGCAAGGGTTAAAGGTCACAAGTGGCTCGGCACTGTACGCGCACGCCTATAGTACATTACCTTAAGAGTGGAGAATGCAGATCCTAGATTGCCCATCGTGAAAGTCCTGTTATTCCGCATAGCAAACGTTAAGCCTGCAAGCCGATTCTCCAAGAATCTCTCTATCTTTCCGCCGCGTCGTTAACATTCCACCACCTATAAACGTTTTCTTTTAACAAACGTAATTCAGAGTAATACGATTTCAATGAATTTTATTCTTAACCTTTCACCAGAAACGTCGCACGATGATTCAAAAACGTCTTCGTATTTTCCCCAGAAACGTATCGAGTCGACCATTGGACGCTCCAGATATCCACCCTCAATGGACAGGATGAGCAGCCTAATCCACGATGGCGTCGATCGGCGATCCACGGCTGCATCCAAGCCATTGTTTACAAACATTCTACGTCACTAGGTATAAGTAAATAGAGCCGACCAGGCTAACGAAAACGGACGAACCACCCTCCGTTCCTGAAGATTTCCTGAGGGCCAGTTCCCTTTGTCCGAGCGCCAGATGTTCCCGCGAATAAAACCAATAAAATATCGCGATGCAGTTTCGTCGGCGGCGAAGCGGCGGAGGGACGAGGACAGCCGGTGCAAGGAAGCGAAGGAGCAGCGGGACGGGGGGCTGAGGATTAAACAGCACAAAGGGAGACGAAAAGAAGAGGAAGAGGGCCTCCGTAAAAAAAAAAGGACGAAAACCGAAAAATCGGGATCCGTAGGGAGGCGTGCAATGACCGGGACTGAATCGTGCACACGCGCGCGCGCGTGATGTTCGACGGACACGCTATCTATCCGCCTCGAACTTTCTCCATCGAAAGCCTGTTTCGTTGAAAATAAAAAGCCCTGGAAAAGAAACGAACGTGACTTTTCGTTTTCCCTTTATCCTTCTTTATCTTTCTTGTTTCTTCGATGTTTCTGATTTTATTCGTTCACAGATGGTTCGAGCGGAAAAAGTTATTGGAACCTTGCGAAATATTATTTCTTGTGTCTCTTTAGTTTTTGGTTTTTGGGTATGATTTGGATACTCTATCTTCGAGTTACTGTTAGGGTCGCATCACGATGTAGATTTGTTTTATTGTTTGTCTCTATAGATAGAGATAACCAACGTAGAGAAATTCGAAGAGAGGGAATTATATATTCCGGTCGGTCTGCTCTATAAAAAGCCACAGGTAATAAAACATTGGTACTCGTTCATTTGGAATTCGCGTAGCAAATCTCGCTGCTTTTATTCTCGGAACCCGTAACCGCTTGCGATTGGCTCGTAATACTCGGTGCAATGCAGCAACCTCCTTTGCTTTGTGATTCCTCGATCTTTCTCTCGAACCTTCCTTCGATCCTTTCATCGAAATACGCGACTTCTTCGAGATATATTTTAAGCTCATAATCACTACAATAAAACTAGTCTATTATTTTTCGACGAAGCAAGAGACCCTGAAACTCTTCAAACACTCTTGTCTAATAATCCCAAGAAATCCCATTTACTTTTATCCAAGAAATACCTCGATACCATTTTTTCTACCAATAGTATACGGTATTACGATCGGTATCACAATAAACACATAAATATTCCTTTACTATCGTTTTTCACAGGGCAAAGAATTCTAAAATGAAATAGCCTTGTAAAGCAAACTCACTGTTTTGTAAAAGGAACGCGATAATGCGAAGAAAGCCAAACGACCGTCGTTCCAAAAATACGATATTTCAACCTGATCCGTTCTAAGGAAACGCACGCGATATCCAAGGTTTCTCAAAAATTCCTAATTTACATCGTCCAGGAAAGGAAAATCGCTGCAAATTATCCCGATTCGGAGGCAAGCGGGCCGAACGACCCGAGAGATTAGAAGCGCGTTTGTTTGCACGGTAGCCGAAAGCAGCGAGGTTCGTGACACCCTGGGCGCATTAAAGGGGCTCGTTAAAGGTCCGTCTCTCTGGTCGTTAAGCATTGTTTAGCCCGCTGCTGGACACGCAGGGGCCCGTTCCCGAGACCAGTCCACCCGGTCGATCGGGTAAGAAGGCCGGATCCTTAGGAGAGCGAGACGAACGCATGAAAAAGGGGGGAAAAAATGAAATAGAAAGTGGTCTGTCCGGTGCATACGATGTACAGTGTGCGAACGATCCGCGAGGCGCCTCCTTCTGGACCCTTACCCCCGGTCTGTTCCTATTCACCACGCACTATAGCAAATTCGCGATGCTCTCTTCAAGCCTTCCGCGGCATTGTGCTCGCATTTCTCGTGCGGTTGTCGGCTCGGAAAGTATCTTCTGGCTTGAGCTGTCGGTAAGTCGACTGAGAAGTTCGCGTGCAATATTTCTGTTCCTTTCCTCGCTGATTCACGTTGCCTCGAACTGAGAAATAGTAGTGGCATAATACACGCAAGTTTCTTCCGTGCGGTTGTTTCATTCTTGGCTGTTTTTTTTTTTTTTTTTGGGTCGGTTTTTTATAGGTTTGATGCTTGGTTGATGTATCGTTGGTGAGATCTGTGATTTTGATTAGTTACGTAGGAGTTTGGTCTGTTGCGAAAGAGAATGTGTGTCGATCGCAGAGAGAATGCCAGGTGACGTTGCCTACGTCACCAGTGACGCGCGATAGATACCTGTAGTTTGTAATTTGACAGACATCGAACAATTTTGTTCTCCGGAAGATTCTCGCGATCGTTGTTTCATAGAGATTTTTCCTTCTGTGATCGAGTGAGGATTTGTAAGCATTGCGAAATATATTGACAAATTAGGGTAGAACTGGCGAAAGATTGATCTTCGATTAGATGCTCCTTTCGATTGAAACTTTTCTGATAACTATTGGTAACATCTTCTCTTTTATTTTTCTAGCGTTAGACAAGATTTCGGACCTTCCAAAAAATTGAAGCAAAACATCCATCTCGGCAAAATGATAAATTTTCTGTCCCTTCTGGTGCTTACTCTGACTTGCGTAATTGTCCACGCCCAACAAACATCTGATCAAAAACGTAAGTAAACCTTTCAATGAAAACGTTTCCAAGAAACGGATAACTAATCGTTAATGTATTTGTACACCGGGATTGCATCGTGTAACCTTAACTGTTTGTCATCGACGATTAAGTTTCTACTCGTTTTCAAGAACGTAAATCGATACTGTGCACTGTCATAGCGTCACGTGCAGTTACTTGATTCGATTCGCGATATTTTATTGCTCAATCGGTTTTATTTTTCTTTCATTTTTCTTATTTTCATTTTTCATTTCATTTTTCTCATTTTTTTTATTTTACTTTTATTTTTCTTTCAACTAATTCCAATTTTTTCTTTTTTTTTTCTTGTACATTTAGCTGTTTTTGGGCAGACGTTTGACGAAATCGTGGTCTCGTCGGATCTGAATGTCAGAAGAAAATCCAAAGAAAGCCGTCAAGGTAAAAGGTTGACCAATATACCTTCAGGAACCACGGGTCCACCAGAAAAATCCACCGTGCTCGCGTCCAGGTTCATTTCGAATGACGGCAGTCAAATTACTTGGGAAAAAACCCAAACGAAACGTGAAATTTCAAATTTGCAGAAGAGGTGAGGAGTTCGCAGCACCGTGATCTTTCTTTCCTCTTTAATAACTGCAGGATAAATTAATTGTTGAAATAAAAAAAACGTGTCTATTTTAGGTATCTGGACATGGGCATCACAGGATTCTTGCTGAACTCTCGGAAACGATGAAATTTCTATTCCGAGGACAACCGCACGATCCTCACATACCCATTCCGACCATACTTTTCGGACAACTTTCGGACCATGGCTCATGTAACAAAAAGAATAATAAAAATTTTCTGTGTCACAGCAATACCTGCGACTCTCGATATTCTTACGTCCCACCTATTCCAGTCGATCTCATTTCTAATTAATCGTTACATTCGCAAAGCGTGTTATTTTAATATCGAGATCAACTTCTCGATTTAAAACGAGATCAAACGTAGCACATAGTCGAAGGAATTTTCTGTGTCACGATTTTTGCCAAGCGTAAATCTAGTACGGAAAGTTTCAAGATCGGTGAATGCGATCAATTACGAGCGCCCTCGATTGGAAAGATCGAGGTGCAAAGCGAAAGTCGCACGGACAGAGCGGTTTCCTTGACGTGCGAGCTGAAAGGTGGCGGTGCGGTGTCGTTTAAACTTTCGAATCGTTGGACGCGTCGCGTCGTTTCGAATGCACCCTACCGCGCGATGCCACGTTCGCAATACGTCCGCTGATACGTTGCGGCGAATTGTCAAGCATTCTGTGTACGTCCCGCGAGCTGGAAAAATCGGCTGGGACTGAAATATGGCAGGCCGTGCTCAAAAGGCAGCCGCCATCGCGATCTTCATGCAATGATGCACCGCGCGGATCTACCGCGCCGCGAGTCACGTGACGCGGCCCGTGGCACGTGACACGCACGTCCAAAATCTTAAGCGACTCTCCGTCGGATATCTTCTTTATTCTTCTTTCTTCCTCTTTTCTCTTTTTTTTTTTTTTGTCTTTCCCCTTACTTTTTCGCGTGAAATCATGGAATATTCGAGCCGATGTTCGCTTTCACGATTCTTTCTTCTAACCCTTAACCCTTTTATCGTGTCGTTGAATTCGCCATGGAGATACTCGATTTTTCTGTTGCGAAAGATACGAGGCAGGCGCCATTTGCTATTGAATTTCTAGGGAAACAAGAAAGAGAATCTACCATTATTCGTATGCTTTGAGCTTCTTTAAACAATGTAGAGAGGATTAAAGTTTCTTACGATGAAGAAAGAAGATTGTCTTTTCGCGTTAGTATCGAAATAATAAAAAGTCTCTGAAATCTTGACCGATGCCAAAAATCAACGGAGGTCCGCTTGGTAATTCGCGAAGAACAACGAGACCGACGGCGTCGTCGAATAAGAAATTTTACTCATGCAAGGGAAGAATCTCGTATTCCACGCGTTATGCACGCCTAGCACTATATATCTTATGGCGAATCCGTGGCTGGACTTGTAGCTACGCTGACGTAACTAAGTGTTCGTCATACTTTTGATTTGACATCGCTGCTGTTATCAATGTCCCAGTGGACATTGATTTAATACCTCATATTCAAATGATCGCCTGGCTGGCGCCTCCAGGAAGCTCGTAAACAAGCACCTCGTCCTAGAAACTGAATACATAACATTATTAACCACGTTGGCATCGTAGATATCGTAAAATCGCTGTACATTCGATCTTTAAGTAGATCATTCTCAGCGTCAAAAAGCGTGCAATTGTAACATGAAGATCGACTTTAACGCTGAAACTACAGATTACTAAAGTACGCGTAGAACCTGCGTCAAAGAAACTAATATGAAAAGGTACAAGCGGAAAATATATCATTCAAATTCCAAAAAATGCGCTATTCTAAGTGAAATAAAATAAAATAAAAATTACAAATGCTAGTTCCGATACCAAACCAGCTCCTAATCTCCAAAATACAGATAATATTACATTCTCCTAGCAAAAGATTTTCAACCAAACTCGATAGTATCGAACCATCGGACGTAAATTTCATCTATCGATTATTGTAGATATTATAGTATATATTTTATAGAAAATGTAGTATCGTATTTTTGATTAGCTTCGTACTGTTGCGTTTGATCGAAAACTTATCGTCAAGAGTGATAGTTTCACAAGCAATTTTAACGTTTCGCGTGCTATCAGAGCACGGAAGTATCGTTTGCGTCCCATGAACCGATTCCCCTGATCGATCCGCGTTGAACAATATCAACGTGTGACGGAGAACGAACAGGTGCAACCGGGACAGATCTCGTTTCGCATCGGGATGCAGAATCCGTAGTCGTCGTTGCGAATACTCGTGGGCGTTTATGTCGGCTGACTATACACCTGCGACTATTTTATGTCTTCCCTGGAAAGACTGGACGGTAAATTCCAACCGGCCTACCCGGCCCGTCGATCCTCTGACTGCTGATCAGAAAGATCAGTGGCGTACAAAGGGAGGGGTAATGTGGGGGAAGTTTGATTATTCATCTTTTCATACCAGCTTGTACGAAAAGTTGCGAAATACGATCATATCGTAAAGTTTCTTCTTGAAACGAACGTTCTTGATTCTCTCAATAGATCGCGATAAGAAAGCTTTGCGGTAAATATTTGTTGATAATGTTATATGTCGTTAACAAGCCTGTCTATTTATTCGAACTCGCCGAAAGACAAACCGTTCGTATAACTTCGCGTGATAGTCGATGAAACAAATTTGGTTTTTGAAAAATAAAACTGGATAGCAAGTTTGCAAATCGATGCTGGTATTTCGTGTATTGATTTATCGTCGATATATTAAAAAATTTCTCACGAGATGCACAATTTCATGATCCAATTAGATGTACTTTTCCTACGACATCTTTATGTGAAATTGATAAAATTGACAAATCGTGAGAAAAGGCAGTTAATCGACTTCACTGTTAAGAGGCACGATTCTTCCTGCTGTTTATCATTCTTCGTTAGCATTCGTTTAAATAAGTGGAATCAGCAGCAGATCGGTTAAACAGGTGGTAACATTTCAAGAGGCGTAGTTCTACTATAATTAGAAGCGAAGATGGGGAATGGACAACCACAAATAGCTCGTCCCTTACGAGAATTAGAACTCGAAGACGATCGTCCTTTGGATGGAAGAGCCAAGCAAGCCTGTTGGCTTACTCGCTCTTCGCTCACCGCTCGTTGTTCATTCAGCGGAGGATCGCATCCGCGCCAGCGAACAGGATCCGCGTCTAGTTCACGATACGCATTGCGCTAGTGATACGATAGCAAAACACCTGTCGCGGCTGTTTTATTCTGGAAATTTGTAAAATGAACGCAATCCACTTGGCGAGATGTAACACGGTCCTTCAACCCGTCGTTCTGAGCTTACCTGTTCGCTCTTCGTGATTCGTGTTCAAATAGGAATTGCTACACGCGCACGCGGATCTATCGAGAGTCATCGTCCTTTCGTGTAAACGGTTCGACAAAGGGAAAACAGGAACACGCGTGGAAAAGTGTAAAGGGGACGGGGTTGAAAAGGAAAAAGGCTCGCAGCGGAAGTTGCGAGCGCGAAGTGTACATGTCAAATCGACGTACAACGAGCAACCGACTGGCAAAATATTTCCGTCGCGTTGCGTTTTTTGCGCGAGTTGGCCATTTTTATGGCAATAGCTGCATCCGTCGAGCGCAGCCGTGAGGTGTAAAATTATTTGCGCGACCGGAATCATTCCGAGAAACGATCTTGAATTAAACATTGCTATCCACGTGCCTCACTGTCTCGTTCGGGGGGATTTCTATTGAATCGTAGATCATCCACCGGATCCAGGCGTGAATTAGAAAATCAAAAAAAGAGCTAGGACGCTTGTACGTGCCTCCCGTGGCAAGCGACCCTCTAATTTCTTCCCGGAAACTGATCGCGCGCTCGAGGCGTGCCGTTTCTGCGAACAGAAATCGGATTTGTCGATGATTCGATACTTTTCTTCTTTTCTTCCCTTTCCTATCCTTGGAACTCGGATCTTTTGGATCACTTCGAGCTTAGGAACTTGTCTCCACCTTTGTCTCGAGTTTCGATATTTGAAAAGAATCATGAAAAATGTTAAAACGTTAGATACTGCTTCTATTCTATTCTCTTTATTTTCTATTCTATTCCTTGCTTTATACATCTTACATTTTTTTTTATACTCTTTATATTTGTTTTTATTCTCGTGCACGAGATAAATAAATAAATAAACGATAAATAAGAATAATAAATTTCCAAAGTAATGGATGTTCGCCGACTGAAACGAGAACAAATTCTAGCATCCTACCTCACTCGTCTCTGTCTCTGGTCTTCGTCTCATGAACGATACCAAACTTGGAACCTTCCGTCGGCTCCTTTTTCCACGCCGCTGTCCATTCCATGCGATCGGTTTGCAGGTTTCGATCGCGTGTTCATCGCGTCGTATGCAACGAGAACAACGATTCACAATTTTTACTGCCGCCGTACGTCTTTGCGCGTCGTTCTTCACCGCGATAATCGAACGGAGCGAAGCGAACCCACCGCAGAAACGATACGATTGTCTCACGTTTCGACAGTTGTCGCACGTGAGCAGACAGACGTGTTCGATTCAGTATGCCACTGCGCAGCACGTGTAACGTCTGTACGTCGGTTCATCTTGATTCCGTGCGTGCTGGCTGTTCACGAAAACAGGAGCCACAAACAGGCTGCGCGTCCTGAGAACCGAGAGAGCCATCGTCTGGCTCGATCATTTTGCGACAAATAAGTGAACGACGGTTGGCATACTCGATTAAGAATCGTTGTTCAGTCGCGAAGCGATTGACGAATTGGATAAATTGGAGAGATACCGACGTCGATGCATACGTTTCTTTCCGTTCTCCTTTCCCCCTTTTTTTCCCTTCTGTTTCCATCTTTTCTTTCTCCTTTCTTTTCTCCGTTTGACGCAGGGTGGAAGTTTTATATTCAGTTTTCATCATCTTCTTGAGAGCTTCATACGAATGCCGTCTGGGTTCCCTTTATGCATTATTCGTCTCCGAGGACGAGTTAGCATGATATTTTGTGAAAAAGGATTAGGTATGTTGGAAGAGTTTCGGGTGGAGATAGGATTCATGGGGTTAGGACATGACGTGTTTTAATGTTCTATTCGTCATCTTCGTTTTAAGACGGACGATTTGTCATAAAATTCTCCGTTGAAATATTACTGAGGATGAACGAATAAATATGGTACAATGGATGGAAGATTCACAGGTAACTTTTCCCTCGCTAAAATAAATTTTAGGATTATAGCCTTTATAGAATTAGAACATGATGTATTTAACTGTACATTTTCAAATAAAAGGTATGTCATGAAACTTTCAAGGGGAGTAACAAATAGATAGGTTCGGGAAACTACGTACGGCGGAGATTACAGGGAAACTCTTCGGATAACCTTGTTAAAATGGTAACCATCGTATATATATCATTTATTAGACAAACGGCGATTCATCAAATATGAATATTTATCTGTTCGCTTACTTTTATGGCGTAAATTGAAACAAAATATTAATTCAGAGAATAAGAAATAGTATTCCTTTTTTTTTTCTTTTGTACGTATATATATATATATATATATATATATATATATATTTAAAAGAAAGAAAAGGAATATACTTAGTATACAAAAAGGGCAAACGACAGAAAGATAAAGAATAAGATATAATACTACCACAAGAGATGCGCAAGAGAATGTCTTAAGAATACTATACATTGACCGAAGACATCGATGGATGGCAAGAGTTTGCGTGATTGACCATTCGATTTATGCAACTATAGTATCCATACAATGTTCTAATAATAAGTCGTCCTTCCTATCGATTTTAATGCCTGCAAACTTCCTGCCATTGCCAATTTTTCTGCTTAGTCATCTTTGATACCAATAACCGAATATTCATATTGCGGGCTTACGTCGGAACCTTCCGCCACGCTCATTACCATTCTGACCCAAATCGAGGCCAATTGTTAATTAGCCGAACGCAAAACGGTATCGTCCGGTTCCGCTCGAGAATCATTCGGAATTATTATAAGATCACTATCGCAAATGACTTTTAAACAGTACCGTACTACATCGTTATCATGAAAATGGAAATGAATCTATTTACATTATAATTATCCGTTAGCATTGAAATTTAGGTTTAATTTATGGCACTCGCATGTTTTTCCCCAAGAGCAATCGTTCTTCGATAAGAGAAACGGACATACGTTCGTGACCCTAGACTCGGTCATCGGCGAGATACGGCGCAGTTAAACAGTTAGCCGTTGCGACCTCTTTAAAAAGTGTGTAGCTAAAATGTGTCGAAAAAGTAAGCGATGACGAGTATACTCGTCAAACACAGAGCACGTGTGGCTGCTATAATAGAGAATGAAGTTGTAACGAAATGACTGTTTTATTTTTTTATTTTATTACCGGCAGAGCTTGTCGTAACACGAGATATTGCCACTTCTTCGCGACGAGTATACTCGTCAAACACAGAGTACGTGTGGCTGCTATAATATAGAATGAAGTTGTAACGAAATGACTGTTTTATTTTTTTATTTTATTACCGACAGAGCTTGTCGTAACACGAGATATTGCCACTTCCTCGCGACGAGTATACTCGTCAAAAACAGCTAACTGGTTAAGGTACACGCGGAAAACGATGGAAAACAATGGGAAACAGCGAAACAAAGAGATTCCTGAAGACGAATGGCTCTAAAGACTGACGCAGTAAACGGACGGATGGACGGACGGACGTTGAATTTCATTATTATGGGACTTGCATCATCGGTTTACATGCGATTTACTCGCGAGCAGGTCCTCGCAACCGGATGACGTACTACGATTCGACGATTGTTTACAAGTTCTGCTCGATACTCTCGCCGATAGGAATCCTCGTTGATACGACGAACATCGATAGTCCTATTTGCCGATTTAAAAGACCAACCTTGAAACGCCAGCCATACTTTACTATGTTGTCCGACTGTCTCATAAAATTGTGGTCGTAAGCGAACTCCCAGAGTTGATCGAATGTTTCTTATTTAACTGGAAGGAAGATCGATAAAATGTTCATACCTTTTGAACGATTTTTCCATGAGAAGGTACAGTTTCGATTTTATAATCGCGTAACTAAAATGGCAAACGGTGTAAATGTCACGCGTGAATATCTTCTGCTTGTTAGATTTAGAGAGAAACTAAATGATAAATAAAGTAACGGATTTAATTTAATCCTGCATTGAAATTTCGATGTGCAATTTCAACCTCGTTTCGACACGACAGATTACCGAAGCTCGATAATTAGTTGGCAGATTACAGGAAAAGATTTTATTGTTGCTAGCCAGAAATGGATCGACAGACACACGTGACCATTCTGCTCAATCACGTTTGTATCTAGGTAACAATAGGTCTGGCGAATGAACGTGCGCCGTGAATTTTAACGCGGAACAGTGTTCTGATTTCTGCGACCAAGTCGAGGAAGACGATTCGTGAAATAGGATCGTTTTACGAGGTCAACGAACTAAGATCCTTATCCTCGAAATAGTCGAACAAGACCATGAGATGACTATGAGAGCTGTCCAACGTGGCCGCTTACCATAGCGAATGTTATTAAACGTTCACTTGGTCCATGATAACTCGACGTTATACCTTTCCATCGAAGGAAAAACCATCGAAGAGTTTATGGATCACAAAACCATCCGAAGCAAGCGAAAAGAAAAAGATTCGTTTCCCTCGAGGAAGAAACTCATGTTGATGCGAGTCCGTGAGAAACGGCCAGGCTCGGCCAACAAAAAAGGGCAAGAAAAAAAAAAAAGAAAAAGAAAGAAAGAAAAAAATGGCGAGTTTAAGAGCAACCGACGAAATGTAAATTTTTGTCAAGCATCGCGAATCCAGCTGCATCCGTGCGGAACGGTCGTTCTTTCTATCAGAAGTGGACGTGCCGCTTTGCGTCGCCTGGTCACGCTCGAAAATACGATATGCGTGACTTGGAAAACGGTGCGTTTGGAGGTTGATTCATGAAATGGTAAAACACGGTGAAGTATCGACCGCCTAATAGCGGTACACCGACGGGACGATCGATCGATCGACCAATTCGCTGCCAAAACGGAAATTAGCCTCGTTGACGGTGCTCTGCTACGACGATTCATAGGCGCGTCGATCGTTCAGGCTGCGTAGAATCCAACGGAAAGATCATCCAGTAAAGAAACAATAGCTTGGACCGGCAAACCGGGGCGAGTATCGTGTCTCGCAGGAGAGGAAAAACAGGAACGAAGAGGCGCGGGATGAATAATGTACCCCGAACGGAGGAGAAATACTGTTAAAAGGGGTCTCGAACGAGGCTGGAGGGCTTCTGCAGAAGACTAGCGGAGTCGATCGTAATTCCGTTGCTCTTCGCGGCGGTTCGATGCCGAACGGAGAACGGCTAAAAAGAGAAAGAGAGAAGGGAGCCACGGTGGAGGAAGGGACAGTGACACGTGAAGGCGGATCTGTCTGAATTCGCTTGAAATTCAGAGCACGAGCGTCGCGGCCACCGCCATTGGACTCTTACGGACTTTTGATCATCCCCGAGAATTATCGTCGCCTCTGACCAAGTCATACCCCTACCCGCCACTATTCCACCGAGTATGACTGACATAATATTAATATTAAAAGGTTACGTCAAAACAGACGTCATTAACCGTACCGGGTGACGCCGGATCCGTTGCAATCAGCTTCCGTAACCTTCGATCGACCAAAATAGCCGGACGATCGCTCGAAAATAATCTGTCCTCGTGCGTGGTTAACGCGTGACTGAGATGTATCCGAGATACGACGTATATTAATTTGATGCACGAAAAAGTAATGGGTGAACGTGGTCTGCTCGTTTATCTTCTCTGCTACAGGCGCGGCGCAATAATATCGATCTCGAATCTTCGTCGAACGTCCGAAAGGATTAACGAGTCCAGGATGAAATGTCTCGAGGGCGTCGTTCGTGGAAGAAGGGGGTCGCGGAATAAAAAAAAAAGAAAAAAAACGGCGAAGACGATCGAGGGAAGGGAATGGAAATTCTGGAAACGCGAATTCCCGTGAAGGTACGGCCACGGCTAAAGAATCAGCGGAAAGCATCGCCCTGGCTCGTTCCTTGGATCGCGCGTATTTATAGAACGATTGAAAATGTATGAACCTCGCGTTATTCCGTCGTTAGATCCTTTTATCGGGTTCTGATCTGCTTGAGTCACGAGAACCGAGTCCTGGAAAAAGTAGTCATCGTGAAAGAAACACCGCCAAGTCTCTTATATCGTCCATCGATCAGTGATCTCATTGATAATCTCATGCTACTTTCTTCAAAGAGGGATCTTCGTAAATTTACGTCCTATCTTTCAACCTTTGCATTCAAATTCAAAATCATATCGCATCCTTTCGGAGTTCCGTGCTCCTTCTATCGATATTTCCATCGATCGTGAGAGATGCATCCTCTGTCGTTTCACTTTGCAGCCAAAGAGTCGCAAAGCTTACCAACGTATCTCTTATCGACAGCAGTAACAGTTGTGTAACTTGATCAGACGAATTCAAGCAGAGATCTGCAGAGATCACAATTAATGCGTTCGATTCAAGTTCGAAACCGATCTCGGATGACGATCACGTATCGTTGAACGATGCGCACGTTTGCGTTACGACGATCCTGTTGGGTACGAGGCAACCACCTGACGATCGATGGTGGGGGCTGCAGAGGGTCCCGTATCCCCGTTCTCGTGCATGGATCCGACCGATCCATCCCATGGCCCGCGTCGTCGTTTGCCCATCCCATCCCCCGCGTGATCATAGCTCTTGGTATAAAAGCAATTGCGGATTCGAGAATAGCCAGCATCGTGCAAAAAGTTCGCGAACCAGCTAGACCCCCGTCCACCAGACAGGTGCACAGTGCTTGCCAGCTTGTGGTGTTCCAACGAAATCCTGATCATCGTTGCTGGAGATCTCGCGTCTGTTCTAAGTTCGTGCCGATACGATTTGGTTCCCGAGGATGGCGCAGTGGATCAGCTTCGTCCTCCTCGTCGTGGCGACGACGATCGCGGTAACGGAGTCCAGGGCTATTCCTGCTGAACCTGGTAAGTAAACCGACCATAGTCTTTTCTTCAAGAGCTACATTGGTCTTTCATCGTGTCACAAACCATCTTCTGCAAAAGTTCTCCGAACGATACTTTGAGACTGTGAATTGAAACAGTCCTCCTATATTTCCTACCAGAAGGATACGCGTCGTCCATCAATTACGAAATACAGAATTCGCTGTTTAATTACAGTAGCAAAAAGTTTCCTCCGTTTCTTTTTCCAAAGCTAAATCTCCCCATTCTCACTATCTGATTTCGAACGTCCTCTACAGTGCTTCTGGGACTCACGATGACTATGAATCTTCGGACGAAACATTAAATTCGCCCTTTCGTTACGATAGGAAGAAGCTTCTTCCACTGCGTTCCTCAAAGCAAAATTCTCTCCATTTCCACCGCCCAAGCTTCATCCGTTCTTTTCCTAAAGTTTCAGTGATGTTAGATCCTTACGGGAACCCCATAGTTTTCCTGCGAGAGAAGAGGACAGCCGCGCATCCATATCCCCATAGAGCGATGATGTTCACCGGATACTACAGACCCGTGCGACGTTCGAGTCACGGTGGCCAGGCGACTGGTGTGTTCGCCCAAGGAAACGCTGTGAGCGGCGAGGCATTTTTCACTGGCATGCAGCCGCCGCATTTGAAGAACGGCCCGGAACCGATCGAGGAATCGGAAGTGTCGAGCGCTGAGGCTCAAGCAGCGCCTGAGGCTGCTGATTCTTATAGCGACGACGAACAAACTCAAGTACAACAGGAAGAAGTGTATCAGCCTGAGGAGCATCGTCCACAGGAAGGAAATGTTCCGCAGGATGAGGTAAATCATCCTCAAGGGGACCAGCACCAGCAGGAGGACGAACAGCAACATCATAAACAGCATGCTGTTCTGCCTGCCCAGGTACTATGATTGTTTCATAGATTCGGAATTTGCTATAATTGGAACAATTAAATCAACTTCGCACGGATATCGCGATACTCGTTTCGTGTATCCTGGCAAGGATATTTTTCTTACGTAGGAAGACGACAGACGAAACATTAATACAAATGGCGACATTCGCATGGTACGCAGCTGGCAATACACGTATCGCGATACGTGTATGTATTACGATACGCGTATCTCTGTGTGAAACCGGCCTTAAAGTTAATATGCGGATGGTGAGAAGTTAGGGTATTTCACTTCAGTAACTACTTGCGTTAAATATTAAACATGGAATCGTTAAATATACACGGATAGTAAATTCTTAATAAAATCGTTTTTTTCTCTCTTGATAAGTTCGCCATCTTATTAAATTCTTTTAAACAAGATATCCTGTTTCGATAAAACAAAATCTTTCGTTTAATCGCGGAAATACTCCCGTCAACGAATGCGTTTCCGTGTGGTTCTATTTTCTACGCGTAGAAAAAGAAGGGATAAACCGATTTCCACTGTTATATACTTATTAATTATCAGAAAAATCATCAAATTATTCAGAAAAATATCTTCGATGATCTGAAAGTAACAGTACCCCCTGATAAAAGAATGAAAAAGAATTTTTATATTTCTTGACAGAGAGGATATCGAACAGAGCTGTCTAAGGAAGAGTAAGAAATGAGAAAATTCTGAATTTCCATAAATATTACTTGCTGCAGGAGCAACCGGAATCGATTCCCGCGTTCACCACCGAGGCGGCCCCGGTAACTCCAGCCGCAGAGCCGGTCTACAAGAGCACAGAAGTGGTCCCGAACCGTCCGAAGGCTCAGCATGGAAAAAAGAACAAGAAGACCCCTGTCGTCGTTGTGGACGATGACGAGGAAGAAGACGAGGATGACGACGATGAACTGTCCGTTCCTTTCGTTCCCTTCAAGGGCAATCGTCGCCGACAAAACTACCCGAACCTGAACAACTTCTTCCCCATGGTGTTCAGCTTCCCTGGTGGGTCTTCTCGAGCTGGATCCTCCGAAGGATCTCCCCCTGGCGCCGTGACCGCCATTGCTAACAGTTACTCTACTGGAAAAGGTGGTGTCGCGAGTTCGGTAGCAACTGCTTACGGTGGATCCCCTAATGGGTAAGCTTTTTAATGATATTTTATTAATAAAAAAAACGTAAGACGTCAATAATTTAAAAAATTTAATATTTCTAAGACAAAAAGGATAATCCCAATTATCGTTTCATAATTGCTTGATCTTATTAATTGTGCATTGTGTAAAATGTTATTATTCGTTATTGTTCAAATATTATTACATCCGATATCGTGATATATCGGGTTTCACTTCACGATGCGTTTCACCGAACCGATTTCTGCAGGAAAAAGCGGCGTCCTCCGCCATCCGAGGAGTAAATCCCCGACTAATCGATCGGGAGCTATAGATCGATGATCGAGCCGTTCGCTTCTCGATACCGTTAAGATCAATATTCCATTGGACATTAATATGCAGACAGGACAGAGTTTCGACTGTGCTCCACTTTTCTATTCTCCAGCATGGCCCTGAAGAAGCGATCGAGGATCGTGTTTCTTCGAGTGGGCACTCTCTTCAGATTTAACCGCCGAACGAATCGAATTATTCCTGCCAATGTCACTGTTACTCCTAATGCGAGAATTTCATCGAATGGTAGCTCGACGAACAAGCTATGCCAGCCCTTCACCGATAATCTACAAAATTATATCTTTTCCTTCTAAAATTAGTATCGTACTTTAGATTGTATCTTTAAATTAGAAACGAATAGTATGTAAGAAAATAACGTAGAACGTAGCGTCGATCTCGTAGTGATCGAACGGACTAGTGCAATATTACGTCGTATCATTCGGAGAGACAAGGGTTTGCATGATCGTTCGACTACCTTGAAGCCGTAATCGAAGAGAACATCGATTGAAGGTAATCACACTTGTAGTATAGTTCGTAAAGTGTATAAGAAATTATTAGTTAACGATAGCTTGCGAATTTAGAGTGAAGAAATTCATTATTCCAGTACCATACATTGTTACTCATTGAACTGCTTCGACCTGAGAAAATTGTCTTTCGTAAACGATGCATGAGATGCCATCGAAATAAAGCTATTTTCAAAACGAACACGAGTCTGGAATTTTCAATAAAACCACAAGTCGTTCCCAACTTTCGGAAAGGGGGTGATTCTGCGCGAAAAAAGAAGTCGAAAATATAGAATAAAAATTTTTTTTTAATTTTTCCATCGAGACAACGATCCGTTATAACGAGACGCGATAAAGTGCACGCGTACCGAGCGAAGATTCAAAGTCGATTTTCTCGAAAACAAAGCCTCAAACGAAAAATTTTTATTCTATATTTTCGACTTCTTTTTTCGCGTAGAATCACCCCCTTTTCGCTTGTACCACCAGTTACCAACCACTCTGTATATTTCATACGATCGAATAATAGTCGCGGCAAGCTCATTAAACATTGACCTGTCCATCGATAGAAACACGATGACAACCATTACGTGTACGTGAATCACGAATACACCCTTTAATCGCTTCTAGGAACTTACTTTAATGACTCTCTAGCTCGTCGTTATATAGATTTACTTTTCCCAGCAGACATTAATCCGTATCTGTATTGCAAGTTTACGAGCAATTTTCAATTTTCAAGCATGCAATTAACGACTTGCGCAAGTCGCTTTCAAGAAATCATTGAATATCGAAGAAGTTCCGTATCGTAATGCAAACTTGAACCAAATGGAATATAACTCGATCCATTTACAATCTTTCTACGAACTCAACGAGCTAAGAGCATTAGAGAGCGGAGCGAGCTAAGCCAAATAGACTTTGGAAGCAAAACACTCAAATATTTAAATAATGGGCGAACTATTCGGTTTTACTATTGGCGTAATTCCGTTAGATCTTACGTGGCTGAAAAAGGAAAGGCAGGAATGACGATACAGCAATACAAAAGCGAGGAAACACGACACGATGATCGCGGTCGAATTGGTTCGCTAAATAGACGAGTTAGATGGTCACACGGAAATCGTCATGCTCTGCTCGAAACCTTGAGATTATACACGTGTACTATGTGTGTATACGTGTAATAGGCAATTAGTCACTACACAAAAACATTCGTCTGATTCATCGAACGGTGGAGCTGGTCCTGATCGTGAAACCTTTTAGCCTCGCGATTTCAAAATTCCCTGTCGTTCTTCGTTAAAACGTGAACGACGTGAGAAACCATTCTGCCGCCTACATCGATGAATAAACTTGAAATTTAAGGTTTGTCCGTGACTGTCCATATATAATTGCGAAGAAATCCTTCCGCGTTACGATGATTCTGTTCGATTCCTCGGTTGTATATGTAAAATAATGTCGTTATATTCTTCTTCAATTGCTTTTTTCTAAACATTCCAGACGAACGAACCGAAAACTGGGAATATAAAAATCACCGATTAAACGATTGTTTAAATTAAAAAGTTCCATTTGCTCTTTGTGGTTGACATTTAAGCATGCTACGAATACTATGATGTACATGTTTTCTAAGAAGATGAGTAACTGAACGTAAACAACGGTGAATACTAATAGCCCTTTTTCATCACAATATCGTGCAACAAAAAATTATACGATGAAACTTTGTCGATTCATTCTCATTGCAAGCATGTTCCAAATTTCTTGCAAATTGAAGAGCAACGAGCATCACAAGTGCCGACCTTCCAAAGCAATTTAGCGTATGAAGGTCCACTGACCAAACGGATTTGTGTAATTTCCACGAATATTCACATTGTAATTGACATGTGATTGTCATCTTGTATTTCATCTTTCATCTATCTTTTATTTTTCGTCTGGCGTTTCAATCGCACTCATAGGTCAATGTTCTGTAAAATTTATATCGCGCGTATGTTGAATCTTTGAATATTCTTTCGATATAATGGTTTTAGGAAAACTTGAACGAGTCGATGGTCATTTTTAGGGGCAATGGAAAATTATTTTGTTCGATAAGATAGAAGAACGACAACGGCGACGAATGTCCCTCACGGGGAATCCCAGGTAGTTGCAGGCCTTAATTAACACACAACCCGCGTGAAATTTTTCTACGCGTAATGAAATTACGATCATTAAGATAATTTCCAAAGGAAATTTTCCAACACGTACGAAAAATATTATTAAACTCGAAGTTTCGAACGACGTGGCATCTAAAGCGAAAAGAAGATTCCATCCAGAAAATTATGCATAATACACGCGTTGACGTTTCAAATCAAGAATTCGATCGCAAATAAAATGTCGACTTGTACGTTTAACATAACAGGCTGCGGATAACGAATTGAACACAGTAAATTTAAATAAAACAGGATACGAACGATATTCCACGTTCTCTCCGACACATATCGAAAATGAAAGTATTAGGTTGTCCGAAAAGTGTCTTTCTTTCGCAAACCTGTTTTTTACAACAGCGCATACAAACGTGAAACCAAGTCTGTGAAATGTCGCGGTGCTTATCTCAACAGAACAAAATGGATCGAACGTAATTCGACAAAATAATATAAAAACATTGTACGTCTATTATTTCCTCATAAGACGAAAAAAACTTTTCGGACAACCTAATAGATAGCGAGAATACAGCGAAACAAGCCGTTTAAATAAAGATCGTTTAAATATTAAACAATCTTTAATATTTAATATACTTAATATATATTTATATTATAATAAATATATATATTATATATAATATAAATATATATTAATATTTAATATATATCTATATTTAATATAAACAAGATTCGTTTAAATAAAGATCCAGTCCAAATCTATTATTTTTTCTCTGCTACGAATGAACATAGGAAATGGAAAACGAACGATACATATTGGATTTGGCCAACCAGAATCGAGCCGAAATCCTCTATTTTCTTCTCGATACGGATAGAGAAATAACATTCTCCTGAAATTGAGTCTAAATCCTTCGCTTCCTTTTAGACACGGAACAAGAAACACCAAATGACAGCAAGGACCACGCGCGTGTCCTAGCGGAAACGATCGAAGGATCGGACAAGCGTCGAAAGAGGAGCAAACAAAAACAGAAGAAAAAGCATCTGACCGTAAAAAACGATTCCGCTATGTCTACTATATAGTAGAGTTCGAATTGCTAGCAAAAAGTAGGGATGCAAATATCGTCTGATCAGCGTTTGTGGTCGTTTGTCTGGTTAAGTTCCGATAGTCATCTTCTTGGTAACGAGTTATATCGTGCCCAAAGCGTTCACACAATGGAGGCCTGTCCGTGCTAATGAGATTCGCTCGTTCCTCGCGAAGAGTACCTGTTTGGTACCTCTACGTAAACTCGGGACATCCCAAGACGTTCAGAACGCTCGCGGTTACTATATAAAGACCGCCCTGTGGATTTTCTCATCGTCACTTCGCTCTCGAATCTCGAAGAAGCTGCTAGACGAGTATCAAGTCGTTAATTCGTGCTGAACAAATCCGGAAACATGAAGACTACACTGATCGTTTTGGTCGTCGTGTTGGCTACCACTTTCGCTTATCCTGCATACCCTGGCTACTCTGACTATCCTGGCTACCCTGACGTTGGAGAGCAAGGTGTAGTACTTGAGAATCTACGTTAACTTAACAGAGAAGCTCAGTTCGTAATTCGTTCGAAATCTCACAGTTTGTTCAAAATTGTAAAGTTAATGATTGGAAAGTTTGCGATTAGAGGAGTAGCGTTTACGGGAGCTAAAATTGGGATCAAAGTCAAAGCAGATCGATCGTTAGGAATGTCCGAATGAGAAATCAAAGCTGAAGATGAAACGAGATCGAAGAATACTTTCGATAGTTTCAGATCTCTCTTATAAGGGACACGTTGTCCGAGTCAAGCTGCACAATGATTACATTTTCTTCGCGGTTGTTTAATAGTCGTACGATAGCTTCTGTTTTGCATCTCGTCAGACGTTTAGTCTTGAACGTAAAATGATTAACATGCTTCGCGTCACATCGGCGGGATTGAAATATACTTGCCGCTGTGACTCATCGTTTAGTGAATGCCTAACAGATCTTCGAACGGAAAAAATTATTACTTTTCGATCTTAGTTCTTTCGAAGGTTGCCGCGATCTCCAGCTTCCTGAAAGTTTCACCAATTTATCGCCTGTCGATCTCTTCTCTTCTCTTCTGTTTCTTTTTTTTTTTTTATTATTATTATTATTTTCTGATACGATCCTCCGATTTAACAATCCTTGAACAACAAGCTATACACTGTCGAAACTTAAGCTACATTTCTTTATTCTTGTGAAATTTCTAGTTCCAGATGTTCCAAACGTCCCATTATCGAGGAATGTTAGAGAGGCAAATCCAGATCCCAGCCACTTCGGTTACGGTGGACTCGGTGGATTCGGTGGACTCGGTGGATTCGGTGGATTCGGTGGGCACGGTAGATTCGGTGGATACGGTGGATATGGTGGATACGGTGGACACGGTGGATACGGTGGATACGGAGGCTATCCCTATGGAGGCGGTAGTTCTTCGTCTGCTCACGCCGGTTCCATCAGCTCCCCATTCGGAAGCGCATCTTTCGCGAGCGCGAAGGCCGGGTAAATATTCATTATTCGTCAATTACTGATTTCCAATAAAAATTCATTTATTCGAGATTAGATCGAATTATTTTTCAAACATTAAATTTATATGAGAATTTTATACATTGTCTTTTCTCATTGCAGAGGCTACGGATATGGGCGATAAGGAATTCGTTCGCTCAAAAATAAATACTGGATAACGACCTAGCCTATGATGCTCAATTTTGTACGATATCTGAACGTTTGACTTAGTATTTTGTAAAATAAACTTTTGTACATTAGACTGGATTAGGTTGTTCTTTTTTTTTTTAAGATATAAACCCATATTCAATTTACACCTACTTTATGTGTACTACTTATGTCACCTACTTATGTCAGAGATTTTTCTGACGTGTTTCAAAATAATATCATCTTTCATCGTCGAAGCTGGTGGATATAAAGTGTCTCGTAAAGATTGTAAAATGGCGATACAATCAGACGAGAAAGAGTAAGGAGAAAATGTAGAATAAAATATTTTCCTGTGACGCTTCGTTTCCGAGAAAATCGAGTTTGCAAATTTGACAAATATATTTAAACTCGGATGATTCCAGGCTGAGCAAGAGTAAATAAACAAGCTGAACTACGTGTGAAAATAAGTCAAAAGCGTAGAATAACATTTTTTCCACAGGATGCTTTGTTTTCTAGGAAAACGTCGTATTGAAACCAGTTTTTAATCAAACATATTCAAACTTTACTTGCTTAAGAACGAGACCTCAAATTTCATTTTCCACTTTTTACTTATCTCCGCAGGTATAATAGCCTTTTGTCGATTGTTTACTTACCAATCTAGTGGCTACTTAATCAAGTTTAAATATACTTGATAAATCTTTAAACTCGATTTTCTCAGAAACGAAGAGTCATATGAAGATATTTTTTTCCATATTTTCGACTTGTTCTTCCACGTTGAATCATCCTGTGTCCGATCATACCATCGCTTAAGGACCAGCCTGTAAAATAAAATTATCTAAATTTATCTAAGGGATATCCTTTTGGAAAGATGATATCAGAGTTAAGATTATTTTACTATATCTGAATTGAAACTGACTGAACGTCAGAGAATGTTCTAACGGTGCGAACATTTAACATTCGTAACAACTCAGAATGATTCGTCGTGAAATAGCTGCGTCTGATTTTATCGCGATGTTAGGAAGGGATGTTTGGAAAACATGGCATAGCAGAGTGCGTTTAGCCACGCATTTCGCCACTATAAAATCGATCGCTCAACCGGCCAGCAGCAATCATCGACGTAGCTCGATTGATGATCGACTTTTCTCCAAGGATCCGAATAGAAAGTTACAAAAAGAATGAAGCTCCTAACAGTTTTGTTAGTGTTATTCTTCTTGAAAGTGAGTAGAAGTCGTATCTTTCTCGTTAGTATCGATTCAACGTTGATAAATCTGTTTCTAGGTACAGTACGGATCCTTCGCTAAATTAGGATCGACAGGTAAGAGAAAATTATCTTCATGACAAAACGAAGATTAAAGTTGTCATTTATCCACGTCTTCGAGAATCTGTAGGTGCTAATATCGTTCGTTTTTCTCCCCATTTTTTTCTTTTCTTGTTTCATTGCAAAGAAAATCAAACGCAAGAAGGTGAACAGCGAAGCGTCCGAGTTCAGCGGGTCTCTGACCGCGAGTTCCCCGGAAATGACTTGCGTCGGACAGAAAGCTCGATAGAAGAAATCGTGAATCTACGTGCGGCTCTATTAGGAAGCGGCGATTATTTCGAGAAACTTCGCAGAGACTTTCCTAATTTAGACAATCTAATACAACAGGAAGCGAGTATCAGTCATAAACCACACAATCGTATTTTAACGTACAAAGTGCTTCTAATTTTTTCCGAAGAAATTACAGGGGCACGATCTGCCAGTGAAGATAAGAAAAAGATGTATTAATAATAATGATACATTGATAATAATGCAGCGATTAATTTAATATTTCAGGCTCGATTAATGGAGGAATTCATAATGGTCGTGAGAGACTTGGTCGAGGAGGGCATCATCACATTGAAAAATCTTGACCTGGCGATCAACGAAATGATGAATACCAGCGCGATACCAACGTCCATAAAACCGATGTCGAAGACCGATAATGGTTTGGCGAATATTCTAAATTCGCTGGAACAGCTAGACTTTTACCAGCGTGACGGTCAGGGAAACGAGAATCGGGAGAACTCGAGTAATTTTTAGAAAGAAAGTCTACGATAGTCGTAAGAAATAATCCTACGTTACAATTTCCTAATTTCTATACTTTTCTTCGAGGAATTCCAAACCGCATCGAATCGGTGAACAAGTTGGAATTAAAAAAGGCGAAGACCGCCGGACAATTGGACAACGTAATGGTGAAATTGCATAAACACTTGGCTTTCGTTCAAAGTGTGTTTGACAGAATTTGCAGGTAAAGAAAGAAGAATCTAGTGGTAACTTTTTCAAACTGGTATTTCACAGCACATCAAAAATTATTAGCGACGTTATAGGAGAACGATTTGCGAATGATTGTATTAGACTAATTTATCGAGTAATTCGGTGTTTTTGATAAATGATATTGCGTATCTTGCCTTTGAAATTATCTTTCAAGTGACATTTTAATTTGTATTTTCCGCCAAGTGTATTGTATTTCGGACAATTTAAAATCAAAAAACTTATTGTTACTGGTAATTGTTCGTGGAATTTTAAACATAAAACGGTTTTTCAGGAAACATCACTCTACGCTGTTGACTCAGTCGAGCTCGAGCGATCCTGAAAAGTTCGCGTCGATGAATCAGCCCAAGAAAGTGTCGATACTTTAGAGTTTAGGCGATTACAAAGCAAAGTTTATGAAACTAGTACGAGTGGCGAATTAATATCTTCCTTTGTACAATTTCTTCTCGATAAATAATTGTACATTTTCTGAATAAAAATTTTTTCCATAAAAATATCATGAAGTATTCAGCTTCTTATCGACAAACGTGTTTTAATATCGTTGACGAATGACTGAAACGTTACGTGAGACCGCTTTCGTCCAGAAAGTTTGATCGATTTCTGTAACTGGTAGCAACAAGAAAGAAACCATCGCGAGCCGAACATTTTCTTCTCATCGTAGGGTAAGTTTATTGCTATTGCAATTGTTACAAAGTTGCAAAAACGATGCTGCCTGAATGAAATTACACACGAGAGAACGCTTAGCTTTATCTTCAATCCTGAATCCTGAAAGCTTCGAGCGAAAGATGTAGCGCAAATAAATATGTCGCGACTACGTTTCAAACGCAAAGTAAGTCCTTGAGTCGTATTGATGCTTTTCAGTAAAAGAACAAGTAATTGCATTGTACTGATACATTGTTATTTCAAAGCGAAAGGAGATTTTGAAGATATCTAGGAAGGATGAGCAGCTTAAAACAATATTTAAAGAGTTACAAGTTATTCCTTTCATATTTCTTCCTTCTTCTTTCTGTTTTACCAATGCAATGGCTGAAACTACTTGCATGACTCATGAATCGCGTGTATGCAAACTTGCAGAAGCTAAACCGAGAATTGGAAGTCGATGGTGTTTCTAGCCGTGACGCGATTTAATCTGCTGTGAAATTGCACCACTGGTATCTGAATTCAAATTAGTTAATTCGATTCATTCCGATGTAACCATTGAATTACACTGCTAGCTAGATAAACCGCGAACAATGAGCTTTCCTTAAGTGATAAATCGTTGGAAACTAAAGCAACGAATTCACCAACACCTACAGCAGCGAAACTATAGTTGTACAATAGAGAGAAAGAGAGAGAAAGAGAGAGAGAGAGAGAGTTGCATTCGTTCAGGCGCAGAGTATCGATATTTAAAACGATGTAAATTTCAAGTTTAGATCTAATTTCAGTTAGCTAGCGAAAGTTAATTGCAGCAATATCCGGAATGTTATTACGTATTCTTTGTGAAATTGGTTCTCGCTTGTAGTGCCAGGCACGACATAACAAAGCACGCTAGAAATACCTCGGAATAGAAATCATATTTTTATTTGCCCAACGATCTCGTAAGTGCTACGATACCTTCATATTTTTTAACGAGGTTTTGATACGAGCCAATCTGATCTTGCACGAAATACTTGAAAAGTACTTTGATTATGCAAATTAATGTATACGTCTATAATACATACGTGTATAACTTGGTTTCTACTTCTGGAAAGTCTTTTACTTTCCGTAAAGCGAAACGTTATCAAATCATTTTTGCAAATTTTCATGCAAATGGAATCACGAATACGTGTCAAATCATGAAAACGACAAGAGAATCGCAAAGGAAATATCAATTTTCCAAATTGTTCGACATACACGTTTGACGAGCAGATTTTGTCCTTAAACTCGTTCAATTCCAAAGACGTGTGTCACAATCGAATTGCGTGAAGACACGACAACTACGTTTTATCGAAGGACTCGAAGGAAGAAACAGGGGGAAGATTCGGTTTCTAATGGAAAACGATGAATCATTGCGTGTTATTGATCAATCGATCCGTAACCATAGCTTCAATTGTCTTGGCGCGATCAATTTGCATTCGAGTTATATCTGCTATAATTAGAACCAAGGAAATACGTTTCCTAACGACGTTTCCTAAACGATTAATTAATCAACTATCAAGTTTATCGAAATTCAGACGCTGAAATGTGAAACTACCTCGGAACCTAATCCGAAGGAACAAGATTTTCTCTACTGGAAAATCCGATCGGTGGATTGAAACAAGGCAAAGTCACCAGCAAAAATTTCACATTTCAACTCGTAAACGCTACTGAACGATATTAATTCGATTGATAAATGACTTACCAGTGGAAATCTTCTGAAAAAGTTCCACCAAGGATGAATCTCTCGATGATATCCGACAAAATTCTAAAACTTCATTAAAAATGACCGAAACACTGACCAATCGATGTACTGGCTGTTGCTCGCGGGTTTCAGACGGATGTCCAGGGAACGCAGCCTCACGTCGAGCGCGAAAGCTCGAATGGATCACGGGAGCGGCGTCGGCGTCGGCGTCGGCGTCAACGTCAGCGTCGGCGCCGATAATCGAGGCGCCGTCAACCTTTGTGCAGGCGCAACGTTGATGAAAAGTGTCTCGATCTTCTTGATGAGCGGCCGTAAAGCCTCCGTCAACAGCAACAGGCAGACTTCCGGCAGCCCGAAGCACGAGCCTCGAAGAAAACATCGCAGAAGGATGCCAATCGCGGGAATTACGAGAAGCTCGGCGTACACGGCCAAATTGATCGAATCGCTAAAAAGGAAAAGCAGGTTCTGCTGGCAAGTAAAAATACGCCTAACCGTCGATTGTTTTATCGTTAACACCGGAAAGAGCAATTTAAAAAAGAAACGGAAACTCCGGTGCATTTAGCGTTGAGAAGGTCATTTTCGAAAGGTATCGAGATCTAATCGACGAATTTGCAATAAATTATTCTACGATTTTTCTTGTAAATCTCGAGCAAGTTATCACGAGTGGAAATGTAATAAAAAATAAAAAAATAAAAAAAATGAAAAGATTATAGGTTCTAAAAGTTGTTTAGGTATGACAGGTACATTAATTTTATAATAACTACCTATTTGTAATAACGTAATTCCTATTGCAGGTCGGAATTGGATAATTTGTGCAAGCTGTACAAAAAATTGACTACTTCTGGACAGCAACAGGTTGGACAATCTGTTATTATCGGGAGGAGGACTCAGTCAAATCAAACTATAGAGGTAGTGACACTCGTAGTGTTTTAAATTATAGGAATTTTAACTCGCGTGCATGAATAGTGGCACGAATGAACATGCGATGGCCACGGCGCGCATTGTGTGATATTTCGATCCCCAAATTGTTGAGAAACATTCGAATATAAGTAACGAGTTCTAATTTAAGAAAAGATATTAAACAAATTTTTCTGCATCGCTTACTTTGCTCCTTCCGTTTATCGTGAAGAGACACGGGAATATTTTTCAGGGTATCGACAGGGTGATTTTCCGCGAGTTGCTGCACAACACGTTCAAGGTAATCACCGAAGACGTGCTGGTGGAACGTATGTTCTGTTGCTGGGATCGAGAAAACGAAGGAATCATCAGGCTAGAACCATGGATCATGGGACTGGATCTGTATCTTCGTGGTAGTCTACGGGAGAAAATCGAATTTTGTTTCAAAGTCTATGATTTGAACAACGATGGCTTCATTACGAAAGATGAGATATTCCAATTATTCAAGTATCGATCTTTTTTGTGTAACACACAGTCGTACTCACTCACGTATTAACCATAAACGTTTATCCAATGCTCTAGGAATTGTTTAATCAAGCAGCCAGGAGAAGAGGATCCGGATGAGGCGGTGAAAGATCTGTCTGAACTGGCGTTAAAGAAGCTGGACGTGGATCGAGACGGGAAAATCTCTTTTCAGGATTACAAGGTTGCTGTGACGGAGGAACCTTTGCTGTTGGAAGCTTTTGGGCAATGTCTGCCCACGGATGAGAACTGTGCTGCTATTCTAGCTTCGTTACGATCATAAGATAATGCGTTGATCAGGAAGAACGTTTTGGCTTTGGATACGCGTTACTCGTAGCTTTACTGAAAAAATAATAGAACCACGTTAATTATAGCGTAGAGTAAAATACACCGAAAGAATTCGTAATCATGGCACCTGCCGTTTATTAAAAACAAATTCGATAGTAATCGTAATTATAAACAATAATAATATTAATAATATAATATAATAATATAATATAATAATATAATATAATAATATAATATAATATAATAATAATAGCATAATTACAAAATACGCTCGATCTGGTTTTCTTATAGCGTGTTTGCTGAATCAGTCTTAACCCTCGGATTACCAAGCATCGAAATCACTCTTCGATTTTTTCCCACTTTTACATATCTTGATTTTCTTTTCTTTTTTTTTCTCTCTCTCTTTTGCGATTCTTACCGATCTCACCGTTTGGAAAATATCGACTGAACGTGCTCGATCATCGATCGATAACCCGAAGGCTAATTTAAACTATGAAACGTTCTAGAGGTATGTTACAGTGATGTAAGGGGTTTCTTCTTTATTTTGTAATCGAAAAAATTGACTTCTCTGCACGCGCAACAAAATATCGGCTCTCGTCGTCGCGGTACTTCCGGTTTCAGGGACCCGTGCCGCGACCTCAAGGTTCCATCTTTCTTTATTCTCACGGATATACTCGTGTATCTTTGTGTATATATACTTTTTTCTTCATTTATTTTATATATATACTCTGTTATATATATATTCTGTAATAATTAATATACACGCACGCGCTCGCGCGTTCACAGGTTGCATCGTGAATCGATTGCGGCTTCTTTGTACGATATAATCACTGGAACAGGGGTTGAACGATTCAATTGTACCGAAGGCAATCGGATTTTTAACGAATAATTATATAATTATACTTTACACAGAGAGAGAGGGAGAGAGAGAGAGAGAAAGAGAGAGAAGGATAAGGGAGGGTAATTTTTATTCGCAAGCTCGAAAACAGAAAGCAGAGAAATTCCTTGAATTTAGCTTTACAGGCATTTGTACATTGATCCTTTGTGCTCTAGAGTTTGTATATTTCCATCATAGAATTTCTATTCCACGAGGGAATGGAGAGTTTATATAAATTTATTCGAAAAATCCGATTTCTGCCTAAAATGTAATATATTTTGAACATATGAATCTTACGTATTATAGTCGTGAATCCCGATTTCCGATGTACCCTGTGAACACCGGTGTTCATAAACGCGCTCCACGGAAACGAGCGGGACTTTTATGCGCGAATAAAAAATAAACGATCCACGTTCGTTTCGTTAGAGTGCTGAGATCTGCTGAGGGTGAGTCGAACGACATTCGTCCACTGTGACGTGAAACTAGCAGTCAGATAAAATACTATTTCGTCTTTTACGTACATATATATATAACATATATATTCATATATATATATATATGAATATGTATATATATATATATATATAGTCAATATATTTATATATTATACGTATATTAATTCATCAAAGTGGGAATGACGATTATTTTTCTACTTGTTCTTTCTTCATCGTCACTATGGTTCTGCATTATAATCCTTGTTTAAACGTTTCCTATTGTGTAACTCTTTTTTTTTTTTTCAACACTGATGTTTCGCAAATATGCTCATTTTTATACGTTTTTTCCCATTTTTTTTTCCTTTTTATTTTGCCTGTTTCCCTACATTATTCTTCACTACTGGTAGCGTTTACTATTATTTATTAAAGCGTTTAAAAACTCCGAGATTCTACGACGAAGAGAAAGTGTATGTATGTGTGTGTGTGTGTGTATGTGTGTGTGTATGTGTTGCAGCACTCTTGAAACGGTATGTATGTTAGCCCTTTGAAAGTTATATGTCTCGTGGTGGCATCCAGCCGTCAAAATAGTATCTTACCCACTTCTAGAAACTAGACAACGAAGGTTCGAGGAGGATAGACGCGTTTTATTCCGGTTTCTTTCTTTCCTTTCCATTTTTTTTTCTTTCTTTTTAGGCACTTAAACGTCGGGAGTAGTGTGGGAACCTTAAGGTGGAGGTCCATCGAACGCCTGCTATTTGCTATTTACAGTCTTGATTGAGACGCGTGTTACATCTTCCAGGAGGAATTGTGTTGCCGACGAACGGCACGTCGCGTATCGTACGTATGAGAAATTTTGCCATTCATTGAAAATCGACTGAAGAAAAACTTGGAAATTTTGACAGTGAAATAGTACGTATTCGTGTCAATCGTTATAATTTGTAAATATCAAAAATTATGCAATGAGGAATTTTCTAAAATCTGTCATAGTTAGGTTCGGGGTTCAATGGTACAATACAATTAAATTTCTATTCGTATGCTTCCGTGACATATTGTTAGCGAATTGTTTCGCGGACGATACCAGGAGTGCCATTCGTCTCGATGGAAAAGTAACTGCCTGTACGATATCTAGCTAAAAAAATAAGCACGGAAAAAAACAAAAAAATAAAACAGACGTACCGATAACTCAACGACATTTACAAATAATGTAAAATTTGTTCTGCGTATGCCCGACGATTGAGGCCGGACACATGTAGAATTATTCGTGTCACATTTGCACGCAGACACATCACATTTACACAGACACACACGTACGCACGCACGCACCTACGCATACGATATCGTGCACTATATCAAAATACACTTACGTCACCTACAGAGTAATCGATTCTTTATATATATATATATTATATACATATAATAATATATGATATATATATATATTATATATATATTATGTATAAAAATCAAAGCGCATATTACAACGGTGATCCGCGACCGCGCGATAATTATCAATTAATAGTAATTATTTTATAAACAAGAATCAGTATCCGACGATAATAAACCATAGTAATAGTAAGAATAATATTAATAAAACAAAAAATTTATAGTAATCATTAGTACAATATATGTATACATAAAAATGGCATTATATTTTTTTTTTATTCTTCTTCTTCTTCTTCTTCGTTTATCATATTCCCTGCTCTTCGTTATCTTTATTCATCGATTTAGTCGATCCTTACGCTTGATACACACGCATATATGTTAGGTAAATAGTTAGATCGTTGGATGCAACTTTAGCATTTTGCAACGTGCCTATCTTTCTCTCGCTCTTAATTGCTCGTAAAAGATTAGTAAAACGCGTAAGAAGAATACGTTCGTCATAAACGACCGAGGAGATCTCAATTTCCCTCTTCGTCTGTTCTCAAATTTTGCTAAAAGTATAGAGATCAGCCTTCATAGTGAGATTCGAAAATTCGTCACAAGGACAATACTTTGGAAAAGTAATTTAAAACGATTGAATCACGATTTTCATTGAGAGCGTGTAATTTTAAAATTTCAAAATGATTCAAATCACGACAGATATTTTATTTATACATATAAAATTGAAGTATTTTAGATAAAATAAAAGGAAGTTTCCTTGCAGACTGATAAAGTTGCTCCAACCGAAGGATTCATTAAACATCCAGTATATATTCCGTCGAGACGTGCGAGTACACGCGAGCACGTCGCAAATTAAAGACTAGCAATTATGGTTCTCTTACAGAACTACGCCGTAATTAGATAAAATCGTGATGTCCGCTTACGCAGCTGATTATCCTACAAGTATATTAATGATAAATTCTTTTTTTTACTAAAATATAATTATTATAGTATTCTGTGTTCCGCCAGTGATCGTTCCTTTTTTCCTGTCTATTTTTTTAAATAATATCTAATCGACGAAACTGTGGGAATTCACACGACGATGACGCTACATCAAAAGACGTGGCTAGTGAATATTAAATGCTGACAGAATGTAAGTGATTGATATATATAAAAAAAAAACGAACCTTATCATTTAGATTGTCGATACTGTAGACAGTTGAGAATATGCATAAAAAAAGTACTCCTTCGAATTACGCGAAAGCTACGTATCAAATGCAAAGACAAAATTGTTGTTCTTTTCCTTAGAGGAACAAAATGTAGACCCTGGACTGTTTCCATGGGCCGAAATATTTCGTGCGTGAGTTTCGTAAATGGGACAGTTCGTCGTATGGTAAAAAATAATGCTAGTATGTCGTCTGGCAGTAAAATCTGGCAGTAATTTAATTGGCTGATGAGCTTTCGCGCGAAACAAGTCTTTTTCATTGACTGGCAGTATCAGTAAGAGGGCAGTGTATCGAAGTTAACGCGTCGTCATTGCATTGATTCTCACAGTGACGTAACTAGCAACGTATTATAACGATGGACAAGTGATTCGAAACACGGGGCATGCGACTAAATTAAATCTTACTACGTTTAAAATCTTCGTCGAAGTTAAAGATTTTCGGATAAAATTTACATTCGCACGAATCCAATATCCAAGTACTCGCTTCGTGGGTAAAATTCATAATGGATTGGTAAAGAATCGTTTGCCCATCTTGCAGATGTACCGACTGGCGCAACACACGGAATAAAGACTGAGACTCTGTCGCTCCACGCCATGATTATTTTGGCAATTATTGTACTTTCCTATATGTACAGCTCTATCGTACATGTAATATACAGTGATGTATATCGAGCACTGAAAGGCAAACGCACAAGTACACACCATTCATCGAGTTCTACCTCTTCATCTTATTTTGCCCTTCGAGAAGGAAATTAAACTAAAATAACTAAATAACGCTTCACCCTAATCTGTTCGTGGTCAAAAAATTTCGTTCATTCCTACTATTTTGTTATCGAGCCGAAGAACGCGTATTAAAACAGAATGCAAGAACCTAGAGAGCGTCTCGTCGAGATAGAGCTCTGGTTCGCGACTTTCTTGGAAAATAGAGACATGTGTCGTCGTTATGTTTTCCTTTCCAAATTCATCCGCAAGAAAAATATCTCTGTGACGGACACATGGGACGACGGACTGTCTCTTGGAAACCTCTAACCGTTCCGCCGATGGAAAAAGGATTGTAAAAGCGGTTAAAAATAAGTCGAACCGTAGAGAAGAGCGCGTAGAATTTGTACACACGGCTTCGAATCGTTCAAAATAGTTCTGTTCGTCGTTCTTCGATAACGGAGTCCGTGTTGCACCGTTTAAAATCTTGTTCGATTAATACACCATCCGACAATGAGTCGACTCTGCATCGATAGAGGAAAAGCTTATAGAAATTTGTTTGATAGTCGCGACGATGGAGCTGTCGGTTTTAACTCCTTGCTTGGCAATGTTGCTCCAGGCAACGTGCATGAATTTTGCGCATAAAACTGCATGCAAACACTCTAACATCTACTTAACGTCTACGTGTAATCGTGTTTCGTGGGATAAATCTTGGAACTCCTAAAATGCTTTCGTAATTCTAAGAGAATCGAAAATTCTTCTGCCAATACAAGGGTTAAAACGCGTTCTTCATACCCCGGACTAACTCCAAAGTGAAACGATTATTTTGTGATTAGCGTTTTGCTTTTGTCTTGTTTTTCCCTTAAAATTATTAACTCTTTCTTGACGTTATCGTTCACGCGATGAACTTTGCACCACAGTAAACATTAGCATTCCTAACTTTCGCTGGCGAAAATATTGTCATCTCTATCCTTGCATTTGGTTATATCCGACGTTAGTGTTTCGATTAGCCTTAGAACCAAACGATCAATCAGTACATACCATAGATCATTGTGTTACCGATCTTGAATAGGATTGCATCAACGCGATACATGGTAATCAATTCATCACATGACGCACTTAACGTCAAGAAAGAAGAGAGCAAAGTAACACCTTCGAACCGTTTTCCTCTTTCTCTTCGTTCCTCCACTTGAGTGAACGAACGTAAAATAGAGAGGATGTTGCGGTGAATAGAACCGAATGGTAATATTCGAAACCCGAGAAATGAATCGCTTCAAAGGTTGGAATTGGCTCTAAGTTATTACGTGCTGTTCTATATACGATTCGTGATCGATTAAAATATAGATTATGTGTCGCTTCGAATACAAAAATACAATTCTCGATGGAGATCAACGGGCGCACGGAAGGCCGTATCCGCCCCTGTGCAATCCTTTCTCAATTGCATCGTCAACGATTTACTGATACAACTGTACACGCACGCACATGCACACACGATACGTACAATGCATAGGTATATGTAACACGTTCAACCCTCCCGGTGAGTGGGTGGTTTGTTCTATGCAGAATACGACCAATTATTTTCAACACCGAAAGGGTTAAGGCATACGTTCTGCTGTAGTCCAGAAGAAATCCCAGGATGCTTCTGTTTCCAGGAAAAAATCAAGTTAATTTTACAGTACACTCTTTCTATGTAACTGTTGTCTTTTTTTATAAGAGGTACGATAATACAAAAAAAAAAATTTGTTCAATAGTCGTCCTCTCTCCATCTTAAAATATTTCTTCTGGACTGAAAGCAGATCGTTTGCTACTCTGAAGATTTGTTCAGAGTTGTTGTAACGTTATATGTGTATATAGATATATATATATAATATACCTATATCTTTTTTATTTGGAGTTTCGAAGAAACAATTGGCTGTCGTTGCCATAATTCGCCTACAATTAGTGTTTTTGCAAAGAAATGTTCTACTCAAGTATGAAAAATAGTACTTGATACATAGAGGATATAGATGTTCCAAACATAGAGTACAAAATCCAAGGAAAAACCAGAAATAGATTTAATTGGATTGGATTAATTCTCCGATTCCGTAGGTCAACGAAACAACATAGAACAATCCAAAATTAAAATTCTTCAAAAATATAATTCCTCGCTCTCGTCATCTTTAACGAGATTAGTCGAAATTATCTGACTTTTCCTTTAAATAATGGAACTAGTTCTTTTTCTCTTTCGTATCATCCAACTCTGACGGATTTTAGCTGTCAGCCAAACGTTCCTTGAAGCAAACGTAAAATGATGTAATATATTAGCAATGCCCCTGAATCGAATAATTCGCAAACTTCATAGCGGTTAATGCGTACCTTAAACGCGCGTTTTTAATTTTACCCTTTCTTGCTTTTACCCTCCGAAACAATCCTTGTTTTTCTTCCTTGTTTCGCTGCCTTATACGGCAGCTATCTAATAGACTGATCGTCCATCTAACCCTTTGATTATGAAATCCCACCAGCAATTACTCCAATAATAATTTACCAATTTAAGAAATATGTTTTAGTTGGATTCGATTAGAAATTAATTCGAATTTATTGTTGGAACATTGGAACCGAGATATCATGGTCGATCTTTCGAAGTTTACAGAGAGACTACTAGGGGAAATATTACACATACAAAAGGTTGATATACGATCAGGTTGACCATTCAAAAGGACTCAGAAACAATGAACGCTCAAAGCACTAGAAGCACAGGCGGCAGATGCGCATACATTGACGAGTGTCTCACGAGTGTGTAAAATGTATCATATTAAAATACAGCTCTCGATTATCCGCCTTTTTCCCCTCTTAACTTCATTTTTCTTCCGTATTTCTTTTCTCTTGCATTCTATTTTATTTTTGTTTTCTCTTTTTTTTTTTCTTTTGTTTGTGTCGTCGCTCTTCTCCCTGTGTGTCGTATCTGCTAATGCTTTAATATTAATAATTAACGTTACTTTTTGTTCTCTTTATCGCCCAGATTTTCATCGTCAAATCATCTAAAAAATATGTCCTATGTATTCTTCTTATTTTCCCCATTCGCTCCCAGATTCTCTCCCCTTTTTCCATTCTTAATGTATCCTTATGATCTTTCAAAAACAACGAGATATACCGCGTATTTCGTTCCAGACAAATATTACCGACACACATACACACATCGTAAATCGCTTGTACGTACAGTTTGCCTACGCCTAGTTGTATCTGCAGAGTGAAACACGGACGGTAGTGCCTAAGAGAAGCTCGCCCAAGATCCGAGAACCTCGCGTGCCGTATTGATTCCGTTATCCGTATTGGTCATCGTTTCGCGTTTTCCTTCATCCCACTTTTCCTTCTTCAAACACGAAAATTCTCGTATACTACCAGACGTTTCTACTCCATATCTCCCTTCCTCTCTCACTCCTCCGGATGTATCTCGTACCGCTTTATCTCTAATTCAAATCGTTGCTCTTTGATATCAACCAGGAAGATCTTTTCTTCATGGCGCGTCTTCGCGTCTCCAAGAACCACATTCTCAAGAAAAATCAAGTCGTTGATCATCGATCCCCATTTTCTTGTCCCCTTTTCTTCTTACACGTTTCTTTCTTCGTCCCTCGATGCACTTGTTCGAAACCTCGGCACAGCCTCTTCGGAAACTACGGGCATTTCCGTGGCCGAGCACCGCCTCCTTCAACAGTTCATTCGTCGTCCTATCCCATCTTGATTCTGGACTCCCTTCGAGCTTCGAAAGGCGATCGACGCGAACACCACTGTCATCGTTCCCTCTTGAATCCTTGCTCCTTCACGTCGTTAAAGAGGCAACCGGGTTCTAGCCGTAGGTTTCCAAAAACGAAACCCATCGAAAAAAAAAAAAAAAAAAAAGAAAACGGCCGGCGAATGTGACACACGAAGATCGATAAAGATCGCCCCGGTCTTAAACCTCCGGCGTGCTACTGGCACCGAGTTCTCGTCAGTTAGGAACGGCTCGTCACGCTTTGTCCCGGTTTACGACGCTAGATTCAGGCCTGTGCTTGATGAGATACCATCGAAGTCGGCCGGGACTCTTTCACAAATAGTCGTTGTCCACCGCTTGCGCGTCCTGCGACTTCAGGGTGGCCATTTCTTCAACAGTGCCCTCCTCCACGTCCTGCTCCTCCACGAAGCTAATGCTCCCTGCCTTGTACCACACCACTATGTCCACCACGAACGCAAGAATCAGGATTCCGCCTGTGGTACCTGGGAAGGATTCACGCAGAGATTTATTAATTAAAGAATAGATCGCCTATTATGAAACGTATCGCGAAGAGGTTAAATTTCTAAGTTCAGAGACGGTTCAATTCTTTGGGTTAAGTGAAGTTAAGAGAAATTTAACCTCGATATATAATAGCAACAGCGAGCAGTAGCCAGGAAGGTCGAGGTGAAGATATTTCCGACTCCTCCTCGCCGCAGATTTCTGCCTAACCGCGTACGTACCATGATAGAACATTCTAAAGACATTCGAGTCGTAAAGCCAGCAGGCACCTCGCTCGCCGCAAGCGTATTCCCATACGAGACAAGCAGAGTCCACCACAGCACCATAAACGATTGGACACGGGACGTTACCTGGAACCAACCGACCAACGGATCATACGTTTGATAAATTCATTTCTGAGATCATCCAAACTCGAGACTTCCTTTGGATTTCCAAATCGATCCAAGGAAATAATAATTAAGATCAAGATCTCGTTTAATTCATCGTTGAGAAAAACAAGCGTTGGAATTGAAGGTTTATAATTACCAAAGAGGCCGATGGCGAATTGTATAAGCCCCAAAGCCATCGCCTTGTCCCGTGGATCCACGCACCGTAAGATCAACAGCATGGAGCCCACCTCGCTGGTCGAGTGGATGAAAACGAACACCGAGAACAGGATCATATAAACCCAAAAGTTACTGCACTCGAGCTCGCAGTAACCGATCGTCGCGGTGTTGGTCGTTTCCGGTGCCGTTAGATTCGTCCCGATGCACTGGCAGTTGTAAAACTGAAAAGCCAAGGAACCGGCCTCGTTAAGATATGCCGAGTACGCTGATGCAGATGTTTTCATACCGGTTGCAACTTTGTTCCGTTTTCTATATGTTCAAAGTCAATGTATGCTAATGCCAATAAACTAGTTCGATCAACTTTTACTTGACAGTTAACTAGTTCTACTACTGAACTATGTTCTATATCGTGCTATTCCAAAACTTCTACTTCGAACTGACGAATAATTTTTTATGAAACAAAAGGGAAACGATAAAACGGTGATTTCGACGACCATTTTTATATTTGATTTTTACGGTCTCTCGTGTTTTTCCCTCCTACAATGTCGCGATAATTATCACATTCGATACTTTAAATGCAACTCCATCCGATTGCAACCTCAAGATTATCTTACATTTCTCTGCGACAATTAATTAGAGAAACGATCTCAGACTTTTTAATTTTGCGTCAAATCGCGTGAAATCCAAATAACTGGAAATGAAATGCTCGCGACTAGGCAATTGCGAAAGTAATGACTTGCGCAGTTGCGCAATCAATGAAGCATTGTTTCGTCCGGGCGAATAACGCGATTTCGTCCGTAAACGGTAGAACAACGAAACGTTTCTAGCCTAGTTGCATGCTACTGTCACCGATAATTACGGCCGCGCGGCTGTTTCCCGATGCAACGAGCTATATATCAATATTCTGCCGCGATGACGTCACTGACTCTATACAATCAGGAGAATGCAATGAAATTGCGGAATAGCGAAGGTGTTATTCGATTCGAATCGCGAGGACGTATCGGCGTAATGAGACGACGAGGTCTGCTTTGCATCGTGTTTTACGTATTGCCCGATTAATTGGCATCAATCGTATAATCGTACGTGTCAGAGACTTTCTACTTAACTACCTATTCGATATAATTATTTAACGCTATCCGCATGACGCGTGGATGATTTTTCTCGTAATTCCTTCGTAATGAATCTTTATCGTGACGTAAATTGTCGTGATACTCACCGAAGCTACCTTGCCATCGACGACCGTGTAATTGGAACAACCCGCGTGACACGCGGAAAAATAAGTTTTCCCATCAGCGCTGCAAATCGGACTGAATTTGTTCCGAACGCAGTCGCAGGTAGCCTCGCAGACCGGCTCGAAGCTGGACAATCTAAAAGGATTTTGTCGCTTGCTTAATGTCAATTCCTTTTTCAATAAAACCTACGTAAACGGCCATCATCAACATATGTAAAATCATCTGCACCAGAGCTTATCTCTTTATTTCACTTTAAACTTCCCGCGGTCGGAACTATAAACATTTCATACAGTGTAATTTATGCAAACGACCGAATGAGAAGTAAGTGCAATTAGCCTAAGTGCAAGATGAAAACGTTGAAATGGAGCGGACGGTTAGTTGAGTGCAGAGAGGAAAACCAAATCTTACCCGTTGGAATGCGAGACGAGACCAGCGAAATCGTCCATCGGGCAACCGATGAACATCAGCACGCCCATGCCGATCGCGTAAACTATCGCTGTGAAGGCGATCCAGGCTGCGACGAACCTGGCGTTAGGCTTTGCCCTCAGGATAAACACTCCGCTAATTATAATACCCAGACCCATTACTAAAATACCACCGACACCTGCGAAAAAATAAGACAGCTTAGGATCAAGACCAGGCCTCTGTTACGATGAGTAAACGATTTTCGTTTACTCCAGTCGACTGTTTCATTCGATTCGAATAAAACGTTCCGTTTGTTTTGTTTTATTCCTCTTTTCGATCGAATCCCCTTTGAAAAAGGAGAAACAACTTTGTCCGTGTTCGTTGGAGAATGAAAGCGTAGCTTCGAAGGAGTTCAACAAAAGTACTTCCATGGAAAAAAGTTAACGAGAACAACAAGATTCGGGGCCAGAAACTCCCCTCGCGTGTCTATTCGCGAAAATTACCTGAGATCATGTTCGCATGATGAGCTGGCAAGCGAAATTGGCTCTCGAGGTACTTTGGCAGGAAGGTGTAGAGGCCGGCGATCGGTAGGATGTGCAGCACGCTGCTGGCCGTCCGGAACATAAGAATGTCGTTCTTCAACAGCCTCTTCACCGCTTTAGGGAAGTCTGCAACAGGTAGAGAGAAAAGGCGAGGTGTAGCGAGTCTACCGAGTCGTGCAGGCGACGCGAGCCGAGCACCGCGACCTGCAGCCAAACCATTTACATGAAATTTGTTCATCGTCTTTCTCGCTTCTCGGCTCTTTGTCCCAAGCCTTGCATTCGCGACTCTTCGTGTTTCTTAACAAATTACGAAAATAAATCTTACGACGACATGCAAGAAAAATGCATTCTTCGTACAGTTAACGAAGGAGAAAAGCAACTTTAAGTGAATTTACTATTTTTTTCTTTTTTTTTTCTAGACAGTTTTCGATCTGCCTCCTTTCCGTGCTCGACCGAAGCACGAGAGAATCGAACACGGCCACCGATATTTTCCGATATTTATAAACTCAATTACGAACCACCAGCTAATTAGACGTCGATCGAGTTTTCCTTCGTTCTATTTTCGAGGGAACCCGACGAAGCAACACGAGCGCAAGTGGGAGCACGCACGGAGGGGAAGAGAGCGACCTGCAACCGCCCGAAGCTCGAAAAACGAGAAACAGATGAGAAAAAGAAAGCGCAACGCCGATGCTTTCATCGACACGGGAAAAACGAGAAACGATCTGCAGCTACAGGCAGCGATAAAGGTTTCGCGAGACACGTAGAATCTTTTGAAAGATTCCGATAAGAACGGCGGGCTATTTTATTCCTATCTTTTTTCCTCCACACGCTCGTCGTCCCTTGACGTATCAGTCTTAAACAGACGAGTTTCTTATTTTGTAACTGATAATCGGACATATACCGTCGATCGAACAAGACCAGTCTTCGCAAACGAGCTTGCACCTTCGTTAGAATAGCTCGCATTATCAGGTTTAACCTCGTGCATCTCGTAAATGTTATCGATGCAAATGTTACGAAGTAAACGAGAACTCGCACGGGGACCTAAAACCTTCGAATTAAAGTTCTTTCGACGGTTTCAACGACTGCTTTTTTTTTTTTAGTCGTCGATCTGAAACATCGATGGAAGAAGGACACAATCAACGATTGACGCAATTACGAGAAGTAAAAATTGGATGAAAAAAGGTCCGAAGGAGAACGCTAAACAAGAAGCGACGTGGCACGATCGGATGAAACATCGATTTTCGAGCAATCGTAAAAAACGCGAATTCCTGCATGGAACGGATGGGGGAAAGGATGGGAGTGGAAAAAGAAGCGGAGAGAACGATGCACGATGAGGCGTCCGCCTTCGTGCGAGGTTTCCGTTCGAGAAACCCTAGGTGGAAACTGACATTAAGGATGCCTAGGACTGCTCTAGGCTTCCAGGAAGGCCAGGCTAGAGTCGTGGCAACCCCGCATAGAGAAGTCCTGCAGACCATGAGTAGACAAACGTGACTAACATTGCGCTCCGTGTATTATCGCGACAACCCTGCAACGGGCACATACAGGGTGGCCTATCGCAAAGAGTCACTGAAACGGCTGTACGGCTCCTCGAACACAGGAGACAAAAAGGCGAAAAGACTGATAACTTGGAAACAAAGGGATCTCTATCGCTTATGATAACGATACGTAACTAGGAATCGACCAAGAAAATCTTTAAAGACGTCGGTTAATCATCGTTTCGAGCAAAGTTCGGAGAGATGGTATTCCCGAGGAAAATTTCGAATGAAGTCTTCAAACGGACGCCAGCGAATCGAGTAATACGCGAATCGCGTGCATGTTGTTGATTCAACGGCGACCTGTCCTCCGAGGCATCTTCTGGCATTGCACGATCTACTTCACGACAGTGCCACGTACGGAAGTTCCTGCTGGAACCGTAGCTCGTCATCGTAACTCCACGACATTCCAGCTTTTTTCCAACCAGCTTCTTGTATACTCCGTTTGCAACTTCCTCTTGGAAACTTTCCTCCTCGCATCGAACCACCGAAAATCGCTTTAGAATTCAAAGTAGCCAGTTCTATGTACGGTATCGGTGTAACCTGTTCGAAATCAAAGTTACGCATACAGTTCGGATAAAAAGCATTCGATGGGAGGTCGGTCGATACGCAAGCAGATCGTTTCTGGAAATTCCCGACAAAAAGGAGTCGAAAGGCCCGAAACGTCTTCGGATTTCTCGTCTCTCCGGTGTGCCATGTGTACGTAGGAGTAAAGGATCGGCGGTCGTGCGTGTGTGTGAACGCGGCGGACCCGTGTGTGCGTTAATAATGATGACTGACCGACTGGTGCACTAGGTGGGGCAAGTTCACGGTCATGCGTCGTGCATAGCGCTCGGTAGGCACGCGCGCGCGTGCATTTCTGCGTGCATATACGGCCCTGTTCTCCTCAGGCCGCGTGGATCCGTTCCTCGCCGGGAAGAGAACTTATCTCAGCTGTCTCGTGCACCTTGGCCGACATAACACGCGCGACGTAACGCACCAGAAATGCGCCAAGCGACACACACACCAAGTCTTTTCACTCTCCTCTTCTCTTTTAAATCTCTGCATCTCGCGTGAACCACGACCCCGCAAGGAAATTATTCTCCTGCTAGCCGGATGCGCGCCTCAGTTTTTCGTCGAACATCGAAAACACGAGCAATTTGCTTCGCTACCGCCGTCCAAGCGGCCGAACCAACTGGTCTCCGATTCTTTCGGAACTGAGTTTTCATCGAGATAACGTTTCGCCGCTGCGTTTCTCTTCGTGATTAATCGTTGTACGTACGTATGTAATATGGTAAGATCGAAGCGTCGAGTTTGAATATTTCTGGTTGATCGAACGAGTCGACTTGCAACGTCCGATATGCTAACGATGAAATTAAGCGCAAATAGGCTCAAAGTCGGTGGTCAGAGTTATTTTTAAATAACGTGTACGATGAAATGCAGCAGAGAAATGCACGTGCTGCACTGGAACGTACATGTCTCATTATCGATGCGATTCGTGCTGCATTTTGAGCAGCTGCCTCTTTCAGGAACAACATTCCGAAACACTGTCGGTCAAGGATAAAAAAAAGGTACGGAGAAGTTGATGGTCGCGTTGCTGGAATTTATAATTCTCCTCTGCGTTTAAACATATTATTCATTAAAGAAATTAAACTCTTTCATTCGGCGTGATCGAACGCCTTTCTATCATTCTCGTGCCTTTCGTCGAACAGATGTTACGCGGCCTTCGATCGAAAGTTCCAACGAAGCGGACCAAGAATAAACGCACGAAGGGTCGGCCCCGCTCTGTCCCAGCGCAAAGGGTTCCTAGAAAAGGGCTCGCCCGTGTTTCAGAAAGCGTTAGCCTGCGTGCTCACGATCGAACGAGCAGACACGCCGGCTCTGAACCTAAATTCGCCACTGACCTTGACTGCCAGGTTCACGCTTCAAAGATCATCTTATTGGCCCGTCCTTTCGTTCCGATAAACGTTCACCGAATACATAATGCCCCCATTGTTTCGTCGTCTTGCCAAAACATCCGCACGTAGAAATGTTCGTATTGGACCAATGATGATCGCTTATTAACGCGTTTCGTGATTCGTGTGTCACGTGTTGGTAACATAACAATCGGCTATTTGTTTCCCGAGTACGAACCTAAATACACAATTCGAAAACGTAAACAAACAATTCACGAAACCTAAATAAACAAATCAACATAGTAAACAATAACGAAATGAACGCGTATGTAAAATAGGTCTACGTGACATTTGATTATTTCAATGGGAAATTTTCTGTTGGTTCGTAGATAACCTCGTCGAACCATAAATGTCTTATTTTGTAATTTCTTATCGCTGCTCGCCAGTGAACGCATATTATGGCAGTAAAGTATTGAGTAATTTAAAATTATAGCGACAGCCATGTCTGCGCGACACAAGGGGGCCATTCGTTGCATAGTCGCGAACGGAATCAACCCAGCACGACCGGATATACACATACGCGGCTGGACTACGATTAATACGAGGTTTCGGGACGATCGACGATACTTTTATCTTTCTCGTCGAATCTTCCCCATTTCGTGGGGCGGCTACCAAACACGGGGAGAGAACGGTCGCGGAATGGCTTACGGGAAGTCATAAAATCAAATTAAACCGTTCTGATCCGATGGTCGCAGCTTAAACATCGGCCTCTCGCTGACGAACAGTTCGCATCGCCACGATAAATCAGGGCTTACCTCGGAGACTAGGCTTTTTCGCATCCGCCCGTTTCGGCGGTGTTCTGCTCGCGGGCAGCCGCGTCGGGAATGCGAACATTCCTATACTGACCAGCATCAGCATGGCGGATATTAGCACCAAACCTGAAACACACAATTGCACGTGTTTTCTTCAATTTTCTTTTTCTTATGACGTTTCGTAAATTCTGCAAAACTTAGGCAACGATACGGGGATGGAGGAGAAGGATTCGACGATATGAAAATCAAAGGAAACGATTAATCATAAAAGAAAAGCTTGGAAGATTGGTGTTTCCGAGAAGACGAGATTGTAAGGAAGTACGTAAGAAATTTCAATTTACCAAGCCACCATGCTCCCACCCATCTTGGATCCGTCGGCGTGATTTGCGGATTCGCCGACAAATCCGCGTAAATCATCGTGCACAATGAGCCTAGAATGAAGCCTAGGGCTGGTCCGAGGATCCTCACTCCGATCGTAATCGCTGTAACAAAATGCATCGACGCCGCGTTCCATGAGTATGCAAATTCTCGACAACGTTGAAACTCCGATGATAACACGACAATGGACCGAGATGATCAAAATCAAAGTTGTACGTATTCGATGATTCTGGAGGCTCGCCAAGACGAAGCTTCGTAACGAGAACAGTTTGCTTTCCGACACAACTCGAAGCACGTACTGTTTCCACTCTTTTCTTCGAAATATAATAGGATCGCGATACGACTGTATTCTTACGCGATTGTATTCTTACCGAAATAGAGTGGGCTTTCTCTGCTGGCCACATTGTCGTCGATATAAGGAATACCAAGGGTGTAGACTGCCGTCTGACCCATTCCAACGCCCAACAAGGAGACAAAAAATATAGCCAGGACCACGGTAGTTATTTTACTTTGTATCCTCTGCTCCGTCAACGAGTCACCCTTGCAGTAATTCATCGTATTCATTTGAGCCGGCGTCGTGGACGAGATCCAACTATGAGAGAGAAAAAAAACAAGAAAAAAAAGAATTGTCAATAATACCGTACGGTTTGCAGAGCATCTAATCTATTCGATTGTTCGAACATTTACGGCGTGGTAACGTGGCCTGTTGATTCTTCCTTTTATTTATAAACGCGAAGAGCAAGGGGATAGACACGGGACCTAACCCATTTAAAAAAAGGTACGATCGATCACGGTTGGAATGAAGGCAGGTAAGGAGAAATGGGTCGGACAGAAATTGCATAATTTCAAGAACGCGCTTGTCGTTCCAATAATATCGACGGTTTTAAAAATATGTACTAAACATGTAAAAAAAATATGTAAAAAAAGAACGTAGTAAACGAATAAATTTGAATCTCTTTGAGCGAATAAAATCTAGAGCAACTATTTATTAAGCGTCAAGAAATAAAGTACTAAGAAACGCGACAACAGCCGTGTAAGAGATTAAAGAGAAGGGATTCTATTCACCTATCCAGCGTAGCGTTCTCTGATCGTTCTTGCAGTTTGCAAAGATTCGCGGGAATAGGATGGGTGTTGTTTGGGTCGCCACCCTCGAAACCGCTGAAAAACATCTCGTTCTGATGGATCAGCTGTTCACCGAAGATGAAATGGGGCATCGAGCAGGTGAACGAGCTCACTGCGAACAGGATCATGCCCCAAGCGATCCACTTAGGCCGGTGACCTTGGCCCCCGTAGTACGTAAGCAGGAGAGAGGAACCGATCTGGCCGATCTCCGTCGCTGACATTATAATACCGGTGGTCTTTGACTGAATCTGGAACAGCTTCTCGATCGTCGTGATCACCGAGACGAAGTACGTGTAGTACATTCCCTGGAGGACCTGCAAATCCACGCGCAATTTCACTTTAAAGCGATAAGAATCTTTAACTCTGCCGCGGTCTTCGAATTTTTATATTGCTCAATTTTGCTCTCGTTTCGACGAACAAAAATATCTTTAACGATTTGACAAAGGCTAGCGTGAAAGTAAAACGAAGGATCGTGTATCTTGTCGAAGATCGTTTTCTGTATTCGCCCAAGCTAGAAAAATAAAAAGAAAATTGATCGACGGAAAACTATGATTAAAGTCGAAAACGATCCGAAGAACGCAGCAGGCTCGAAATGTCGCTAATCGTTTAATTCGCAAAATTTAATCTTCGCAATTTTAAAGGAAAATACAAATTAGAAAAAACAATTTAGAACGAAGGAGTGAAAAAAATCATCGAGAATACTTGAATTCCATTGAATCGAAAATCCAACCCAGAAGCTAACCCAAACCTAACCCAAACCAACCCAGGTGATGCAGAAGGTGACCAGGAAGGCCTGCTTCGTGGCGAAATACTGAAGCCAGTGTGGCCTGCACGGGCCCCAGCCGCAAGACACGTCCGCGTCGTCGAACTCCGTGTGAAGACTGCTCGATTTCTCGTCAGACATTATCAGCTTTCCGTTTTCAGCTGCACCGATTTCGTGTAACTTCCCGTTTGGTATCGAGCCGTTGTTGTTGTGCTGCTTCCCGCAAATCAGTCCATTCCCATTCGCCATTTTCGGTGGAATTATCGTCAGCGCTTCGACGTTTCCGTTCGCCAGGATCTGAGTATCCTCGCCTGCCATTATATCATACGGCGATCAATCGACGCTTCGTTCCTGTCCCCTTCTCTTCCGTCTTCCTGTCCCTGTCCTAGCACCGGTTCGCACCCTCTAGCCGGGATTCTTCCTCGTGGGAGGACTCTCACGACCGTTCAAACGACTTTCATTCGAACGGTCAACCTGCAATCACAGAAAAGCATTTTTCATCAGCTTAGATCCGAATATTTGAGCGTTTTCGACGATGACGACGAATAGACCGACAACGATAGAATATCATAACGATGTGATAACGATAGAATGAAATAACTAAATAAATAAAGTTTAGTATAAGCTGACGACACGATCGTTCAGCACTGGCGGAATAAAACTTTCATTTGTAGAGTGTCACGGTGACTGTGTCTATGCTGGTAGTTTTTAAATGTCCAGTTACGCGGTTGCATAAACGTCATCGATATTTGTTCGCGATACTCGGTGCGCTAGCACGACGATTTCTACCGATGATCGTCGCCCAGGGAAAAACATCAGCTGAGAGGTGTCCAGGAATAAATCGTCAAACTCACGGTTGTGATTTATCATTCGTTCGAAACGCTTTCAAGATACACTTCGTATTTTTGTATGTCTAACTTATGTGCGTCATGACATTATTTATAACGGCGGTCTCTCCAGTTATCCACCGCGTTTCTGCGAAATCGCGATTGGCTTTGTTCCACGGTGAATGAGATTTCGTGCCATCTCCGGCGCGGACTTTTGCTCCTCTTAAAGGTCTTAAAGGGTCTATGAAGAAAATTATCCCAAATGAAAAAAGGAGCTGATAATTCTCAGGAAAATTCTCCCGTAGACTTTCTACGAAACAGTGCAACAGTTCTATGGCGATTGTTTAGAAAGTAATCGTCAGACACGCGATCCCGTATGCATAGGATTTGGTTGCAAATAAAAGGGACAAGAGTACGCGATAGAAATCCTTTCTCCGTGTGACTGACGGATAGGAAACAGGCTAACTGGAACAGCCTGTAGCCGGTATCCTCTCACTTTCATCGGTGCCCGACTTTTCTCATTTCCCTCGCGTTCCATTGCACCGACTATCCCACCGATGCGGTTTTCGCTGACAGCGAGTAGGAGTCTGCGGGCTATAACAGACATCCACCTACACAACGGGTGGTCAAAAACCACTGTTCCCCAATTTGTCCACCCTGCTCTCTTTTGATTTACGCAATTTCCTAAAGCTATCAACGACGTCGCTAAATACGAAACGATATAAAGGTAACAAAACGAAAGAGATTCGAGTAAAATATTCCTTGAAAAACTAACATTACGAAACATGGCGAACTACGCACCGTAAAATTCTTTCATCGTTTCTAAGAATTTCTTTTTCACCTATCGTCCACTAACTCGTTAAGAATTAAACAGTGGTTTGCCACGATATTGCAAATACTTCAATTTCTTCTCATAAATCTCACGAAACTGTAGAAAACTAACCGAGAAAAATAGCGGCGAAATATCGCCGCGGTGTTAAGAACAGAGTGTAATAATTATAAATTAATTAAAAACAAGTAGCCAGTGGAATGTTACTTTCACGCAACGTTTGCCTCTAATTGGTTAAGCTTGCGTTACTTTTGCGCCTCTTTGTGCCAGAATAACGTTTGTACCGAGAACGCGTAGCAATATACGTGGACGAAGAAAGGAAGAAGATTTCACCAGGGGATCGGGGAACGATTTCGTTAGCGGGCGAAATGATTCAAGAGCCGTCCGGCCAAGAAACTTCCTGTCGAATGGGCTCGCGCATGATAATAAAACGCGAGGAATGGCGCACGAGCGGATTTTATTTCAACGTTAATTGGCCGCGCACGGTAACCGACCTCCGAAACACTGTCCAAGAATACGAATGTGTTTACGGCACAACGTCGTTTCGCCGCGCCATTGACCCGTTAATGTTCAAACGTCGCACGCTGCCAATGTAGCCCCCTGTGTATTCTACACGTGTCGAGGGTACAACCTTCGGCAAATCTATCTATTCGATCAACGCTCCATTCGAAAGGAATTTCAACATTTCCGCCAACAGGAGAGCAATTTCTATAGCACGCGTGACTTTGATTGAATTCAACGCTTGTCTTTAACACGTGGTTCTTCTGTTGCCGAAGAGTAACCTTGACGTCTAATCTCATCCAGGAAGTTGTCCAACGATAAATCACGTTTCTTTTGCGAGCCAAGCGTGTTCCAAAGGAATAAAAAAAAGTTTAATTATTGTCGTTAACGTTTGTTTTCAGATGGATTTGTTTCTGGTCACGTTAGCGTGTTCCGGGAACCGAGGCCTTCGTACAGCTCCTTGCTAGTATTGGACAGGCTATCTAATCTCCTTCTAAAATCCTCCGTCGTTAATTCTCCCGTCTTAAACTTTGAACTGTGTTATACGTTATACGAACGAAATAAAAGAAACCTAGACATTCAAAAGATATTACTTCGTTATTCCTCGTTCTCGTTCCAACTTTCAATCCTACCTTCTCTCGAACGGAACAAAATCTCGATCGAGAAACAGCGTTTTTAACGTCATTATTATTCGATCGGCCGGAATAACCGATTTATAAGCGCTAATCACGCCTGGCAGCGTCGAGTTGGTCAACCGAAATTCCGCGCGAGCAGCGCGATCCGAACACGACGGTAGACGAGGAGCGGGAACCGGTCGAAGATTAAGAAGTTCAATTAGCCGGTGGAACTTTCGCCGGTTAAGGAGGGCAATGTCGACACACATCCTCGGCTGCAATCGGAACGAAATCGAAAGGGCCCCGGGAGAAGAGTGTCTCGACTCTCTCGTGCCGCGTTCTCGATGGCGAAACTGCCGCGGCAGTTGCCTTTTTGCCGATCGTAAATCCTTTTCGGACAACACTGGCTACCCAAGTGAAAATCTTCGCGGCAATGGCCGATTGTATCCTCCCGGTGCGCGCAACGTCGATGAATCACCTACCTCGAAATCTATCGTTTTAATCATTTTCCGAACGACGCTGTTTCCCGATGGATCGACTTATGAATATTTATCACGTGCTCTGCCAGTTTTCTCATAGCCTCTGGCTGATTCTACATCTCGCGTAGAACGGTTAGAAGTTTGCTCGTCTGCACGGGAACCTTCCTTTCGCGACGTTATTTCGAACGAAACGGTTCGTTTATCGACGATAAAACGAGGATAATTTTTTAACACGGCTACTCGGCCGCTTGTTTTGACTTTACCCGCGGGAGATTTATCACGAGGTAGGTATAACTTGTTGCCACTGGCACACAGAGAAGACACTTGAAATTTATAACCGTTGTTTGTACGATCCGTGGCTAATTGGTTTTCGATGGTTCGTGAAAAGTTGATCGTTTGGGAAAAGTAAGCGGATCAGAACGAGTTCCGGGGTTCGTTACAAAATTCCAGAGGATCTGAATTCGAGAAAATTCGGTACGGTTTCTCGCGCGGTCAATTAGAAATTCCACTTGTATTGTGATTTCATTGGGGGTTTCATAGGTTCGCTAGGTGGTACCGAGCATGATGCAACGAGAAAAGAAATTTCCGCTAATAAATTGCTGTGGTATGCTGCCGTAGGCTTGCACAGGCACTCAAATATCTCGTAAAAGGTAAGAGCCCACGTGCGTGCTTCACCGAGATAAAACCTGACAGCTGCTATTCTTATTATCGGATTATCGATCTATCGGTACCGATCGGTATACAAGTATTTTCCCGTTTTAATTAATCACGAATAACGAATTAAACGTGACGATACTTTACTCGTTCGTGAAAATTATTCCCCATATTTAATCATTCTCGAAAGATTAATATTTTCCATAAGACATTAAATCTTGATTATTCGATACGTTCTCGGATGTATCCTCGATCGAGAAAATGTTTAATCCGCGAGACCACTTTATGTTCCACGGAAGATTACGGAGAATCCTACTTATAGGGCTGGCGATAGTCGCGACTTATTTCGATTTCGTCGGTTGAAAAGATTAGCTCGTCTGTGAAGATGCAATACGCGAACACCTGGACACCGTGGCGGTACGTACGTGTACGAAAACAGCGGCGTTCCTCGTCAAGTTCCAGCAGCGTTGCGCCGGAGAGACTTGGTCTAGGTCGCCTTTCACTGTCCTACTGACGTCTCGTGGTTAGTTGGTTAGTTGCTCTATTCTACTACGACTACAACTCAATGCCAGCGTGCACGTTGTCGTACAGAGCGACCCAAAAGAAACTGCCGACTCGGAAGGCCAAGCACGTGATTGGATGAGAGAAAAAAAAAGAAGAAAAAGAAAAAAAAAAAGAAACGGAATCTGCCATTCGAGCGTCCAGACATCAGAGAGCCAATGTTTCACGGTTGTCGAAAATATCGTCTCTTCCTGTTCCACGTGTTTCTCGTATAATTCTTTGTATCTACAACCTTTCGCCCGTGGAAGGAAATTAATAATAAGAATATCGAACGACTCGTTCGTCTTTGTATCGTGCGCGCGAAACGAAGAAAGCAATTTCTCTCGGGTGGCCCTCGAACGTCCATCAAAGCGCTTTACAGTGTGCAAAACAGTCTTCGTCGTAACGCGTTTGCGCATCGTAGTCAGAAGCGATCGACTTGCGGCGTAAAACAGCTTGCGAAGAACCATACGAAGGCCTGACAGGACGAAATCGAAGGAAGGAACGTCGATCGTGTAAAGGATCCTTCCGCGTCGAATCGTCGAGTCGGCCTTTGTCCGGACAACGCGTGTCCTGTATCCATGGCACGCTTTTTACCAACATTTCACGGTCAATTGCCCGTCAATTTTCGAAACAGCTTTTTACCATGCTCGACGCGTGTGTACAAAGCTATCCTAATCGATCGTAGGTTCTTAATCGTTTCGAGAATGTCTAGAAACGTTTCGTCATAGAAAAATGCTTAATCGCCTGGTTTTTGTGTGGAAATACTTTCGAGGCAATACCGATAGCGATCCGCGTTGACGCAATAACATTTCTAATTCCCGGGTAGAATCGGGTCGTTATATGGAGCAGAAGTTTGCAATTGGAGAAACTACTTTTTAATTATGCCGTTTAACCCACCGCGAGCAAAGAGAATTATACGAAAAACGTCGACGAAGCCATCGAATAGATTCCGATTTCTCACGCGATTCACTTTCGATCGACAGCTCGATCGCGGTGAACGCATGTCGCAAATCTTTGCAAATGCCCCCAAGAAAGTAAGTGGAAAGCAGCGAGATTTATATTCTACTTTGATGTTCCCAGCAAACTTGCTGAACCTGATCTTGAATCTGGTTTACGGTGATACGTTCACATGCACGTGGAGCGGCGTGCTAGAACGCTCAAGAATAATTCCAGCCACTTCTGCGGAACAATAAATAATAAACGCCGCTAAAAACTGGACAGGACGAGTGAGAGACGATTTTCATGTTTTGCCAGTTTCGTATACTCGCCATCGATCCCTAATTCGCACATCGATATTCTTGTCTTTCCTTCTGCTATCTGGACTATGTACACATTTCCATTAGCAGATAATTAAATACGTCCAAGAATAATTTCATTTCGCCTTCCAAGCTATCCATCGTCTTTTACCATTCCTATAACCGTAACTTTCTTAATTTATTTCTTTTTTTCTTCTTTTTTTTTAAGATACAACCGTCGGTTTTCCACGTCTCTTTATCTTTACTAAAAAAAAAAAAAAAAAAAAAAAAAACGACGTAAAACGAGGGAGAAGCCCGATGCGAAAGCTAATTGCACATGCAAGAAACGAGTGAGAACAATTAAATCAGCGGACTCACAAGCGAAAGGTAGAATTACACGGACGTCGATTCCCCTTTCTCAAACAATCATCCAGGATGGCTATAATTCTAATTGAAGTTGAAATAATCGTGCAACGCGCGTGGAAGACGGGACCGTAATCAAGCGAGGATGAAAGTCGTGTTCTGGTGAAGTTGTCTCCGTTAAATCACAGCCGTCGTCGTGAAAATCGAAAGCAGCGAAAGTAATTTCCATGGCTGGGAACAATAGGGGGGAATGCCGATCTCGACCCCGTTCTGGAAAGCAATAAACGCCACGGCAAAAATAGAGATCGGGCGTGTGTATTTATCGAGCGACGAACCAGAGCCAATTTTCCAAGTGAAAATCTCCTATTCTCCGATGTTTTTTCCCCCCTGTGGAATTATAAGTCGTAAATCAACGGCAAAACATAATATCGTGAGCGAATCGAGGACGATCATTCGCGGTGTATACGACACGAGTCGCGAAATTGAATCTGTATTGAATTCTTGTATTGAATTATTCGAGGCGATTATAGAATCATAATCGAATGGTCGCCACGAGAACAGAGGAGAACAGCTAACCCCTGTCATTAATTAAAATTGAAACGGAACCGGGAACAGGTAGGTACGCGAGGGGAAAAACGAAGCTTAAGCCGAAAGTTCAATTTCCACCGTTTGCCACAGGGCAGCACGGACAACAAAAATTTAATGAAAGAAGCGGCAGGCCAGTAGAGTGAATCGAACGAAAATAAAAGTGAAAGATGAGCTCGTTCGATATCTCGACCGCGACGCGACGTCCCAAAAGAAAGCAAGAGTTTAATGGAAACTAGAACATGAAAATCATGTCATTAGAGCACCGAACGAGACTCGGTGCACGGCCAACGAAAGTCAAACTCGTCCTTGCCTTCTCTTTCTCTATCTTACCGATTTCTTTTTTCCCCGCTGCCGCTCGTTCCCGTAATTCGACGCATGATAAATGCCGCTTCCGAGCTGTAGCAGCCTGTATTTTTTCCTTCGAACCATCGATCAACGGTGGTGCGCACACCTCGAGAAATCGTCCGACACCGGTTGCAACACACGGAGTGTATTTCGATCGTCGATTCTCGAAAATTTATACTATCTCTCGCGGCCATTAATAGTCCAGTCCGATACGGCTCGTAATGATAGATAAACGTCGCTGTATTAATAACAGTCGGTATTCGGACCGGCAATAAACTTCCACGGAAATTACGGGTAATAAAGGCTCAAAAGGTTCGCTTTTTACGCGGTCTTTTACATTAGCTACTCTCTGGGATCTCGTTAACATTGTAGCGGCGATGCTCGTGAGACTAGCCGCAGGATACGCGAGTCGTGTATAGAAACGGGAAAGTCCATCGAAATTGCGAGAAACCTACGAGAACGACTACGTTCGATTCGATATCGCGACGATCGAGGAAGTCCTCCATGACTCGTATTCCATCTTGGTATTTTTTTTTCTACTCTCGTTCTATAGTCGATCGTGTTGTTTCTTTTTGTTTCTTGCGAAACGAGTTCAGCCAAACGATCGTGGATGAAAGGTATCGAACCGGGATCTGTCCTGTTGATTGTCGAGGAATCGTATACGCGTTGGGTAATTTCCGCGGAGAGGTACAACGTGCGAACTAAGATACGTTGGCTACAAGAGACGGTTAAGTAATTTACACCACGTATATAGGTTTCTGGAACGATTTTGCGCCAAGTGTACGGAACCGTTCTCGTGTATGCGAGAAGGATTTACGAACTCTTGCAATTTCAAATGCGTATAAACAGGCATTATTCGAAGATATTGTAAAACTTTATTACGCGAAATTACTCGAACCAAGTTGTATTTAATTATCTAACAAAAATCCAGCCCACTGAAATCAACCCCAATTACGAACCACAATAAACATCGTTCGTGAAATGACATCAGACTCGATTAACCACTTAATCGCTGCAACGAGACGTAATCCAATCTTTACGAACTACCTCCATAAAACCACGCCTACCGTAACACTCGGCCCAAAAGGACCTGAACGACGATTCGATCGTGTAGTAAAATGCAGAATTCCCTTCTACAAAATAACAGGATAAAACGCGTAAGGACGAGCTCTACCTGTTTCCAATCCGTTCGAACGTTATTCCAAGTGAAAAACGTGCAGGAACTTTTACGATCGCGAAGGCCACGTAGATATACCTGTCGAGTACTACATCCACGCAAAGTGCACGTAGGATCAAGTTCGAACTAGGTCTGGGCTACCGTGTATCGATCACGTTTAATTTAAGTTCAAGCCGGATTAGACCTAGTTAGATCAAAGTTACCGCTAGCTTAAGTCTTAAATAGATTCGACTTGTCTAGGTTATACCTAAATCCAATGTCCCGTTATATTTCACGTTCGTAGAAACTCCAAGTAACTCGAGAGTTCTCCAAGGCCGACGGATTGAAAATTCCTAATGAAGGAAACCGAGCGATCGGTGGTAGAAGAGGTAGAAGAGCTTGGTATCCGGTACAAATGACATACTAGCATGACCAAAGTGCAGCGTATTATAGCGGACATACATAGACAGTAACACGGAGCTGCAGCGCATTATGGTGGACACAGCGCGATGTAATAATAGACGTGTATTCACGACCGCGGTGGCCCTTCGCCGCAAATTACCGACAATCATACCCAACGCTATCGGTAGCATCTTTTTTGGCAAATAACACGCTAACTCGTGCTTGTATCCTGACTACGTCAAGGCCGAATGACCGGCGCGCGTATCCACTACACCTCTACACCGACGAATGAAAAATTAACGAAGGAAAGAATTTTAATGAGAAAAGTCTTCTATCTTCTTGCGTACGATATAAATTGAAAATTAAATTATCGAGATACCACACGTAGCTGGTTATTATTCGGAAATTCCCGTTTCCCACTGGAAACCATTGCGATCTAAGAGATCAAAATTCCCTCGCGTACAGGTACAACCACTTACAGCTTGACCACACGCGATCCACCCTCGGTGGGGCAATTGATCGCCAAGCGGTGGCGAGCTTACGTGCATCCTGCCGAATAGAATTATGGCAGGCCGACTCGAAACCGCCTAACCTGCCATCCGCGATACGACTTGTTCAACGTGATTTCCACGAATAAGCGATAGATGGAAACTAACGCAGATCGCATGGACTGCAAGTGGAACGAAAGGTCTCGGGAATTCAACAATTCCAAAAATACTCGACCGCGTGTTTCTACTCGTACGTATCAGGGGTATCGATATTAACTACATCGATCAATCTCGAGGATTACGACACACGAATTGCTATTCCATTAGACGGTAGACAGCGTACGCGGTCAACGAGAGAAGCGAAAAGATCAGCAGACGATCGGTACCCGATTCCCACTTCTGGTGTCCGCGTTTCCCGAGTGTCTGCAACTCGCGTGGCAAGCCACGTGTGTCCGACTTCGCGGTTCTCCAACGTCGAACGACACGACAAACGCAAGCGGGATTGGATATTGCACGTGGGGTACCGGTGCCAGGCGATACGAATCGATTCGAAGCTTTCACGCTTTGGCTATAGGCTAAATACGATACGCGATCTCATCACGAGGATATACGATTTATAATTAGTTGGCGTTCGACTTCGTACGTTTCTATAGTTGTCCGTCCAGGCGTTAGAAACTCTCTTAAGATCATTTTCTACGTTTCAAGCATGTCGAAGGAATTTCAAGCTTTGCTCGGTATAAAGCTACACGCTTAAAGGCCACGTCCGTACGAGATAAAAGACTATCTTCCATAATACGCGCGTACGTACTTCTTCCATAATTAATTTTGCCCGTATCCCGATGCGTAATCGAGTTACGGCGAGTAGCTGATAACGCGCCAAGGTACCGAGAATTTTTTCAACGTGGACGGAAAGTCTTCGATCTCTCGATGCAGCGTGCGAGTGGAGTTGTGCCGTTTCGTTATTCTGCCCTTCATACCCTTCCCACGATTAGTCGGACACACTGAGCCGCTTGCTAGATGCGAACACGTTCTAGCCGGCGGATTATGCGAGTCAAGCGAACACGGTGCACAGGTGTGCCGACGCTAGAGATGGGATCAAGCGAGTGAACAATGCACAGCCGATAACGTTTCATCGCGGTGTAGCGTGATAACGAATTATTCGACAGGCGACGACACGATTTCTCAGGTATTTGGATAGCCTAATCGTCACCAGAAACGAAATAACAAAGGAGCTATCGATATAGATAAACAGCGATAGCGATTTTATCAGAGACGCTTGTGTAAGGTCAATTCGCTTAAACATTATTCAATATACATAACGAATATTAAATTCTTATCGACAAAAGTAACACGGTCGTAGCTAATTCACTGTAGTCTAATATCGATCTGGCAAACGAATCTTGAAAACTAATCCAGCTACCTTCCAGGGGAATACGACATTAACTCTTTGCCGAAGAAACTTTACTTTTATTAAAAATACTGCTATGAACGAAGTATGTACGAACGCGTGTACTATTAGGACAATTTCCAAGTGCGTATTATAGAGATCAGGATTATAGTGATCTCAATTTATTATATAAATTTATTTCGAGTGATTTAAACAGACAACTATACCTATCTATTATTAGAACTTACAATTAACTCAGTCGTAAATCCAACTACAACTATTGACTACTGACCACTCTCTCCACCAAGACCTCCTTCTTATACCACAGGTTTCGGTACTCTTACAACGTACAAGTGTTTTACAGCTGTTGACCCAAAATACCCAATGTCCCAAAGAGCTACAGGCATATAGTTCATCGGCATTTGCCATCCTTGCAGTCTGTCAGCGCTTCTATTGTTTTCTACCCGTATTTCATTCAGATTTCTCTAACAATTTTTCCTCGATATTACGGTATTTTAAGCTCGAAGAATAAAAACCACACGATGCAAAGATATCGTATATCGAAGAGTAAAAAATGACATAAAAATCAGCCACGAGTGGCACAATTCAGAACGTAAAGGATTAGAGATGGGAATATCAGGCGAACTTATCCGGACGAGATTAGACGCGACTGAACGTGAGCGCGGTTTGATCCCATCTCTAGTCGACCCACAACACACCGATGCACGCGCGCAGCTGTTTGCCTGCTTGCAAAGTTTTATGCACGCATTTATTTCAAGCGTTCAGCATCTATGTAACCAGCCAGTGCGAGGCCTACCGGCGGTACGTACCCTTAATGAATTCGCGGAAATCTCATTCCCCGCGAATTCTTCGCTACACGCATAAGGCTGTACGCGAAATGAATCGTTCGCTGGTTCGTTACTACCGTCCGGAAATATTCTCGGAATCCGTGGAAAATGGATGTCTTAGAGGTAAGCGATTTCAACCCTTTCGAGGGATTTGTCGAGAATTCGCTTCTTTTCGCCGGCGATCCAGCAACGATCTATGGGCGATCCGAGTGCGCGATCAGCGCGAGTCGAACGCTATGAAGAACGTTTCTCGATCCCAATGGACTTCATTGATCGCGTTCACGCTAGATCAGAGGCCTTGAATCTCGATAGAACGGTCGATCGACGCTTCGGAAGCGATCATGCGAGGCGGCGATCGATCGATTTCTGAATAATACACTCTGTGTTTCCGTTATTTAATGTTGGATTACGAGCTTGAAAATTTGTATTTTCCACGTACTCCGAGATATGGCGCGATACGCTGCGTTGATTTTATAAAGATTTAAAAATACCGAATTTAGATCTCTTCCCACGGAAGATTTCTGTGAAAAACAACGTTGAGTGCGTCGAGTAGAACTGTCGCTAATAAATCAGCCGTCGATCGGCTTGTCGCGGAGAGAAGAGCTGAAACTCGACTTCGTCGACGAACCTGCCAACGAAACTTCCTTATCTTGTTCTTCGCTGGAACTTCGTGACGTCGAATCACAGAAAATAGAAGTTTTATAAATAATTTCAAATCTGTCTGCTCCGATATAACCGTAGAATTGAACGGTATCTTTTTCTACCTCCAAGACTCGATTTGTCTATTTGGATAATAGTAATAAAAATACGCAGCCGTGTCGCTCGATTAACACGTGCAACGACAGTGCGTGAAATTCCGAATCGTGGTGGCGATGGTGCGGCCGTAACAACGGCGGCGAGAGTGAAAGAAAGTGAAAAAACCGGGACAGGAGCTATGCACCGGAGAGAAAGAGAAAAAGAGAGGCGAAACTGGCCGGATGACCTCGGTCGTGGAGTTGCAGTTGCAGTGCGACAGGTTCGCAGCTGCGGCTTGTCTCAGATGTCGAGGCTGACGTTGGCGTAGGTGTGAGAGATCTGTGTACACGCGGCGTTTCGTTCGAACGGGCCGGTCGATCTGTGTCATGGCGCCTTTCAGCCGGTTTAAAAGTAAAAGTAATTGATAGATCGCGTCTCAGGCCAGCAAGGATCGTCCTTTGTCGCATCCTGCCGCGTCTCTTCCAGAATCCCAGAGTTTTAACACGACTCAAGGATTAAATATCTCGCGAACCGTGTGATCTGTCATGATCAATTAATCTTACCGTCTTGGCTCTTTATGCTGGCGTTAACCGAGTGCCAATTATAATTTATGGATCTTATCGATTCGATCGGAGTGGTTACTCGTGCGTACGACGAGTGCAAGTGAGAAGATCCGTTCGAGTAGCCGAACTTGGTGATCGGATACGAAGTGCCAGCGCGAGGTATCATCGTTACACGTGTTGTTTACAACGATCGAGATGGAAATTAGAGCCCAGATGCGACCAACTTTTAGATCCAGCAGGTGCGCATCTGTGACCTACTCTCTAAATCGATGGTAAGCACCGGTGACGTAGGCGTAAAACTGCATCGGATCGTTAACACGTGGTGCAACTGTGATGCATAGAACGCGACGTTTTCGATCCGACTATTTTCGAATATGATTCGATCCCCTCGAATGAGACAGACACGGGAGAACGAGAGATGCGAACTTCGATTCGGTTGGAACTTTGAGAAATCCTTTCGAAATGAAAGGAGACGATAAAACGCTTGGTATGGTCGTAATTATAATAGCACGTACTTCTATTCGATGATCAGATGGTTAAGTTTATTAGCGTGGAAAGATTATGAAGATTGGCACGACCGGATTTGAAACTCGAAGCGCTCAATTGAGCGTCACGTGAGCGACGTCTTCCACTCCTAATTTTAGTATCGAAACGACTGTCACCTAGATTATTAATTGGAAAATAGCTTCAAGTGTCCTTCTACGAGCTATTCGGCCAATTTCGTCGGTCCCTCAATGTAGTTTGCAAGCTCAAAGCGAGCTACGGCAATGGAACACTGTGTATTGAAACTTCACAAGGCGACGTTACTTCGCGTTTCAAAGCTCCGCTCAACTAGCACGCCGAAAGCTCGAGCAGCCGAGTACCACGCGAGAATAAAAACAACCAATAGGAAACCGCTGGAGACTTGGTGGGTGGGCAAAATTCGAGCCGAACCTCGTGCGAATACCGTAGCTTTCGATCTTCTTCCTTCGGCGATCTATCTCCGACCAGACGATTATTTCCACGGCAATTTATGTCGGAGCTCGATAACGGTGACACGTATAAATAAACGCGAGGGATAGAAATAATTAAGAGAAAAAAGAGAGGTCGCCAACGAGGTGTCGGAAGGAAGAGATGGGGCAGAGGGGAGAGAAAAAGAGGGAAGAGGAGGTGAACGAGAGACGCAGAATCTCTCCCGGATGACCTGAGAGCCTCGAAGCTAGAGAGCGCAGCAGGTACGCAGCTGCGGAATGTCCCATATTCCCATGGTGAACTCGGACGCTCGATAATCGAGATATCGAGCACGTAGGTGCAAACCTGAAGCGCGAACAACACGGTCCCGGCCGGCTTCCACGCGCTTGCATCATACGCATTACACACACTTTGCTTGATGAAACAAATTGGTATGACCTGGTCTAGCCGCTGCTGCTTCTCATCGACACCCTCCGGCTAGCGTTTCTCCCATCCTCCCGATCCCTACCCGTGGCCCCTTCTTTCTTCTTCGTTTCATTGAAGGAAGTCGTTTAAAAGAGAGTCGAGCGATTCTTCGGCTAGAGGCCAATTTCCGTGTAGCAACCGTCAGGCCAGTTTCCTCTATGCTTCTTCTATTTTGCTTCTCTCGGCCAATTTCAATTGATTCCGATTACCATGTGACGCGTCATAGAACGTCGTACAACGTTTCGTCGGCACTTGGATCGCGATTCGAATCTAGCACCAGCTCAACTCTCGCTTCTGAGGCTGGCGAAGTTTACCGATCGCTCGTACTTCTACAAGCATCGTGCCTACCTGTTTCCTTCTTCGAAATTCTTCTACCGAGAGCTCTACTCACGGATTGCCTACTGTCGGGCTGATCCTCGTCCCGCCCATCCCTTCCGTGCCAGAAAACACATTCAAATATCCCGTGACCTGGTCGAGCTAGCTAAAAAGAAGAAACTGGAGCAAGCATCTCCGGAAACGTTCGTTTTCGTAGGGAGGTAGGAGGCTCTGGATTCGTCCAGCAGCGATCGGATGAAAATCACCGAAAGTAGGGAGAAGGAGGAGGAGGAGGAAGAGTAGGAGGAGGAGGTCGGGCCTGGTCCGGAAAAGGGAAGGAAGAACGAACGTCAGAGCTCGACTGTAGCGGTAGAGAAGAGGGTGGAGGAAGTGGTGGAAGAAGCGAAGCGCGGCGGAGCAGGAAAAAGGGTTCGGCGCGCATAGTTCAAAGATAGAAGAGCGCAGCAGCACGTTGCACCGACGGGCTGCATGTGCATTGGCTGATAGTGTGCGCATGCACGTAGACACAGGCCGCTCTGCGGCACCGCCATTGAGACCTGACCTACTTTGGGACACACGGTTCGCCGACATCGCGCTTCGCCCGAGTAAAAGCACCGAGCAAAGCACACTCCTTGCTCTCTATGCTCGAGCGTGGGCGGCCAATCTTCCCTTCTCGCTCCCGTTCGCTCTTTTTTCCACTCCCTTGTCCCATCTGTCTCGTTTTTTGCTCCACTCGCATTTTTTTTGTCGACCGCCGTTCTATCTTCTCTTTCTCTCTTTCTCTTATTCCTTCCTCCCTCCTCTCCTCTTTCTTTTTTTCCCATTCTCCCCTTTTTGTCTCCGTGTCTGTATCTTCTTTGTCCCCGTATCCACTTCTTCGCTCGTCTATCTATTCGTCACTCCCCCGAAGCTCGTTTTCTCTTCGTTCTGCCCTCTTCCGCTGTCTCTCCGAATCCCTTTTTGCTCCACTCTCTTTCCGACCGTGTCTCCTTTTTCCCTTCCCATGCTATTCCACCCTCTCGCCCCTTGTTCCCGCGAACCTCGCCGACGATCCCTCCTCGTTTCTCCCTTGATCTCTACGTCTCATTTTTGCTCTATTCACGACCCTCTATTCGCTCGTTCGCCTCTTTTTTGTCGTCTCTCTTTCGCACCCTCGTCCCGTTGCCTTTTTATCTTCGTTTCACACTCTCTCTCTATCGCCTTTTCCACCCTCTCCTCCGCTGCCCGGGTCCTCTGTTCCCGCTCAGCAGGTATAATACAGCCGTTTTCGGTGCAGCCTGGCCGCATGTATCGAGAGATTTCGAGTGCATTGGCCTAGATACTCCGCAACTGGGCGCACCGTTTCGTACGAATTTTCTGCTAAACGCAGATTTTTCCCTCGGGTATATACCCGCACGATGAGACTAGAAATTCTTCGCGGAGAAACAGACATAGAGTCTCCTCGTGAATCGAGTCGAACAATTTTGTATCTGGATCGAATCTGCTTCTCGCCTTCTCGCCGAGGCGAAAGATTTCACCCGCGGGAAGCTCGCGAATGAAACGCTTCCTCTACGATCAGAGAAAATCGTTGGAAATGGAGAAAACACGAACCACGAGAATTCGCGTGCGAATCGCAGAGACTCTCGGTGCCCGCGTTTGCAATCTCCAAGATTCGTTATCGAAACTTCTCGATCTTTCCATTTTACCTGTAGATCCGCGACTACATAAGTATTCGCAATTTGGAAGCAAGAAGACGAACCACGGCGACGACACCGGCAATTGCAGAGAGGAAAACGAAAGTTGGACGACGCAAAGAAAAGTCTGTGACTGGTTCAAGGTAACCACTCGTTAGCTCAAGATGAACGATTCAATTAACACGTTTAGGCAGCGAAAGACAGAGACACGGGGCGAGAGAAGGTACGAACGGCTCGTAATTGCTGAATTATCGACGATCATTAAAGCGCGCGACTGCGTTTACGATCGTGTGCCTTTAGCTTTATGATCGCACGAACAGATCCCATAAAGATTTTCAACGCATAAACTCTTATCAGTGCGCGTGCAGACTGCCGCTGCACGCGAAACAGCCAGGCAGGCAGAGCATAAGAACGAGACGAGACGTTTCGTTCGGACCGATCGATTCGATTCCTTCCAGAGACGAGAGTCAGATTCGAGTTTTCTGCTGGAATTACGTCGCGACGTATACAGAAACGTCAAGTTTACGCTCTTGGCTTTCGGCTATACGAGCGCGAAAATATATTTCGACGAGCGTAATCGAGCTCGTCCCACGAGCATCGTTGCGCAAATCGTGAACGAAAGAGAGGATGGTATGGTCGGTGCGAAACGGAAACGAGAAGAACCGAACGAACGACCTCGGGGCAGAAGGCTGATTATCTTAACGACACGGGATACCTATGTGGATCCTTTCACCAATAACGTATTTAAACATTGTCGCTTTATGGTTTAAAAGTAAAAAGAGAAATCGAGAGGGAAAGCAGCCGCGTTTGAACGCGAGCAATCAATTTGCATGTACGAAAAATTTGTCTCCTGAAATTCGGCGCTGTCCACTTTCTCGTTGTTCCGGGTCTTCGTTCTCCGTCTCTTTAACGTGCAACAACACGCTTTATGATTCTTGTCGCGTCATCCTAAACGCGGCTTTGAAACCTGTTTAGAGTCGGTTCTATGTTTAGTTTACTAAAATACACTCGGCTCCGCGATACGGGTGTTCCTCATCTTCGAATCTAGTTCAAACCCTACAAGATTTGCGCGCCGACGCGTTGACAAAGAGACAATGAGCATGATGGCGTGAAACATCGGTTCGGGGCTTTTGCTTGTCAACCTAAACAAACTCGCGGATGCCTCGCGCGTTCCTCCAGAAACGGATCCACAAATAATCCGGCCAGTCTTCTGTAAATTCACCTTGAAACGGTTATCCACCCGTTCTCTCGCGAATCGGATGCACGCGCGCCATGCATCGCGCGTAATAATAAAATCATTACAGTGATTTATACTTAGCTTTGTAATTAAATCGTAATAAAATTGGACGATTATCCGGATAAATTTGAACAAACGGTGTATACATAGATGTGTAGATAACGTACAGATAGACCACGTCTAGACGCCGATCGTGAGATTACAGCTTTCGCCATGAATCCATCAATCGAGAATCAGTTTTCTGGATTAAAAGATTCTTGTACGGTCGCCTATCTTACAGCGAAATTTTCTGGACGACACGACGTTCCATTCATCCAACGTTTCTTTTCATCCGTGTTTCTACGCTGTCAGAATCGCTACCATCTATCCAATCTCGAATTATCCCAGCCACGTAGCTGACGATTTTCTCCTGCATCTCGTTGAATTCGTTTCGAACGATTAAACGAGGAATAGCAGCACGGTGGTTGAAAGACGAGCGTATTGGCGAATTGACAGGTCTACGGGCAAATACACGTGCCATCGATTCTCGCAAGTTGAGAAATCGCTGCACGGGAGAGGCAGGGGAGCTTGCAGCCCCCGTCAACTGGGTCAACGTGACATCGCGACGCTCTCGACGCACGTGCAAACATCTCGAAACGACGCACGCATGTGCAGCGAGCAGTTCGCCTGGATTTCGCCGTCGTCGATCAATGACGTCTGGAAAATGTTTCGTTGCCACTTTCCTACGGTCTTCGTGGAACTTTTGCGCGTGGGACGTAAAACGATCTGGTTCGAGCTCCATCTTCGCGAGATGCTACACGTTTAAATCACGCTTTCCATGGATTTCGTAACGGATCGTTAACTTTGCCGATACTTGGGCGAGACTCGATTTCAACTAATAATCGAATTCATGTTTTCTTTGATACAGAAAGAATCGATAGAAGAGAAGCTGCGTATCGCGATTACTCTCGAGAGAAAATGAAACGCGTCCCGAAATAGAATGCGTTGTTACCTCTTCCGAAAATCCGTTCGTGTAACAGCAACACGTCCAAGTCCAAGTATCCCACAGACTGACTGTACGCCGTAAAGCACCAGAAGCACTCGATATTCCGCGTCGCGCTCGCGCATTCCCAAATCGAACGTGTGTCGTCGAGCCGCGCGCGTGGTCCTCGAAACAAAAAAAGAGGAACGACGAACAAAAGAGGCAAAAACGAGGAACGAACCGAGTGAAAGTGCGAGCCGTCTCGAATTCGCGATTAGAGGGGCCGTGGAGGAGCGGCCGAGGGCCAGGAGACACGACGCGCGCGCCACGCCAGGCCCCGAAAAAGGCGAATCACCTCTCGTCGAAAGTTGCTCTTCTGAACCGAGAGTGTTGCGACTTGACGGGAGAGTCGAGGGTGGAGGAGGATCGCGTACGAAATAACAGGCGGTCCGAACTGCGCAAATGTTTGCGAAATGACGTCAAAAAACTCGCCAGGTTCGCCGATTACTCGCACGCGGTCGCTGAACGCACGCGGAATCCACGAGGGGGCCTGGGCAGCGATCGTCCTCAACGAAAAGAGGTTCCTAGAATTCTCGTATGCCTGATAGAAGCTACGAAAAATGTTTCGACGAATTATACCAATGGTAAAAGTAAAAATGGAATCGGCCAGATCCGCCGATGGAATAGACGATATTCCAAGTTAATTTACGGCGATTACGAGCGTTCGTGAGACGTAAACGACGGCTTCCAAGAAAAATTTCTCCGCAATTATTCTTAAATGCTGGCAGATTCAACCGGGAGTGGCTACTCAGTGGTCACCGCTAATTACTCTTCGGTGATGAAAGAAAGATATCCGAGCAACCGTGCGCCGCCAGTAAGGGTAACCACACGAACGAAGAATTCTGAGATTTCAGCAACGATTCGCACGGCTCTTCCGTGAACTTGTTCCAGCTTAAAAGGCTTCCACGTCCAATATTGAAAAAAGGTGACCAACTGACCGGAATTTCAATTGCTTCGAGCATCGATTTGGACCAATACCAAAGGATTTTGTAAAAAAAAAAACAAGCAAGAAAAAACTGTTAGACAGAAACGATTCAGCGAGAAAAAAGATCTGGCCAGCATCCACGCCCAAACGCCAAATTTCCGATAGAAATCAACCTGTCGAAAGAAAAGGTCGAAAGACGACTGCGTAAAAAATGCTGGCTGGGAAAGCTGGTGTTCGAAAACGCTTGGAAAAAAATAGGGAAGCTGTTGGTGGAAAACTGAGCAAGGAAACGTCGTTGAACACGCTGAAAGATAATACACGGCCAAGGAGCAAGAGAGAGGAAATACTCGGCAAGATATGCTCGTTTTACCTGGCTGCGATGCACACGAATGCATTTCCACCCCCTATTCATACGCGCGACGGTGGTAGCTGCTGTGACCCACTTCCATCTCCGGGAATAAACGGCACACCACCCACGCACACGGGATTCTCTTCGAGTTTCATTCGAACACGGAGACCATTGACTTGCCGCATCGTTGTTTCAACGAGGATACCGCTGAGAATGTTTTCCGTGGTCCTCTACAAGGTAAAGCTGGGGAATATGATTGCAGATATGGTACAGTATGTAACATTTTGAGCGGCGATATCGCGCGCTGGATCTCATAAATACGGATGGTCATACAAAAGGAAGAACAGAAACAATTTAAATTAAAAATCCAAGAGCGAAGATATCACGTGTGGAATGGGGATCGAATAGCTACGGCCGATTCCGAAAGTACTATCGATGACATTCCAAGGAGCTTAAAGCAAATATCGTGGATGCCAGGCATCGGCCGAGTACGAGAAGAAAGCAAGCGTCGAAAAGCATGGCAAAAGCAGAAAGTGGAACAGCGGTCGAATTGAAAGCCTCGTTCGGAAACTAACAGACGTTTATGAGACACTGGAATCCGAAGAACGGCCGGTATCTCGTCGTGGAGGCTCGGTATCGAGCAACCGTGAACCGCCTACACGGTCACGATGCAATCGCAGGCAAATTGGAGAAACTGATAGGGCAAAACTGTTGCGATCGCGCTCCTTCCGTCATCAGAAATAAATTAGAAAAGAAACGGCCAATTTTTCGTTCCAACCGTCTCCGCTCGCCTTTTAGTCGTTCCGCTACTTCTAGTTCTGGAATTATCGATCTATCGTTCGAATCACCAATGCTATTCTTAATTGTTATCCTTCGATCGAACTCTAGATAGTTATCCTTAAATTCCGATATCGAACATCAAAAAAATAACATCGGTTACCTTCGTTTGGTATCGAGTTCCATCGCAAGGATTAAAAATCATTTTGAGGGAAGAATTTAGATTATACGGCGGCGGCGTCAACGACAAAGTGGTACCAACGCTCTCCAAGCGAGTCTGGAACGTCGATTCGCGACCGAATCGACTGAGTTTGCCGGATGCCCGAACCTGTCTCCTCAACCGGCACGCACGGCGCTTCATCGAGACTCCGTCACGCGTGGAAGTCGTTTACCCCTCGGAGTTATTTGGCCCCTTCGTAGCGAGCAACGCTCCGACCAACGCGCTCCAACCGGACGACGAAGAGTGACACAACACGGGGACCGGGGACGGGAAGCCGGCAGCATCGGAGCGAAAGAGAAATCGACTGTTTATTGCCAGGCAGACGAGCCGTCCGGGAGAGGAAGTCGCGAGGGGAGGATAGAAATTCGTCGGTAAACGATAAGAATATCGTTCCCTTCGTCAGGGTGTACGATACTGCGTTCTAGTCTGCTATTCGAGTTTTACTATGATTAAGTCGTTAGGAGAAAATATATAATAAGAAATGTCCAGATATCGTTGATGTATTTCTAATTTTTTAAACGTTCGCTTTGTCCCCAGCCAAACATCTGGCATGTTCTGTCCGAGAAGAAAAAAATAATCTGAAATAGGGAAGAACTACGTTCCGGGGATACAGGCTCAGCTGATATCAAACGCATGCGTATCCACGACGTAGCAGTGGGACGGAGGAGGAAAGGGGGATGCGAGGTGGATAAATCGGTCGAAGGAAGGAAACAGCAGCGGGAAGAAGGAAGAAAAGAGAGGATGAAAGAGAAACGAGGCGAAGGAACAGCCACAAAAAACCGGGCGACAGGGGAACGGAGACGGAGGATCGGGGGAACGACGTGGAGATGCGACACACGTGCCAGGGACACGCGTGCGTGTGTAGAAAGAAACAGAGAAAACGAGGCGCGAAGAGCGAGACAGAAACAGGAACAAGTAGAGGGGAAACGAACGTCGAGCAGGGCTCGTGGAAGAGGAACGGAGAAACAGAGTCGGAGATAAGGAAAAAAAAGCGGAGGTAAAGAAGAGAAACATGTGGATGACCGAGAGAAAAAGTAGATGGAAGAAGAGGCGAAGCAGAGAGAGAGAGGGGGGAGGGAGAAAGAGAGAGAGAAAATAAATAGAAGAACACTGTACTCGAAGAAAAAGCAACGAGAAACCGAGGTAGAAAAAATGTAGCAAAAAAGAGGAAGGTTGGCAAATGTACAAGGTGGAAAATGAAATCGAGGAAGAAAGATAGAAGAGAGTAAAGGAGGAGAGGGAAAAGAGATAACCAGTTTCTCTTTCTTCGACGCACAGCGTAGCGCGAGCACATTGTATAAGAGCACACAACCACGCGATTTTAGACGTTCTACTCTCCCTCCTACGGCCGCTTCATGAGGGTCCCCCTTTCGGCTGCCGAAAACGACATCGAGGAGACCTTCGTATGGCAACTCGCCCGCCGACGGCGACGCCGAGACGTATTCCGCATACGTAAAGCCATGTCTCTACTCTCGGAGAACGACGAATCCGCTGGCGTCTCACGAAATTTCGAAGAATCCTCGATCCTTAGCCGAAACGAACGACCGAGAGGTGTGTTCAAGTTCGACACACGCCTCTTGAAAGTAATTTGCGATTCGATGGCCGTACGTACGTTTTTCAAATTATCCGGCGCTAGTTTCCACGAGTCGAGAGGGAAATGTATTATCTGGGAAACGTTTTATCAAAGCGAAAACGGGAAACGGGATCGTGTATTTCGAGCACGAAAGTTGCGGTGAAACGACAACTTGAAGCGGCGATTTTCTTGCAGGGAAAAGCAATGGAATAGCGGAGCGGTTTCCATCCTAAAGGGTGGACGGTGTATTTTCAGCACGAAGGTTCTGTTAGAGAACGACAACTTTGTTCGTTGAACTTTTGCGCGGCACTCCGCTTCTCGATGGAACTTTTTTTAACTGCGTGGGATGGAATCACGTGGGAACTCTTTCACGACGTGCGTGTTTGCACGGGTGAAATTTGTGTGGGCTTTTTTTGTGGTAGCCGCATCGGAGAATTCCCGACGCTCTGTTGCGCTCTTTTTCCATTTTACTTTCCTCGCGATCTTTAAACGGGCAACTTTCTATCGAAGTAACAGCCGAAATTGCGGCGTCGACGCTTCTTTTGTAGCTGCAAAAGTAGGCCAATTTTCTCGTCGCCGTTTATTTTCGTTTCTTATTGTACGCCCGATTCTTCCAGACGCTTTTGATGGACATGACGAATGTGCAACGTTGTACGTAAATAAATGACCTACCGGTTCGAAGGAGAAAAACTTTCGGCTCGTAAAAATATCACGGAAACGCGGGCGTTAAATCGCTTTTCCCAGAAAAGTCCGCGGCGAAACCTTGTCGACAGAATTTTCCGCCGACCTTTCATAAACGCTTGAAATAGCTACGATATCGAGGAGAGAAACATTAAAAATGCCAAAAACATCGAGTCAAACGTATTCCTCGATCCTTCGCGGTTTCGCTAACAGTAAAAAATAGATAATAAATAACTTGGATCGTCACGTCTACGAAATACCAATAGTATTTCTCGACTCTATTTTAAAATCGTTACGTTTTCTCCGACGCTTCTTTCAAGCAGGTCTTTTCAATTTTACAAACATTCACCATTTACTACCACATCGACGAATGGAACTCGGCTATTGCTTAATTGCTCTCCTTCGAGAATGGTCGAAGGGTTTTCCACGTCACTTCGATAAGTGGCTAGATGAAAAGTATTTAACTCGTCCGCGTTTACGAGCGCGTTGTCAGACTGTTTCGACCGTGGCCTTAATCGCAATGTGTACCGATATGCACACACCATACATCACCTTTTTCTGTCTGCATTACGAGTACCGTGAACCGACCGCCTTATCGTTCGCCACGACGCACATTTTCTTTAACAAACCGTCTCTCTGGTTAACAATAAAAATATATTTCCCTCGGGAATGGTAAACCAACAAGTGTTTAAATCTCCATATATTGTTTCGGCAACGCAACCATAAATTTCTCTTATCGTTTCTTATCACTTGTGTCACGGTTCTCGTGTTAGCCTCGACGCTTTTTTCACCAGTTCCGTGAGATCGCTACGGTCGCAAATTAGGCCACGTTTAACTAGTAATCGACGACGACGGCGAAGAAGCGAGCAAGCGATTTGCCCTAGTCCTAGCAGCCGTTTAATAGCCGGGAGTTAAAGGTCTGTGCATAAGGAAAATCGCGAGCAGAAAATACGCGCTTGACCTTAGCCAGTCATCGGTTCGCGAGGTCGCCGGATCAATCGGCGAAGAGGAAAACAAGAATCGGCGGCCAACTCCTCCATTTTGCATCACCGACAACAGCCTTATCATCGAGCGAAGAAGTAAGAAAGTTTCCATTCGGGTTCATATTCCACGGAAGATTACGCGTCCAATGCCAGCCGAAATATGTTGACATTTATTTTTAGTCGAAAATAACGGCACTTCCAAATATTCGAATCGCAACAACGCCACAATGAAATAACTTGGCTAGACCGATCAATCCTATTTCCTAGGTACGATTATCGTTTCTATGGGTTTCGCTGATCCCGCGTGACCTAAAATTAGCGAAATCAAAACGGATTAGCCCGCTATTACGACAACACGAACGTCTAAATATTTGTCGATCGACGACGACATCGGCGCAATAAAAATAACCGCGGATTCGATAAAAGTGTCCAAGTTTAGTCCAGGTCGGTAGTCGGGTCAACAAGTTTTCAAAGAAGATCGACACGGATATCGTGCAAACGAATATCCATATTTCCATTAATCTGGAATCGTTCGAACACGAAATTGACATTGACTATTTACTTGTCGTCTAATTTTATAACGCGACTGATGAAAATCGAACGCGTTCGATCGAACGGATTCAGGCTCTCTCGCGCACGCTTCGTGGCGAGCAACGGCGAACGAGTAATAACGATGTCAAAGCGAAGGCAATTGAACGATGTGCTAAAAAATATTGACCTAAATCGCGCGAGCATCGATTCGCGAGACACTGCCCTATCGTACAATGCACTTCCATCGCGTCGCGTCGTCGTTCCCGGGGTCGAAATAATCATCGAGATAACGAGTATTTCAAACACGTACCATTTTTACGCCTCCGAGCCTGATTGCTCCGATAAGATAAAACGATTCTGCAACATCGATCGCATCGATGGAACGGTGTCGCGACACTGCGCTCGGACGTCGTTAGTCATGAAACCTTCAGGTTTTCCCTTTTCCATTCGCTATCTTCTATTTAGTCGGCATACCAGGCTCGTTAACTTCGTGGAGGAAACAAAAGGTTTCACGAATCGTTTCGAAATCAGATTCTACGAAATAATTGCCGTATCCGAGCACGGAGGGTAGACTCGTGGCGAAGATGCTACGGGAAATCGTATACTTTTATTATTATCGCTGTTAATTTCGATCGATTAAGATTTCGACGATCGAATCCCGTGGGAATTAAACGCAAGAGACATCGCGATGTACATGTCCTCGATCGCTATATCGACTTGGACGAGGACGAGAAGGATGCGCGCCCTCTCAAGCCGCAGAACAACTTGACCGCAAAAAAGCACTGGGAAAACGCGAAAGTGAAACCGATACTATTCTCCGTTGCTTCTGAAGAAATTCTCCGACTCTTAGCTATCGAAAAATTAGAACGATTGGAACGATTCGGTCGAGCGAATCGATCGAAAAACGTGGAAGGAACGCCGAGGAAGCCGAGGATCGGTGCTCCATGGGACTCGGTATCCAGAGCACCATGCAGCATCCACGCGTTATGCGGTCGTTTAAATAGGAGCACGCTAAGATTGCGAGCGAGCATGCTGGCAGCTAGAACGACGACTATCAAGGTAGTTAGCGTGGACAGAGACGTGACGTTGCCCGTTGCCTGTCGGAGTACTTTCATTGCTGTTATACAACCGCGGATCGAGCGACCGACCGCTGAAAGGAGAAATGGGAACACGCAGTGGTTCTCATGCAAGCCACTGCGGAACGCGATCGATCGCCTCACCACGCGGAGAATAGTTCCCGATTCATCCCTCTGGACCATCGAATTTTAAACTACGTTTTAATCGACCGGCCCTGGAATCAGTTTGCGAACCGTGGCGTCCAGAATCCCGTGGCACGTTCCACGATGGAAAACGTTGACCCGATTCTCCGTGGAAAATTATGTAGATTGAAACGCGCAAGTTTTCAAGGTAAAGTGAAATTAAGCGCGAGAAGCAAGTTTGCGGATTCTTGGCTAGCCTCGTAATAGCGGGAAAGTTTGTTGAAAATTGCAATGAAAGCTATACCACGCGAGTGGTAGTTAGCAACGAAGCTTTGAAAACCTGGCTTCCTTCTAAGAAACTAGTTCAATTTTTGTACGGGGGAAAGAACTGGAGATACCAGGTCAATAGCGAAACCGATGGGTCTTTCGCGAGTTTCTTATCGCGAAATTAAATCTCGACAAACAGATAAGGCAACATGGTAGAAGTTCGTACGACACAATGTTGCATTACGAAAGAACGAATCGGTAGTTAATGCGGTCGAGGCGGCCCGTCGAGTATGACGAGTTTCGTGCAAACGTTTCACACGTGGAGCCGTCAGGTCGACGACTTTATTCCGCTCTGGTACGAACACGTGTATCTACGTGCCACCACGTGGATCGATCGTTGATAATTCAACTAAGAGAACCGTGTCGTGGTTTGCCATTTCGCAACATTTTCATCCTTCGAGCGTGCTCTTCTACATGATAAAACATTGAACAAACGATCGAGAAGGAAGAACGAATATCGACAAATAAATTGATTCGTTGACAAGTAGAAAGCCTCTGACGATTGAGTACCATGCACAAGAGCAGAACGAAGGTGAGTTTTATCTCGCGGTGTTCTACCCAAGGCTTCGTGTAATCTCGGTCGCGGAGAAAGTGGAAAAGTGTATCACTGACTTCATTCCCTATATACACGGTGTCTCGACGCGTTCGCAGCCTCGACATTTCCAACGATCGATTCTAATTTTTCACTCTGAGAAATCTTCGACTCGTCCATCCGCGCGTTCGATTCGAACACCACCTGTCTTCTATCCTCTACGACGATAAGACGTGGCTCCTCTTACATCTCCTCTAACATCCGCACGATCGTTCCTAACCGTGCGTTTATGTTTAAACGAAACGAAACGAAAGAGCAGCTTTTCTCGCCAGAGAAACCGGTATTTTTTAAAGACAGATTCAGACGAGTTCCGCTCTCGTCGACAACGAATGCAGCAACGGTATTGCAGTATGCTCGTTCACCTATTTCCAGAACGCGGTCTAATATTAATCTCGGCGATACCGGCCACTAAAATCGATATCTCAACTGGGTCAAACAGTTGCGCGTATTCTGTCGTTATTTTTAATATCGCAAAATCCACCCCCTGCGTCGTGGATCGTTCGTTTTCAAGGCGACTCGAGAAACCAGATTCCACGCAGCATATTGCTGGTACTCGTGTTGCTTCGTTCCGCGCGATCATCCAACAGACATTTATAGATATCGATACAGCGTATACCGCGTGGCCCATCTTCCGTTTGTTACCGATTTCGCTAGAAAACCGGCGATTCGTGCGTCGATTCTACAATTTCTGTCGACCGTTTCCCATTCCGATCAACTTTCTTACGTATTATCGCTGGTTGCAGCATTTGTCAGGATATACATTGATAACGTGCAGCCTTAATTACCGTGTCTGAGAGAAATTAACGCACCAACACAGATCAGAGCGCGGTTTTGTAGTAACATGGTTGCAGAGAGGAGAAAACGGTGGGGGCAAAAAGCAACGGTGCATCGTTAAAATGAAGAAGAGCTCTCGTTGGTTCGTTTACGAGCGACGCGGAGAAACAAGAGGTAAGAACCGAGCTGCGTTCGTGGCTAGTATTTGTTATTCCCGATGCACCGTCTTTCGCAGCGTGAGGCCTTTAATTCTCATTCATAAGCACGGGCAAAGTTACACCGTGGGCCGGTGATCTGTCACGGGACGCAGCCACCGGCTGATTTATGTTCCCTTCGTCGCGATCATGATCCCCGTATCCATCGAGGATTTTCCGTTCTCCAAACGGCTCGAGGAATTTAGAGAAAGTGGGACGGTCGTGGGGACCACCACGCGAGATTGATTTCAACGGAACCGAATGATTCCAACTTGTACTTAAACTCTTCTATAGACTTCGCTTCAAACACAAATATGTATATTGTGTTACGTCGTACGAAGCAAGTTTCTACCAGTGTAATTGTTGGTGTCGACATAACGCATCAGCTCCGTGGGCTCCCTTTAATGTTAGCAGCATACTTTATGAAGAAGAGTCCACCGTAACTCTGTTCTATAACGCTGCGCACCATGCAATGCCATTTGAATCAATTGCACCGTACCAATTGCCGTTCAAGAGCATATGGGGAGTGAACTGTAACACTTTCTGCATTTCGACGTGCAGCAGACTATAGCTAGTCTATTTCCAACGTTTTATTCTGTCTTTCGTTTTTAAAACTTCTACAAAGTTTCTAACATTGACGAGCCCCTACCGTGCTCTACACGATTTTATTACAAATAGTTTTCTCTCAGCGTTGTCGTCTCACTTGTGTTTTTCCGTTCGCCAATCTCTTTCAATCCCAGGCAATATTGCGAGAGAAAAGACGGATTTTCCTACGTCGCTCAAACCTATTTATACCACAATGTTATATTGTATTCTATTCAAACGTTAAAGTTGTTTCCACGATGGAACAGCGCGAAACGAGATTTTATTAAACGCCTGTCCGAGCCATATTAAATTCGGTAAACGCTTAAGCTACCGTGATCCTCTTATTACTGGAGCTAGCGTGATTTTAATTTATGCTGCGATATCGACTTTTCCTTAAGAACTATGCCGATTCTATTCAAACGAAACAAGCCATTCGCGAAGAAATGACGATTCTACGTCGATATAGTACGTCATACAATTACACGCTGTTAACGATAGAACCAACAGCAACGAAAAGTTTGTAGCTGGTCCTAGCGGAAATACTTTTAGCCGCTTTTCAGCATCGCGACTATCTACTGGCTTTATCCTCGATCATCTAATTCCCCAAAAAAGTCTCACATGCTATCGAGTAATTTGCTGAAAGTTAGAAAAAGCTAATATAGTTTCCACGAAGAAATAATTGGAAAACAGTCCTTAACGTTTCAGATATTAATTTATTGTCGCTAATGGATCGTTGTCGAAGGTGATTCGTTTAAAACTGTCAAGTTACTTCTCTGTGAGCAGGACGCACAGTTGGGAGGGGAGCAAAATATATCGAGCAAGGAGCTGGGAAGCGCGTCGACGCATATCCTGCAGCTTCATCCTCGCGAACCGTCGGTTACATATCTTTTTTTTTTCTTTTTTTTTTCGAAAGCCGAGGCAAGCGAACGCATCGCGTTCCCGAGGCCACGGGTCGAGTCAGATAAGATATAATTATTCGTGTCGCAAAAATGGCTGAATCCAGTCCGCCCCCCTCTCGCCTCCACACTTTCTTTTTTGCACATTTTCTTCCCTCCCGACGATTCTATTCCGCTGCTTCTCCTCGAACCACCGTTTCTTCCTTACATTATTGCGTTCACTGGACCCACCACGTCTATTCCGAGTTTTAATTACGAGTTACTATGTTAACTCGGGAGGAATCTTCTCATTAGGGCGAGAATTCTTCTAGAATCGGAAATTTGTATAAACTTGACGAAGTTTTGGCGAAGAAAATGGCCAACTTCGAGGGCGAGCTAAATTCTCGCGAGATAAGCTTTCCCGACTACAATTATTTAGCGATAATTAAACGATAAAAGAAAGCGGCACGGTAAAGAATCCACGAGCAACGTTTTCCAACGGCTTCGACTGCCGCCGGCAAAGTTTGCCTCGGCAACCCGACTTATCGCACCGCAAATAAAAAACCTGATATCGCGATATCGTTTTGCGACAAGATTAAAAGCGGAAGATCCGGCAAACGGTACCCCTACCAGGACACGAAACACGCAAATAATATAGGGACACGGACAAAGCGTTCAAAGATCTGGCAAGGATGTTTAAACAACGAAAGTTCGCATGACTCACGCTGGGCCAAAAGATGTTCAGCTTGTCCGAGAATACGCAAAGATAATTTCACTTTAACCCTTAGAATTGTGTTAACGTTTTCACGAACGACATTTTGTCAAAGCAAAGAAATAAAGCGATACGTAGAAAAACGATCGATCATCGACTAAAGAAATTACTCTAGCGTCTAAGGGATCGACAGCTCGAACGACGAGTTAATTCGTCTTTCCCTAATTAAGAGGCGAAGCGTTAATATTGCAAAACGTTCGAGATACGCTTGGTCCCTGTGCTGCTCGCTCTCCTGTCTACTGACAGAGAAAAGCTAGGCACAATGATTTCGTGGAAATTCGTGTAATAATAGATGATGCGTCAACAGTGGCCATCGAAAGTGGTACTGGTTGACTATTTATTCATTACAGAGCTAGGGTTGCCGCTCTACCGACACTATTGCCGCGTGCTCGGCCACGTTCCGTCTCAAAGGCGTTATAAATAACCACTCAGCCCTGCGTGCATCCGTGATTACGATCACGGAAGATAGCAGAATGTATGGCAGTCACGTTGCCTTTGGTCCACGCACGCACCGCGAGATTTTTCCAACACTGGCACACCCGATCGTGCCGGTTTTCTTCTTTTTCACTGTTGTTGCGCATCTCTGTAAGTCATTGCCTCTAACACGCCACAAACACGGGGCAATTCGGGACAATGAACGGTGTTGATTGACTCTTAACTACTGTTTTAAATTCCCAAAGTAATCTAGACATTATAAACGTTGTCATAATTTCCATCTCGAGTAACGCACGCTGATAAATAGCACGGTAATTGGTACGTAAGATAGCGATAAGTAAATATGCTGTAAGCCGGACGGCATGGTTTACAACGAATAAATGAAACTAAATAATAAATAACTCGGCAATCAAAACACGCGCATAAACGTGTTAGGTTGTTAGGAAAAAATCAGTGCACGAGATAGGTGTCCGTCGGAATCATCAGCTGATCGAGAGCGATCGCGAATTCGAAAAGTCGTCGCCGCGGTTTCTTGTCCATTCGCTGATAGAGGGGACCGGTTTCGAAAACGACCTTCCCAGAGAGCAAACATAAAGCACGAAGGTTCGCCCTTTCCACCGAGAGAAAAACAATGTATAATTTCGAGATTTTGCCAACGAAGATGCTTGACGGACACGAGTAAGGCGAAAGAGAAGAGAGAAGAACCCATGGCAACGGTGAGTAAATCCTTTGCAATTTATAATCCGAACATTACGGCTGATTACATCGAACCCCGTAGCGATTGAATCTTAATAATTACATTCCGAACTTACCATGGCCGCCTGCAACAATACGCACCAACGCATAAAAACCTGTCGGCCTCCTTCCTGGGAGGAAGCACTAATTTTCTCGCGATCTTTTTTTCCCTCCTCTTCCTATCTTTCCTCCCCTTCTCTTCTCTTCCTTTCCTTTTTTTCTACTGCCAACCCAACCCCTGCTACGAATCTGTCTCCTTTCCACTGCTTATTTCACTCTCTCTCTCTCTCTCTCTCTCTCTCTCTCTCTCTTCTCCTCTCTTCTTCTTCTTCTCTACCAGTGTTTCCCTGGCGAGTCACAGGTTACGCCGCGATTTCACACCGCATACAGATCCACCGGGGGAGTAATAATAAAAGCAAACGCATGCAAGCCGACGTAGTTATTTAGCTAATGACGTCGAGAGCAGACCAGGGACCGGGCAACGACTCTTAAGAATCTGCCACAACGTGGCGGTCGAAAATTTCGTTGATCTGCGACCACCGGCGCGCGAATTCCCGAGGACAGGAAGCGGGTTTTGCACGCAAAGCCTCGGTTTATTGTCGATTTCCGAACGAATCCCAGTTCCGAGCACGTCGTTTTTAAGCCAGCCACCCGATAATCGCTTCTCAGAGCCGTTCTGTTGTTGTCGCCGATGTTTCGCGCCTATGTTCCGATCAAATTAACTCCTGCCTTTTAGCGGGCCTTATTTCTGACTCGATTGTTTGCCTTGCTTCTGTCCAGCTCTTTCAGACCACAGTATTCTGTATATCCGTTCGTAGAGCGCGTAGGTAGATGGTCAGCGTCCATTCGAGGGTAAAACTATCGCGAGATATGAATTACTTTGATGTTTATATTTCGTAATTTCCGTTACCTTTTTTCCTTTTCTTTCGTTTAATCAAGATCATGATACGAAATTAGAGAAAAACATCGAGTTCGATCATCAACCTGTTCTTGCTTGCTCACAGTCTAACATACGAAATCGTGGCACGACCGTGCAGGTGTATAATTTCGTTGTCATTAAGAGATGCGATGAACAACGGGCATCGTGTGAAAGCCGCTTAATGGAGAAACAGGAAGGGGTACCGCGAAAAGAAGCGGGTCGATTTTATAGGGGCTCATTATCAGCTTTACTCGTTCCCCACCTCAATTTCGTCTTATTGTTGACCGTTGAAAACGGAGTCGGGCTTTCGTCGGCATTTCTCCCAACGATAAATTCGTCGTTCAGATCAACGCGATCGTCTCACTCCGTAATATTCACGAATTCCCTATCTCATCAAAGTTCCGCCCGCGAACGGAAAGTCGGGATCTCTTTGCATTTTAGATATTTAAATCGACTGGTTACCTTGGCGAGTAGCGAAGATAATAAAAGTAGAAAGCGAGGACGAGGATAGGTAAAGGACGAGGCAAATTACTTTCGAAAACCGGCAGAATTTAATGAAATGTATCGAAAAGAAACGATCGTCTAATTGGCGCATACGATATGCGTTGTTCGCGGATTAGCCACGTGTTACTTAAAAGTCTCTAATTAACAGGCAGTTGTTTGGATCGGAAAGAGAGGACGAGTCGGCTGGATTGCGTGGAAAACGGAAAAGTTCTAGCCAGCGGAGAAGAAAAGCAGAAGCACGCACGATGACGCTGGTAGTGAAGAGGTCACGAATGGCACGCACGTTTCTCCATAATCATTGCTGACATATACCGCTGACATATCTCGTAATTATTTTTATTTCGATTTCGAAAAAGGAGAAAACGAAACTTTTCATTTCATTTTTTCTTCTTTATTCAACGTATCTTTAAACATATTTCATTAGACATATCTTACTACCGATTGCTAACTTTTCTAAAACTTGCGCAAGACGCTTGGAAACGTACGTGCACTCGTTACAGCAGTGTGAAAAATCTATAATCAAGGATCGATTTACTGCGAGTAAAAGTTAAAAGCGATCGAATTCACGGAGTTCGATAATCGAAATTCCCAGTGTTCCAGAGTTCGCGTGACTATGCAAATCATTCGCAAGCGACCAACAGTGACAGTGTGATAATGATTGTTACCAGTTGCTACACGATGCTGTTTACGCGGCATGCTCGTGATCATCGATCACACGCGGTCTTGAAATTGAATAAAACACCTCTATGTCCATTGCCGACCGGATTGATGATTCGTCGCGGGGAGAAAGAAAAAGTCGGCAGAGTCTATGACGATCTACGATTACCTGTACCGCGTGATTAATGCGGTATTTTGCGTTTATTATTACATATGCCACTTTTCCCATATCGCGGTTCGTGTACAAGTCCGTTCAAAACAGCTGTACTAATGTTAAACATATCTTATGTATTTTTCTGCTACTTACAGGATTCTTTTCTATTTTCTACTGATACACTGAAAGACGCACAGAACAGGAGACAAGATCGTGTGTAGAAGATAAAAGTTCAAAAGGTATAAAAGTAAAGGAAAATGCGGTACATTCCATCTACTCAAAAGTTATATTCTGTAAGCTGTTACGAAATTGTGACCAAATATTTTTAATTGATTGAAAAAAAGAGAAGAAAAAACAAGACAAAAACGATACATAGGACATTTCGTCTAAATAGAGTGACATTTGTCTTACACGTTGAAGCGTAGCTTTTTGTACTTGCTCGATTAACCTATATACGAGGATGGGGAAACAGATTTGTTCTACAGGTCTTTGCAAAGGCAACGAGGAACTGGCAAGCGCGATGATGCCCTTGCGTTCAAGGTAAGGCAATACAAATACGTAACGTTGCGATATGACGGTGAAGCGACGAAAACACACGGTTGCAACTGCAACTTCGACACGCATTGCTTCGAACGGAAAGTAGAGGAATTTGTAAATAAAAAAGAGAGAGAGAGAGAGAAAGAGAAACAAGGAAAAAGATAGAGATACACGGAAGGTTGCAGAGACGCTGAAGTGGGACAGGGAGGATCGGTTTTTCAAGTTTTTTTGCGGTCGAAAGTGAACGCGCGCGAGGCAAATCCGCCGCGCAGTTTTTGCACGGTTTATTGCGATTTAAAGTCGATTTACGTGCGGCCACCGCGTCGTTCAGCTTTGATCATCGACAGCCAAAAAAAGTTAACGATCAATGATCGCGTGGAATCGGCCAGACTCATCTCCGGTTTCCCAGCTGCGAAACTTATGAAACACACTCTGCGCAACCGCTTTTGGATTTTTGTAACTTCGTAATCGCTTTTTCTATGGTACGCGCCTCCGACAAAACGAGCCGCCCAGGTCAACCAGCAAAAAAGCAAAGAAAAAAAGGACACGTTTCTACTTACAACGAGAACGGTTGACACATTGAGTGGACCTCTCGGTCTACCAAGAAAAAATGCTATCCGATCCTTTTAGTTCTTCCAAAGGTTTTCAGGGAAAAAAGGAAGCACAATCCCGAGAAAAAAAGGGACGGGTACGGTCGTAGAACCGTCCAACGAGACAGTGACGAGGGAAACTTGATTGAAGAAACAATAACACCCCGATGGCAGAAGAAAAATAAAATACCAGAAGGTTAAATTTCCCTTTCTTCCGTTATACCTGCAGGCAAAGTTAGTCCCATCCTTTTTAAACGCACGTGTACGCGCATACGAATAAGCTTGCAAAGAGAAGAGAAGAAAAGTCAAAGGAGCGTATTTTCTTCGACTGTTGATCGATGATCGATAAACGTACAATAATGGTCGAACGAAGCGAAATAAACGAATATTCAGCGATCCATTTCGGAATTAAGGTTCACGCCACGGATATATAGACAGGTAACGGTACCCTATCTTCCGCTGGCTGATAGCAAACGTAGTGGCAAGAAACCACGAAGCTCGTCGATGCTGCAACTTATGTAGCACGAACGTGATTCAGATACGCTAGTGCGCGAAAGTGGAAAGATTGGCGATAGATTGTGACAAATTTCACACGTGCACTTTCTCACCTGTTGCACGAGATGCATCATTGATAGGGAGGGTGATGTGTTTCAGACGACATTGATACAAGGAACGCGGATAGGACATACTTTCTTGCAAGTACTCTTTCCTTAACGCCTTGTCTCAAACGATGTTTCTATTGGATTAGCAACCAAGTGATCGCGGATTTTGTCATTAGGTGATATTGACAAAATCCGCGATCACTTGCCAACCCAATAGCACTAGCTACCTAACGTTTAAACGAATGGTTTTTCTTAAATAGAATGAAACTTTTTGAAGTTGCTAATTTCTATACCGTAGAAAAATAATTTCAAAATCCAACAACTAATGACAAATATCGAAACATTATATATAATTTCTATTAAAAAATTGTTCGTCTAAAAAGACTAAAAAGCCAAAGTTAGAGTTGAAACTGCGCTTTCTCGTAGACTTACATCTAACGGAGGATTTAATTTCCATCGAGAATAGAACTCTGAAACCTTATTTCGGATAGACTATTCTTATCGTTCTTAATTAATCGTGATTTACTTGTAATTTGAAGTTACTCGCTTGTTGGCAATCCACGTTAGAAACAATACATACACGTTATCTAGACAATGACAACGGTACGAAACTTTGCTTTGTATCTTATCTTTGACAAGCGCGCAAACAGTGTATTCATTTGCATGTCGCATATTACATAAATATCCCTGCCGCATATTATGACGAGCTCGACCTACGAGTGGAGAAATAAACTAATCTCCGCCACTATCGCGACGAGCGAGTCCAGCTTTTTTCTTCGTAAAGAACGTCATTTTTGCGCTCAGTTCCCTCTCGACCATTTGGCCACGTTCTCAAAGCTTTTTACCTCGTGTAATCTCGCGTTTCATCCCCCTCTTGCCTTCCCGGCACGATGTTTGCGAACTTCTTTATAACGTTTTATCGAAAAAGCGGGAAGAGGAGCGGCGGGGACAGACAAATCGAGGGAAATGACTCGATCGACGAATTAACGAGTTCGATGAATTCGGAGTGTTCGTATCGCGTGCACTTTCCACGCGAATTATTCCAGCTGAACGCTGTCGTTCCAGATCAGATCGTAGCTCATACTCATGTACAAACATCCAGGAAAGTTGCGAGCGAACGAAAATTTCGCTCAAATGTCGCATCGATCGCTACGTCGTAACGTCGATGAAACGTCGATGACCGAGTTGCAAAACAAACTTCGACCGCGTTTCTCATCGGTGAAAATCATTGTGTCAAGGATTCTCGCCAAACGTTATAATCACATCGCACCGAAAGAAATCGGTCGTGTCATCTTTGATATAATATTTGATATAACAGAGTCATCTTTGATATAATACACGTAGAATGGAGGGGTGTCGTAACGTAATTTCCCTCGAATGGAACGAGAAAAGATACGAAGAAATGTTCGTGTTTTCCTACGTCGAGCATAACGAAACAAGAAGGACGAATGTCGTATCGTATTAAGCGAATAACACGGAGGAACCGAGTGCGAAATACAGCGATGTTTATTAGAGAACGAGAGCGTAGTACACGTGTTTTGGAAACAACACGGACGCTGTGCAAACTATCCACAGACGCTAATAATATTCGTCTCTAAGTCTGGCGTGCATACGCGGTATTTCGACTTTTAAATTTCGGTGATTCGTGTCCCCCCTTTGAACATTCCTATTGAAACGAAAAAAGGAAAACGAGAAACGCTTGATTAAACGTCGGTGCTCTAACAAACACGGATCAATTGTAAATAGACATAATTGTTGCGAGTAGATGCGAGTCTGCTACTAACTTTCAAGTCTCTTTGATACGACGATTATCCGTACAGCTGACGAATCGTCTTCTTCCTTAAAACCAGCCATCCCTAATGGCAGAACCAGTCGAACCAAGGCGCATTATCGCCAAGAGATGATCGAGACATGTCGGTGGAAAGGCGTAAATGTCCACGTAAAGATGTGTCAACGCTCACGGTCACGGCACAGATACGTCGTAGGTCAAGAGATCGCGGCGCGCTTTTGCAAAAAGGCAAAAAGTCGAAACGTACCTGTCATACACGCCGTTCTCTCGCTCCTTCTCCCGCTCTGCGTGTGGCTTCTCTTTCACGCTCTTTCCCTCTCTTTCTCTCTTTCTGTCCCCCTGTTTGGTCAGGGCCATGCGTCATCGGCGCAGAATCGCTGCGCTTTGGAGGAACGTGGACGGGGCCGAAGAAAGAGCGTAGCAGGGCCAGCGCAGACAGCACCGAGCAGCACCGTGCGTCGAGATATTTGGCGGGCTCGAAAATAGCAACAGCGTTGTCCTCTATGGTGTGTGCACCTCTCCCACCCTTCCTCTTCCTCTTCCTCTCCGTCTTCCTCTGTTTCAACCTCTTCTTCTTCTTCTTCTTCTTCCTCTTCTTCTTCTTGGTCCGCGGGCCACTGGCAGCCTCGAACCGCCCGGTAACTCGCTCGGTCGCGCTCGCGCGCGCGCTCCACCAGTTCGCACTTTTATATACCACGCGCTCGCTGCCGCTTGTCACTTTGTGCGACCGCTTTCCGCTCTTCTCTTCTCTCACTCGATCACCAGCTGCCTGTATCTCCGGATGCAGCGAGCACCACTCGCGGCGAGATTACCACGTCGATACCGCGACAATCCCACCATGAGATAACCCCGAAAACCAAGTCGTTCCTTCTCCTCGACGGCAGACTCCCCCGGGATCCAGTCCCTGTCCAGACAGTCTTTATCCGTCCCTTTTCACCCTCGCCACAAGCTTCTTCGATTCGATGTAGCACCGATCTTCCCTCGAGAATCTCGCGCAAGTCAGTCAATGTCCTACGTGGCTGAACATCCGCAAACGGACCGTTCCATCTTCCTTCCCTTCGAGTGTATCGTCTGCCCTTGTTATCGTTTTAATTACCTTCTAGCTGCGATTCCCCGTAAGCACCGACATGTCTCTCTGAACGACGTACAATCGTGCGAAACGTGCGGACAATGCTGGTCGGGCCTCCCAGATTTTCGTTCACCTGTCGCTCTTTAGATCAGGAATCCGCGAGCAGCGTGGTTCGTTCGAGCGGTGACCGGACTCGAGTAAGCCCCCTGTGTACACGTTCGACTCGATCCCTCGCTCCGTTATGCTCTCGCGTCCCCCGGGTTCGCACGTGCACGCGGCTCGAAACGTAGGTATCCTGCCGAGAGCAGAGCGAGAGAGAAACGGAGAGATGCTCGCGGCTCCGCGGTTCGCGCGCGACTGACCGAGGGCGAGAGTCGTTATTGGGAGCAGAGCGCCGGCGAAGTCTGTTCGCCTCGACTGCCGCCTCACTCTCTCTCTCTCTCTCTCTCTCCAACCCCTGGCTGCCGCGTTCTGTCTTTCACTCACGCGTTGCACTCGTCCTCTCTTCGCCCTCCTGCCGCCTCCACCGCCACCAATCGCTCTTCCTTCTCTCTTCTTCCTATCCCATTTTCCTATCTCTCCGATTCTCTCCTTCTGCCAGCTTGCTGCGTCTCGTTCGCTCCGACGACGCCTCTCTCTCGCTCTCTCTGTTACTCCGATGGTGCAGCTCTTCTCGCTCTCTCGTACGCCGGTTCTCTCTCTCCGCCGCGCTCACTCTCGGCTCCCGTTCGACGCGGAGCAGGCGCGAAACGAACGAAACCGAAACTTAAGCTCGGCTGTCGCCTCCTCCTTCTCTTCTTGCGCTGCTGGCTGCTCGCTGCCGCTGCTGCCGCTGCTGCTGCTGCTGCTGCTCTCCCTGCTTCTCTCACTCTCCTTCGCTCTGAGTCTCCTCTTCGTCCACGTTTTCTTTCCTTCTTCCTTTCTTACCTTTTCCCCCTCGTTTCTATCGGTCTTCGTCCGACGAGCAGCGGCCAAAGAAGCCTGGCGTCTCTCCACCAAACTACACAGGCCTCGTTCGACCCGAAGACACTGTCCGAAACTGGTTGGAGAGATGGCCCGCCACTCGTTTCGGCATCGTAATCAACTGGCCAGACTGCTGTTCCACACGGCCACCCATCCCCTCTGCGATCATCGTTCTCACCCTACTTACCCACCCCTCTTTCTGCGTTCCAGACGAATCTCGGACGAGGGAATGAGTCCCTGATGCGCGTTTACGCGGCCCTTCGGAGGATCGGGATCCGAATCCTGGCAGCTGCTCGATCGCTCCGCTCGATCCTGCCCCCTTTTTCAATGGCTGCCAACGCTGCTGCGTTTTTGCGCGGCCTCCTTTAACTGTTTTGCCCACGGAAATCTATCGTGCCGAGTGTTTTAACGGAACGATACACTAGTCTCTCTCTCTCTGTCTCTATCCTGTTTCGTATACAGAAACCCGGCGCGAAAAAAACCCGAGAATTCGAGTGAAAGTACTGTGTAGTCGTAATGGTGATCATAGCATCGCGTTGAAGCTGACCGAGGCTCGCACAACTTCCATGTTTATGCTCATCGCCGTGGACACCGTAGCTTTTCAGAATTTACCCGCGAATTCTGACTATGAAACCATGGCCACGACCGTCTAAGGGATAGAAAATTCCCTGATTTGGTCGTAGAATGGAATTCCCTTTGATCGTGGCTTTGCATTCGTCTTTTCTTTCTGAAATCGAAGGAACAGCAAAGTATTACATTGTTGCAGAGGCACAAAGGTAATGGCAGGATGAAAGTTCTCGTAGAAAGTGGAAAGGAAAAGGCAAGGCGACTTCCTAGATACGATCAAATTACTTCCGATAGTACGGTAATGGAATTCAATTTCGATTTGTGTGCCCAATCGGCCTCCCGTTCCACTCGTAATCGCCGATATTGTCCTTTGCGGTATTTTTCAAACCGCAAGAACCGCGTTGGCTGCCTCCGTTGCCCGGGACTTTCCGTGTAAATTCGAGTTTGGATTCCACTGCCTTACGTAACATCTGCCGTAACGAGACTCTGCCCCGCCTCGGTGAAATAAGTTGAAATTAATTAAGGTTGTACTCGAGCCGTCGAGCGTATCAATAAACGCTGGGAAATGCCGAAAAGGACTTGCTCGTTTTCCTGAGCAACTGGATCTCCTCGAGTTACGTGTAATCGAAAATTTTCATTTTCGTATTTGTCACATCAATACTAGAGCTGCCAATCTACAATATGTACTTGAATATATCATAACTAAACGATCGTAATTACATAAAACGTGCATCTCTGCAGAAGACAACATTAATTTTATCAAAAACTGTATAATTTTAGCAATTACAGATATGAAAATCCGAAATCTGTCGTTTTCACAGATTTGATAATTCCAATGTCACGAACATTCGACGACTGGAACAGTTAACAGCGTCGTTGAACGACGTCACGCTTCCAACGTTTCCAAAGTAAAACACCTAAATGCCAAAGCGTTGGCCGTTTCACGGATCTTTGATCGATCGTACGCCACGATTATACGATTTTAATCGTCGTACAATTAAGAGCAGCGACTTTTTTCGATCGCTATCTAAACGGATATTGTACCGGTACTTGTATCGTGCTCGAATGAAACTGCAACTTCCACCGTACACACCCTCGATGAATAGAAACGTTCGACGCCTTACGGCCGACGTGTACCAGCCAGCGTGATTTTAATCGTGGCGAATACGATCTCAGCTTTAAATGTATTATCTTTCCGATACTTGTACTACACGCTGTTCGATCAAGACGCTCGATCGTCGTTCGCACCTGCGAATTGTTTCAATCGGCTGGCGGATAACACGCGAACAAAGTATAGCCCGGCGTTCCAACGGTTTGAAATTGCCTTTGATTTTTCTCTTCCGCGAGAAACTGGAAAATCAAGCTGCAAAAAGCGCTCCGAACCGAGCATGTTCTCTCGGCCGAGAAACTTTTGCTCCTTTCTACACCGTGACGCCATCAATGGTCCATTGCTATAGCATCCGCGACGAGTTCCTCTTGCAAACGAATATCGTGCGCACCCGAGACACGAATTCGACTCGTTATAAACTATACGAATCGTAGTTTTCGGTGCACGGAGAATTCGTTCAGCGTGCGCGCCGATTAAACCACGGGACCACGTGTTAACGATCACGAAGAAGCGAGAGTTGCGCGACCGATACGAACAACACGGAAATTACTTTGGACCTTACTGATAACGCGACCGATCCTATTCGATCGTTTCACTCGACATTTTACTCCCCATATAGATAATGAAACGACGAATTTACCATTAAAAAAATTTATGGGGGAAAAATTGTTCCTTCTAACGTACTCATCGATGAAGACGACAACAGCAACAAATGATAACACATGCCCGAGCCGTGGTCCCCGAGCGAGTCAAAATATTCGTAATAAAACGAACAAGTTTACGAGCCTCTTTTTATCTCTCTTCCTCTGCTGCTTTCTCTCTGTTCCTCTCTTTCGTTCTTTCGCGCATCGAGCACGATGGTTCGCGTGCCGATTGGCATTCAGCTCGTCTCGCCGCGGCAAAATGCGTTCGTACATGTATACGTGCATCCCGGCGCACGTAACGCTAGCAACATGCGTCGACGTAACACACAACACGTACATGCATATATACATAGGTCTCTGTTCGATACAGCCGAGGCCTCGGCTCGATTCAACGGCGGCGGCAGGTATGCGTCGCGACGCGACGCGACACGACGTGCGAGAACCCGACGGTACCGTTATACGAATACCGTCGACAGAATCTTCTATAGACCGAGGAACGGAACACGGTGGATCCTAGTGGAACGACTGGACGGCCGAATATCGAGTTGCACGAGTCAACTTTCGCTCCTACGGGAACCAGTCTTCTTCTTCCAACCTTTCCCCGATTTTTATCGTGGAATCCGTGTAATTAGTATGTACGCCGCCGGCCATACGTATTAAAATACCTATTGATATTTGGGTACAAGTTGATGGTAACTTGCGTAAACGTTATAAACACGATCGTCACAATTTTTCTTTCGAGTAACATTTTATGTCAATCAACGACTTGATAATATAATGAAATTCCAATTTTTCTTTATTAGAATAACTCAGAACATCGCTGGAGAACAGATAATGCGCGCTACCAATCCTAAGAACTTTCCCACTGTTACTGTTCAATGATCTCGTTGTTCGTGTATCGACGCGTGTTCTCCAATGGTTTCGCGTATCACGTGCAAGCGTCATTGGTTATAATGCACTGTTAAAAAAAAAAATTCCAAATATCTAGGTCTCGGAGGAAGGCGGACCACGTTTTTAACGATAGCTTGCACGTGAATCCTATTAACATAAATGAAAGGGCTACGCTCTGCGTTCCGTAGCGAATGGAGATTGACCTTCGTCAGGATAACGCGACCTTGATACCTTCTATAAGAATCGATGTATGTACGTATATCTGTAGTAAGGGTAGCCACGTTCTCCGACAAGTGAAAGGGCTGCGAGACTGTCTACACCGCAATCCTTACAGCCGTTTCGAGAGTTCGATCGATCGACATTGAGAGAATCGGATTAACTGGATCGACCCGAGTTCGTTCGGGGAAAAGCACGGCGAATGAGGGGAATTTTTGTAAATGAAAATTTATGCAACAGACAGATAGACCGAGAGGAACGTCTGCTAAAGATAGTAAGCAGCAACAGCGGGAGAATTAATGGCGGCTCCTCTGTATCAATTACACGCAGTATAATATACCAGGAAACGTCGAACAATTATTGTTGTCTGGCCCACATATTGTACCGAGCGGCCTGCAACATCGTCTCGTCGTCCACTTGTCTTCATTGCACTCGTCGAAGGTTCGTAATTTTTCTCGCTCGTCGTTGTACAGGAAGATATCTCTCTTTTTGCTTCTTTTATTTCTTTCTTTTTTCTTTTTTTTTTTTGTTTTCGCTATCGCGAGTATTTCTGCACTTTTTCATATTTGAAGAACAACGTAATGTCGGATACTTGAAGAATGGCAAAGTGCAACGACGTACGGTCTCGACGAGTAGATAGATAGTAAGTGTTGTACATACATCGAATGCAATGACGAACAAGTATTCTTTCTAATGTAAGATGCATTAGTCGGAGCTTATCTGACGACGATGTAGGTACTACCACGACGAAACTGAACGATGCAAGGGCGAAAATGTGCTACTGTCTTCTATTTAGATTAGTTGAGTACACGTCTCGTACAATTAATTTGTTTATCGATAGGAACGATATCGTAGACCTAGACGAACGTTCATTGGGCCAGCATGAAAACGATTAAGCACACGCGACACAGGCAATTATGTCTGCCGATCGAACGACCCGTCATGCCGGCCATCAACGCATGCACACCAACTATTTTTACGCTGGCGAAAATACTTTGGACTCGATAATGTTTACGTATCATCGCGCACGCTATCTCTCCTACACCGTAGCGACTGTCTCCTTCTCCTCGTATTTTGCAACACGTCGCGCTGTGTTTCACAAGCGTAACACGCTTATCGCCGTTGCAATACTCCAATTTAAACGATTGCCGATAATTTAGTCGGTCATCGAAGATCCGTACGCCTCTTCACCCTCTGCTTCCTTACGTCGTTGCTAAAAAAAGAATACGATAGCGCATAGCTGCTTGATTTTTCGCGATTCTACGTGTATTTGACCTTCGCTGCGAAAAATTCCTCCGATAAAAAACGATAATCGTCTGTCAGACTTGATTCTACGAAACGTTAGCTTCTCCGCAAAAAACTTTCTCCGTCTGCTACTTTTCTCCTTAATTCTGTATCTATCTATAGATAAACACCGATGAACTGTACTCGCATTCAGTTGCGCAAATAACAATTATCTGTGTTTAATTTTTTTAATTTGAAAAAAAAATCGAATATTTCAAAATCTCGTTTTTTTTAACAGGAAAAATATACCGACGAAACGAAGGAACAAAAGATAAACAGCGATTATAGGTAGCGGGAAGGTATCGTGGTCAAAGGTAAATATTCCGGACGTGCATGTGGTATTTTTGTATCGAACTGCAGCTCGAAATATGTGTGCATAAGTAGCGATAAGAGAGCTCAGATTCTTATCTGCGATAGTCACAGCAGCAGCAGCGCGTCGTTTGCCATACTTGCGTCACCTTATCAACAATTCAAACGAATTCATTTGCCGTTTCGCTGCGCATAATTCACATTGCGGTCAGCCAAATGATTTTCAAATGAACACGGGTAAGATGCTCTGCGAGATATTTACAAAAGCCCTGTGTGTCGAAATCGCTCGTGAATTCGTGAACTTGTTTGCCTGTTATCTTCATTGCCTGATTACGAAAGCAAGCCGAAACTGTGAGCCGAACGTAAAACTTTCTGACCCGCTAATACCGTGACGCAACAAAACCGATGTTAATTACCGTACAGCATGCTGAATCATTTTCCATTCGGCATATTTCCGCCGATAATTTCCTTGCGTAACCGGAGGCGACGATTTTCAACGCGCCGTTTGCCCGAAATTTAACGCGTCACGAGGTGTTTATCCGCGTTAATAAGATACCAGTCTCTATCCGCCGTGTCGATTGCTCCCGCTCGCGTTATTTGTCCGCCAAGTGCGTTGAACCAACGAGCGATCACGATGAATCGTCATCAGCCAGATCGGTCGGACCCAACGACTTCATTGGGAAACGAGACATTGTGGCCCAGATATCGATGCGAGTGCGTTTCACGCCTCTAACTCTGTCTCGTCCCATCGATATTCTCCGTCCTTACATCGCACAGCGATACGTTATCGTTGCCAGCTCGAACCGAAGGGTCCGTGCAGCATTCTGAGCCTATCGCTGCTAATCGTCCAGAATTTAACGACGCCGTAACCACGATCGATCGATTCAGAGAATACCGTAACGTGTCACGGGACACACTCGATTCTCCAGGTGTACGACGTATAGCGCCGTCTGGAAACACGGCCAGCCGCAAGAGCGATCTGTGGGTTTGCTTAGGCTTTAAGCGCAAGAAGGTTAATCAAACGTGGACATTAGCGGACGTAAATCAACAAGCCACCGATAGAATCTGTCGAGAGAGTCAGCTGAACGTGAATTCCGTGCATGCGACGGACCCGGGCCTGACACGGTTCGTAATATCAACGCTTACGACGCTGCTTACGGTCTATTGGAAAATTAGATCCAATCTAACGCGGCTAGTCTCACGCTCGCGCGCAGACAGAAATTACGAAACATATTCCATCTGTGTAATCTGTAAACGGCACAATAGCGTTAGCCCGTGGAACGCTAGCCGGGGAACGAGGAAGATCAGTGACCCCACTACGCGGAAGTGATTAAGCGTCCGTAACGTTTAATGGCACATATGGATTAACCCGATTAACTTATTCATCAGAGTGCAAACGAAGCTGATCAGAGGAGCAGAGCCGCCTGAGCTGAGATCGTGATCCGATCGTTTACTCGAAGGCTATCGCACGCGAATCGACTCTCCCGACACTCTTTGATCAACTTCCATTCCCGTTGCCTCTTCCAATAAATTCCCCCGTTTAAAGCGTGCCCCGACTAATCGACAAACAGACGAAAAGATTGGATTGCTGTTAGGCGAGTTTCAATGGCAACGCGTATGATTCAAAGTCGTGTCGTAAATTCGTGCAAACAACCGTACGAAATGATCCATGAATTACCAGTCCCCTTGAACGATGCTGGGCGCAAGATTTGCATCGCAGACATTGCAGAATCGCCCTTAATTACCGCGACCTTTACGTACAACGCAGGGTGTACCACTGACCCTGGCTCGATGTATACGTTCCTCCCTTCCGAGAAGGCAATTATGCCTGAATTAGTAAATTAGCCGTCGCTTGCCATTCTGCATCGTTGAAACTGGATTGGAATCTCTACCTTCCACTCGCTCCGTTCTCCAACGTCAGTGTCGTGCCATCCGATTAACAGTAAACGCACGCAAACGACACATTTATGATTTTATCGTGTTTAAATTTTCCATTTAGGAAATTGTTACGGTAAGCGTTAGGATCCATCGGTGAAATTGCGTCGTTCTCTCCGTGAATGTATCCTCTGTCCAGGAACTCCTCCCGCGCCGTTCCTCCACGCTGCTTACAATTAGAATTTAACCTTAATTCGACATTGAAATGTGCATCCTGTCGGCTACATTTAAATGTATGAAAGTTTGCCGTTGTACGTATCGGACGTCGCTGGACGTTTCGTCGCAGACACCGAAACAGATTGAATAGACAAAATTCGATCGACCCCGTTTCGAAAGGCAGCCCCGCTGTTTTTACCGTGTGCCGCGCTATAATATCCGTTGTTGAAATCATTGTTGTCGATCGAGCGAGAAAAATCGAAATTCAATCGTATGCCGATAGGCTGCGGTTAGGTAACGCGTCTGGTGTGATTTGTAAAGGCACGACGAGACCCAGATAGCTCTCCTCGCCTATAGGCTGCGCCAAGAATCGGCCGGATACCGGTAAGAAGCGAGAAAACCTTGTCGACGTCTCGACGACAAAGTGTCGTACCTCTATCGATAAAGTTGTTCAACTAAAACTTCATAGACGCGAATTAAAGGAGACGCTTGGCAAACTGAATTTCGCATTCTAACGAGTATTCCGATGGCGGAGAGCCGACTTTCGAGAGATTCGAGTACCCTCGGCCAAGAGGCAGCCGGAAAGAACAAACAACTGGACGAAAGAGCGAAAGAGCGAAAGAGGCCGAGGAATCGTGCAAGGATTAAAGCTGTTTTACGCGGTTGTCGACAAATCGTTAGGTAGCGAACTTGTGACAGAGCCTGTAGCGTGACGCGGTTGGCCGGCTGTTTTCGCCTTGTTTTCGAATTTCTCGGTCGGTCGAACTCGCTGAATTATTGATGAGGCCGATTGGCTATGCCTCGACGTAAGGAATTCAGATATTATTCGGTCGGAGCCGTGGCCGCAGAGAGAGAAAGAGTGAGAAGGAGAGAGGGGGCAGGGGATAGAGGGAGAGAGAAAGAGAGAGCCACGAGATCTTAACGTCAATGTCGTCCATCTTGACCAAAGTCCAAACCAGGGCTACTGATTTCCGGACGAGATAGAGCGGCCTTGGCTGGTGACAGAAAACGCGGGAAACGAATGCGTCTCAGGGGAATTTCGGATGGAATCTTAATCGGCGCAGGGTATTTTAAGCTGAATTCCAGCGAATACGCTATAAAGCTCCGAGAATACTGTTTAACCTCCGACACGACACGAAAAGGGCGGTCGGAGATTTCACAACGGTTGATAACGTCACGAAGAAACTTACGATACACATACTCGGACGATTAAAATCCGACGACGAAATAAAAGTGCAACGATTTGAAATATTATTTCTATAATCGCTGGCTCTATCTCTATACAAAAGCGTGCTTTTAGACGAAGAACGTTCTCTAAGACGGAATAAAAGCTCTCGTAGACGGGGAACATCCCCAGCGAGGCACATCGATCACAAGATCAGACCGATTCCTAGTCCGACTGGTCCTCCAGCTAGCGTTCAGTGGAAAGATGTAAAAGGCTGCTACGCCACCCTTCTGGCAGGAAGAGCAAGGGAGAAACAAGACGAAAAGGAAGAACGAAAAGAACTGGCTAGGGGGCGAGGGAGACCGGGACAGCGAAACGCGAAGAGGAGGAAGGATATAGGCGTGTATATAGAAAAGCGGTGCTGCGCCGTGGATAGAGCGACAGTCGACCTTGTCTCATGACGTCACCGACCGTCTAGACGAGATCCACCGCTTTCAATGTCCCCCATTCTCCCCCATTCTTGGATTAAATTCGAGAACTAAAAAACTCAAAACGAGCCACGATGGGCAACCCGATCCACCCGTTCACCGGATTCCCCGCATTAATTTCGACGACCTCGCCGCTGCTGCTGTGTTGCTCTCGCTCTCGCTCTCGCCTTCACCCTCGCCCTCGCCCTAGACCCTCTCGCCCCTCTGTGTCGTGCGTGTGCACGCTTTGCGTACACCTCCTTCGACCTTATCCTACTACGTCGTAGCGTCACGTTGTTCCACTGCCACGCTGAACGCTACTACGCCCTTGTCCTACCGGCTTCTGCGGACGCAGACAGATTCTGCGTCTCTCGCTTAGCCGCTCGACCCTTTTCAGCCTCGCCCTTTGCACCCGTGCCAAGTCTACTCTCCAGTTCTTGTTCGTTCGTTTCCACCGTTTTACGTTCGACGATATCGACGAACACGAATCGTTGCCTTTCCCTTTTCATTCCCAGTGCTTCTTATTTATACGTTTCATTTAACGATAAGAATGACAGATTACCGGACACGCCGTACAAACTTCTTCGATTTGTATGGAGACACGGATAGAGCACAGAGAAAAGGGGAACGCGATTCGAAGCGTATGAACGACGATGCGCGTAATGAGAGCAGGTGTGTGTCGCGTGGTAAGAGAAGAGTAGTAGTCGAAGAGCCTCGTGAGAGAGGGAAGAGCTTTGAAGATGCTGTTGCCAACGGTTGTAGAAGGACAAGCGAATCCCTCCTTCGCCTCGTAGGAACGTGTGCTTTCGTGGAGGTTAAAGTGGCGATCGATGTACGCACTCCTCGACCACACCCGTCGATGTTCCTCTCCTTTGGCTGGCTTGCCGAACTTGGAGGAATCGATACTTGTATCGCGTCATTGAATATCGAATAGGCGCGCGGATATGCTCGGGTAATATCACGGCAGACTTCGGACGAAACTTATCTAAACGCGATTAACGATCGATTTGCACTTACCTTCGACTGTATCTTTCGGATTATTTTATTTCCTATTGGATCTCGTAGCGAGAAGATAATAAATTAGGACTTTTATCGGCAACGATAATTTCATGATAAATTGTTTTTAAATGAGGTTGAATTGTAAATGCGACGATTGTCACGTCGTTGGACGTCAGAACAATGATTGCCTAGTAACTCGACTTTCTCGTTAATAAATTAGCGTGAATTTAAACGAGCATCGTATTACAGACGCGTGGCCGATAGGCGTGGTACATACTTGTTCTGAATACAACATTTTTCGATATTAATACTCACTTTCCTTCGACCGATCAATGGCTTATGCAACACCCGATACGATTGCGGGACTGATTATTAACATAAAAGTGCATTGAACTGGGAAACAGTAAGAAAAACGACGTTCTCGTTCGTATCTTAATCAAGCATCTACGCACAACCGCTAGCAAAGAAAGAATTTACCACGATGTTAAATCGAACGGTCCCGTTTAGAGGGAGACAGAACCTAAAACTGTATATATCACGTACGAAATAGCTGTTTGCACGACTGATGCGTCTCGTCAATTGGTTTTAAATCTCACGACGAGGTTTGCCCTTCGGGCTCCTCCAGCAGAGGTCACGGTTAAGGTCTGGCCTGCAGTGTCATATCATTTCGGACGGCCGTGTAGGTCACTACTTTTTAAACGAGACGATCACGTGCTTCAACGCTTTCAATTTTATGCACCGAAGCATCGTCGAGGTGACATCCTTGAAGCGTTGTTAATCTTTGCTCGCCCAAAGATATTCCATTTCGATTCCTCTAGGAACATCAACTTTCAATTAGTTCGCCTGTACCAAGCCGATACTCTTCGTTTAGCTAAAACGTTCCGCAGGAAATTAGAAAATTTCAAATTCTCGTTACGTACAAATTCTCGAAACGTTACGTACGATAGAATTGCTAGCACTGTTCGCTGGTAACGTCGTTTGTTCAGCCCTGCGTGTCAAACTTCCGAAACGTGCCGACGTACCCGATACACGATCGGTGCATCAGTACCGGTTCTTTCGAGTAGATAGTTGGTGAAAAAGTACGGTCGACTGAAAGCCTTGATTTTAACAGGAGGCCAGACGGAAAGAGGCTCGTCCGCGCAATTGCAGCCGCATCGGGCTCCACACACAAGGTTTATTCTTCGATCTGCTCCAGTAGGGGTCGCGGTTAAGGTCTTGCCGGCAGTGTCAGATTATTTTGGACGGGCATGTAGGTCAGCGCGAGCAGCCAGAGCGAACTATACGCTGGCGAGAGCACGTCTGGCCCGGACTCTCGCATATTAGCGGACCAGATTGAAACACAATCAATTTAATGAAGCGAATCATCCCGCCACGACGAGGGCCAAGGGCGAATCTCTTTAAAAGTCTGATTCACCTGTTTGCTCTGACCTCTCTTACTCTCGACTGTGACGTCCAACACCGAGAGAGGAGTCCTGACCCGGGAATGGGAAAGAAAGTTGCGAGACGAAAGAAAGCCAATCATCGATCGATTGATATCAACTGATTTAATGGTTTGTCCCTGCTAGGGACGGGACGCGGTGCAGCTTGCAGCCTGCCACTGGCTACGTTCCGCCACCGAATTCTCCGTTTCGACGAGAGTACGAAAAACGGAGCAACGATAAATAGAAAAATATTGGAGAAAATATTCCACGGATGCGGCGGACAATCGTCGACTAAATTGATGTCAATGTATCGGCCATGATAAATGCGATAGCGTCGATATTTTCCATCCTTCCAATTGACACTGTTTCACGCGTTTAAAAGAAAGGGTGAGCGCCCACGCGTACGACCCAAAATTGGTTACCGGTATCGGGAACATTATTTGCATTCCAACGCGACTACTTCGCTGCGACACCCGGCTTGCCTCGTATCATCAATTGCGATCATGAGGCAACAAAAACCGAATGTATCATATAAAATGCCTTGTTTAAATGCGGCGCGTCCCGATTCCATTCCCCACAGCGATCTCGGCATTACGAAATCGTCTGGGACAGGAGCTGTCGAGTCTTTGTTGATAATTCACGAATCGATGAAACATCGGGCGTCGTCGTTTCGAAGAACGTGATCGTGGTCGATATTTGAAAAAGTTCGACCTCTGATCGTGCCACGATAAAGAATAAGTTCTGCTAAATCGTAAAAGAGAATAATGGGAACGTAGCGATTTACGTCGAAGTTGCTGAATAACTATGCGTCCTAACCTAACTTCGGATCGTCCAACTATCAAAATCCCTCGATTCATTGCAAACAAGCGATCGTCGTAAAGTTGTCTCAACGCGGGACGACTCCGGCTTAACCGATACATCCCATGGACAGCGCGCGGCGAAATTGACAAATACTACAATGAACATTGATTTAATAATACCAGCGAACGATTCCCCACTGGCAATTTCTAAATACGTTCTCCACGAGTTTCTCAAAAATAGCCGTCCCTCTCTGGAACTGCAAAAATACGCGAGCTACCACGGCACACGTGCATATTATCGCCGCTGCTACGTTGTTATGCTAAACGATTTATACGCCGATGATTTATGCGCTGCGATATATAACGTACTGATGCGCCATTACTTGTCAGATTAACGGGATACTTCGCACGGATTTACTCGTAACCCGCGCGTTACTTTTTGCAGAGCACGACGGATAGAAACACGCTGCTAACTATGTAGTAAAATAGCCGGGGACGCGCGAAGTACGAATCGTACACGGTCGCCACCCAGAACGGCTCACAATGGTGACAGTCCATAAAAGTCGAGTTTCGAGAAACGCACAGAGAGAAGATTTTAACCGTCGTTTTGCATCGGGATCGGCGCAGTGAGAAATCAAATTTTCGGCCGAATTTATCGCTGGTCGCTCGACGAAAAGGTATGACGTCAACGTGCGATCGACAGATACGAATTAAAGAAAAACAAGAAACAGCATTTAATCGTCGAGTTTCACGAGTAATCGACGTAACACCTGATCTTTCGTCGTAATTTATAGAAAATGTCAAACAGAAATTGATTCCTCGATCTGTGGATTGTCAAAGTGCACGACGAGTATACCGAAAACTAACTCGACCAGTTAATTCTTGACCCAGTCCCAGACCCGTTTGCATATTTCATTCCCAGAAGCGAGTCGCAAATCAACAGCCGCAGGAAAAGAGAAGATCACGAGGCGAGACAGCGACGATCCCCTTTTCGTTCGTGGTAACGCGGACAAATGGCGCCGATACAAAGTCACCCGGCACACAAATACGATCCCAAGAAGCTCCACCTCGCGAGAAGCTATGAGGCTGGAATACGCGAAGTAACCAACTATTAGTAACCCAGACTTTAGTATTCCCGCGGTGTCGTCTCGTACGAGACTTCCTCATTCCAGAGTTGAGCTATTGCGAAGCTATCCTCCGCCCCCGCTACGCATCGCTTCTCTCTTCATTTTCTTCCTTCTTTCTCTTCTGCTTCGTTTCTTCCATCTTATTCTTATCCTTCGCCTTCTTCTTCTACTTTTTCTTCTTCCACTTCTGATGTTGTTGTCACTTCATCCACAGTCCAATCGCGTTACTCTAGCGATTACGTACACTCATCTCGAACGTTCTTCGCCATATTCGCAGACTCGCTTTCCTCTTCGTAATTTTTCCATCTTTCGTCTCTGCCCACTTCTCCCCCGTTTCGGCCATCTCGTTCGTACTCCCGTGACTTCCCTCCAACCCTGTTACACATCCTACGATCAATTCGACACGGAGAATACGCAATTTTGTTGTCGGCAAGCCTGTTCCCAGCAAAGCAAAGCTCGTGTAGGAGTCGGAAACACGTGTTACAGCATACAGGATACGTCGAGGAGTCACGATCCCGTAAATATCCAGCTGACAAAGTTCTTTCGAACGGAACAATTTCGCCAATCCACGGTTGATAGATGATATCGTAATCGAACGAATGTCCACCGTGCCTATGGTCCCTGTGATTCTTCTTACGACGACGAAACGATTTTTCATCTTTCCTGTTGACGAACAGCGTTCTCTCTAACGTCTTAGCTAAGCAAATACCGGTTAACGAGATTGTCTTACCGAGGAACGGTCCCGTTAATCTTAAAAACACAATTCATTTCTCGCTAAAACGCCAAGAGAGAAGAGACCGCGCGCAAGAAGTTCCAGGAAAATGAATCTAGGAACCGAAACCGATTCACAACCGGTCTTTTCGTCTTTCCTAGACGAAACTGCCAACGACAGTGGGGAAAACCTGTCGCGTTCGCGGCAACGTAAAACGACACGTGCGATCGAAAAATGGAAGGCCGATGCGCGTATCTATTATGCCCGATCGGTCGTGCCTTTTTTTTTCTTTTATAAACCTGATCACGCCAGATCATGGTCGAGTAAAAGTTGGAATTTTTCAACGAAAGCAGGATACAACTGTTCCTTTTCACCTTAACGTTTAATTAGCTAATCCCCGCAACAAAAATGATCAACGAAATGCTACAAGTTGCTAAGAGAAACGACTTTCTCTTATTTTTAATATATTCTAAAAGCTTGATTGCGTAATGTTCATGGAAATTAAACGAGAGGACGCGTCAGAGAACGAAAATAGTTGACGCGTGTAGCGTGCACGAGCGTGCTAAAGGAAAGGGTTGTCTCCCTCGTTTACGATTCACGTTATGCAACTGCATTAAGAAAATTGACGAGCCACGAATTAAACACGCAGTACGACATTTTAAAATCTCGTTACATCGTCCAGATGATTTATAACGTTTGCCTCCTTTTTTTTTTTTTTTTTTTGAAATTTAAATCTCGAATTTCGACGACGAAGAAACGAAATTTGTCAGTGATTTTGCCACGTTTTTGCCCACCCCCCACCCGACTCTTTTTATCGTCGATGACGAAAGTCGACCCACTTAACTAAGTGAAAAAAGTCGACAGGACACGCTCGCAGTGCGTGCAACGAAGTCACCAGCCGAAGGAAAAGTCAGAACCTTTCATTGTGATAATGATTCCCGATCGACGCGATACGATCTCGGAATCGAACGTTATTACGATGCTAATTTTATAGCAAATAAACGGTAGCCTTAACGTGGGATATTGAAATCAGTTGCAATGTAAAAAATTATTTAATCGTACCGAGCGGAAAATGGAAAGTAATACTCGTTAAACCTTACTAAGGTAAAACTGGCGTGGTGATCGAGAAAACAAATACGATTCTTTTTGCACGATAGAATCGGAGCAACTTTGTTCGGCTTTTTACTTGCTTCTCGAGAAGATCTCATCCCGATGAACAGAATATTCTTGCAATTTAACGATCGATATTACCAGCGAGGTTCGCTTTATCGCGGTGTGACGTGACGGGAGAAAGGAAGCGTGATCGGAGTAGAAATTACTTTAGATGGAAAGCAGCGGCCGAGGAGAGTGCTTTGAAAAGTTTTGCGAGGAACACCGACAGGGAAAGTGGATGAAAGTATTACGTGTTCGAAACCCCCCGTCCTGGGAAATAAATGGCCAGAGATTTACGGTTTCGCGCGTTCCTACCAGTTCCAACCGCGTCATAAACAACGCCCACTCTACGAATTTCATTTCCCCTGTAGACATTCCGCGAATCACATTGTAGCTCAACGTTAGAAATTTCCTACACCAAACCTTTTCCCGAGTCGCCTGATATTTTCAGCATAAGGAGCAGATGCATCGTCGCAATGTATTTTTTTATATCGCAATTGTGCGATGTACAATAAAAATCGTGTGTACAATGGTTATCGTTGGTAAAAACGTAAATAGATCGGGAATACAAAAAGCGACTAAGAAAGCACAATTTGTAATATGCATAGTACCCATACGTCTTTCATTAGGAATGATAAATAACCTAGGGAGAGTTGATAAACCACCCCTATCGAACCAAACCTCTTCGTCACCAAGCATCAGAAAATATAAATCAATCGATGGTTCTCGTTGTTAGCCATTCGAGTACCCTCAGCCATCGAAAGAGGATCTTTTCAAATCGCGAATAAATCATTCTCAGCAACGAGCACCGAGTAGCGTCCGACATTTACGAGTGCCACTGTAAATGCCATCGGCAAGAAGGAAAAGGGAATCGGTGCCACGAAATCCCGCACGATCTGTCCCGTGGCGCGCGTGTGACCGTGAATTCGCGAACCGAACCAGGTTATCGACAGCACCGAGCGAGTTTTTCCTCGTGCAAACGGACAGATCATAGCAGGAAAGACTCTCCTCCTCCTCCTCCTCTTCCTCCTCCGCCGCCGCTGCCGCCGCCACCGCCGCCGCCGCCGCAGCTCGTATCTCTCTTGTACTTCTCGATGTGCATCGCGTGTGGGAAGATGACAATGCACCGGTGGCCTCGCGCCCGATACGCCTTACGTGGTTACGCTCTCGCAGCCCCGGGGAATTCTCTCTGCACGAGCGTGTAACTCGCGCACGATCGTCTCTTTTCCTCTCCACCTCGCATCCTCGTTATTTTTCTCTCCTCTCTCTCTCTCTCTCTCTCTCTCTCTCTCTCTCTCTCTCTCGTCTAACGATTCGCTAGCCGCGCATTGATATTCTAGCGCGGCCATCGCGTACGCCCCTGGCAAATGCCCAGTTATGCTCCTCTTTCTTCCTTTTCCTTTGCCCACGATCGCGAAGGACGAGATGATAGATCGATCAGTGTCTATTTCCACGCAGCCATCGACGCATCGATATCCGTGGAAAATCGGCTTCCATAGAAACGGGGTGGTGCACCCCGGCCGTTTCTCTACCTGCCACTTGACCACCGCTGACCGTAGGTGGAAAAGTTAATGATATCGTGGGCGGACGGTGTTCGTTGTGCTGGTCAAGACACCAGGCTCGTCCGCAAGGTCCGTTCATTGATCTTACTTTTAGCAATTTCGTCCGGAGTGCGAGCTGTTACGGAGGGGATATACGAGACTCTTTAACGGTGGTGCTTTTAGCACTTCTCTCAACTTCTTGCTCGGTTACTGCAAAAAGAATGCGACCGGTCGTGTGGAACGTAGAGCCTAGGAAGAAACAATTTGCCAAGGGTTACGGATTGCTCAATTGGTTAGACAGTCTGAACCGGTTAATGAAAGGCCAATGTTTGAGTTCTGGCCCATCTGATATTCGCTAATCGATAATTTCATTTATCCTTCGGTGCCAGTTCGGTTCCTTAAAATTTTTAACCTAACCGAAAATCTATCTTTGAGGAGCACAAATTTCTTCAACGTGTGTCGTTCTAGAGGTTATCGATTAAAGAGAAGTAAAGAACGAACAAACAGGCACACGCCTATCGTTCGACATGCCGCGCGTACACGTTCGTCGTATTGTTATTCGCGTGACGACCGCTACGGCCCTGGCAGATGCTCAGTTTTTCTATTAGACTCAACGTCAAACCTTAGGAATGTCTTCTGGCAGCAGATAGGCCTGCAAGCCACATTTCCATTCGCACATCTCGTAATATTCCAACGAGCCATTGTGGCGCAAACGCGTACCACTAAAAATCTGTCTCTTCTCGTAGAGAAATCACTGGCACGTGAACGTTAACCCGCGGTGCCGTTACCACGGGTCCAAAATACGACTGAGAAACGCGAAGGAGTTCGTTAGCGCCTCGGTATTTCGCAAAAAGATACACGCGAATCACACTGGTAATTAGACGAGCGCTGAGAACAATTTCGAGCAGTTTCTTTCACAGTTAGTGTGTCTAGTTTGCCAACAGCAGTTTGGAAACAACTTTAACCAAGAGTATGGAAGAATGTATTGCACGGGAACGGTTTAATTTCCGGTTGAAAGAGAAGAATAGGAAAAAGAGGCGAAGCCTTTGTTTAAGGGAAGATATCGTCACGCCAATGGCCGCTATCTGGAACACGAAAATCGTGGGATATAACTGGGTCACACCACGTTTCATTCTCGTTTCGATGACGACGGCGACACAAGACGTTCTAAGTGGAAAATGAGCGAGTGCTCGCTACCGTTCATAAGGTTAAACGAGTGTGCTGCAAACAGTTCGCCGTGTGTAACATTGTTAACTATCCCGAGTAGGGAAGAATATAACCGTCGTCGAGTGAAAACGCGTTCATCATCCAGCGAACGGTGACTATCGTACGATAATTGCAGGTAATTGGATAATTTGTCGGAAATACAGCCGCGTGCATCGCACGATTGACGGGAACATCGTTCAACTAGGAAAAGTGAACGCGTAATTACGACAAAGAAGCATTATAGGGAAGAAGAATATCCACGAGACTCTATGAATACCTATTACTCGATCCTATGCTCCGTGCACTTGCGTGTTAACGCGTTTCATGCCATGTGCGTCCATGTTTTTGGCGCGCGATAAATTTTCCATTCAACCCACTGACGTTTCGAGTGTATGCAAAAGCAGGAGATGACGTACACGTGACTGGAAGGGAAAATCGCGCGCGAAGACCGCGTTCACGGAACGTTTTAACGAATTTCATCGTTCGAGATCGGACGATCGTTCATTTCTGCTTCTGCTATTTCGCGTCTTCTGAAACGGCACTAACCACGATGCTTTTGAACCGCTGCCGCGAGAATTTCGCTATTAACGTTACGTAAAGCGATTCGTTTGGCGGCAGATATTCGCGAATGAATATTTATCATCCGGGTATCCATGTTACTATCTAAGGAGCGATTCATTCCCTTCGACAACTCTATAATTCATAAACGACACGACAATAAACCACGATGTTTGTTGCAATACGCGGTGTATCTCGTGGCAAAGAATGAGACGCTCGTTAAAGAGTCACACTCGACTCATTCATTAATCGCAGCTTATTTATCCTGCCTACTGATCGCCGCCAATCCACTTGCCATAATTTACCTATAACAATTACCTACATAATAATACGGATAAGGAAAAAGGAGGATAGGGTTGTCGTATAGTCTACTGGAAAGACTGAAAACACGACTTCTTGGAAATGCTAATTATCTAATTTATAGACTTTGTACGCTCGCAGCACGTTCCAAGGATGACGGACCGAGGAAAACGTGGTCGTCGTGAAAGTCGACGAACGCCTACGAGATGCTGATTTAAATCGCGCCATCATTGCGCCTCTGCCAATCGTACACTGCGCGATAAACGTCTCGGGCAAGGTGTGTTTCGTTAATCGTGATAAGCGAAGATGCGGGTAGATCACGATGCCTTTTACAGGTGGATGTGACAACAGGTGAACCTTGTATTGCAATAATTTATTCGAAAGAAATGAACCGTCGGTAGAGACTATGGTTCGGTAGCGCTTTCCTAACTGACCGTACATCTCACGCGTAATATCAAAAGCTCATTTCACGAACACGGGTTCCAAGAACTGATAGAAATGATCAATTAACGAAATAATATTCTGGCCAGCTAACGCGATACTGCAGTACATGCGATTCGTTAACGCAACCGTATACGCGTGTACTGTACGCAATTGCGGAACAAACGAAAGTAAAATCGGGTTTGGGATGAAAATTTCACTCCCTATTCGATCTTGGCTAATTTCATATTCATTGGATCGTAAACTTCGTATCTTATGCATCTTATATATCTCTCTGTAGTTTCTTACCTCGATATTCGAAAAAAAAGCATCGAACACTGAAACTTCTCGAGCACGTTGTATCGATTTTCGACGCTGTTCGCTAACACAACGCAAAGGATGGATATTGAAAGATTTAGGTACAGTAGTTCGGCCCTGACCGTCCGATCGCCGATAGAAATGTCTCCGGTGGCCGACAATGACCTTTCCTTCGTTTCTGCCGTTCTTTCTAACCGCCACTCTAATTGGTCCACTGGATCGACGAGAGAAGCTACGAGGAAAAGAAAAAGAGACAAAGCAGACGACGAACCGATAACCGAAAATTCTCTTTCCTTCATCCAATTTTAAAGTGGGCTTTACACGAACGAAACAGGCTCGACAGAGGAAATGTCTGGAGTTAGAAAAACGTCGAATGTAGGTTAATCGATTGCCAGGTGAAATTTGGCAATTCGCCTGATTAAAATTTGTTTCCGCCTCGAGATTTCTCCGCGTTCTTTAAATATTTCTTGATATTCAAACGAAACCAACTTTCTCGATCTTATGGTAATCCAGCTCCTTAAAATTCTAACGGGTCCACAGGAAATATTTACGGGAGACTCTTTCGAAGCGTTTACGATTTTCGTACTAAATTACACCGCAACAAGCACAAAGCAACCTCGTGGCTCGGTCCAGTTACTCGTCGTTCACAGTTCGTTAAAAAAACAACGATCGATCGTGCGCCGAGATTGTTCAGCAGAATTCACCGTCATCGACCTGGTATTAAACGATCGCGATGACACAAAACGAGCGATGAACTTAATTAGAATGGAGTAACATCTAGCTGACGGAGTATCGAATCTCGCAGCGGAACTGGAGCGTGTTTTCGCCAATTAACGATATTAATGAAGGCATATTTGCCGTTTGCCGCGAAGCGCGAGTTCGCGCACCGACGCGAGATACAAGACTGATCGATAGGCGACATTCGTGCTACGCGATTTGCATACGTGTATATGCAAATTCCTAGGTAATACAGTCAATAGCACGTAATGTACGCGTTTCTGGCGTGGCGCGTTATAAATCTCGTCGCTGGCCGATATTCTTGAATGGCATGATCCGGATAAATGCACACGGATATTCGTCGATGCGATATTAGTTTCGGTTCCCGCGGCAAATAGCGAGCTACGAAACTCTGCGACGATATGTATAACCGCACCTGACAGAGATTAACTTTGTTCTTCCTTTTTTGGGCCATTCTTAGTCCGCTCGATTTTTCCCGTCTTTTCTCTTTTTTTTTTTTTTTTTACTGTAATATAAGACAGTGGTGAAAATCAATACTTGTCGGCTTTTTATACAAATAATAAACTTGAATTATTCGCTTAAAAATTAAACGACAGTCTCATTTGGCTAAATCGATACTGGGAAACGTAAAAAAAAAAGCGTCGATCCTTCGAACGAACTTATCGAGATACGAACGATTGAACCACAATTGCTACTTCCTTCCATAAACGTAGCTGGTGGAAGTTCATCCCTGGTCAATCTCGAGCGATTATCTCATTTTCCAAGACACGGTCGTCAGGGTAACCGGCACCGTTGTCACAATCGACGAAGATGGAGTGGCGCCAAATGTCGTGGATGCAATTCTCAGAGAGTACCGGGTGAATGACAAGTAAATCAAGCGTATAATTGGAATTCAATTCGCACAGTGGCACAGATACACGGCATTAGAATTCCGCTTGCGGGCCTCGCCGTTGTACGCTAGCTGCTTGAGGCGAACACGCACGCGCGTGCACGCGCACAAACGCGTCGACTGCAAAGGCAAGGTGTAAACCGGCGATCCGTCTTGCAAGGTATCGCGAGGACGGTGATACGATACGCGAATCGCCGCCCCATTTCGAGAAGGAAAGTGCAGGAATGCGCTAATGAACAAGCAGAATCGGTCTGCGAGTAGGCGTAAGAATGCGATTCTACGATCGTAAATTACAGCTAGGGTACACGCGTTACTTGGCTACGGGATAGCGAGAATGAAACCAAGTACCAGTGTTCTCTTGTTCCGATCGGACTCGATTCTACGAAGATTATTATCCTATTACGTTGTGATTAATCGATAAAACCCTTCGTCGTGCAAGAATTATTCTCAAGACGAAGAAATAAAACGGTCTGGTGTGACTGAAACGAGCTGTATGGTTCTTGCTAGAGTGAATCTGATACCAAACCTCTCGTAGGGAAAACCCGCACGCGACAAAATATTCGAACGCGAGACGAGCACAGTTTCTCGATTCAATTCTATCGCGAAACCTTCCGCGACGGCATTTTACATTTACGTGACTCGTATTGTTTCGCCTCCAAACACCCAGTAGACTCTCGATTGCACTCGACACTGAAACTCGCCGGGACAGAGGGCATAAATAGATAACTGCATCGGCCGCTCGAGAGGCTATCGCAATCCGAACGCAACGTGCCCTCGCTTTGTACGAGAATATCAAGCGTGAGCATGCTCCAATATCGCCTTCTTGCGCGTATTTCACCCACGTACCTAGCGCAAGAGCTTCCAAAAAAATAGAAATACGCGAAACCAGACCTCGCAATGTCGAATATTTCTTCGGCATTAAGGTACACGTTAGAAATATTCGCTCCCTTGAGACGTCATGTAAAACGCCAGTTAGAAAATGGAAAAGGGAACGAGCTGCTGGAACGCAGAGGGCAAAATACAAACGACAAAAGGTAGAACAGCGTGATGGCAAGATATCATTGGTAGGAAGGGTGCCGGTGGCGACAGTAGGGGGTGCACGGGACTAGAACCTAGAAGGTTAACAAAATCAATACCGGTGGGTGGTAGAGCTGGTGGTCGGCTTGCTGGGGGGCTAGGTCGGCCACTGACCTTTATCCAGGCCAACTGCATCATCCCCATTTCTACGCGCGCACGCACACAGCAGAGGTCGTCTATTTTCACGGTGAACCATTTTCGTCGGATGAAAACAATCCGACCATACATACGATCTCGTACAGTCGCCTACTTATTACTCTGAATGTCTGAGTAGAAAGAGAGAAGGAGGAAGCCGGGTCTCGACCTTTCACGCTTGATGGAATCGCGACCATCGATCCTGCCAATAAACGCTTCCTCGACCGTGCTCTCATCCGAGTAACCCCTCTCTGGAACTCGCACCCTGGCAAACGACTGGTTTACCAACTGTCTTACGAAGAATTAAAAGCGACCAAGATGGTAATTCGTTTCGAACGAACAGAATATAAAGGGTGGACGGTGCGACTCGAGAAGCAATCGAGGGAAGGATATCGAAGAAAAAAGAGTACAAGTATAGAAGGCAGAAACGTTGTTTCAGTGAAATTCATTGCGCCTTCTCACGACGCGCACGAATGAAATGCTGCTCTTTAACACGAATCAGTGACACCGATAAGCGGTGCATTTAATCAGAGTTTTAGTCGCCGACCTTAAAATGCCAGAGAAATATTCGTTTTATCGGATTTATCGCTTTCGTCCGTGTCTCCCTTCGGCGAAACAGCCCAGCAACTGGCTCGATCTAACGTTCTTTTAACACCTAAATCGCATCGAATAGCTGATGCACGTTTCTCTGCGTTATCGAACGACCAGATCGCTCGCTTACAAATTCCAGCGATTAGCCTAGTTAGGCGGGAGGAAAATAGCAAGTGGAATAACGCGTATCTGCGTCGTCAATCTGAAAATAACGAGAGCACGAAGGGCTGTTTTAGATCTTACGAGTTGCTCTGAAACGGCCCAATGGGATATCTTTCGTCACGCGAAGTGCCACGAAAATACACGATTCTGCATGTTCCACGTTTAAAATTCGATCCGTCCACTTTCATTACCAAGTGAATACGTTCGCTCCGAGCAGTTAAAAGTTTGCGATAAAACAAGATTCACGATGGAACATAGATCTCGAGAATCGTATGCTTTAGCGTCTGAGATATTCTACGTAACACGCGCAGAAACGTTTTCAGAAAATGTTAAAGGACGTCCACGATGCGTGCAGCTGCCGCGTATATATTCACGTTTAAGACGAATCATTAGACCACGTCGTTCCATGGAACAAAGTTGGCGCGTATCTTGTACGAGTTCCGCTAAACATCGCCTTTAACTATCAGCAAATGCTAGACGGAACTGAACTTCTATGAACCGAATTGGAGCGCCGAAGTAAAAGTTCATCTCGCCTATATATAGATTATTTAAAATTTCTAATCCTAACCGAGAAACTTGATAATCGAGATTATTATTAATTCTATCACAATGCCATCTTCTCGACCCGCGATGTATGCAATACGGAATACAATACGTAAGAAATTCGATCGATTATCCGAGTCGATAATCGGTCAAATTGTTCGCGTACTATCGTATCACGCGATCTTGTAACTTCGAGGACTCGACTTTATAAATCTCGTATATAAAATCGTTGCAAGAAGATAGAAACTATCATTACACATCATTAGACCGATCGAGTAATGCCGAGTCATAAAACATCAGTGTTCGTATCAGCGTTTCGATAAACGATCCAATGCTTTACAGACAAAACGAAACTAACAAGATTTTATGTGCGAGAGGGACTATAAAATATAAAAGTCGGCTACCTGAACGCGACTTAATCGGACAAAGAGAGACAAAAAGAGAGAGAGAGAGAGAGAGAAACGGCCGGTTGAAACAAGAGACGACGCATTAGCATTTTTACTAGCGAGAATTAGCATGCTACACGTTAGTGACTAGCGATGCCGCGATTTAGGCCAATGAACGTCGACGCCGGCGTCGATGATGGCGGTCGTCCTTGCCAAGCAATGTTATCCTGTCGGCAACTGAACCATCCGTCCACATGACCCGCTTTTTTCTAGGATGTGGGACGAACTACTAACGCACGCTCTCCTCTCCGCTGCTCTCTCTTTCATTTAGAAATCCACGCATGCAAGAACGCCGCTTCATTGACAGATTTCACGGCAAGCCGATCGCGATGCTTCATCGTTGCCCGATCCGCTGCGTAGATCATGGGGTTTGGCGCAAACTATGCGCGATGTATGAATGCTAGTAATGATGTAATCGAATACGATTCGCGCATACGAAATTACCTCGCAACCGACCGATGCGGTAATATGAATTTAGAAGAGAAGATACGAGGCGAGGCAGGGAATTTGTAACTTTCCATTTGCTCGATAATTTTGCTACTGTTAACGTAACAGATAACGCAAAGGGGAATGTAAAATAAGCGATGGACGATAATGATAGAGAAACGATACCCAGTTGATGGCGATTCGCAACTATCTAAATTCAATAATTCGATACGTTGAACTGCGGATGGATCGTGTAGTATTATATTGTCCAAAGTCCAAACAAAGTCTGAAAAAGAATGGAAACTATAGAATCTGTATTTTAAAATGCAGTATCATCTAAAGCCAATGACTAATTACGACGAACAAATTTACAGAATCGAACGAAGAACGTCTGGGCTTAAGCAGTTTTAATTTGCCTCGCAACCGAAGATTACAGTGTCATTCAATGTCTGTGACGAAGCATTTTTCACGGTCTAACAACGTCTGATCGGGTACTCTCCATTGCTAGACCTGACCTCGAACGAAACGATACGCAGAATCGAGAGAATCGAACGATACATGATTAAACTACGCGGCCAGATCTACGCTACGTATAAGCAGAAAGGTTCAGTGAACGGGACATCGTTCTACAATAACGATAAGGGCTTTGCATATGCAGTACCATCGCGTGGCTGTTAATAGAATAGGGTGACGGAGGGTCTTGTTCTACGTCGATGGAACAAATGAAAAGAAATGACGGCCAAGATGAAGATAAATGGTTCGCGGTACTAGACTCGATCTCCTAAAAGTAACAGAGGCAAATCAGCAGAACGAATCAAACGTCTCGACGCGTCACTTCACAACATGTAAAGTTCATAACGCACGAGCGACGACCTCGTTCTGCTTCGCGTAGCGTGTTTCGTTCGTAATTTCACTCGTTCCTTTCCCTATCGCGCCAATGATTGCTCGATAATTAATATTAATTCCAAACTTCGTCGTGTCGACTATCATTTGCTTGACAAACATCGACTCTGCAATTCTCTTTTAAGCGAGGTCGTTGATGTTAAACAATGTTAGAGTAATTTAAGCGTGCATGTGTGTTTGTGAGACTCGTCTGGAATTTTGATACATATAATTAATTGATTGGAAGATTAGAAAATGGAGGTTCGTCGTGATAGGAAAGCGTGGTCGTGTTCACACGGAAGATCGACTGGCATTCCCGACGGCCGTTTGGTTAACCTACGCGGAATTGCCGATTAGCCAATTCCCGCCGATGCAAATGACGCGGGATCGTACGACCGCCACTTCCGACGTATTATGTAGATATTCACGAGGCGAACGGAAATTTTGGTGTAGAAAGCTTCGCGTCCGTTCCAACCCGTCTCGCCTTCAAATATTTTGCGTTTCAAATCGCAACCGTGATTCATTCTACGCGAGTAGAACGCCCCTCTAAGCCTCTACCAGAAACTTCGTGGAATTCTTGAATTTTTATAACGCGCGCCGGCCAATGCGGACTTCCGTGAACCGATAGATCGGAACGTGAACAGCATTCTACACGAGCTAATCGGACATCGAGCAATGCATTGGCACTGTTCTCTGCTTTAGCGTAGTTTTCTAGAAATTACACAAATAATGTACAACTCGCGATGTATACAAAGAGAAACGTACGACAAGAGGTCGTCTTTTCCTCCGCCTTCCACGAAGTTAGCCATATTTTCATCTTCAAAGTGGATTCTCTCGTGAAACTAACAGTACGTCGACGATAGACACGGATTCATCTCGAGTCCTGCACGCGTTATAAGGATAAGTGATACGCCGGCTGTTGAACGTGTATGTGTAAATACATGAGTCTCCACACGCATACTGCAATGAGATCGCATTGATTCCGCCGAGATAGGACACACGGTGGTAAATGAAACCGCGAGTCCAGGACTGGACGGGTTCAACTGGCAATTAGATCGGACAATAACCTTCTATCAACGAAGCTAAGGGTTTCAACTAAATTGCAACACGTTTACGCTCGACGCGGTGGACGGAGTAATCGTCTAACGGCGATCGATGGAATAATTTCGAATTTCGTGTTCCAGAAACAATGTACATCGATAGTAGGACAGATTGAAACGGTGTTGAAAGAGAAACGCGACGACGCGTTTAACACGCGTTCATCAGTTAATTACGCGAAAAAATAGTTAAGTTACTTTCCGCATGCAACCGACCAAGCCACTAATTAGGCATAACAGCATGCAATGGAAACACGACACGTGACTTGTGTGTGCGTGTACCGGCACATTTGTTTTCTACGTACCGTTCTTTTACTCACGATTTCGGAGCAAAAGGTTAAGGCTATTCGTAAGCCTCCGAGAATTGTTAACAAAATAACAGTGATAAAGAAACATAAAGCGAATAATACAAGTTTAAAATACAATAAAACGTAAAACATTATTATTTAGAATATATAATAGATAACGTGAGAAATTGAAATTTAAAAAGAAAAAGTTGTGTTTTAAATTCTAAGTACGTTTTATATATTTATCATAAGGTACGAGCATCCAAATGCTAATGAACGGTAGTACATATCTCTGTTTTGCTGCTCTGAATTTCAATTTATGAGATATTCTCACTCTCATATTGCTCGTTTGCTTTCCGATGTTGCCAGATTCTTACAGAATTCTAGATACATAGGCCGAATTTTTCTCTAATATATATTGCTATTTCATATTTAAGCAATATAACCTCGTGCATTTCGAACATTGTCTATACGAGGTACAACATTTTTAATTTACTGTCTAACAACCTGTTGAACAACCTGTTTAAGAAAGATTAGGAGTCAGTACATTTGAATTAATTTTTGCCATTGATGGCACAATTATATGATGAATGATTAGTTTTCTTGAATCTTTAAAAATATCGTCGGCGTTTTACTAGCGTTTGCTTCACGACCTATCCTATAGAATTACGGTTTAACCCGACATCACTTCGCATATTAAGGTATAACCTACGTTCGAAACGTATAACACAAGGCCATAGTATAACCCTAACGAATAATCTAAAGTTACAAAGTAGTATGGAGGGAAAGTCGAGACTCACCACATTGCTTTTCTCCAACGACGGACGGATGCTCCGGCTGCAATTAAAAAAAGAAATGTTTTTGTTAAAGTACGATGCAATACGAGTAACACCGCAAGTAATATTTTTAAATTGCAATACGATGCAATACGAGTAACTACATATACGATACATATGCGATACAATACGAGTAACTACAAATAATATTTTCAAATTACCGCCATCTATCTATTGACGCCATCTACAGTACTATTTTTCAAGAGAACGTTATTCTTCAAATAAAGTAATATGATTCTATACGATTCTTAGATATACATACAGAATTCTTAGATATCTACCATTCTTGTCGTATAAAACAAGTCATAAACAAGTTATTCAGTTAGATTGTTAGATCACAATTCCCTACCTGAGAAACTCTCATATATTTTGTTACTACGTACAAAATTAATATTCAATTAGAATTACAAAACAATGCATAGTCTTTTTAATTCAAAAACTTGCATCTTAATCTTAATCGTAAATCCTTTGATCAAAGGTATATACCTATAATTCAAGTATGTTTCTCACTACCTTTTAACGTCATGCAATAAAATGCGTTACAACCTTGTGCTGTTGTATAGATTATACATTGTCGATGAAAAATCGCTTTCACGTATTTCAAAGCATGTAACAAATTGTATTGTTACGAACACTCATGTACAAAACACTCCGATTGATTATATTTAACAATCTGCAAAAGCTCAACAATTTCGCCTTCCACTTTTCAATTTAACCACGGATATATTACAGACATTAAAAATTTCTAATGTATAGTTAAGGTTGCACAACCCACTTCTAGGATTTACGCAAGACGCGACATCTATGATCTACAGGATTGCATACAAAGCTTAAACCTCTTAAGGCACCATTTTTTTGATCATCTTGCTTTAAACAGTTTAATGCTTGACGGTTTCAAAAAGTGATGGCCAATGAAACGCGATTTGAATAAATAACGAAATTTTGAAAAATCGATCAAGGTTTAATTTACTTGTGCCGTTGCAAGATCTTCAAATTTCTTCTAAAACCGAGTGCATGAAAGAGACTTGCCCCATTATTTCGAGAACAAAGTTCCTCGGCATTAACGTGAAGAAGAGCAACTCAAAAGCCGGTAGCACGACGACGTATTTATCCAGACAGCAGACAAACATACTCACTCGAGTACCTGGCACCTGCTCACTTTCGTATACTTCTAAAGGACTACAAGGGAATCGTCACCAAATGAAACTGCATATAAAGCCAGACGAATGGTAAGTTTTTAATACAATTGTAACCTTTCTTTTTACGTGATATTTTTTACAATTTCCTACAAATATATAAACATGCATAATTTAATTATGAGTTTTACCAAAAGATAGGGTAGAAAGTAATTTGTTACCTTCAAAACAGTCACTATCATAAAACTCGAGAATATTACTAAGCGACATATCGAACAAAGAGTTGTATCGATATATAACCAGGTAATGGTCCACCATTCGAAACGTCAATCATACGAGCTTGTCATCGCTTCAATTTGATAATTAGAATTCCATTGTCGCAATGATGCATTACGATATTTGAGAGCAAGCTAACACTGATAGAGGCTCACGTGAGTAGAACGAATTACGTTCATACGAATTGCGTGAACGCGACTACGCATAAATAACATCGCTGTGTGTACGCAAAGTGTACGGCGACTGTGACGACAGTGGACACAGTTGATCGCGTGAATAAACACACATGACACATACATATAGACAAGTATACTTATATGCATGTATACACGTACTCTCACCTCGATACAAATCGGCAAGCAGGCAGCAGGCCGTCACAACACGACGGTCGTCGCATCCCCTCCCGCCACACCTCGATCGTCCTCTTCACGTTCATTCATTCCTCCCCCACGCGACGCCGTTGTTTCTCTCGAGCGACGTTCGTGTCAGCAACATTAGCAGACGACACACCATAGTCACACACTGTTCGGCACTACACACTCACGTACAATATTAACCAAGTAAAGTACGATGTTGGAAGAATCGAGCGCGACAAACCGAATCGCATCAACCACATACGATAATACTCAGAGGGACCGTGACACGAGAAATCCATCAGAACGACGCCATTCCTCCTTCCATACTGTTTACATCGTGTCGAGGATTGAGATACAGCGAAAGGAAATCGCAGGAATGTACCCCGCACTCACGAGTCACGGTGTTATATTCGATCTGGCTGAAACCGTATTTATGTATTTACACCGGTGATTAAACAACAAAACAAAAATAGTCTCTTGCGTGCTCCGTAAGATCGCGCTACTCTTCAAGTCTGACGTCTCTAGGCGGCGTGACGTGAACACGGCCTAACATACGTAAGGCCATTAATAGAGGAACAGCAACGACGAGGAACAACCAACAGTACCCATACGTGAAATGGCCAATATCGTGAAGGAAACTATCGTAGATTGCTCGTGGAATACGTGACACATTCTCAAGGCCATTCGCGAACGTCTTGCCGGCGGCTTCGCCGTTACCACAGCAGTCGAACGACATTTGAGCAAGTCTCGTAGTATCTCGAACACTCTGACTAGCCGAAGTATGACGAGCCGAAGTCAACGAATAAATGGGGAACACCCATAAGAATGCCGCACTATAAAACGGTACGCCGCGACAACACGACTAAACGGGCTAAGCGGGTTTTCGCTTTCGACTGAAATCGAATGTCCTACCGGCTAGCCGGTGACGAGAACCGTATATGAGTTGCGTACGTGTGCGCACGCGTGCATCGTTGTGTATGTGTTGTGATACACCGTACCCCGCGTTTCTACCAGCATCCAGTATCCAGTATCCTGACAAGTAAACGTAGCCCTGTCGAGCTCATATTACAAAACGCTAATGTCGACAAGATGAGTCGACCGATTAAATTACATGTGACACGCGCGTACTGCACTCGATAATGACAGGTGCATCTTTTTACTTTACCTTGATGGAGGTCACACCTCCGCGTCGTCATAAATGTTTCGGTTGTAGCGTCTGATTCCTTCTGACCTCCCCAATGAAAATTCATAATTTCGTTTTAAAATATCCTTAGGATTACAGGAATACTAGAATTCTATATTTTTAGATTTTATATTCGATTATTTTTACGCATATCTAGAAAAATCGAAATGTTTCAATCATTATCATAAATCTCGACTTAACATAAATCACTTAACTTCAATATATTCCAGTGAAGAGTTTTAATTAAGGCTATAGCTATCATCTGCGAGGTATATGGAAATAGAGGAATGCTACTCTACCACTGACTGTGAAAGTTGTATTAATTACAGCCTTTTAATGCGTCGACATTTTTTCGCCCCGGTTTTTATATCTTCTCGGGAGGGGAGCGAGAAATGATTGCGTTCCACACGAAAATACTTGCTCGTTACTTACTGTGGGCCATTGAACTTCTACAACTGTACTAAATGAAGCATAAAATCAAAATGAATATGGTAGATAAAATCGTTTATTGAATTGTCATATATATATTTAAAACAATATTTATTTTACAATGATAATATACAAAGAAAAGTTTCTGCAAATTAAATAGTCTGTATCACAAAATGGATTATTTCCATATTTCGCTCTATTTACAAGAGTTGCGTTATTTTTTTTCCTCGTTCAAATTATATTTTGTTTTCAACTTATCTATTTCTTCCATCTTCTTGTCCACATCAACCCGTTTAAATGCTTTATTACTTTGATAATATAAAACTACCAGATATCTATTACAAACATTAAATCCACTTAAATGATCACAAGCATTCTTTGCATCAAATATATCCTCGTAAACAACAAAAGCTGTTCCTCTAGTTTCGGCAGTATTACCCCTATAGCAAAGAAATTCATTAATCTTAGAGACTTTTTTACAGTGTTAAAAAAAATACATAAAAGTATAAAATGCGATTAATATAAACACATACACTCTGATTTGTCTGATAGCTCCATATTTGCCAAAAATATCGTACATTTCTTCAGCGGTAATTTTATATGGCAGATTCCTTATATATAACACCCTGTTCACTTCTGGAGGCAGCCTTACCTAAGAAATAAGAATATGTTTTTGTACAATAACAAACAAAATATAGGTTAGGTCAACGACACTTATGTAGTAGAAATGTATGTAGTAGAAATTTTATATAATCGTATATGTATTTACATTAGCTCTTCGTTGAAGCATTGCCATAGTCATCTTGAAAATACAATTACTTCTTTATTCACGACGAGAAATAAAAGCACAGAACTCACAAACTGCTTTTTTAACGTCAAACAGTTTCAAGTTGTTAGGATTGATTTATGTGTAATATATGCTACTAGAGAGCAGCACTGTATCTTCCCATTCTATAAACGAAAGGAAAGGATTTAAAGGGTACGTTAAAATAAGAAATTAAGTTGACAATTTTTATTTATAGTAACAATACTCCAAAACAAGCAATTAAAAATGGTACTAGTACTTGGTATTACATATATACCTACAATATCGTTAATGATCGGTATCATTGATCGCAAATGAAGTGTTCCTACTTGATATTACAATTTTATATATCGAATTATATTTAAAACATTTAATGTTTATATTTTTCTTTATAAAGAATATATTGATCATACAACCACAGTTTAAAAATTTACCCGAGTATTTTTAGAAACGATTTGATAAATTGACACATCGAATATTAAAGTTGGAGTACAATAACTAGGTTCTTCATTTTTGGACAGTCGCGTTTAATATAGAACACGTATGTAATGTATTTACCAGAGTAGATATTGCTAGTGGAATGAAAAGATGGCACAACAGACCAATGCCTGATTGCAATTAGAACCGTCAGATATTTTTCTACGAAGGAAACTTCGTTAATATTTTATACTTTATTAAAAGCTGCAATATCTACGCTTTGTACATAATCTTCGATTTCCTGAATCTTTTCTGTTAGCCAATCTACAGAAACTTTGTCATCTTCTACAACACACGAAATCTGAAGTTTGTGAATTCCAAAGGCAAGCGGAACAAGTTTTGCTATAAAAGAATAAATATTTTTAGTTTTGACTCAAATTAAAGAGTCAAATTCATTATTTTATATACGCTTAATAACTTACATGCTCCCCACAAAAGACCATCGGTTTCGATCTTTCGAACTTCCTCTTCCATTGCTTTCATATCTGTTTCATCATCCCACGGTTTTACGTCTAATATGATATTTGACTTTGCAATCAGGACTGGCTCTGTAAATTGTTACATGACATTGTTACATAACATGATGTAATTAAATTTGAAGTACAAATTCAATCTGCGACTTACTCTTAGCTTTCTTTGCAGTATATGCAGCCAGTCTTTCTTCCCTAATTTTTGCAGCTTCTGCATCTTCTCCCTAGTAAGTCAAGTATTTAAACAATTTACAGTAAAGATCATAAATAGCAACATTTACATTTCAATACTTGTAGGATAGTGTTTGTATTGAATTTGTGTGATAAATAGAGAATTATAGCTGAATGTATTAGTATTCTGGGAATATCTGGTGTACTATATTTCGTAAATGTCGTATCATTTTATCACTTTTGCACCCTACTTGAAGACACGTGTAAAGTGTACTAATTGTATAAGTATCGTGCAGAAATGATTTTTAATATTTATGTAAATAGAAGGAGATTAACTTCTTAGTGTGTTCCACTATTTCTGCCCACTTGCCTCTGAATCTGAACCGAAAAGATCAACATCTTCGTCGTCATCAGCTTTTTCTTGTGCTGGTTTTGAAGCTGGTTGAGGTTTAGCAGGACAAACTGCTAATGTTGGAACAGCAGATACGAAAATCTTGTCCTCAAGAGCTTTTACACGTTCCTCCAATTTTTCAACAGCATTTTGTAGTTCTTGGAAGACTGTTGATAAAGATTTGAAATATGGTAATTCCTATACTACTGACAAAATAATTTAATGTAAATGGCGGAACACTCACCACTACATTCTAGAATATCCTTTTTATTATCATTTGGAGTAGTGAAACCAGCAACAGCTGCAATATCATCCATCTGTAAAATAAAATTGGATTACATTTAAAGTTAGAGTTATAAAAGGAAATACTCATTCTTATTGAATACTTAGATTTTATGCCCATAAATTTATATTAATATTGCATATTGTATTAGTAAGCAGGTTTGAAAATTCGTTATATAAGGGTGTGCAAAGAGTGCAGTACTCACACACTGTAAAGACTGTTTAATATGTTGACGAGCCTTGGCAACCTCATTGGCTAAACTTCCACCAGCAGATAGAATGGGACTAGCAGTTTGTTGATTCCCCTGTATCCAGCAATATTAAAGATCAACTCAGACTAAACTGACTGTTACAAAAAATTCTATATCACACCTCCACTAGGTTCTATAACTAATGTTATCCAAATGGAAATAAAGTAGAGGTTTATATTTAGATTTCTTCTTGTAAATAAATTTCAATATAATATTTGAAAAGCTTTATTTTATAAGTATACATCTTCAATAGAGTTAAGTGGAGATAGATATTTTAAATGTTTAAAAAGTGAATAAATAATAAGCATCACAAATAATTCTTTTCTACAAGATAAAAAGTTAAAATAAAAATATTTGTTATCACCATATAAACATATTGTTAATAAGCTTAAGATCATGACAAATGCAAACATTCCTAATCAGAAGCACAGACACATTGTATTCCCCACTTTTATGCACAAAAAAAAACAAGCAGAGTTCAATTAAAATAGGATTAAAGTAAGATAAATGTGTACAGTACTTTTTTGGTGTTCATACAAGAACTATTAAATCTAAGAATCAGACAACAATATATATAACATATAATATATATAACAAACAATATATATCTGAAATTTTCATAAAATAAATGTCATGAAATAAAGTAATGTTTGTATAAGAGAATAAAATGATGCTATCTTTAGTCTATTTTCTAAGTGTATTTTAATAAGCAGTATTTCTATGATGATTTAGGCAATGAAATACATTACAATGAACAAAATTAAATTCTATAAGTATTGCATTGATGCACACAAAACATTAAAGAACAGATGCATGACAGTATATACCTGAATAGGTAACTGCTGCTTATTCCTTATTAATGGAGTAACATTTTCTTTTACTTCCTTAGTATCATTTTTTTGTTTTCTATTTCTGTGTCTTGTATCTGCTTTATTCTTTTTCTCTTTTACTTCTTTCGTATTATACTTTTTAGATGCATCATTTGAAGAACTAGTCTCCTTCTCTTTCTCTTTTAAGTCATTTTTGATATTGTCAGACTTTTGCTTTTCTTCTATATTTTCTTTTTTTTGTATATTCAATTTTTCTTCATCTTTATTAATCTTTGATGCGTTTATTTGACACTTAGAATTCTTTATATCATTTGAAATATTCTCAGAAATCAATAACTTATTATCTTTAGATTTTTCAGACCTTGTTTTAGTCAAAGAGTTACTATTCAAAAAGGAATTATCTTGACAGTTATTAATTACAGAAACTTCAGATTTAAGCGAGCAGCTTTCCATAATTTTATGAGACACCACCTTGAAACATTAAGCTATGCAAGAAAGAACTCGTATTTTGTTATTAATGATGTAAAATACAAACTAATCAAAGCATGTCTTTTACATGCTTGATTTATGTTGTTACTACAGAACACAACTGCACAAAACTAAATACCTTGAGTAAAGAATCCATGCATTCAGAAATTCATTGAATGTATGAACATATAAAACAATACATCATATAATTATAGTTATAATTAAATAAATAGAAAATCACATTGCTTATCTTATTTTTTATTTTTAATATTATTAATTATACTTATCACAAGAGTTTTGTGTTAGAAATGAAATACAAGATTAGGTAATCCATTTGAACACACAACTAGAAATGGGAATTAAGTTCTCAAGAAAAAAATAAAATTCCCAACACCTCATAGAATTACAAGAAGATAGAATCTTCCCTATCACCAGATATTCCCTGAAGTGTGTGTTAAAAATGTTAGTTTTTTTGTTAGTACAAAGAAAAAGCACAAGGCATAACAAAAAAGCAAATATTAACTGTGGATGTTGGGGCTGACAATAACGGTGAAAATGAATGAAACTTAAGATTTATTCTGTTTAAGAGTTTGTATGTTTAAAACATTTACCCTACCCCTGTTGGCAATCAGTTTTATATCCAATAACATTAATTCAAGATTCACTGACGATGAGAAAGATACTCACCTTGGCCATTCTTTCAAAGTATAATCGTTCTGCCTTGTCATAGGATGGTTTGTCAAACCATACCTTCTCTCGTGCTAATGCTGCTTTCTCCATGGTTTAGATGATATATTCAATAATAAAGATGCAAATAAATTTCTGCAACATGAAATTTTATTCATTTCACAATGTTTTGAAATAATTTGACACTCCAATATGTTAGACAGTATGAATGTAGTTTTCAAGAACTTAAAAACATTTGAATACATATATGGAAAATAAAAGAGTACTAAAAAATTTTACTTGGTTATGTTTATTAAAAGTACAAGTTTTTTGTTATGTATATAGTATGTAATAAAAGGATATACAATATTGTACATAGTAATAAAAGCCATTGTGTAATAGTATATATGTATCAACAATTAACAACTTAATAGGTAACAATATAAATGAATATCATAAACTATCATCATCACTACTAAAATATTCAGATTTAAATTTAACTTTACTTAATATTTTACGACTAGGAAGCTCTAATTTATATTTTTGACTAATTATTGGTTTTTCATCTGATTTATTTTTTATAGTATCTAGTAAGCGAAAAATTTCCCTTTCTTCTTCTGTTTTAATCACACATGGGTATATCTCCGATGCTTCAAAATATTGAACAAATGCTCTAAGTTCAGTAAGAGAGGAATGAGTAGAATAACATACACTGAAAGTTCTTTCTTTATTTTTGTCCCATTCTCCTATTATGCTAGTATCTTTCTTTCTCCATTTCATTACAGACGGGATAACAGTTAAGATATTTGCATTGCTTACATCACTCCTACAACGCAAACCTGGCGAAGATATTTTTTTCTTGCAAGCATGAATTGAAGTACTATCTGGGTCATTTGTGACATAACAAGATAATTGTGCAATATGACAATAATTTTCAAACACATCATTTCTTACATGTATTTTCATATCTAACATTTTTGACAGTTCTACAAAAAGAAATTCAGAACCGTATGTAGCAGAACATTCCAGAATAACAACATTCCTTGGGTCTTTGCTTATCCAATCTTTAGTAACTTCATATATTCTACGCATACTTTCTTGTCTACTAGGGAAAACAGGAAAGTCAGTACTTAAAAACGTTGTATCTAAGTAAATTTTAGTAAATGTTCTAGGTATTGATTTAGAATCATTACAATAGTGCAGACCTTTTAATTTTGGAAAGTCTATTGGATTGATACGAAAATCACCAGTATATAATACCGATATATTATCTTTTTCAAAAAGAAACATCACAGAACCAGGACAATGTCCTGCTGGGATAGAAGTTACACAAATGAGGATCTTTTCCTCGTTCTCTGTTATATATTCTATAACACTAGGTATATTAATGCCTATTTCTTTCACACAAGAACTTTTAAATTTAAATCTACTTTCTAACAATGCTTTTGAAATAGGGCTACAATAGAAGCATTTTTTATATTCATCTATATACTCAAAAAATGTATCTGATAAACCATGCATATGATCAGAGTGACAATGACTAAGAAAAAATATGGAGGATGTTAAGTTTTCTCCATCAAAACGATCCACTGAGATGCCCGGTATCTCCTTAATAAGCCCAAGAAAAGTTGACATTCTGATAGGTATTTTGTTCCTGTAATTTATAAATTCAGCATCAATTATGTCAATATTTATTTTAGAGAATATTATATTTTAATAACAATGAGTGCAAGCATGTAAGTATGTAAGCATACAAATATAATAAAAAAAGAAAGATATAATAAAATAATGTTACACATATATCTTTAATTCACAAGATGTATGAAATTACAATTAGAGAAAGCGATACAATAAAATTATTACAATAAATAGTTATCACAAATACAAAACAGATGTTCGTAAAATGCAAGGGTGAAGATCTATATAATAGGTTATAGATATAAACTGAACATACATTCTATGAATGAATAAAACAAGCTAAAAGAGGTCGTTTACGAACCAATGGCCCAACAATCTGAACAACTATATATGAACAATTAGTTAATTTTTCACTGAAACATTATTAGCCCGAATCCGCCATGTGCCGTATTGATCGATTAATTCGATGATTATATAGCAAAGTACAATTAATTCGACCTCCGTTAATACTGCAAACCAGTTCGGTGTGCATGTGGATTATATACCGCTAAAATATTATTAAATATACCTTGACTCGTTACAGATTGTCAGATTGATGCAACAACTGTCTGCTCGCCAAAATTTCTGTACGCCGCATATAACGTGCCAATTGAAAAGAAATAGAAACAGCAATGTTCGATCAGTGAAAGAAGATGTCACTACAGTACCTTATTACTACACTGTTACTACCAACGAATTCAATACACGATTGCTTTTTTAAAGCATTTCAAAAATAATTCTTTAATTTTGTTAATAAATTGCTAAATAAAAATGACCTAATCATTTTATTTACAATATTTATTGTCAAAGAAAAATGAATAATATCACATGGAAAATTTAGATTGTATTAATTGTTTGGTATTATAATTATTTATATTCTTAAAATTTAATTAAATATAAAAAATTAAAAATAGGATTTAGTCAAATACAATATGTTCCCGAATTTCGTGTCAAATAGTTATATAAAATGCGAAATTTGAAAATTGGCGGCAATTGATTAACATACGTTACTGTCGTACTGTTAGTTTGCGTTCGGTTCTAGGAGAAATCGATTTTCTGCAAAAATGACTGCGCAAGGATCACATGCTAAAATGAAGGAATTACGTTTACCTATGTCAAGGGTAAAAACGATTATGAAAAGTTCTCCTTATGTTGATACAATCGGTCAAGATGGATTATATCTAGTCACAAAAGCTACGGTAAGATTAATGTTTAAATATTGAGGTTAAGTGACGCTTAAACGGGATTATTCTATACATTTGTATAGCTTCCATATTTGTTGTTTCGCGCGACAATTAAAAATTCTCACTTTCTGTGTGTTTTACATTTATAATATTTATTAGTTAATTGTTTAATATGTGTTACATTCAGACTATGTCACCTATATTTTAGTTTATACTATGCTTTACCTCTCATAATAAGTACGAACAAACAAAGATAAAAACAATTTTATAGGAACTATTTATACACTATCTAACGGAAGAAGCACATTTGCAAAACAACAAAGGAAATTCTTTAGACTACAAACATCTGGCAGAGGTGGTACAGACCAATGATACATTGGAATTTCTCAGGGAAATAATGCCAAGGAAGATCACAGTCAGGCAATTCAAAGAAATGATGGCTGCCAAAAATTCACATAGTAGTTCATCAGAGAGTAGCTCAGACTCAGATAGTGATAGTGAGTCAGATACAGATTCTTGTTCTGATAGTGATAGGAAAGCAGAAGATGACAACTCATCAAATAGTGAACAAGAGAGTGAGGCAAAAGAAAACGGTAAATGTGATTCTGCCAGTGACAAAAGTGAAGCCAGTGACAAAAGTGACAGTGAAGATGAAACCAAAAGATAGGACAGTTAATATCCACCTTTATCTATATTTTCATAAGACAGGCTCTCTGATTATTTAAGAAATACCTCAAATTTAGCTGAAAACAACATACCATTTTGAACTTTACAAACATTTGGTTTATACCAAATGTTTAGACCATTTGCTTATTTAATGTTTTAGATTAAATATAGATAATAATTTTAGATGTTTAACACTATTTTTATATGTATTCATTAAAGACAAATTGAACATTAAATAGGATCTCTTTATTAACAACAAAGTACATTTAGACTTCGTAGGTACATTATGAAAAGAATTTTAAGAATATACATGAAGTAAAGTATATATTTATACCTTGAAATGCATTAGTCCAAAAAGCATCATGCTGTCTTATTATATAATACAAAATAAATGCATTAATTTTTCTGTGCTGGGTTTCTAGCTGTATTACAATAGAATTTTATATGCCATTTTATATTTTGCACATAATTATAGTTTTCTTCTTTATTTTGTATTTATAGATATTGTAAAAAGACATTAATATTAAGAGAATTTGTCTTGATAACAATAATTTATGAAATTTTATTCTTGATGCAATTTTTTATGTGACGGAGCTGTTGAAGCAGCATCATATGCATCTTCATTTAATTTAATTGCTAAGAAATAAATTTCAGCCAAGGCAATAACTAATGCACAAATTATACCTAATAACAATCTAAATCCAAAGTCTAAAGTTCCTACTATTAATTCCAGACCTACAAATCCAAAGGCAAAACCTGCTAGTACAGAAAATATAAACTGTGCAACAGCTATGAGTTGTTTATTTATTTGTTTCACTGAAAAGATAAAGATAGATGTAACATATATAGGAAAGAATTTCTTTTTAAGTTAAGGATCTTACTTTGGTAGGAGATAGTATCCTCTGGTAAATTCTTTGTAGTAGTATCTACATTTTTGGTCATAGCTCTATATTTCATAGCATTTTGTTGTGCTTTCAGTTTCTGTGTTCTAGCTTCCAACTCAGGATTTCTTGGTGTAATTTTTGGAGTTGGTAATCTGATATCATCTTCCTCTAGCAACTCGTGTAAATAAATACTTTCCATGTGAATGGTTCTGTATTCTTCTAAGTATTTGTTCAACCATTTTAGATCATCCAATTTTAATAAGATATCTTTCTGCTTATCTTTAGTTGACTTTTTTAATGCAGTAATAGCAGCTGGAGTACTATTAGTCTTCTTTACATTTTTGCAGATGAATTCTATTAATTTCTTATTTGGTTTGATTTTAATGGAAGGATCTTCTATTGATTCAACTGGCATTCTTATATTTTTTAGATACAACTGTTCTATTATTAATGAAATATATTGTTGTCAGTGTTTATACATTAAATCCAAAATTGGTACTATTGTATGTTATATGTAATTACAAAGTACAAAATGTATTTGTAAAATATTGGTACGTAACAATGTTTATGGTGTAATGTGTAACTTTCTTTCTAAGTCAATATAAAATTCTTTTATTTCATTCTCTTTTTCTTGAAAAGTTTGATTTACTTTCTCACAATTTTCACTCATATCATTAACGAACTTCTCCCATTCTAATTTTCTTATTTCTCGATTTTCTAGCAATGCTATATCCTAAAAAAATTATTGAATGTTCACATTAATGACAAATATGAAAATATTTAAATTGGAAAAAATTCAGTTACTGAAAATGATCCATACACTGTCAAAATTTTGTTCTCTTTGAAGGACTCTTTCACACATACTCAGGGCAACATCAACATTTGCTTTTAAACTTGGTAAATGACAATCCCCGAGTTGTTCTGTTCGATCGAGTTGACTTTCTTTCAAATCCGTCGAATATTCAAGTATTTTGAAAAGTCGTTCTACTTCTCGATCATCTCTCTTTTCCTATAAATTTTAGGTTATGCACGATGACAAATTATTATCAAGACATATACGAAATGATTAATCGATCCTCTGAGAAAGATAATACTTTTGTATGGTCTTTTACATAATTACTATCTTTTTCTCACATGGAAATGCAGCTATCGATAATAAGAACACGGGAACTTTTTACCTGAAATTCGCGAAGAAAGAATGTGATTTCGCCCTGAATAAATGGTCGATGATCGAATAGTCGGCTCCAAATCTCACCCGTGTCTATGAAAACAAGGTATCATCAATTAGATTATGACAAATAGTTACAAGAATAAAGCGTATACTTAGAATTTACGTGTTTATAATTAATCAGAGGATGTCGCACCTCTAATAATGGACGCCATGTTCTTCTCGTGAGATCAGTACATTGTTTAACTGTCCTATAGATACAATTTTCATGCTTAACGCGCATAATATGAAATTTCTTTTCTTATTATTTCATATTGTATGATTTATTTACTGTTTCTTTCATCGTATGATTAGTCGTGTTATATTTTAATTACAAAAATATAATTTCCCCTTCCTTATCAATTGGATACATTCGAAAACTATTATTATCCAACGAATAAAAAAAAGGGGAATTATAACACTGCGAGGTACAAGATTAGAAAGGTTAAAAGTTTCTGAAACAATCTGGAACTGTTCTGGAGCAGGGATTAAATTATCAGACGACGAGCAGGTGGTGCATTACAATAAATTTCCAATGAAATATACAAGTGGAGTGAAATTACAGAAATTTATTAATAAGCACAAGGTTTCCCATCAGATATCTGGATTGCATTTCAATCAGTTGGGTGATCTTTCATTTTAAAATGTATTTTCAATCGCCATATCGCCCGAAGGACTTTCATTTTGTTTTCAGTTTTAAATTTAAGTACCTAACTCACATATTCCATTAGAATATACTTGCTGTTTATTAGTTATCAAGTACTGTAATATCATCTGCAACGATTTCATTAAGAATATTTCGTAGGCTATCTTTAAAAATTTCTTAATCAAAATTTTCTAATATTCTCTGAAATAAAAATGGCGAATTTTAGATTCTACGTTTATCGTACTTGAATACAATTTTGGAAATGTTGTAGCGTTTACAAGTGAATAATTATCACTTTTTGTATTCGAAAAGTTACTTCTTAATCGCGACGATTACTAAACTTTCCTTCAGTTTCTCTGTTAAGACAAATAACTCGCGCTACTGCAACTGTTGTAGGGATTCTTTCTTCCTTTCTTTTTCTCGCCATTTTCTCTTGATAAGTTCGAAGACCTTCCGTCTTAGTCGCGCGCAAGAGAAAGGAAAGTAATTACAGATAGGAAATTGCTCGAAGAAAATGAGCTTTCCATTGGATCCTGTGATGGATTGACGTTTAAATGAGAAATAATTATTTGTCGCTTAAATGATGAATAAATTTGCTCGATTTCGACTAAACTTACGAGATTGTTGTTATATTTAGAATGCTTAGACTTTTTTGACAATTAATTCAGAATTTTAACTTCGCTATGAAGCTTTTGATTCGTCAATTCAGACTTTTAATACTTTTAAAAGATTCTTTGCAGCAGTTTAGTAATCAATTAAGTTTATATTGCCTTTTAAGAATGTCTCGAACAACAGCTCATCCTAGTTTATTAATAATCATTATCGAGACAATAAAGTACGAATAAATGGCAGCACTTATAAAATAGTTGAAATTTGAAATATTTTCCAACGTCAAACCACATAGATTATTTGCGAACGTTGCAATAAATATTTGATCATAATGTGTTTGCTTGTGCTTAAAAGCTTAAAGCTTATCAGCCTGAAATTTTGAACGTATCCCATTGTTAGTATAGATTATGTTAAATGAAATATTTCAAAAATAAAATCGAATGTTGTTTTATACTCACCGAGAACGATGCATCAGTCGACGAAACGGGACGCGCATTCGATACCGTTTCCTTTTCTTTCTCGCGTTACAACGCGACGCATAACTCGTCGATGAAAAACTTGAGACATTCACAAGCTATCGCGAGCACGACAATTGTATCGTGTGACCAAACATGCATTGGATGCATCGATGGTAGGGATTTCTGTCCGGTATAAATGAAGTATTCCCATTCGATTGTTCGTCTGTTTCACACGACTCAACTAAGCTTGTATCGATTTCGGCCAACGAAACATCGTGGAACCGCAATGGATCGTTTCCTGCTCTTCGTCCTGTTATTCATCGTTTTACGGTTTACAATGTAACAATTCGTTTGTATAGTCCTTTGGTATTTCGTTCTGCTAAAGATAAACGTTAGGAAGAAAGTAGAGACGATGTACTGACAGATAATTAGTGTTATTTTAACGATAGTATTCGAACGTTTTGATTAATGTTAATTTTTTTTTTTAATGAACGGTGATACGATTAATAATGGTTCCTTAATTTCGAACTTTTACAGGCAAGAAGTCGTTGAAGAGGGAGGTTGCAAATGCGCCGTGTTTTCCAGGCAAATATCAAAACCAATCATTGAACGCGCTCTTCTGTATAACGTCACGTGCGATAGCGAAGGGCAGGAGAAGTGTCAACAGTTGTGCGTTGCTCTGGTCAGTAAATAATCATGTATGTTCGATAGCATGTCTGGCGAACGTCAAAAAGATATGTGTAATTCTGTGCAGGCCGAGAGCGCGAGAGACCAAGCGCCGCAAATGATTTGCGAAAAATTGAATACGCACGTGGAGAATCTGCACGTAAGTTTGTTTAAAAGATCAGGTTCAAAAAGAGTATTTCAAGTTGATATTTAACGATGCCAACGTAAATGTGAAATATATTTCAGGTGGCAGTATACGCGAAAGTGTGCGACGCGACCAGCTGGAAATTCACTGGTTTGAAAGCTGCGGATCCAATTTGTTGCCACGAGGGGAAAAGTACAGCTTGCGAAGAACCACTCCCGGTGATCGAAAGTTAAATGAATCCATTGGAGATTATTTCGTAATGCGTTGGTTAGTCCGTTGTGGAATTTTATTTAATCATTTGCGAAACATTTATTATTTTATCGCTAATTAATAAACCAGTTCGTTGTTGTAGGATCATACATAAATGTTTAATTGTTATTAATCGAATTATGGAAATAAATTCGAAAGCTAGATATAAATTAAATTGATTGGCTGTACGTAGAAATCAAATAGAAATTACATCGCGCCATGCTTGAAACCATTTTTCACACGTTTTAATCTACTATTTCATTTCTTTGAGATCTTTGATTTCAATGGACGTCAAATATCAAAGAGTCTTCTAAGAACAAAATCGTCTTAAAAGCATTAAACGCTTCCTCCAACCCACACCTTTCTCGCTTGAATCTTGAAGATCTTTGGAACGATTATACTCGTACGCAAACCGTCTTTCGAGGTAGTGCCAGAATACAAAGTACGTCTCGCCGATTCTAGATATCTTCTATTTCGTCAATGGTGTTCCAGGATCTTCGTCCCAGGCCATTGAATAGATGGTTTGTTATCGCTCCCTTGACTTCCTGCCGATGAATCCTTCGTCGTGACTCTCTATATCGACCTTGCCATCCCAGAAAGCCATTGTGTACCCGTGGTTTTGTCGTCCTTTCTTCTCCCGATTTAATGACTCCACCATTTTCACACAGTCTCTTCTGTTTGTCGTTTGCGAATTCACTCAATTTCACAATCGTTTAACTCAATTTTTCCAAATCTTTCTCACGAACACGTTCGTCTCGTTGTTTTACGCCATGTTTATTAATCGTCAAGTCCAAACTCTAGCTATTTATTGTTAACCAATTCTAGCTTACTTTGTTTGAGGTTGCTTGGTTTACACGGAGCCTGAGACGCAATGGGAACTGTTCCGGGTGTTATATGTTTTGTGTCCCATCACACACTGATTTGGACTACTCCCTGAGTCCTAAGGGAGAGAGGATATGTCGAGAACGAGAACAGACTACTTTGTGTTGCTAGTTTGCATGGTATCAACATTGTAGAACATAACACACGCGCTTTGACTATTTGCATTGAGAGAGAAAGAGAGAGAGAGAGCGAGAGCAATTTACCAAAAGTTGTTCAACGTAATGACATGTTGTGTATTGAACTACTGGCGCTTAGACACGTACATTATAATACAGGCAATTAATATTAGCAGCAACTTGCAGTAATTCCGTATTTTATTTGGAAAGGGAAAAACTTATAATTCCCGATGAAGTTTGATTAATATTGTGTACACTTGGTGAATTGTAAAGCGGTTGCCATTCCCTCTATTACACGTTGGTCATTCTCGAAATGCTGCTCGATATTCTATTAATCAGTTGTCAGGTAATTTCCACTCATCAAACATCCTTAATCAGACGATTGGGAATGGTACACACCGGTAAATCTATTCGCGATAATTTGCGTTTCATATCGTGTATATTCCTTCGCATGAGTACTACCGATCGCGCAGCGCGCGTCATTCTACCACAATTAAACAAAACGGAAATTGAGGTAACTAACTGTGAATTTCCGCTCCTATCTTCTCCACGAGCCTTCCTGAATATGCGCGTGTGTGTACATTATGTGCTCTTTCCATCCTTATCAGATTCGAAATCATTTCCTTTCCGTACTAACATTATTTTTTCACGGCTAACACTTTTTTCTCTGTTTCTTTTCTTTTTTTTTTTTTTTTTGAATTAACAACACTTAAAGTTTCTAGCGTAACTTTCGCAAAATTAAACGCATCCAAATTCGTAGCTTTCAAAGTCAAACTCAAATTCGACGTTTTCGATAATCTAAACTTTCGCACGATATGCTTTACGTAATCAGACTGCGACGAGTAATTAAGGTTGCATCTGAAATTGAACTATCGTGTTTTACGAGCGTGTTACACATCATCAAGGTACACGCCCGCTGAATCGCTGGATTTCCTTCATAATTTCAAAAGAACAAATAAAGACGCGTCTATGTAAGCTATTAGAAAGAAGACAAACTTGGCTTTTCCATAAGATAAATATCAATCAAACGTGAAATTCACGGCGGCTTATCCAATAAAGTGTGACGTAATCGAATGGTCGGAGTAACACCGACACGCTCCCGATGGGTGAGCTACATTTGCGTAAATAATTCTGCAGCGATAGGATAATCAATGCAAGAGGATTACGATCTACATACATCGTTAGTTTGTTACCGGGGATATTAGTTTCCAGGTGTTGCCGCGCGTGCGAATGAACACAAAGGCCATGAAACGATAGAAAGACAACGACTTGCGAGAATACGTGCCGCGCGATGCAACTATCTCAATTTATCAACGAAACGAGACTCGTGTATTGGAACTTCACTTTGTTTCAGCCAGCACCTGATTTTGATATAGATGCAAGTTCGATTCAGAATTACATTGTCCAATTTCTCTAATCGAATGGAAGTGAAATTTCAACCATTTTTAAACGTCTTCGTTACTCAATTAACAGCGAACTTATCGCGTATCGGATGAATTTCACGAATGTAGCTTCGATCCAGCGCTCGTTTACCTCGCCGCAAATCGTATTGTCATTCCCATTAGTTGAACAAGTAATTTATCTCTATTAGCGGCGTGTCAGCCTGTGTTTAAGATATCGACGATCTTACACACCGTATTAAACCGATTCCTAGGCTTTTGCCCTAAATATCAGCGCTAATGTGCGTAATATAAATATAAGCGAAATATAAATAAAAATAAAAGGCGATACAAAGGACTTTTTTACATTTATTATTTGGAAACGTAAGAACATTTTTGTCACATTCTCGTCTATGCGAGTAATTTTATGACTTATTCTACGTAAACTTCACTGTTCCTGTTTGATAGTAATTTATACAATCCAACTATCGATTTATTCTTCCATCAGTGAATCGAACTTAATATTGGGCAACGATTCCCGTTCTCTATTCCTGATTGCACACTGTTTCTATCTTCCTTGCATTTCCCATAGTTTTCTCGATGTATTTCGATCCCTTTTTCCGCTCGAAGGCATTCATTATGTCTGGCTCTGCTGGTGACTCCGAATTAATGGACCGACGCTACGTGTTTCAAACGATGACGTCGGACGCTGTTTTAGATACTGGACAAATTGCCTTTTAGCGCAACTTTTTGATGCTTTCACAGATTCGTGAATACGCGAAAAATAGGTCGACGGATCTTTTTTTTTTATAAATATTATCGGGTGTACCGCTATTCGCTCATTAACAAATTACTCATATGTCGTTAAGTAATTCCTAATCGCGATACCGCTAATGCACGTGCTTCACCTTCCTGTTACAGACCACCAACTACACGACACGATGTGCAAACACCATCTTAGAGCCCTTAAACCGGCTTAATCCACTGCATGCCTTTCACGCCTCCTTAATGTCGCTTCAGTTCGTACGCTACGGTTGTTGGCCTATATGCGGACCTCTCCACGCTTTCGATGCTCAATTATGCCGCGTTACTGGTAATCACTGCGGTATTTGACGAGCAAACATCTTCTTAGGAATATTTTTGACAAGATCTTCGGTGGCCAGAACTTCGACGAAGGTAAACGATGAATAAGTAGAGCAGCCAAGCGGAAGTAAAGTCATTGCTAAGTTCCTAAGTTCTTCCTCTTGGTTAATATAACCAAAACTGATATTATGCTTGTGCAACGTGGAAGCTCTTAAAGCGATCGTTCCGTAAAAGAGAGTACAACCGCGTGCTGAATATTACGCGTTCATCTCGACAAAATTTCCTACGTAATCGAAGTAGCGGAAAAGAAAAATATTTCTATGTTGGAATACGATAGCGGACGGTTGTCGTTTAAAGTAGACACGAACGTTGCGGTAAATGTGCGATTGCGTTAATAGCGCAGGAATAATTTACGCGAGCACGACGAACTTTTGTTCGCGAGACTTCTAATACGATGGTAAGACGTCGATGCTGTGAAAACTTTTTAAACAAGTAGACTAGTATCGCGTCAACGGCTTCCAAATTGCACCCTAATGATCCTTAGGAATCGTTAAAACGATCGCGTTATTAGTCGAATCGCGTGAAAATTGTCGCGATACTTTTCTCGTCGGTGGTTGTGAGACTGCGAGAAGATGTCGCGTCAGGTGTATTCGGTCGTAATTATCCTTGCTTAAACCAGCCCTCGATCGTTAAGCCACACGCTCGCTGTCGCGTCACGATACGTAACATTCGTGTAACGTGACGTGCAAACACTAGGTTAGCCGCCTTAAGCTTGCACCAGACTGTACAAGCTTTCCATGTCTCCTCGATGCCACTACAGATCATACGTTACATGTTACTTGGGGCGAAAACCAGGCGATGCAACTATATCTACGACCTCTGGAGCCCTCTCGTATCTGACAATCACGAGCAAAGGTGTATTTATGCACGTATGTTTACCTATTAGCGACGTGTCGGCGTAACCGCTTTGCCAGTCGAGATTACGATTATTAGCTGCTCTCGGTGATTGCTGGTTGCCGCGTCGTTTGACTTATCGATGTGAAATCCCACGTCGAATGGCGGCGTATACTTTGTTTCGCGATGGCAAAAGTTGGTCGAAGGAAAAGCGAAAGAGAGGAAACGAGAAATGGGAAAGGATAGAGAATGGAAAGTAAGGGAAGAAACAGAAATTATCGCGATTTCCAGTTACAAGATATTATTTCACGACGTAATGATCGTTTGATGAAACGAGCGAATAATTTCCTAGAAACGAAGAGGAACGCTGCTCGGTGAATCGCGTATCGCGATAATAATTGGTTAAAGAGGTCGGTGGATCGGACCGCAGGAACCGGAAGACCGTGGTTTAGCACGCGAAACTTGGTGGCTCTGCTTATTAACTTATTGCGTCTTCTAAGTTCTCGCTAAACTGATATTAATTACTGTACTCTCCGGAGCTCTAACTTCGCCTGGCTTGTTGTCGCGTTAGTCCCCTTTTCCTCGACCTACTTTCAAATTTCTCTCCCTTTTATCCCTCGCTTTCAACTTCTTGCACCCTTCTTAAACGACCCTTTCACGCTTTCGAGGGTCATTCGAGATACTCTGCAACAATCGGAGCAACGTTGCAGAAGAAATTTGCAACGGAACGACGGTGAATGCGTCGTCGATCGAAGACACGGAAAATAAGGATGAAAACAGGAAACGACATCGATATTAATTCCAGCTTTTATCGATAAATTGCATCGTAGTAAAGTGGAAGCGTTGACTTTGCTTTTCGAAGTAGCAGGTATCTGGGTCGAATTACACGTATAAACGAGTCGCGTGGAGGGATAAAGAAAGGCAGAAGGGCGCTACGAAACCGCAAAACCAATAGTGGCGTGCAAGCATCTTTCACCGAGAAAATATTTCCCACTAGACGCTTCTCCGAGAGTCTTATATACGATCGGAGACCCAACACGAGTAAACGTGATTCTTGTTCTCCGGCCAACACGTCCCTCGAGATGAACGAAAATACGCTGGATATTTAATACGGCAGACAAGCTGTAGACGACTGATTTGTGTCACGGACACCATCATCAATTCGGGAATTATAGATGTGCACCGAGTATTTGATCGCTTTCAAGTAAAACATAGAGTAGAGAGTTAACAGATTGTGTCAATTTCTCTGAATTAGGTCAACTGCAGAGACTGGAAGCTTTTTAGCGAACTGTATCTTGTTAATCTATTTGAGAAGATCTCAGTTGGGAAAGCAACAACGTTACGTAAAAGAAGCGAGACAGGAGTTTGAAAAAAGTTACTGAACTCGTACGCTTTGATACCGTTTCTATCTCGGAGATGTTCGTTCCGTTGTGTACGAACATACGAATCAGTTGACGCGCACAGTGACAAATGTTCCGGCGAATTTCAATCAGAAAGAAGATTTCGACATTAATTCCAGTGCGTCGGTCATGTCGAGGTGTGTAATAAATTCGTTTTCCGGGTCCGGTATCGATGCAATTTTCATCCTTCGTCTGAAATGCACAGCCCGTGTCGGTGAACGCATGGCAAAATAAACGTTCCGTGCGATTTTCACTGCACGATTGATCCGCGATTCCATTGATTCGACTGAATGCGGCACATTGAAATAACATCCACTACCATCGTCAATTCAGCTGGACACAGGGAACGGTATTATAAACCTTCCGTCTGACGGTCGTTAACTATTTCTTGTTGGACAAAGGATTAAAAGGAAATAGCAAAAAAAAATAAAAAATAGAGAAATCAGAGGGCAAACGGTGAATATTTGGAAATCTTTAGAGCGTGAGAGAGTGAAAAAGCGAAAAAACGGGGAAAAACGTGCTTCAAAGGATTGACATTTCGAACAGTCGTCACGTTATAACTTATTAATAGAATTTCACGTTATCGGATTTATCTTTTGCAGGTGTGTTTAAAGCGAGAGAAAAGAAAAAATAAATATCATTTTACCATCGATTCGTAAAAGCGATCACGGTTAATTGTTAACCAACGTATAGATACTTTTATCAAGCGTTTTCACAGATTATTTCATGGCTATTCATTCAGAATAAGTAAACAGTTTAAATCATCGTCGAGCGTGAACCCGTTACCTCTGAATTTTACATCGCGTCGAGAGCGTTTTATTGCACGCCTGTGTAAATTCGTCGTTTCGCTCGGTTTTAATGGTCCTTTAGAAAATATAAATTACGCCCCTCGGTCGTAGCATAAATTCCAGCCTCTCTCTCTCTCTCTCTCTATCTATCTATCTATCTATCTCTATCTCTAACACGGATCATTTGTTACGCTCTACCATGATAATACGTCGATATTATTAAATTCTATTAATTGAATAATTAATTTGCTAATTACTTGATGTTAGACATTAACGCACAGTAATTTAGAACGCGCAATTCGGTTTCTGTTAATGACGTGCAACGAAACCTATTGCTCCAGGGGAATATCGTGTATAAATTCGTCGATATGCTTGCCGGGGAATAAATCTGGTTAAATTACGGATTCGCGTTCTAGGACACTTTAGAGTAGGAAATTTAATAAAAGTTGGGCACAAAATGCGAAGGATGTTTAGGAAGATTGATACGCGGCGTGATATTTTGCTGCTTGAATTTAATTTAAACGGACGAACTGTCCGATTCTTGGTCTTTTTCCGAATTCTGCAAAGACGGTTGACTAGTTACTGACTTGTACCACTCGCCAGTGTAGAGACGCTCCACGTCCTTGCAACTACCTACGGATGTTCTCTTGCTCTGTATTTCCAAGGAGAATAATTGTTATTCTGCCGCATGTACTACTCCCTCCATCGAATATTCTTTAACGAAATTCATGCCAAAACGTCCAGAAAGTCGGTCTAATAACGACCTTTTTTTCCGCCAGCTGCACTGCTATTTCGCTAATTACGGGAAAATTGTTTTCCTCTTTCGAATTTGCAATTTGAGGTCCGCGAGCATCAGGGACACTGTGAAACCTGTAGTTTTCTATACAAAGAACGAACTATGTCGATGTGCGTCGTGTTCACAGGCAGAAAATGTAAATATGCAAGTTGTGTAAACGCGATCGAAACAGAGTTCAACGTGAAAGGAACACTTTATCACAAAGCGACGTTAACGAAAGTAGGATTAAATAATTGCTGGGAAAATGTTATGCTTACAAAGCAAAATTATACATTGGTTTCTTTGTAAGGGAACTCGCCTTATACCGTTTTCGGTAATACATTTTAATTGAAGCGCAGATTATACATTTTAATTTTCACAATACAGAAACTTTCCGAAGTTTCGTCTTGACAGAGGGGCAACGCAATTATTAAATTGTTAAATTCGTAGGGTAGGTGCCCGGAGCAAACGAAATATCGTTTAGTTTCTACCCAAATCTAACCCCGTTAAAACGTTTCGATCTCGTTTTCCTTTTTGTTTTCTCGCATATTGAATATTCATTGTACGCTGTTTCCTCAAGATCTCGCCTCTCTACCACCGTTCCTTTTTATTTCTATTATTTAGATTAGGCTCCGTACCTTAGATACTCTGTACTTAAACGTTGCTGTGTCGCGCTAGTTGCACTCTGTGCACAATGTGTACACAGCATCGAATAAAGATGTCTACAAAATCGTGGTTATAACATTTTGTTAGACAAAGGCGAAGGTGCATAGATATGAAACAAAAAAAAAAAAAAGGAAAAAGAAGAAAAAAAAGAAGAAGAAGATAAAGTGGAAGAAGTTGAAGTTGGCAAGGAAAAAGACGGTGGTCCCGCGGTGTAACAGCTATCGTTATGCAAATTCATGTTATCGTTCCAAATAGGCAAGATTAAGATGGCCATTCGTTATGAGAATCGCAGCAGCGGGTCGCAGCTTTGCTTATCGAATAATTTTTTACGTTCCCAGGCTTGATAAACGGGATGTAGAGTATTCGAAGCATGTACACGGCAACGAATACAGGGAGAAGTAAGAAGATAAAGTCTGGATGTTACAAGTGGTGCATCAAGTGGAAATGAAACGAGATAAGATCGCGCGGAGAGCAAAGGAGAATATTAGAAATATCGCGAACGATGTACAGCGGTAGTAACAAAATCGCGGTGAATTTTGATAAGAATCGAGAGTTTTTTAACGTCGCAGCGAGCAGTGTCTCTTTTTCGCTGTATCCGACGTATAGTAACGATTGACGTGTCGAAACGTCACGGAAACGCGTCGTCTGTTAGAGGAAAAGGCATATTTCCGGCGCGTTGTAACGATTCGTCCAGCAGCCAGACAGAATTAATCAGTTTTCCCTAGCACGATTGCTAGTCACGTTTTATGAAATTCCAGTGAATCGAGTGTAACGGGCCTCGTTAATAAATAACCATCAAACTGTTCGTAATAAATTAAGGGAAATAAATTCATAGCAGGGAAGCAACGTTTTCGTCGCTAAATAATCCAGATCGTAATCGGTTGAGTCGCGGCCATGCATTTAAATTCTCAATTAGAATGTCGCGATCGATCCACCTTTGGGATACGTTCAGATATTTTTCAACATGGATCGGCTTTGAGAGCGGAATCGCAGCGGTCTTACCGTCATGTAAATCTTTTAAAAACGCTCTTCACGTTGGCTACGCTTTTTCCCCTCTAGTTTTGCCGCACTCTTTTTTCTCGTTCTCTGTCTCTCCTGCTCTCTTTTCTTCCTTTTTACTTTTTTTTTTCTTTTCTTTTTTGGCTTTAAACTGCCACGTAATGGCGCTCAGTACAGTTGGTTATATCGTCGTCGCGTCGTAATTAATCCCCTCGCTAGAAGCGTGCGGAAGCGGAAATCTCGAACGGCTAAAATGTTGCGAATCGTCCCCGATCCTTTTCCTGCCTCGTATGGCTGTTTATTCTTTTTTCGTCGTTTGCTGCGATCGCTGCTGACTTTTACGGAGTACATTGGTACTCATTTTGAATTACATCCACGCCATATACTAATTTCTTTAGAATTCATTTTCGAGAAGCTTGAAATCGTGTTTTAGAGGAGATTTTATAACGACAGGATGACAGTTAACTGTAAGTTAATCCTCGGGTTTAAACGTTGTAATTTTAGTAGCATTGTTTTTCCGCGATGTTATTCTCGGAGTCTAATAATTTCTCGGAATCGAGTCGATAGAGAAAGTTCACCGTTATTGCGATACACTCGGACAACCGTGTCGCTTCTTTGGCTCGGTTCGATAACGCGCAAGAAACTTGGAAACACCGGCTGTGTACACTCTACAATTTGTGGCTGCACAAATTCCACCAAATTTATCGAATTTCGCTGCACCACGATAATCATGCGGCTTTGTTCGTTTTAAGGGGAAAAAGTGCGCCCGCTGGAGAAATTAAATTTCAGCCTATCCATCGATTTCAAACACCGCCGCAAACAAACTATTCGCAAGTTTTCGCTGATTCCCGCTTATTCGTTTTAGAAGAGTTGTCGCTCTACTCACCGTTATCCCGCCGTAATTTGATTTATACCTAAGGCTTATTTAATTTGCAACGGTAAATTAATTAGAGCGGACGCGAGAATTGCGCGCATAAAGCGATAATCCAGACACAGAGCGTTTTTCTTATTAGAGTACTGGTTTTGTGATACAGATTTCACAGAAAGAGGTATTATACCCGCGACAGTTCTATGACTAAAATGTGACACAACTAAATACACATTTACTTTATCCTTTAAACATTAGTACTGTATTTTCGACGAATCGCGAGGAAACACGTCAACGGGAGTCGTAAATTCCCGTTACGATTGTAATAATCGACACCACGAGTTGATCGATCACCTGATTTCCGTTAAGATAATAGGGGCGGTTAAGATAGTATAACGCTGCGATTAACAGGGTTATAAGGTTTTTATTTCCAACACTTATGAGGTACACTGTTGAGTATGTATACGTTAAGTAAATGACTGATTTAAGGAGAGTAACCCGTCAATGACTTGTTGACTATTCTAACGTTGTAGAATAAGTAAAGTACAGTGACGACGCTGTGTCGGAGGAAAGCTAGCGATGGGTGTGTCTAGCGCACGGGACCATCGGATTTGTTCATGACATTTTGGTCAGGGAAGTGAGGGCAGTATACATTGCTTCTAATTGGATAAACGAAGGTTGGTGGACTAGCAAGGGTCTTAGCCGCCCTCGATAGAAAGTTGCTAGTGGGAAGCATCGTACGTGAGAAAAACTAATTTTCCAGTGTCAAGCCTTAGTAGACAATAATCTACAGAAAATGATTTAGAAGTAAAGATATTTGTTCGGTCTGAAGGACCTTAGCTAGCAAGTTATTGGGATTAATGATGGGTCCTTAAGACTATTGAGAGTACGCAGTAAGGATGAGCGGACATCTAGTTCCCGTCTGGCCCGCCGTGTTTGGCCTTGTCTAGGCCAACTAGTACAATTACTTTGTATCATCGTTGCGCGTTTAAGTTTCCGTAGATAAATGCACGAACGTTCGCAGTCTATTTACAACTGTTAAGTCACGTGGTATAAGTTAAGAATCGATCGGACGCGGTTGTCACGAGGGAAAAGGTGCAAGCAATTTTCCAAAGTTCGGTAGAAGAGTTTTCTCCGAATTCTATCCAAAGTCGATTAATCATCTTGTCAACGCCTTTATCCCATCTGGATGTATCTGGCCGCGTGATTCGTTCCGCCGATAAAATGTCTGTGAAGTGCGTCAGCCGAGGTTTATCAGCCCGCAGGCCGAATCATCAGGCAGATTGAACGAACGAATTAACTTTTCATTGAGCGATGCGTTACACGAGATACGTTTTCTTTGTCTCCGTCTTTACTCAACTTGCCGAGTTTCTGTCTCTCCTTCTCCATCGTCTCCTTCGCTTCTGCATTCCTCCAAGTCTCAATTATCTTCCACCCACGATTCAACGATGACACGAAGCTTTCACGCGGATGATTCATAAAAATGTTGACGACCAATTTTAAGCCATCGTTAGATTCAAAGGTTTCGGAATAGTTTAATCGGCGTTACGAGATTACGCAGTTCTGAAAAGTTTCAAGTTATCTTAATCGCGATAGGACTCGGTCGATTAAGACCGATCGAAGAAGAATTAAAGGAAAATTGAAACACGAACGAGCCGAACGATTTTATGTGATTATATGTATATCGATCGAATTGGAAAAATTATACGAGCTGCGTTTATGAGTTTCTAATGGAACATTAATTTGCGGCTTCGATAGGGCGTTGAATCGATGGGGCAGTAAAATTAGCGTTCGTTTAACGATTATCGAGGTACTCGTCGACCACCACTATCATTTAGTTCTGCCAATTCGGTGTACGTTGCTGGACCTACATATATCCAACGAAATTGAAAACCGATTCGACGCGACGATCATTCGCCCATATTCCTTTCGTCGATGTCTTTCTCGTAATCCTCGATTCCGTGGCGGAATCACTACCAGTTTTGTTTCTTCTTCATCTTCTTCCTCCTTCGCGAAAGCCTATGTTCCACGTCAGAGGAGACGATCCAACGAGGGCAATTTAAAACGTCTTTCGCCAAAAAATCGGACAGCAAGCGTTTGTCACGTTAAGGGACAACTGTAACTTTTATATTTTTCCGCATAGTAACTCGTGTCGTCTCATCTTGAAAAATACGCGATATACCAAGTCTGGCGGACGTTCTACTTGTCTACACGCAAAGCACATCGTTTCAAGTAACCTTGGAGAAAATCGAAAACTTGCGGATCGGGAAAGTACCGCTTTTATCGTAGCCGTACCATGCTTCTGTCACGTAATCTTGAGGGTTAGTTGATAAAGACAAGAAGGTAACCAGGTTTATTTATTAGCACAGCACAAGTTTACAATAATTGAGACTGATCGGAGAGATATTCACTATTCGTAGGTTTTGTCTATTTCTCCCTAGGTGTTCTCGTCTCATTACGAAGGAAAGCTCGGTGTGGCTGTGCCCTTTTTAATTAACAACGCGGATTCGCTGTTCGCATCTTCCGTTAGGAAAAGTGAGGGTAACGATCCACAATGCCAATTGGTTATAGGCCATGTTAATAAATGAAGATAGGAGGAGAAAGCCTCCTACCAACGTGGCTAGTAGGTAATATTGTTTATGGGAAAAACCAGCTTTTTCGTTAGTCGAGTATTGGCTTTTTCCCATTAGGTAACTACCTGCTTTCCCCGTAATTAGTAAGGACTGTTTCAAGGACCATCCATAAACGGATAACACTTACAAAAATAATAAACTTGAAAAGTTTAAGTTTATGGTGGATCCCTGAGGTAATTGAGGGTACGCGGTGAAACCTGCACACATCCGGCCCCTGTATGAATTGACGCTACACTTCCCTTGACTCTTACATAAAACAGGCTTAACGATCGATTCCATATTCTGGGATACGACGAGAATTGAAACGGATCCACGCTTCTCGCGCATCCTTCGCCGAAAATTGATTCGCAGCTGAAAAGAAGACTGCCTTCTTCGTCCCCTCGATCCCGCCAATAATCCACGATTCCCATCGCGCGCGTACGGTCCATTCTTATTTCCCCGCTCCCCTCCCAGCTCTGGTGGAGGCGTCGCGACGATCGGACGGACGGACGTAGCGAGGACCAGCAAGCAGACTGGGAACGTCAGAGTGCCCTACGACTGCGCCGCGTGCACATCCCTGCCTGCTCGATCGTCATTCACGCGACCGTAGATCATCGTTTACGCTCTGCGAGTGCATCGATCGCGTGATCCATCACGATTCTTATTAATTCGTGAAGAGGACGGTTTGCCAGTGATTCAAGTGTTCTCGTGCGTCACCATTGCTGTCCGTCTTCGTGGATCTCCGCATTTTTCGATTTACGCTTGTTCGGGTCTAGAAGCAGAGAATTCAAGGTTACAATTTCTCGAGTTTCGTCGTCTGTGTGTCATCGTTTCGTCCGACAGTTGCCTACTTCGACTATTGCACGAAAAATTCGCAAGTAGCCGCGTAAAATGCGCGCGCCCTGACGAGCCACGATAAGCGACGTCGTTCATCGAGACACCGTATCGATTGTTCTCCTTCATCGAGCACCGTTTACGATGCTCCCGCGGCGAAAGGCTTGAAAGAGCCTGGCGAAAAAAGCGGATCGTCCAAGTACACGTAGCCTTTCGCAAACGCGATCCAGCGAGAGCTAGAAAACACCGGACGATCGAGAGCGATGCGTTGAACCATCGATCACGACGAGCGGCGCGGGGATGAGCGAGGCGTTCAATTAAAGCGTTCCAGAAGTGAGCGACAGAGAGCGAAGGAACAGGGGGAGTCGCGTGACTCGCTTGGAAAATATTAGTCGCAGAGACGGGGTTTATGATGTCGTCTCTCGTTCTCGTCGTTATACCGACCGAATATCGGTCGCGTTGAAGTTTGGAAAAAAAAATTCCTCCTACCAACCGCACCAGTGATTACGTACACAGCGTTCGATCGGCCGAACGTTTTTTTGTCTCGAAAGATCGCATCTCATAGCGTGAGCGAGCAACGTGAAATATATTTTCGTTGAACGGCTGACGATCGCGATCGACAACGTCCATGCTAGCGAGCATTTCGACCGGTTGATCTGGCGCGCGCGTGACACGAAAGAGGAACATCGGACTTTGGAAGTATTCCAGCTGCAGATCCAGCGTGGACAATGAAGTGGTGCTTAGTGGTGCTGATTCTGGTCGGTGTCACACGGGCCGACAATTCCCTCGAGACGGGCTATTCGATCTTCACGTGTCCGGACCTGAATTCTCAAGAGGAGATCGATTTGAACGCGGTAAGTCTTCTCTATTGTCCTTTCCTCCGCCTCCTTTTTTCTTTCTTTTTTCGTCGTTCTCCGCGATCATCCGCCGATTACGTAACCGTGGATTTCTGCGGTTTGCCTGTTGGATTGACACGTCCAATCGTGAAAATAATTGGCTACCATCCTCAGCCTTGACATCAGATTTTCACTGTAGACTAAAGCCAAGGATTTCCGCGTTCCAACGTGGCGAATTTTTCTTCCTTTTACTTCCTTCGCTAGGATGTTAGAGTGTTACCGAATGACGTTCTGTTATTGAAAAAGCGATGAAAAATTTACCAGTCGGACGATCTCGCCTTTCTTTTATTTCCTTCCAGCGAGCAAGAACCGTTCTTCCGAGGATGTTTTAATCGCGTCATTAAATTCGTGCCACGTAAACTGGAACGAGCAGGATTTTTCCGTGATTGCTTTAAAACAATTACCCATGCGATGATTCTACGTAACGGCCGTTTCTTTTACGAAGAGGCGAAAAAACCATGTTTGCCGCATCGTCTTAAGCATTCCAGGGCACACTCGACCGACGCGACGCGATGGTGCGAATCGCACGTAGAAATTCTATACAGGCAAGAATTCGCATACTCGTAAAATAATGCGCGAGCTGCTCGTACCGGAGATTCTCGGGAACGTTTAATCGAAGCGCCATTAAAAGCTCGGAATGAAATATCGACGCACGATGGTGTCTTTCATTCGTCTTTTCCTGGCAAACCTCAACGCGTATCGAATGATTTTTATCGTTACGTACGTGGAAAGGAAAAAAGAAAGAGACGCGGACATCGATCTGTCCCAATGAAAATTCAGAGATCCACGGATGATTTGTATCGCTCTTTTTTTTTCTGCCAACAGTAGAATATATCGTGGAAAGATACGGATCTCGGTCGGACCTCGCCTCTTTCAGATTAATGCGATTCCAATAACTGCGCTGGTTTGTTGCCGAGTTTGAGAGCCGTGACAACCTACCGTTACATCGCGTGTCTCCCCCGCCGCTTTTATTTTCCATTAAAAAAAGAAAAATATCGTAGCAGGGAAAATGCGAGTCCAGCGGACGCGCATTAAAAAAAAAAAAATACGAGGAAGAAGAGGAAAAAGGTAGAAAGGCAGGCGGCATTCGATGCGACCTCGCTGATAAATGTAATATCGATAACACCGTGGACGTGTCGCGGCGTTTTCGAAAGCGCGTCGGTTGTTTTCTCCCGGTTTCCGCCATCCTCCATTTACCTTTTTATTTTATTCTCCGTTCCGTTCGTCGGAATTAATAAAAAAATCATTTCACGCCAGACGAGATATAGTTTTTTTCCCCTCCCCGCCAACGCTGTAGATACTTTTTCCTTCCTCTTTTTCTGCCTTTTGGCCAATCGCACCAGCCACCCTGTTTAACTTCGATAGATAAAAATTCGTTACGTTGTATCGTGAGTTCATCAGAGGGTAAACTGTTTTCGATAGAGATGCACGGGGCCGGCGCTTTAGAGAATCGGGTCAGATTTGAGCTTTTTTAATGGACGTCCGGCGTCGGTCCGCGCGCATACGCTCGCCTGCCACAATTCTAGCATCTTGCGTGGGATAATCGATACTCTAGTTTGATGTTTGTGCTTGGTTTTCTCTTCCTTTTTTTTTTTTTTAACATGCTTACTCGTCGTAGCGTGCCTGTATTTTCGTTCCATTCGCGCGTATTTTTTCTACCGATGCTGCGGCAAATGGCACGGCGGGTACCTGAATTAAGAAACGTTAAAATCGAATGTTTGTAAATCGCTACGGAAGAGGCGTACGGAGAGCGAGTAAGCGCGCAGAGACGAGTCGCGTCCGTAGTGGCACGGAGTTGAGCCGTAGCTTAAAGTATCGTTAATTCAAAACAATTACGAGTTCCTGGCACGCGGCCTCTACGAAGTTGTCGAGTCGTTCGGGGCTTCTGGTTATGTAGCGAGCGCATTAAGTGACGGCTATAATTTAAATGGCCACGTCCAAGAGCTCGTAATTCGTATCTGGCTGCGTTATCGACGCGATTTGCGCTCTCTCTTTTTGTCTCGTCAAGCATCCTCCTTTTTCCGCCAAGTCGATGAATAAGCGGCGAGGATAGAACGCAGCGGAAACGCGGCAGATTGCGCGGAAAAATATTTATCGAAAACCTTCCCCTTTTCTGCTGTTCGTATATATTGGAATATCTCGGATTCGCAGACGATCGAAGACACCGCACGAGATTATTGGGTTCGAAGATTCGTATGGAATTCTTGGAAAATGCAAATTGATGGCTTGAAAATGTAGCTGACTCGCTAGTTGTGGTATTAGACGGGCGCGAACGGATCACGAGGTTAGAATTTTTTCCTCGGCTCTGCGATTGTTCGCGTTTTTGCATCGGCGTTGTATCGATCCCTCGAAAAATTTATGCATTGAATATAAAATGACGAATTACGAGCGATCGGACGTCCCGAAATATAGAACGCGACAACGCCACAGCGATATATCGCGACAATACCGCGTTTGCTTCACGACATCACCGCGACGCGACGTTTCCGCACGATTCATCTTCCTGAACGATTTTGAACCACGCGTTGTCTAACCTCGTCGAGAAATTGAAAGAAGAATTTGAGAAAAAAATCTGCCGTCTAAAGTGGATAATCTGACACCCTAAGGAAAGAGCAGAGATCGTCTTTGCAACAGTCGTCGTGAAGCGCCAGGTAACGAACCATTCGACTTAGCAAGAGTAGCAGCGAGATACATCAACGATTAGCAAAGTCTCGCCCAAAGAGCTTGTCTTTTTCTCAAAGAAATCCACGTAGCCGGGCATAAAGAAACGAAATAGGACAGTTACTTAAATCGTAGACGAGCCATCGTGATGCGAGATTGGCTGGGACCCTCCGGTGATACAGTGACGCGCTTGCGAATGCAGTGGATCCAGCGCATTTACAGTTCCAAGTAGGTTAGCGCTCGAGCGTGTACTTCTTTCCTCTTTTTCCGCTTTTCCCTCGTCGTTTCTCTTCTCTTCCTGACAGGATAAGCTAACGATAGCCCCCCCCCCCGAAAGAAGCGTAGATGCTGTGATTTCTGAGGGAAAGCTCGGTCGTCTCCGACCGCGAATTTGCTTTTAAAAATTGACGAGAACGTGCGAGCCTACGATCCGACTATAGTGTTGCGTCAAGACGATTAACGATTTATCAGGCCAAGTCCAAATAAATTCCTGCCGCTGAATGGAAATGCATCGGCCCGATTCAAGTTGAGGTTGCAAAATTGCTTCGAAGTAAGTCCTGTTGAATCTTTGTTGCGCGAAACTTCAATCGGAAGCGTACGCATGGAAGATGGTTTGCATTTCTTATCGTTACCGCGAGAGAAAGCGAAGAAGAGGAAGTTTATCGCGAATTGACACAGCTGCGCAATTTGGCACGCTGTCTTAGGGATTATTGCGAAACAAATTCACACAGAACCGTGGAAACTATTGTTCGGACGCGTGACATTAATCCGCTGCGATCCGATACTTTTTCCTCTGCGCCGTTTGCTTGTTTTATCAATGCGCTTGGTGTCGGATCGGCAAAGTTTACAAAAGGTTGGCAAACATATTTTTACGTTAGCATCGTAAATCTGGCAGCCGAATTGAGATTTGCGTCGGATGGAATTGTAAAACCGTAGCGATTGTTCATAGCCACGAATACATATTACGCGTCACGAGTTCAATATAGAATTTACTAGTTTGGAACTTCCGTAAATGTTGGCAATTTCGCGTTGGCATTGTCAGACACGGTAAACTTTCCAATCCGCTGGCCTTATACCAACATCGATCACACAGTACCGCAATTGGGGTCCATATTGTGCATGTAAAGCGTCCAGCCGTCACTTAACCAATGTTATGTGTACGTTGCGTGTGTTATATTGGCTTCAATCATAACGATGAACTTGGGAGCGTAATAGAAGTATATCACTGAGAACCTGCCGGCCCTCACGAAACAACAGTTTGGACAATCTCCTCTCAGGTTCGAGGTTTCCGTGTCCTCTGTCCCGTGATTCACGACTGTACGATCACGTTACGAATCGTTGCGTTTGCAATCCCTATAAAACGTCTGTATGTAAATGTTAATATCTGTAAGCGTACAGCAGAGGGAAATTTCAAACGGATAATTCGCCAATGCGTTGATTAATTTTAACACGAGCGCGTCACGTTTCCGTAGAATTTCCGGGGTGAGAGCGAAGCGTTTACCCTTCGAGGAAGACATTTGTTTCACCGAGTTACATAATCAGGGGAAATAATATTTCGCCAAGGAGCCTGCTTCGTTACCAAATCGCTAATGAGCCAGAGGTAGTAGGGTGATTAAATTACTCGCTGAACCTTTTACAGGCTGCGATTGTTCTCCGACCGATAAACTTTCTTCTTTTGGCCGGTGGAAATCGCGAACGGACCACACTAAACGACGAACCGAATCGGTCGTTTCGAGAGCTCGAATCACGCGGCCAATGCCTCGTTAAAGTACCACCGCACGCGTCAAAGCTTTTTCCTCGACGATTCGCCGGTTTGACGTTCTCTTTTGTTTAGAGTTTTGCGAGCTACAGCGCGTCGATTAGCATAAATTCCATTTAAGGCTCATGTACTGAATATATTGCGCGAGAAGCCACCGCGAACCGAGTTATGGGCAAGCTGTTGCGGAATTGGTTTCAAAGCTGGCTGCGTTCTGACGCGCACATCTAGAAAGCAATCAGCTTGTCGTGGCAGATTCACCGACAGCTTTTCTTAATCGTCCTCTCTTTCCTTTTTGCATTTTTATGTTTCGTTGCTAGAAAATTGTTAACACGCTATTTCGTTACACCGTTAACGTTATTCGCGTAAAATAGCTTTTGATTAACGAAACTTGACAGATTTTAGCGTTGAATAAAACTTGTCGTATTTTTTGTCGAAAAAGTATGAACATTAAGTGGGTTTTGTAGAAAAATGGGGTAAAGAGTGGCGTAAAAAGTTCCGTAGAAAATACATGTATAAAATACATGAAATGCAAATTACAACGTGCAAACTTACGATATTTAGCAATTCTAGTAAGCAAATTTTATTTTACCGCCGTATAGAACACACGATTAAATAGGTTGTAGTAAAAGCACGAAGAAAAGCGTAGGAATATAATAGGCGTCTGTAGATGTTGTTGCACACAACGTTGTTCAAATATCACAAAAGTTTCGTCCGTTTTATTGCAAGAAAATGGATCATACGTAATTCGATAGAATAATATAAAATAAAAAGTGTTGTGCGTCTATTATCTCGTTATAAAACGAAAGAAACTTTTGGGGCAACCTAATAGTTAACTTGCAACTACATCGTCGGCTCATGTCGAAGTAGTTAAGTTTTGGATCAGAAATATCTGGTACAAGGTGCTCTAAATATCGGACGTAGATATCGCGGTTAGCATGTTCGCTTTCATCCTGATGGATCGTGTTCGAAACTAGGGTATCAGGAGAATATTTTTTCATGGAGTTTTCTTCGGTTATTCCCGAAATTCGTTCAAGATTTTCGAAATATCGTCGTCCGGATATTCGATGTAATTAATTATCGTATAATTAAATAAAATTAATGCTACTCAGTTTCATCCAATACTTTAAACTTTGTATCAACCAAGACCATCTAACAACTTTAGAATTTTCTTTCGTCACTTGTATATAAATTAATCGAAGCTAATTCGTATCAGAGAGAGAGAGAGAGAGGGGGGGGGGAGAAAGAGCAGTCCTCCAGAAACAAAAAGTTGTAAAAGTCCTCTATAAAGCAGTAAGTCGATTTTGCAATAAAGTTCCATCAAAGGAACGTGGAATCTCTGGCGAGAGAAAAAAAAATAGGTTGGGTGTAAAAGAGAAAATAGTTTAAAAATAAGAAAAAAGTACATCCTCTTTTCTTTTTTTTTTTTTTTTTTAAGTATGTGAACGTTACAACCGCAAACAAGGTCATCTAAGGGAATTAATTAAATGTGACTAAGAACCACGAAAATGATGTAAATCTTACGTGAAAATGCCATTTGGATAACGTAGGTGTAACTGCATCGGGAAAGCTACCTAAAAGATGACTTTACGTGCGACTAAAAAATTGTGCGCGGACGGAGAATGAAAAAAGAAAAAGCGCAAGACCTATAGCGCACTTGGACAAAGATTACAGAGTGTACAAGCGCCTGGCGGAAGTGTGTGTAAAAGTTGCAAATTGACGCGCGTAGAATTGATTGCGAAAGTTCTTGCAAGAGCCCGCTGGTAAAAGCCCTTTGGCGGAACAGAAATTTCAGCGGGAAATTCTTCGGCCATGTAAAGCCTGGAGGAAAGTCCGCGTAGCCCCCGTATTATGGGCAAGCTGTTGCAGTCTGCCTGTAACGTCACGGTGTGCTTCCTCCCTTGCACATGCGAACGTGTCGTCGTCACTGTGGCCGCTTTTCACTGACGGGGAAAGAGTACAATGTTTCCGCGCCACTGCATGAAAACGCGAGCTTTCTTTGCGAGCACGATCGATCGGGATTACTGGGAGATTTATCGGAGTCTCTGGACGACATTGGTCGTCTTTCGATGTGTGTTCGAGGCAGTTGAATAAAAAGTCTTATCTCGATGAATTTTCCATTGTAAAAAGGAAAGAGAAGAGTAAGAGGAAAAAGGATGGTAAGAGCGGTATCACGCGCCAGAAGTATCTTTTTCAATCAAACGTTTTAAACCCGACAAGAAACTCCTTCGATCGATACCACCGACCCAAGAGGAAAGAACTTTGTCGCGTTTTTACTATCAGGCTTCTTACGCGGTTTATTCGAAGGAAGAACGTACAGAGGCTTTTTTCCTTGAACTTACACTTCACGGTTCAACGTAGTAAGTATATGTCTCTTTTACGCGCTCGGATTCTACAGTTTTGGCGCATCAAATTTTAAGAACGGTTGTATCCATCTCTCGTCAACTAACTTTTATTTGGGTAGGTTTTTTATCGCCACTAATGGCTGCTACCAACGCGAAGCAAGGCAAAATATCTGACAATTACTACGGATCTATTTTATATTCCATTTTGAAGCACGAGAAATCCAGGATGGTGCTTTTCCTCGAGGTATATGGTTGCCAGAGATTGTGCGAGATTTACGGTGTTAGAAGCAGCCTCATCGACGAGAGGCTTTCGTTTTAAAGGGTTTCTATTATTCCGTACACGAACGGGTGGTCGAACTCGAAAGACGCACACTTCGCTGCTTAGCCAGCTATATAAATTACATAAATGTATACCAGCATTGTTTCGTTTTATTTTATTCCGTCGTCGTATATTTATACCCGTCTCGAATAGGTTTCTCGTTAAACACGGCAATTGTACGTAGATGCACATGGAAACGTTGCTGTTCGGTAATTGACATCGATTCATCGCATCGCTCACTATTCATAGAAATTCCGGGTGTGTTCAAGTCATTGATCTCTACACGAGTATTTATGTAACGCGTGTGGAACGAACCGAGCGCGACTCGATTCAATTTTCAAAGAATTCGACCGTGCGAGAAGATCTTTCGCCACGCGGCACAGTTTCGAAAGTTTTCAAGGGGAATTCTACTATCACCTTAAAGTTTATAGTAGAAAGATCGGAACGTGAAGCGACAGCCCGACAGGATGACTCCGAGATCGATGCAATGCACTGGGATATCCCTTTTCGATAGCCGAATTTCACGCGGAAAAATTTCATCTCTGTGTGTTTTCCACACCGTTAGAGTCGACGAGACGAGTTCTATTCAGCCGCGAGGAAAACGAAGTCAAGTCGGTGGCGGGGTTTCGCGTCAGCTCGAAGCCCCGGATGGACCGTGGTAGAACTTTTCTCGTATTTCACAGATAGCTGCTAACTTACTACGCTGCAGTACAGCAAGAAACGTTAATTTTTTCTCTCGTGCTCAAGCTGTCTTTCTCGCGGCACCAAGGCGAGGCTCGTTTTTCTTCCAATCGATCACCATCGTATCTGCACGTTACCGCTTTGCTCGATCATCTTGAAGGAAGCTAATTATCGAGAAACCGACTTTAGAAGAATTAGAGGACTCTCCCCTTTTTTCCTCTCCTCTGTTCTCGTAAGTAAGTGGTGATTTTAATCAAAATGTAGGATATTCGCAAGAGCGGCCGGCTGAATCGTAAAAACGCGGCTGAAGGAGGAAATTTAAATATGGAAATTTTATATTGTCCCACGGTTATGGCTCGCCTCCTTTCATTTCTTTCCATTTTCACGCAATAAGTTCCTCGAGGCGGATAGACCTCGACGGACTATAAGTTTAAATACAAACGTTACGTAGCACGTACGAGATAAGGGTTCAGCTTTATTTCTTCCTTCTCCATGCGAATTTCACTCTAACTCAATAATAAATGCAAACGCTCGGAAATTTTAAAAGCCATCTCCCGAGTGCTTTTCGCTTCAGGTCTGCGTAGATGTAATAAACTGATAACAGAGAGTAAATTAGAGAATTAACGAAATGTATTTCCTGCATTTCTCTACGTTTCAGTTTATACTCGTATTTCTCTTAGTGTGTCTCGAAGAGGATGTATAATTGCAGCGATGGTTCGGCGAATCGCAGTACTTTTACAAACATATTTTTCTTTCTCTTTTTTGTTCTTTTTTTTTGTTTGTTTGCTTGTTTCTCTTTATATAAAGCACGTGTGCGTTACAAGAGTCGTAAACGAACGACTCTCTTATCAGATCGAATACCTTTTTTTCATCGGTTTTACGGGACGGGCGAATTGCGAAACAGCGGAACAGAGTGACAGACAGTGAACGAATACGAAGCAGTGGAAATAAAATTCCGAAGTTTCGTAGAGAACTTTTGGATCTCTTTCTTCGCCGAGCGTGAAACGGAGGCGTTTATTTCGAAATCTCATTTCCCGAAAAGTTCGTTCGCGTGATGGTCCGCATGGCGTTTCGTTTAAAAAAAAAATCCCCGGGATAACTTGGAAACTTGTTAAATCGAAAGAGGATTCACGGTTAATCTGTTCTACTGTCCGTTTTATTCGGCCAACAATTTTTCGACAAATGGAGTTCCATCAGGAGAATATACTTTGAATCATGACCGAGTGAAAGAAGAAGAAGGAAGTTTAGGCGATAAGATCCGCGTTCCAGGGTGCACGGAAACCAGAAACGAGTACGAACAAAACGAGATCGGATATCTTCAACTTCCCTGACGAATAACTTTCCGATTGGATTCTTCGAATAATTCCCCCACCGACTTATCTACCGTACGATTTTCGCGCCTGGAAAATGTGGCTCGAACAAATAGCCACGAATCCGCCAACGACACGTTGTTTGCAGTTTGCTTAACCCTGTGAGCCGAGCGAAACGAGTAAACTTTTATCTTGTTGTTGATACTTGGTGAAGGGAAGTTTACGCTTCTGTTACAACAATATTTCGTTCTAACTCGTTCATCGTCAACCTTTCGAACGTGGCTAGTATAAAACGTTCGTCGTCGATGAAGTCAGCCGAAGGCCAAGAAACTTTTCCGTAATAATCTCGGTTGTTTGGTCGGACAGAAACACGGAAGAATCACCGAATGGGACGTACAAGGGAAAGAAGGCGGCACGTAATGCCTGGTAATTCGAAACTTGCAAGCTACTTTGCTTGGGACAGAAATGCATGCAAATTCTTGGCCTGAAAAACTTTGTGCAGGCAAAGTGCCGTTGTAGAAGTTCGCGCTGCACTTCCATTTACCGCGAAACCAACGTTCCGTGGATTCTATCGCGCAACCAACGAAGATTTCGGCTGGGGAGGACAAAGCCGTAAAGCAGCACGGTACGCTTCTGTTTCGAAGGTTTCGCGATACTGTCGGGTTATAATCGTGAATACGCGCGTCAATGAACGCGGAAGTTGGCGTGACTCGTCCGCGTTTCGGTGTCATGTGCCGGAGAAAAGGCAAAGAAGAAAAAAGACCAAAATGGAAGCAAAAGCGATAAAAGCCGCGGTTTTCGTTTCACCAAGCTGTTTCGCAGAATCGAGATTAAAAGGCGGACATACGTGACGAAGATTCAAAGCGTTTGCATGGGATTATTATTTAGAGATATTTTGGTAAAATGCCGCTATTGTAAATATCTCCTTGTCACACAACCATCGAGAACTTATCAGAATTTGCGTACCATTGTCGGAACTTAAACGTTAACCCTTTTCCTAATTTATACCGAATAAGTTACATTCAAAGGCTGTTTATAACCGTTGAACTTATACAGTGGACAATGTACTCGTCGAGATACTAAAAGAGCACACGTCTAGTGGAAAAGAATACAAATGCCGTGCTAAACGCAACGATAAACACCGCGAGCTCTGTAATTGAAAAATATAAAATCTCCGGAAGCGGTTTTTTTTTTACCATCCTATTTTCCCTTTGAGTCCATCGAAGTTGAATTTAATCTTTTTCCTTTTTATTTGTATCGCATGAACACAATCGACCCTTGCAAACGTGCAGATTGTACGAAATGGAGGAACACGGAGGAGGGAAAAGATTTTCCTGACGCGAGTAACTCTATAGGAGTAGAAAGTTACCGTTGAAAGCCTCTCGTTGAGCTATGAAACATTTTCCAGACGAGCCAGGGAAACAGCGAGCTTTTAGCTTCGGGTTTCCCGTGGTTTCGAAGCTCAACTTTTCACCGGAGAGTGTCGGCCGCGTGCAAACGCTGGCCATGGTTTTTCAGTCTAGCTATTGCCCGCTGATACCTAAATATTGTTCTATATGCGGATGCGTTATCCCACAGGGGAAAGTTTGTTTGTCGGTGACCCAGACGCGTCAACTGGAAGTCCTATGATCGTTACGTTTCATTTACCCCTTGTTCGAATTACTCGAAACTTTGACTGCATGTGCTTTCGCCTATTGTTGCACATCGCAATTGAATATTAACTTAGCGTTCTTATATATTAGTTAGCGTTCTTCTCGGTCAATTCTGCTGAAGTGATTACTTCAAGAAAAACTCTATACCTTTTCTGGAAAAGAGAATTTAGTGAAACAGAAACATTCGAAATAAGGAGAGGTCCATATTATTGTGCCTTTGAATATAATTTTTGTTTCGGATTACAAGGTCTAGAAATAAAAGTGCTATAAGTAGATTTCTATTGTTGTTTCTTGTAGCCTTCAGCTAAGGCTACAAGGTTAACTTTTTGGTGATGTCCTTTGCTATAAATATATGCACATTCTCCCCATCATAGCTTCGTCTATTGTATTGTAACAATGCAAAAGTGAGGATACGGATCGGTATACACTAATACTTATATTAGGTTGTCGGAAAAGTGTCTTTCTCTTACACGCGCGTCTTTTACAACAACGCATCTTTATACAAACATTAAATCTAATTTGTCGAACGTTGTAATCTTTATCTTGATAGAACAAAATGGATCATACGTAATTCGACAAAATAATGTAAAACGAAAAATGTGCATCCATTATTTTCTTATAAAACGAAAGAAACTTTTCCGACGATCTAATACTTATACCTATATTTATTTCAATATATTTTTCTATTACAAATTCATCCACTCGTTCCTCTATCAGTCAACCTCAACAAATCCGATCAGTATTATTTTCATGTTAAAAATTTACGATTATTTATTTACTACGATCGAAGGATATTAGCTATCGTCATTTTCTTACGTGTATTATGTATTGTTTATTAATTCGCATGTTATACCTTTACAATATAGAACATGATCACACCATTCGTGTATTTCGACTCGACGGAATACGCTCGTCTCCGAGTTGGGTATTCGTCAACTCGATCGAGTTTCCTTATTTTGTAACGAAACGAACCTATCGCGAAGCAACAAGGTATATTTGCAAAATCCTTCTACGTTATCGTCGACTGTTGGTCTTCTGATGTTATTACAGCGTACGATGGTCTGACAATATTGTACGCCCTGGTAACGTCAAACGAAAAATACGCAATCGCTGCTGTCACGGCAGTTTCCTCGATTCGATGAAACGTTACATATGGAAATGGATTTTTCTCCCGGTGAATATGTATAAGTGGATAGGTTTGTTGTAACGCGAGATTTTCACGGAGGATTACGTATGCAAACGAGCCACATTTCCTGGTGGCGTTGCCTCGCCAGTGATAATCGAGCGCAATTAAAACGCAATGTTATGAAAGATCCATCGCATAATGCTGGGAAGTTTAAAACAAAAACCACACACATATTTTTGCTCAACTTTGATTCAAGAGCGATGGTTCTCTGCTTGGTTTTGCATCGAAAAATAATTTTCCCTACTCGTCACGATTATATCAAATATTTGCGCAGCTTTCAGTCTCCACGAGATTCGTGGCAAATGATAATTCATTTATATTCTGACTTCCGACGTTGTAGTCGTGACGTGAATGTTAATATTGTACTACGCGAAAGCCTTAGACTATGCCATTGGTCGATAGTTAGACAGATTTTTGTAGCAAACGTTCATACACATACGAAAACTACAGGCAAAGAAGGCGATAATTTACGTTTTCTATTTTTTAATTGACAAAGAAATTTTAACTTCCGTTAACTTCGTCGATTATCGATCCTATGTTAGAAAAATTGTCCTCTTTGTTTTGCAGTTAAACAAATATCTTTTAGTATCTTTCCTCTTCGTAATCCAACAAATATTGCTTGCTTTGATATTAAAAAAAGTTTCCGCGTGTTTCGTTCGAGCCGCCTCGTCCTGGCGAACTTTCTCTTTATCAATAACCGTTTCGCGATCAATCAGCGTTCGCCCTTGCTCGAGAGTCGTCGTGTTTCTGTAAGCAGCTAAAGGTAATTGAACGTTGGTGCAAAAGTAGCAAGTAAATTTCATACCTTAATAGGAGTTTCCTAATGCATAGGACACGATGCGTGGATTTCAAATCGACGTCAGTCAAATCGATATGGTCGTGAGAAATGCATAAACCAGAGACAAGACTGTATTCTCCGATGTATATCCTATGGGATCGGCTTTGACTTGCAATAAGCTTTGAGTCATCCTCTTGGCACCCCAGGACGCGAAACAGATTTCGACTTGGTAGAATTCGCCTAATTGATGGTGATTGCTTTCCCCAATAGAGATGGGCGAATCTCGTCGAACCATAACTCCGCGCGCTCCTTCCCTGGCGAACATATCCGGGCTTTTGAGCTTCGAATTCGCAAAATATCATACGATCTCTCCAAAGAACTGTAATAAACTTCGTCAGGCAAAAACCAGGGTGGGAGAAAGATAGAAACGGGAAACAGAATAATAATGGTCGGAGAATAATGGTTCGGGAGAAATTAAAAAGCTGACTTAAAAGGTCTGGTGGCTGGAAGCGAACGATGGAGAATGCGAGGAACGTATCGAACGCGGGTAATGCGAACATATTGTGGGAGCGGAAAACGGGAAAAGTGGGTCAGTGTGCACGACAGATGGAAATGCATTTTCAGTCTGATGTCACTTTTTCCAGACCTTCTCGTCGTTGTCGTGATTCGACGTTTAACGATCGCGAGACGGAAACCGGCGTGGTCTTATAGAACGCCGTCTCGCTGGTTTACTTCCTGGACGATTTAACGCGAGGCATGTAATATCTTTCACAGCCGGTTGTTCCTTTAATTAACAGAGAACGGTACGCCGTTCTTTCCAGCAGAACAAAGTATAAGCAGAGAGATTGAAATAATTAAATCGCGAAGAAAAAGTGTCTTTGATTGTCTTTTAATCGGAACGTTCGATTAATTGGGAGAAGAGAGGCTCGTATAAGAATCGAGGAATCCGTAGAATCCAACGGGAAATTATAATTAAGAAAAAAGGCAGTTAAGTAGAAAAGATAACGTGCTATTAATTGCAGCCTGCCAGGAAGGGAAGAAGGGGCCGAGGGTGGCTGGTTTCTTTTTATGAAACGTGGTCCGAATGCATAATTACAGAACGATTAATCAGTTTGAATAATTAACCCTGCGGAGCAGAGACTCCTGCGAGGCTTGTTCTGGCGCGCACGTGAAATTAATTGTTAGATATTCCGATTTTGCGGGGAGTAATTGGATAATAAGTAAGAGATGCTTACGTAACCATTTGAACTATCTTGAAGCGCAGCTTCGCTTTCATAAAGAGATTTTTCGAGCGGATACTTCCAATTCAACAGTTTTATCTTAGATCCGTCACAATCGTTCTATTCGTATTTTATTAAATTTAACCAAGGAGAAAATCCTCTTTTTACAATCCTTTCCCACCGTGTCTTCTTCCTTCTTCTCCTTTTCTTTCCTTTTCTTCGTTTCAAATATATAAATTCTAGATATAACTTTCACGTATTTTCTTATTAACATAAGACCGCATTATTAACACAGGATTCTTATTTTCCCTTTAGTAAGACGAACCATCGATATTCATTACAGGATAATTGAATCCTTGTCGACGATTAGAATTACGAATATTCCTTCCACTGACTTACCACACGGTTACATTTCCGGTAATATACGTAATTCTACAAGTACTCTCGCCTGCGTTGAACAGTTTTCATAACAACGGCAACTAGTTCGATTTCCCCTATTCACAAAGGAAATTTGTTCCAAGGTATCACGCACAAGCATTTTCGTCGCTTCGAGTCTACGAATTATCGTTATCGAGGGAGGAATGGTGTATTAAGAGAAATTCGATAATTAACCATGCACAAGTTATTTAAATTATTCGGTCATAGTTATGGCGATTGCGAAACTATTTGCACAACGATACGGTTGTTTGTATTCGTCGGGCCGAGAAGTCGAAGCCGAGATTCGTATTAAGAGATTAAGAGTGAGCTCAAGACGATCAAAAGATCCGCGGTTCGACCGTCACGGCGATCCAATTTAATTATCTAATTAGACACCGGCCTGAATTACGAATTAAGTGGTTTAAGAGGCTGGAAGCAGGGGGAGCGTTAATCCACGGTTAATCCTAGACGATTACATCGGACGTTGTGAAGCGTATCCGTTCACCTTCATGGTAAAGAAAGAATACGTTTAATCTCTTGCAGGGTATTATTTATTCAAAGACCGGATTAAGAAGTTTCTTTCGGCTAGCTTTATCCCGTCGAGTCGAAATACGAATACAATAAATTATGGCACTGCTCTTGTAGAGTATGTATATTAAGCAAGTAATGGTATAGAGGCAAGCCGTACAGGGTAATTTTATTAAAGCGCTCAAAGGCCCGATTTTGCGATAAACTACGTCGGTATAGTGTTTACCCGACCAATATTTGGCAGCGGCACCGTATTAGAAAGATATATGGGTCCCGCAGGACGTTAAAACTGAAAGTAGGTATATGCCGGTTATTACGTAACACCATAAACATAGTTGCCTCGTAAAGTAATGCATAAGCAATCTCTCAACCACCGTGAAGTACTCGAACGTAGAATACTCTCATACACTGTCTGGTTGTTTCTCAGGGACTAGATTGCTGGGACAGGGAATTCGTTCATCCCGGAAGGGAACATTTTTCAGTCTGCCAATTAAGTTTCCTCGCGGAAATCGAGCGAGCTACGGATAACTCATTAAACATCGGTTGATGTCAAACGAGACACGTTCATCGTCAAGTGACTTCGATAATTATAATCGCTACACGAACAATCGCGCGCGTGGGGGTTATCGCGCGTTTTTAGTCCAGTCTCGGAATGAAACGAAGAAAATTTCTACGGTCATATCTTGCACTAGCTACGAGCACGTGCAACTGGTTGCCCGCAAGGCATATCTAGCTGCGAGTAATTCCGGACACGTCGATATCGCGCCATTCGTGTTCCCATCGGTAGGTCCATCTCGTATTTACCTTGACCTCGAATTTTAACCAAATCTGAATGTTAAAGAAATAATTGAAACGCTGATATTCGACGATAAATCTATAAATGAATGTTCAGCGCATTGTACTGAAGTATTCTTATTCGTTCTTCGGTATTGTACATTGGAGTTCATAGAAAAAAGGAAACGAGACAAACGATAGCTACGTAACTCTATGAAAAAGATATGTACCATTATTTCTATGCACGCAACGAAAACACGCAGATAACGATGGAAGATAAAAACGACACAGCAGCCGGCTGAAAATGCGTTTCCAATAGAATGCCTACAATAAATCGTCATAACGCCGGCTTTAATAATCGGAAGCTACTTAATTCGCAGAATCAGGTCATGGGTGTCGAGGCAACTACATCGACGCATGTTAGTCTGTGACCTTATTAATGTATTACGAGCGTGTACCGTTGCAAGGGGCTGGACGAAGCTTATCGAGTCGCTGTGTCACAGGAATTTTTGCTAATGGCCTTCCTGTTTTATTTCTCTGCTTAATAAGCGAGCAATATTTCACGTTGGAACTGCTTGTTAAATATTTTTTAACGACCCGTTCCATATTGAATTTCGAGTTTTAATCTATCGAGCTACACGTAGAACGGTGAATAGCAGTCCAAATGAAATTTCACGCGCGAAGAAATATCCGTATAAATCGGCGCAACTCGTTGACGTTTTATCGATTCTACGATCGTTTGAAAATAAGAGGCAAAAGAGAAATAAAATTTCAAGGACATCCAGTCACGTTGTTCTTCGTTATTTTCGATATTTAAAGGGACGAATGAAAATTGTTCGTCGCTGTATCGTCGAGAAACGGAGTCGTGACTCGTCGTATCGTAGACACGACGGGATAAATCTGTAGGGCGTCGTCTTGCTAGCAGGCAAATCTGGAATTCCGTCGTCGACGCGAGGCTGACGTTTAATGGCGCGAGTCGACGGAAGTTGAGCCGTAAATTCGACCGGAAGGGATGCGTGGAAAAGCGAGCATCCATGGCGATGCGGTGGAAGGTGAACTTGGGCCACCCTAATGTAGGTCTAGCGCGCATGCTGCTCGACAGACACAAGGACCCGCGTCCCATGGCCTACATACGACCCGTTTCCCTCCGCAAATGCAATCGGCCGCATTCGCAGCAACGGGCATAGTTATCGTATTGTGCGTGTCAGCTGGATCGTAGGCTGCTAGCGATCGAAACGCGAGCTCACGCTTTAGAACGCCGCCGATCGAGCAGTTCTGTCTTTCAGAAGTTTGTCTCACGACGGGACCAAGGAGACGTAGGAATTCTTGGAAAGTGTCGAGTTTCCGAGACGAGAGAACATTTTTATGTCAATATTTTGAACGATTAATTGACTCGATTTTGTGATGTTTGAAAGATAAAGAAATCACGTTAATCTTCTCGCGAGTGAAATTTTATTCCGGTGCGATTTTTTCTCTTTTTTTTTTTTGTAATCTAAAAAGCTCGATAAAATCGAACAAATGCGATTAAACGTTTTCCGAATAAATATCGAAAAAGTCAAAAGGCACCGGTAGCTACGCTTTTTAATAACACGGGAAGCAAATTCTCGCGAATAGTCTTTGTGAGTTGAATTTCTCACGAAAGGAAGAGGAACGTTTGATTCGATAATATCGAGAGTTCGTTGGCGAATATGTGGTTAACGCGTATCTAATATTCTTGCGAGGTTGCGAAACGATAGGAGGATCCTTGACAGAAAATGTTTCACACGACGCTGAAGATTAAAAGCACGTCCCCAAGGGAGGTTTTGCCGGAGCTTACAAATTTTCATTTAACTTCCCGACGGCCATTGGGAACTTTAAGTACGATGCTTTAATAAGATCGTACGACGGATTTCATGCGAAGGCGGCGCGGTTTCCCGAAGTTTTTAAAGCTGAACATACTGCGATCGCGAAACTTCTGAAAGGATCCTCGCTTTACGACCTGGCCGCGTTCGCCACTGCGTTTTTTCGGCGGTCACTATGTTCCAACAACTTTTACCCCCTTTTTCCAGTCTTCAATTTTCACACAGGAACCAGCAAAACTGTCATAGAATATTATGAAAATATCTTATTGAAAATTCCAACAGCTTCTAGCGCTACAACTGACCACGACTAAGGTAGGAAACTCGTACCAACGAAATAAACGCAGCAGGTGTGTGAAAAGATATAGGACGAAAGAAGAGGAACACGCATTATATTCAACAAAGTTTTAACGTTTCTATAAAAACTTACTAATCGGCTGCTTTGAAAATCTCGGTAGTCGTAACGTTAAAAAGAAGGACCACGTTTAAGCGATACAACGCGCGATACTTACCGTGAAAATTATCCCCTGAAACGTTTGTATCATCCTAAACGCGCATAATATACCTCGATTAGAACATTGTTCGCCATTACAGAAATCCGATATTTCCATTTGTATTCACGTTTATACTCGATAAAACGGAAAAGTGTATTCAGCGAACGTCGATGACGTTGTTCTTAGCGAGATACCGCGAACACAGGATGCTGTATGAATGATTTAACAGTGGTGGACAGTGAAAGAGCGAAACGTTTACGTGCTTCTCAAGAGCGAAGAATTAACGCGTTTTCCAGGCTTACCAGCTAGAAAAGTCGACGCTGACGTGCGTTAATTTATAATCTTAATAAGCACGTCGCCGAGAGACGGTGTTGTTCCTAGCGTGGCAAGCCCGCTTCAGCATCAAAAACTATCCCCTCGACCGTGTTTCCATTCTTTCCTTTTTCCTCCGTGTCAACCCGACACCTTTGTTCGCGCGGCACCAACCAAAGGTGGAGAAGTTTCGAATAATTTTTAGCCAGCTTTACAAAGGTGTGCCGTAACGAAACGCGAAACGGGGAAACCGAGGGGAAAAGTATGGGAGGTTTTCTCCATTTTCACGGAAAATAGCCTCTGATTCGATCGCGTGGTAAAATTGGACCGGCGAACCTCGCTGGGCATTGTTTTGCCTGCGCTTCGTTCTTCGTGAACTTCTATCTCTTCGCGGTTGGCAAAATTGAATAGATCGATTCGATATTGCGGCATCGCGAGAGGAGGATGCGAGGAAGTTTGAATGCTTACTTTAAAGGCTAAAGGGGGATCGTTTTACGCGAGCTCGTTGATTCGGTTCGTTGTGGAAACGGAGATGGATAAGAAAAGCCTTCCCTTCTTCCGCTTGAAACTTCTTCCGGGATCGTTATGGTAACTCGAGCAGAGCAGCAACTATCGAAGTTTACTTAAATACAAAATATAATAATGGCCGGGCTCAGAGTAATGGGATCGTGTAGCGTGTTGCCGCCACCTCAACCTGCGGAAAAGTTACTTCTTTCCCCTCCACGCAGCCTTGAGTTTCAATGCAAATCTCGTTTCGACCCGGGGGCTGCCTGAATTACCTTCGAACCCTTCCTTCCACCGCGTTATCTCTTCGTCGCTTCTTTTCCTCTCGTGGCTGCCACTACCAGCACCGGTAACTTGAAAATTTGTTAAATATCAAGACAGAAGGGTTGTTAATTGTCGAATATCGTTCGAGAATTCCATCAACGTACACGCACGAAGGACACTCGGACGTTTCTTTTTTCTTTTCTCTTTTTCCACCGGCCGCGCCGAGGGAAATTTTGTTATTGCTCGCGTGTAGTACGTACGTGACTCTAAATAAATTGCAGACCCGTTCCCAAGATGTCTGTAACGTTGTTTCTCGTTCACGAACCGCGTCAAACATTCATTTTTCTCCGGTACTCGCGACCGGTCTGTTTGCGTCGGTCTCGACGCTGACTTTTTTGCTTCGGAATAAAAGGGTTGGCGCGCGCGTGTGTCGCACACGGGAACGAAATGTCGCCGCGTTTACGTGGGAGGCGATGCAACGGAGCAACGTTTGTTGTCAAAGCGCCCGGTGTAACGCAATTGTCCTCGATCCGAGCGTATGCTGAAAAGTTTTTCGAGCGAGTGTGTTCATCGTCGGGCACACGTTCGCCGCGGAAATTACTACCGCGTAATTGCTCCCTGAGAGACCAATAAGCGACTTGCTTCGCGTTGCTGATGAGCACACGGAAAATGGTTAGGATTCGTCGTTGGTACCACATCGTCAGTTTCCACCATGTAAAACATTAAAAGGCAGCTGGATTTTTTTCCAACTCGACCCGAGAGTTTTTTTTACCTATGAAATTGAAGTTTCAAAGAGATTACGAGGGGAAATTGCTGGAAAAGGAGCAAATTGCCGAACTAATTTCAGATCCACATATATACCGTTCAACCGACGGAATTTCCGACTACGAGAGAAATTACCAAAATTCAATAACTTTCTTCCAGGATATCGTACGAGTTTCCGACGATGAATTTTTTGTCTAAACTATAAGGATGGAAATGCGTTTGCCTGGCATTACCTATTTCGCGAGGAACCTGTTATTTTGATTGCCACGATATAGATTGGTACACTCGAATCGCGTCGATGGTTTCACCGTTAAACGAACGAACCCGAGGATTTCGATAACCAACCGCGAGTAAAGAAACGGCATGGATCGTCGACGAGATGCCATCCATTGTCGATTTTCCTGATGCTGGATTTTAGAATCCAATCTAAACGTGACTGACAGCCACCGACCTATCTTCTTTCGAATTTTTTCGTCGAGAGGATACGCACCGAATCAGAATCAGACAAAAAGAATAGAAATCGGAAGGAAGCAAATAAACAACAAAGGAAGCACCCACATGCATGCTGTGCTCTCTCTCTCTCTCTCTTTCTCCTTCTATCTATCTATTTATCTGTCTATCTATCTATCTATCCACCTATCTTTCCGTGTCTGTCTCTTATTTTCGGGAGATTTCACGGTATCGATGTAGCAAAGCTGGATTTCCAGATTAACGAAATATGCTTGTGCTGATAATTCGATAGTCAAAGCGACTGATATACATACATCTATATATATATATATATATATGTATATGTATCACATCATACATATGAGACCCAAATCCATGAAACGATTCTCTGTATATACGTATATATGTCTCTTCCGCTTTGCCGTTTAGGATCTCTGATCAACGAATAGCAAAGCAAAGGGACGATAGCAGAGATAATTAAGAACTTGAAATTCAATACGACAGTGGTAAGTGGGTATAGTTGAAAATAATAAGAAGATATTGTCTTTCCTTCTGCCTTCTTCATTGTGTATCGGCGGGATATTTAATTGCGAGATAAATTTCACGCGGATACCTGCAGTATATGTTCGCTGTCGAACAACGTGTCAAAGGTAGCGGTGGATTAAATCTCTTTGGTGATTCAATAACGAACGGGACAAAAGGATTCGGATATTACCAGCCGTATTGTTTCATTAAAACCTGTTCGCTTTGGAAATGATCGGGAACGCTGGCCAGCTAATATGAATCACTGGCGAAGGTTTTTCACGGTTTTAAGTAGAAAATCCGCATATATGGTCAGACGCGACAAATAATGTCATTCAACAAATCTCTTTGAACAGGATGTATTCCCCTTTTGATATTTGGTTCCATGGTTGCAAATATTATTTGCGAAAGAAACGATATCAATATTTGACCGGATCGTTATTAACGTTAATCAGATGAACGGAAAAAAATCTGCGATAATGTTTTGCCAGAGAATTTGGAATATTGACGATTAATTTTATCGATAAATTATAAACCTGCCTTCCCTCTCCCTTTTGTATAGGAGACAGATAACCGACAGCAATTTAATCGAGAATCAATATCTCGCTCGGGCGTATTCAGAAAGTTCCATTTTATTTTGCCATCTTCGAAAAGCTTCCCTTTAGAGAATATAAACTTCAGTTCTATTCAGTTACAGCTGGAAGCTGCTTCATCGGGTAAAAGCGGGAAACGTCTACTTCAACTTGCCACTCTACGAAACGTCTGACCGTAAAGCTGGAAATTTTTATTTTACCGTTCGGACCAGCTACATCGGGTGTATCAAACTTTACGTCGCGTCTTGGCCACGATCGTCGTTTGTCTTGGATGTGCCGTTCCCGTATTTCTGTTCCATTAATCGTGACTTAGCTTCCTACCGGCAATTCAATCAACCAGGCTTCCCGGTCAGGACCTTCGCCGTTTTCGTCTTTCTTTTAGCACTTTTCTCACGACAGCGCGCGGTTAACGTTGCCAGGCGAAATGCCAGAAATACGAGCGTGCCAGGCTCTAGAATTCCCTGGAATCGGTCAAGTGCCGTTCTAACTTCGTTTCATTTCGCCAACGATCGACCACAAAAGCGTGTAACAGGTCTTCCTTTTCTTCCGTTCTAACTCTGACGAACGCAGACAACGGCGATCCAAGTGAATTTCTATTCGCCGAATGATTTCATTCTATTTTGGTTTAATTCGATGCATTTTTGTCTAAGATTCGCTGCCAATTTTCACTTTTTACACCAAAGTTACTCTGCATGTGCACAGGGTATGCATCGTAGCATGTCCATTCTGTACTGAAACTTCGTATCTTTTTTGTATACAGGGTGGTCGGTAACTGGTGGTACAAGCGGATAGGGGGTGATTCTACGCGAAAAAGAAGTCGAAAATATAGACTAAAAATTGTTCGATGGAATGGAAAATTTTTCGTTGTCTCGATGGAAAAATTAAAAAAAAAAAATGTTTATTCTATATTTTCGACTTCTTTTTTCACATAGAATCACCCCCTTTCCGCTTGTACCGCCAGTTACCAACCACCCTGTATAAGCGCATGGATCAGTTCCTTTGAAGATTTGTTATAACGACGTAGCAGAGAGGACAGAAACACTTAAAGAATCAATTTGTATCGAGATATTTCAAATCTTTTATAAATCAAAAATATCCTTCCATCTTTACAGTTGAATCTTCGTGTAGCGTTCCTTTATATTTTTCTTTCGATCATTGTAGTCGCTGTTTACGTTTATAAAATACGATCTAAACGTGTGTACATTTTGTCGTCGAAGCAGTTCCAATAACACAAGTCCAGAGGGACAAAATTCGGATATCGTGGCGACAGTGGTCTTGCACTGTACATACGAAGTTTGTTGTCCGCTGGACTTTTTCGTTATTATTACAGACATATACGTAGGAGAGATACCGAAATTGAAAAGGTTCCGTTATCGGACAAACTGGATGATTTAAATGATGGAATTTCGATACTCCAAGCGTAATAGGTTCGAGAAACGCGTCACTAATTGCGTAAGTTGCCGCGATGCCTGAAAGTACTTAGTCCCATCGGTTCCCTGCTCGAGTTCTCTTTCATCTAGCAACATTTCGGAACGCCATCACGGAAGTTTCGCAATATCTGGTGTCGCTTAATTCTAGCCGTCGATTCAACGAGTATCTTGCTCTCGGTTCCCGTCCCTGAACTAAGAAGATTAGGCGTTTCCGGCTGGGCTCTCTTTCCCTTTTGCCTGAGAAAACAATCGAAGGAACGCGTCCCATCAAATGGAAATTCCCCTATCCCGATAGATACCTATCTCTCCTAACAAGATTCATTTGCGAAAGCTTAAACATCGGATAACCTTTCCATAGAAATTTTATGAAACAATTTCGACGCCAAACAACGCCCTGTATGATTAAACACGTCGAAACGATATAAAGGCACGATACGCCGCAACACAGCTCAACTACCGTCACTCAAAAACTAACAGAGACGCGTGTCTTCCACTTTCACGCAACGTATCCTAACATCCGCTCATTTTCCTCTCCTTTCGAATTTTTCGTACAAGTTGTACGAACCAATTTCGACGACATCGACGCGTGTATCGATATTACTATTATTATCATTGCTCAGTATTTTTCAATACTCCTACCTGTTCTAGATATTTCTTGACGAAAAACCAAGCAAAAAACGTTGTTTTCAATCTTTTCCAATACGGAATGTAGGAATCGTAGAAATTCTCCCTCGTTGAACGCGTTAAAACGATTGCAAAGCGCGACAGTGCAACACGATACAGAGTACGGCAACTCGGCGACTACCATTCGAGAAGTAGCAAGTATCTTCCATGCAATTGATACGAAGCTCGAATATATCGAGAAAAGAGCAACTAAAAATACCCTGGATTTTCGATTCGATCGCCAGTGAAAGGTAAATCGATACAGGCGAACAAAGAAAGCTGCATCCACGAAGGAAGGGTAAGCGCTTCTACAAAGAGTTCGTTTGTTCAGAGACGTAGAGACGTCGAAGTTTGACGTATTTATGGCTTCGATGTTCGGAGCATGGAGTTCGAACAGCTCGGACAGACGACCATGGTAGACACCAGGTTTTCCCATGTTCGTGTTCAGCTATAAGATTTCGCGAAGTTGTACGATCGCAATCCGTAGGCCGTGCTTCTTCCGCCACTTCAGACGAGAACTCTGTGCACTAGGCTAGGCACGCTGATTGGATCGTCCGATTAAGCCGACCGTCCCTCCAGTTCTCTGCGAAAAGATCGACGATACAGCTCTTCTAGATGCGATCGGCAACTTCCAGCCGGAAATGAGGTGGATAGGGATTAACCAGCAATTGAAACGATACTCCTATTGTTCGACGATAAGTGCTATTAAACTGTTGGTTAAAAATAGAGGTCAATTCCGATGTTTGATCTCTTCGTGGGTATAATTTCATTTCTTGCGAAAGAGCGAGAATCTCGATACGGTGCATGTGAAGAAGGAAAGATCGTGGCAACCATTTTTCACTCTTCGTAGGAAGTAGCTTAAAAATTCAATGCATTACAGTTAATAACATATTATTACAATTCAATACAGTTAATAACATATTACTGAAATTGCGTGTAAATAATTGCGAAAGGAAAGGACCACCGATCACGCAACTATGCGATATTTTATCTTCTTGAACGTTTCAAGGATATAAATCGATTGTCGTAACATTAGCTACACTATTCGACGTTTGAGAAATACGTAGTTAGGAAATACGGTAGTCGCCAAGTGGCATAAAGGCAGGAAGATCAACGAAAGTAGACTTATCCTGGCTTCGTTCTTTGTATCAAATAAAAGTCAGTTTATCTTGCGTCTGTATCCATCCGTTACGAGTGGTAGATATATATAATATGCTGCCCACCGTGCATATTAATCAAATATGTTTCGATGAAATAATATTTAACAAAATTTTAATCTTCTATTTGCTGGTGTTATTTGTGCAGTACGCTTCAGAAACGAAGATATACATATTTTCACGTTAGCCGGACGCGTGATTTTAATTGAATAACGATTCCAGTCGCGTGCAAAGGGATTAAAAGGATTAAAAAGCGGATGCTCGAAAGTTTGGGGGGATAAACTCGATTTATCAATCTGCCGGGTTCTCGTGCTTTTTTAAAGAGCCTGATTGATTCCCTGAACAGAGGCAAAGAGACCAGCGGCAAAATTATACGAAAGTTTACGAGCACCAGCTACGAAAACACCTTTAAGTAGGCTAGATGTAAAGTATGAAGAAGCAGCGTCAGAGGAGATCTTAATAACCTCTTAACGAAGAACTTCGGACACTCCGCGTGCCAGTGTTGTGAAAGACGAAAGAAAAGTTGAGTCTCGCTAAACAATCAAGATTTCATCCCGCTTATCTAATATTCTCGAGTAATAGCGTATGTTTAATACTCTTAAGTGGTGCAGCTAACGAAGCCACCAGGTCAAAGGTCGGCCGTAGCTCGGACAATCGTCGGATTGCCTGATAATAATTCCATAGAGAAAATTCAATTAGAAGGGGAGAAAATATAAAAGTTCCAGCGGCTGTAGCAAATCCTTGAATTTTACGTAGGGCGCCATTCAATTACAGACGAGCGAAACGAAACTTTCGGAAAAGTTCCACTGTTTTCTAGCTATGGTCGGCTGAACTTTCAATATTACAGCGTTTCGCAATCAGGATTCTTTAATATTAACGACGCTATTTTATTTCGAGAGCATCGGTCCGAACACGGCGACGTTTCGTAGTCGCTGGCAGAACAGGACCAGCATTGCCTGATAATACTGGCGAGTAAAGCGAGCTAACGTCTTCTGCTCACGTCGTGTGAAATTCCACCGATATTGCCTCAATATGTTGCTGGCGGAGTGCATTTTATGAACGTGTGGGGTCAGCACTTAAAAACAGCTAGCAGCGAAGAGGCCGCTCGTTTTAACACCCGTTGATTCCTTTTCGAACCTGTTCTTCGCTCTTTCACAGCCTCTGCCCTTTTCCGAAAACCTGCACGAACACGGAATAAGGAAAGCAACGACGACGCTAAACGCAACAACGTTATCGTGGATTATTCGAGACGTGGCTGGGCGATTTTTATTTTTTTTTTTTTTTTTTTTTGGAAACGACCGAATGAAAATTTCTGCGATGTTACGAGGAGCTTGTAGAGGATTCTTGAGTGCGAAAAGGAGAATAAAGGAAGATGCTTTCTACGCTTTGTGCCGCTCTCAGAGTAAATATTAACACGCTGTCGACCGATTGCAGAAATCTTTCCGTTTCGCTTAGCGACACACACTTCCAGCATAATATATATGTATGAGTTTATGTACATACATTTTTATTATTTATAGCAAGAATACGTAACTCAGTCGTTATTTTCTGAACATTCGGAAAGAAACGTATATGCATCTTCGCGTGAGATACATCCTGTGTGATTTGTCTTTTGTCACATATTCATCTCATGGCGTATGAAAGAGCAGGTGTATAAAGAAGGCGTTGACAGTATCATGCGATCGAAATAATAATTTTTACAAAAATTGTAGAGACTAAAGAACGAAGTTAGTATCCGTTGATTGTCAAATAATTAGAATTATAAATGTGACAATGAGAACGATAGCTTTAACGTCTAGTTGTAATACAGCAAAACGTTAAAAAAATGCAACGCAAGTGAAAAGCAAAAACCTGTTCTGTTGTTCGAACTGTCGGTGTTTGCAGAAACTCTAGCTCGGACAGAAACGAATATTAACGGAATGACGTATGAAAAAAAAAAATTGTCGTGTCGTCTCTTTTTACTTATTTTTCACGTAAAATTGTCTATCGCCTCTGTTTCGCTTATATTTCCAAGCGTCAAAAAACCATCGAGCGGCGTAAGTATAATACGTCGACTTTGTAAACAGAATGCTTGCCGCTTCTCGGTTTAAAAACCGAACTTAGGAACGAACGTGTTAAGAGAATGCAAAGATCTTCGTACGTGTAAGATCGTTTCTACCTCTCTGTCTTCGCTTCGTTCGTCCGATCAATATGCCAGAAAAGATACACTCGAGCACACGCACACGTGTTCTTCTCTCTTCCGCGTCTCTGTTCCCGGAATTTTTGAACGAGCGTATACCGAAGGGAGCAGCAAATAAGAATTGAACGCCGCGAGCATCGAATGCTGGTCTTCTAATAGTCAGGGAGGAAATAACGCGGTTAGATCCTGGGATTTCAAGTTGCCGCGGGTTGGGTTGTCTCCTTTTCATTCGAGATTTTCCATCGAGCTACCGTGCAAATATAATTTATTCGCAGCCTACATTAACAACAACGAAACAACGCGAAGCTCCACCTCGCTGGCGATGCGTATCACGCTCGGTAGAGATTGTAATATCAGATCCCGGAGGCAAGGCGGGAATTTGAGGCGTTTCCACTTTCCTTTCTCCCTTTTTCTCTCTTTCTCTCTCTCTCTCTCTCTATTTCCCTGCTATATCTCGATCGCTGGGAAACCGTACGAGAGAGCCTCCGCGTATGCAAATCGCTTGGCATTAGTTAGCATAAATAAAGGGCGGTTCTTGTGCACGCGGATCCAACCAGACAACCGATCTCTAGCACTGAATAGCTGGAGCGAACTTTCTAGTCCGGCAGCTGAACAGATATCAGACAAGAATTCTCGCCAGTCAAGTCGTGATCGCGTTGCATTAAAACGACCATCATCTCGGTTTCCAAGCAGTTTCCAAATAATTAGACAGTTATGAGCGTCGCGAAACGCGAATCGCAGCTTTTGAAGGCGCGCCAACGGATGCTGCGTTTGATCGTTTCGTGATTTTCCTTCGGAAGTACACGCGAAACGTTTCCCTCGAGTCGAGCATAAAACGGGAGTATAAAACTCGAAAGACTCTCAAACGATTTTATTTATTTCTTTATCTGTTCCATACGACTTGGAAAAGTGAGTATCAAGTATCGATGATGTGTCATTAGTTTTTCCAAGCACGTAATATATATATACAGGGTGTTGGTAACTGGTGGTACAAGCGGTGATTGTACGCGAAAAAAGAAGTCGAAAATATAGAATACAAATTTTTCGTTTGAGGCTTTATTTTCGAGAAAATCGACTTTGAATTTTCGCTCGGTACGCGTGCACTTTATCGCGTCTCGTTATAACGGATCTCACTGTAGATCGTTATTTTTTTAATTTTTAAAATTTTAAAATTTTTATTCTATATTTTCGACATTTGTACCACCAGTTACCAACCACCAGTGTATATTAAGTAACGTTAGACAAGTACTAAAAAAGATTTATTTATTCTGCTTCAAGCTTTTTATTTCAAAACGATCTTTTTTCCGGAGGGGATGGCGGATTTTAATTAGAGTGAAAATTTTGTGCAATTTATTTTTATCGCGTTAATTTTTCGTACGAAGAAATCTATTACGACTCTATATTGGTTTGCAGCGCGAACAATATTTTTCAATTTACGTGCAATAAATCTGTGTAACTTGCAAAAAGTAACCGAGGAATCAAAATTTTCGTTTACATTCAAATCCTGAACAAACAGCGACCGCTACGACCACAGGAAAAATAAAGGATTTTTACTAGAAATGCACTCGCTGGGGAAAAGCGAAAACCCAGTAAAACTCTTTTTTTGTTTCGTTTCGATATCTCAATTCGTTTGCAAAATACGGGATTTGAAGGCAGAGCATTCGAACACACGCGAGTCTCGTGAATGGATTCTAAGAATCGGCATGACCCACATTTTTTCCTCCGATTGCATACTAGCGTCTAGTACAAAAAAAAAAACGCTGATTCGTCGTCTGGCATTGACCACTGCACAGGTGTCGCGCTTTCAGGTAGGTCAGTGACGAGAGCGAGCGAGAGGCGCCGGCAAACTACTTCTCTTCAAACGACGATATATCCCAAACGAAAATTCGTATCAGGATGAAACAAACGACATTTTGAAGCTAACGTTTTCTCACGCTGTATTTTCGACCAATCGCGGGGAGACGCAATCGCGAGGAAACACGTCAACGGGAGTCGTAAATTCCCGTTACGATTATAATAATCGACACCACGAGTTGATCGATCCCCTGATTTCCGTTAAGATAATAGGGGCGGTTAAGATAGTATAACGCTGCGATTAACAGGGTTATAAGGTTTTCATTTCCAACACTTATGAGGTACACTGTTGAGTATGTATACGTTAAGTAAATGACTGATTTAAGGAGAGTAACCCGTCAATGACTTGTTGACTATTCTAACGTTGTAGAATAAGTAAAGTACAGTGACGACGCTGTGTCAGAGGAAAGCTAGCGATGGGTGTGTCTAGCGCACGGGACCATCGGATTTGTTCATGACATTTTGGTCAGGGAAGTGAGGGCAGTATACATTGCTTCTGATTGGATAAACGAAGGTTGGTGGACTAGCAAGGGTCTTAGCCGCCCTCGATAGAAAGTTGCTAGTGGAAAGCATCGTACGTGAGAAAAACTAACTTTCCCGTGTCAAGCCGTAGTAGACAATAATCTACAGAAAATGATTTAGAAGTAAAGATATTTGTTCGGTCTGAAGGACCTTAGTTAGCAAGTTATTGGGATTTATGATGGGTCCTTAAGACTATTGAGGGTACGCAGTAAGGATGAACGGACATCTAGTTTCCATCTGGCCCGCGGTGTAGGGTCTTGTCTAGGTAGAGTGTCGCCCGACGTAACACACGCTGTTGTTCATAATTTTCAGTCGCAAACAAAAAATAAAGTGATCGTTTCTCAAGAAATGCAGACGGAGAAAATCTCTTCGCTTCGTTGTAGTCGCCGGTATAATTTTCGCCAATTTTCCACGTCTAATTGTAAGTAGCTACAGCAGCCCGGAAGCTTACGGAGTCGCGTAATCGAATGACGGACAACTTTGTTAAGCGATAGATTTGGTTTCGCAGAAACAGTGTCTAACAACGAATGAAGTTAACCGAGATAATTGGCTCGAGGAAATAGCATATTATTTAAACGAATAGAAACTTGTTTCGCCGATATGTTTGCTCTTTCCGCTCTTCAAACTGTCGCTTCGTCAAAACAGTGAAAATTTGGTTTTGGCATAACGCGTAATTAGGCTATGGTCGTCAAGAGCACAAGGAATGGTATCTATTGCCGGTTGTCAGTCATCGAAATCAGCGATGAATCGGGAAATTCGCGAACAATTAAAATTACCGGAGGCACGTAACGCGGGAGAAAGAGCCAATTGATACCGTCTAATCGGTTGGAAAATATTGAAACGTGGCTGCGGGGCCGATTTGATTAATCCGCCGCACCGGTTCAAACGCATCGTTTCAACCGGCACGTGCAATTACACGTGTCCCGTGAACGATGCCGGTGGTCAGACCAAACAAAACGATCCGCGTTCCCGCTGTTCTGCCAGGATCATATTAAATTGATACGAAGTCGAATTAGCCTGATTAATTTTCACGTCAGGTGCTTTCGAGCGAACCGTGGCCGCGTGCATTGGCATTCGAACAAATTAAATCGCGCATCAATTGCCAATAAAATCTACAAACGTTTCTATTTCCTTCTATTCTTCCTTGTCTTTGTCTCTCTTATTTTCCAACTATCCTTGGCATCTTTTTAATTAATTAAACTTGAAATACACGTTCAGAGAGCGAGGTCACTGGAAAAAGAAAACACGCGCTGCCGAACGCGTTACCGCAGTACGTGTCAACTTGGAAAGATTTATGCGGTGTGAATTTATCGCGACGAACTTCAAGCCGACCCTGGAGAAACGTACGTAATCTTGATTAAACGCGTAGCCTACTCGCAAGTCGGCCAGGTTTCCCCGCCGGAAACACGGTCTAGTTTCGTGACGTTAGCGAGGAAAACTTGCAACGCTGGCAAATGGGCTTTGGAGCGAGCGCACCCGCCTGTTTTGGACACGGTGCTTTCGTGCGAGGGTCCGTAATTTCGTTGTCAGGGTCTCTCTGGGCGAAGAAAAATTCGGAGTTACAGCGACAGAGTACGACACTAAAGTTTCATGCAGTTTCTCGTTCGATACGAGACACGACACGACGAGTTAATTCGTCGCCGTGGTGAGAACTAAAAAAGTCCAGCCTTCCGGCTTCTTTTGTACGTTCTCATAAAAAATGCATGAGATTGACGCGAGATCCCAGCCGGCAGGTTAATGCGATTCTTTCGTTGGTTCGGGGACACGTAATTTCGCAAAACTTTCGAGACTTTTAACACATCTTTCCGTCGTTCGCGAGATCTTCGGAACTCGGGGAAATCCGGCAGAGATTCCCCATATCTGGAATGCGGGATCGGACAATGTTTGAAGTCGGTTCAAAGTTTTAATGATTAGTTTCACGGAGATCCCGTTCGTCGGACCTAAAACTACTTGCGCTACTTAAACCTGGATCCTCGTCTCGGCTTGCTCGCATCATCAACGATCTGGCAAATAATTTTCTTCAATCCCTCTGCATCTAAAGGACGAAGATTAACCTTTCGATTCTCATAGATCGCAGATCCTCACGCGATATCGCAAACTTTCTTCCTTTCTATCTTTATTGCTGCAATATAGATTTCGCAAGTTTATTTTCAAATACCTGCACAGTTGGACCGTTGGAAACATCGAAAGACGTTCGAAAAGGAAATACGCGGCAAAGAACCACGTTAACCGAATATCCTTCGAAGACTGAAAATCACATTTGCATGTAATCGTGCAGCTACGTTCAGCTTGCCGCCTCTATCTATCGTTGACAATAGAGGGATGATAATTGATTTAAAAGCGCGTACGTACAGGCTACACAATATATCGGATCGGGCGAATCAACGGTATCGATATCGAGCTGCATTACCTACGGGTAAATATAATTTCAAAGTTACTCGAGCGTTTAATGTAAGGTGCAACGGAGGTTGCACGCAGCAAGGGTGAAATTTACAGCGTATCGTACACATAGATCCTGCGGCAAGAGGAACATGCAATTTTCTGAAGCGTGTCGAAACGATATTCAGGCCGAGCGCGGGCGCGCGTTTACGGCTCGTATTAAATTAATCACATCGATTAGGGGAACGCATATTTTCGAGCGCCTTTTACTCGACCGTAGCTTGGATCGCGCCTTCGCCCCTAGAAAATTTATGAAACGTTATTAATCGGTCGGTCGGAGTGTTAATAAACGCGTCCTGTCTCGCGTGTGAAGACCCTTCTGTAAAAACGTAATTTATTCAAAGCTGCGCGGCTCAAAAATAGACGCTTAAAATAGAACGTTCTTTTTTCTACCTCTCTCTCTTTTTTTTTTTTATGCCAGATCTTTTTATCCGTAAATTCCTTGCGATTCAATAATTCACGATAACTCTGAAAATTAATTTCTCGCCGGGCGCGCAATTTTTTAACGAATCCGAATATAAATCGCGAAACCGTGTAGTGATTTATCGCGGACCGAAAAGAAAGTTCCAGCCGATGAACATTTTTTTCCTTTTTTTTTTTGCTTTTTTCTTTTAATGTAACGAACGAAGTTTCGCCGTGTTCGTTTTACAGATGAGGTTGCGCCAACTTTGCCTATGGGAGTAGGAAAATTGGTACAGAATTTTCTTCATCACTCGTTTATTTATTAATTAAAGTCGAACGCCATCCGAACCGTATCGGCCACACGTCGAAATTACAATCGGTCAGCGCGTCCTACCGAAATATTATATGGACAGGGTCGTTTCTTGTTCGATTATGTCACGGCCGCCGACAGCGGTTAAGTGACGCCGGTTTGCACAACGTGTAATTAGGTGGCTCGTAAAACAATGGGTTTCAGTTTGACCGTAGAACGCGACCGAACAAATATAACCGGTGGCCATGGCTCACGCCATTTGTCTTGGTTGCTAACGTGCCGCATTTACGCCCCGCGAAATTGTACATCAAATCACGAGGTTATCGTATCCGCATTAACCAACTAGTCGACCAGTATCGAGAACAATCGCTTTTATTTCCATTCTCCCTTACAATTTTCCTCTATTTTTCTTCCTTGTTATTCAATTGTTTGCAAAGCTCTGTCGTTTTTCTTCTTCCCAAGAGAAGAAACGAATCGTTTTAATCGAAATTTCTATTAATTAGTTCCCCATATAATAGTCATCATTGGCTATGATTGTCTTTCACTTCGCTAACAATTCACTTATTCCGCTGTTGAATATTTCATTTGTTAGAATTTAATCTCGGAATTAAGATTAATAATCTGTGGAAGACACAATGTTTGTGTTGAAATAATACTATGTGATATTTATTAAACAATTATTACAGGAAGTATAGGTGAGTATTGTGGAATGTAGACAGTTGGTTAGTTATTCTCAGACTGACTGGCTTAGTGACCCATGGCCCTTGAAAAGGTTTTGAACCCCACTCTCTATGCAGTAAAGAGTGTGACCTGTGTAGATGCTGTGTGGCGTCACATGTGCCACGGAACCTCCTAGTAGCTTCTCGACGTGCCAAATCCATATCCTTACGCTTCATCTCACGAACGCACGCTAATGGGGATATCGCTGGGCAACGAAGGCAAGAATCCGTTCGATCAGTCGCATCATCTGTATTCCAACATAATTTTTGTTGCCATAGTATCCTTCCGGCGCCTCTACAGTCTGGGAATTTTTCATGCTGAAAATTTGTATAACAATCTAAACAAACCATCGATCTACTAAAAAAAAAAAAAAAGAAAGAAACTCGTGGGACCTTTAGCAAATGTTTTATACGATACACGTCGGAACAATCTTTTTTATCAAATTTTCAACATCGATTAATTTCTCCGCTAACATTATTTGCAAGCACGTGTTTGCGTGCTTTGTATCTTGACGGTTAAAGTATCATAAAATGGTTGAATTAACTTCGACCAAACTACTTCACTGTCATCTCGGCTCGAAGCTTTAAAGCGGAGAAGATGTCACGCGGAAAATAGTTTTAAGAGATGATAAAACCGTTTTTCTAACAAATAAACATATCGAGTATACTCTACCGAGCTGTTCCTATTCGATTCCAACACCGTAGACCGTCGGAAATCTACGAAATTCAAGATATGGATTTGGGAAATGGAATACGTCAACGGGCAGAAGCACGGGAGTGAGAAAGTGACTGGAAGCTATTGCGATTCGGATTCGCAGAGAATGGAAGTATGACAAGACTGAATCGTCCGTGTTGAAATTCGTTCGCCATCGAATCTACCGATTCAAGCGGAAAATTACGAAGGTAATTTATACGAAGACCAAAAATTCCATGATAATTCGATCGCGAAAATATCCTTCTCGATCCTTGCGACTTCGTACCGGCTAGTCGGTCGCATTAAAACAAGAATGAATTTTATGAAAATTCGTTATCCAATTTCATGGAAATTCGATAGTTACGGATGCAGCAGAATCAAAAGCTATAGCAGCGGAGGATATCTTATTCCGGAAGAAAACAGACTTGATTGTACGAGCGTAGGCCATCGGTAACCCTCAGGGATTTTCCTCTTCATCCAGCGAACTGCAAATGAAACCGATTTCCCTGAAACCGTAATTGGTACTGACCACGGGCGCCGCTGCTATCCTCCTATGATCCTCCGACGAACACTAATTCCCGTGGTCTTGGAAAATCCACGGTTCGACCGTCGACCAGCATACGAACCATCAAGAATTTTAATCCAATGTAAATTCTAAAGAGTATACATGCATATTGGCGGATCTTACCTCAGGTACAATATTAGCTTGATAGGAAATATTTTTTCAAATGAAATCTTTATCGCGCTTATCTTTTCAACGTATTATACGTTTAAAGAAATATCCACGCGATTCGATACATATACTTTTCGAATTTTTAAAAGATATCGTAGTCGCGATAAGCATATCTCGCTATAGCGTCGATGAAATTTCAGAAATTTTCGTATAAGAAACGCTAATTAATATATTCATAAAAGTTTTTTACAACGATATTTCTACTAGTCGAAGATTCCTTCTTCTTTAACGCTATCGATAAGAGTTATAAACAAAAGAGGAAAATTGGTCAATTTTTTAACTTGGGGAAAACGTTTTATATACGCGAGCTTAAGCACGAGACACGTTGAAGATCGACGTTAGTTTTTATCCGTTTTCAATTGGGTTTTCTATTTATTCGGGATTCTAGGTCCTTGTTTACCCACACATACCCGTTCTTCGACATTTCTACGTTCCACCTTTTTATCGTACGTCTTAACAAAGAATCCGATAGAGTTTCGCCGGATTCGAAGCACTCCGTCGCTACCGCTGTTTATAAACAGCCTTAAACCCAGGGCCCGTCTTCTGTCGAAGATTCGCCCTGGCAATCGGCATTTCCCGCGAAGTGTTTACCTTGGCGCGCTGTCCGTAAAATGGAGGGACGGGATTCGAGTTCGCAGCCATTTTCCCGGAGATCTCGAGGCTTGTCGATAAGTTCGTAAAAAGAGAGGAGTGTAAGAACCGTAAATTTTCTTCCTACCCGTAGGTAAAGGGCGATGTCACCTCTCCAAGTATCGATTTGAACATAAAGAAGGAAACACTGACAAAAAGGCAGGTCCAAAGACTCGAATCGGCGACTTTCCCTCAGCTGTCGTGATCGTTGTGACGGCGCTTGTCTTTGACGAGCAAATAAATATAGAAATTATAGGAAAGCGAAATGTTTTCGTTCGTTTCCGTGCTTTTGTCGCGTACGAAAAAGGAAGGAAATTGTAATTGGTTATAGTTTGTTTAACATTGTAAAATTTGTTCGCGAAATCCGAAACCTAACAATTGCTGCACGGAGCAATGTTTTTTAATCACTTTCGAACGATCTCCTTTTACAACAACGAAATAACTTGGTATCATCTTTCCATGGTAAAAGAACATTTTTACTGAAATATGATTATTTATTTTTATTTCGATATTTTTCTACAAACGTGCATATTTTTTCTAACTTTCGAGTTTCAAGCAATTACAGAGAATTAAATGACTGTATTCGATACTTGGAATGAATTTTCCGCTTTTATCGTGCAACGTGTTTTCGTACGACAAACGGCAGAAAGTTAAAAAGTCGGGAGAGCGGAACGCGAAAAAGAGAAATCATACGAAGGAATCAATTTCCCCGTGGAAAGACCAGGACCGTCTCTGCGACGTGGAAGAATAAGCGATCTGTTGCTTTGGTGACTGGTTTTAACGCACCCGATCGATTTCCGTTCTAATGGAAAGCGTCGTGGCGGACACAGAGTCGAGAGGGGAAATAAACTCGAATGATTTGCGATAAGTGTACAGGCAACGAGTGTCGTTCCACCGTTCTCCGGATCGGAGATGTTTCCACAGAAAAAGGAGAGAGAGAGAGAGAGAGAGAGAGAGAGAGAGAGAGAGAGAGAGAGAGAGAGAGTGAATATCTGTAAATCGTCTATTTATTCGAACGTCGGGCACGACGCGAGATTCAATTTTCCTGGAGGAAATCCAACCGTCGAAGGAGGAATTCGAAGAGTTTCAGCCGGCAGTTTGCCGTTTTAATCGAGGCGGATGCCGCTTTAATGAAACGATCGAATCGCGTTTTCGGCTGAAAAATGGGCCACTCGAGATGAAAAGCTCGCTCGAGTAGATTCGCCTTCTCCGATGCCACGTCGTAACTCGATGGATCGTCTTTTACCACGAGTTATGTACGCCGGAGGCTCGTTGTCTCGAGGATCGGCAATTCCATCGATTATGCTCGTTTCTTTAATCTCTTTCGTCCCTTTACAACGTCACGATTCCACTTATTTTCTCGTTCTTCCGTGTAACTCTATCGCATTTCGATTCCTCCCTTTTTTTCGGAATACCTCTTTGTTACCCTTGCAGTCTTGAATCGTCTGTATAGGCCAACCAGGTGAACAACGAATCGCATAATCGATCGGGCCGCGTTACCTCTGTAGCGGCACCCGAGCAGGACAAATTCAAATCCTATTATTGTTTTGTTTCGGAGTATCATGACCGTTAGGTCACAGATATCGCAAGGAGTAATGAACTCCGAGCAAAACAATGTCGCCGCTACTTTCAACCGTCAAACGCAGTCGAGTTCAAACTTTCCGACTGTCCCCCGATCAGTATAAATAAACAAACGAAGTGACGAGCCACAGAGTTCAGCGATCGCAGCATAAGCATACAGACGCATCAGACGTGTATACGGAGTTTCTGGACACGCGCGTATTTATTTTGCAAAACTTATTATACCTGGACTTGTGCTTTGTGTCGAATTAATATCTGTAATAAATTGCTCACAAACATATAGACTGTTATTCGTGATATTCGGTAAGATCAATCCTCTACACCTTTATCGGTACAGCGGGCAAAAGACAGCACAGTACAGGAATCAATCGACACCCTGGCAGGGCTGAATGAAAAATGAGTGGAGCGAGTGGTTTTGAAAATAAATCGTCGGCCAAAGGAATTTAATTAAATTTTGCAGAGAGACGAAGAGATTCTCTTCTTCCTTGGTAGGTGTCGATCCGATGACTCGTCAGGGATCCCCTTCCGGGTATTGTCTCTTTCTTCGGCTTTTCGCGTGTCCACGCGCACACCTTAGTTTGCATTTGTCAACGTGTCGCGTTCAAGCAAGCACGTTGGAAGCTTGCAACAAAGCGTTCCATGCATGCCGATAATCCGCATAAAGAATGTATCGCACATTTTTCAGCCACTGCCAATAACTATTTTCCTTTGAGGATTATCGTATAAGATGTACACGAATATTCCCTAGAGAGAAATTAATCCTTTGTGACGTCGCAAACGCGAAAAGTTACATATATATACACAGTGGCAAGCATTTAAATAAAAATGTCTTGTTGAAACTTCCGTAAAATATGTATCGTTTATCTGCAAATAAATATTGTTACCTTGTGAAACGAGATATTTGCAAAATTATAATGAATATACGAAGAGTAGATTGGGTTTTAGATAGAAATATTTGTTAGCAATTATTAAATTTTTTTCCGATTAAAGGAAAATATTCTAACGAATTACGGTCTTCGCCACTCGGAAGCAAATAAAATTTTAGTTATGAAAGGTTAATAATAGCATGGAAAACATCCAGGGCATTTTGCCGGCTTTTTTTATTCCCGATTTAATGACCGTCACCATCAGGTTTCGGAAATGGGAACACGATAAAGTCAGCCTCCATAGGGATAATATACGGCCGCATATCATCCCTCCCAGTGGCCGTGCCATCGAACAAGAACAGGAAAGCTCAGCATACGCCGAGATTCATCGACTTGGAGCCGTTTCGGGGCTGACAGCCGGCAATTTTTCCGACGAGACCTGCATTTGCATCTTTACGACTTTTGACGTGTCCCACTCCGCTCGTTTTTGCCTCCTCTCGTCATTCGATTCGTATCATGAATCCGATGACAAATCACCCACTAACCGCTCTGCTCGTTGCTCTATCATATTCCGTGGCACAGCCACCGATACTTGCAAGTGTTTTTCGCAAAGTTCCTGCGAAGAAGGTCAAGGTGAAAAAATTACAATTTTTATAGCCTAAAATCTTCGAAACTTCGACTTGAATAAGCAATACAGGAGGATATAAAAGAAAGCTCTACTTTCGAAAGTCTAGAAGATCGATACCAAGAGCATCGACCTCGAAGGCCCAAGATCGACGAGCTTCTGACCTTAAAACATCTCGAGGTGAAACAAGTTGGAAAACTCTAAATTAACATCCTATAGAATGCCGTAAGAAAATCTTCCCTCAGGCCACTCGTTCTACTTCATCTTCAATTGCGCGTAAACTATATCGGCCCCAACATCGTCGAGATACATAGCGACGTTTCCACCGAGTCCTACGATATTATCCTCGCGAAAAATGACGCTCCTGCCGCGTGAACAGCAGTATAAATTATTAACAAACGGCACAGGGAAAGATACAGAGAGGGAGAGAGAGAGAGAGAGAGAGAGAGAGCGTGGACAATAAACGGAAATTTATCTGCGAATAGGCACACCCGCGTTCGGTGCCGTTTATTCTCCGAAACTTGGACAAAAGGAATATTTATCGCTTCCTCTTATAACAGTCATTACGTGGCTTTGTTCCAACCTCTGTCCGACCATGTTCGAACCGACGTTGCAACGTCGAAAAAGAAACGAAGGGGGAAAAAAGAGGGGGATTTTTTAGTTTCGATTCCGAACGCATTCGAATCTGTCGCGTTGTCACGACATTCCCAATCGTATTTGCATTTTCACAACGTTTAACGACCTTAAGCTGGTTGTGTTTCAGCCTGCGCGAAATTGGCGACGCGATCGCCGTTCGATGCCACGATTTTTTGTACAAAGAGTCAGGAGAAAGGGTATTTCACGAAAGGATGAAAGGATCGCGTAGCGTTCTGTTGTTGCTTGTTTCGAGCCGGTTTGTTCCTTCTATTAACTCACATTCATCCACCGTGACTGTTCCGACAATGCTGAAAAGAAAATCAACGCGATCGAAATTCCACGCGTTTTCGAATAATTGGCTTTCGAATTCCTTTTTTTTTTTGCCTGACAACCTTTGTGCATTCGTTGGTTGGTATTCAGATATTTTAGCGAATTTTCGTAAACCATGCGAGAAATTTTGTAGACAAAGCTACGCGGGTGAAAATTTTATGCGATTGTACGTTGCGAGTGACCGAGTTTCGAATACTAATGTGAACGGAATACGATTTCTTTATCTTCCTCTTGATTACTCGATTCATTAATCCTTTAAAATAGATTTTGCATATTCCTTATAAATTTCGTAAGAACGTTTATGACGTCGAATGGGACAAGACGTAAGCTACGTGGCGAGCTACCAGACGTGCGCCGTTAGACTCGAGGATCGCTATGAAACCCTTCCCTGAAGCATTATATTCTACATTTGTCCGCGTGAGAAGGATTTCCCAGATCTTGGTGATGCTCGAGTTGATTTTCAACCTTTTTCGTATTTCTGTTGCAAGCCACCAAAGCAATTTTACCGTTTCGATCGTGTGTCTACCCTTAGCTACTAAAGCAAAGAATTATTTTGCGAATAAATATGCTTCGGAGATACGTAGAATTCTTAATAAAATTTGCCAAGTCAGCGTAGTAATTAGATGTTTTCGCTTTAAAAAATATTTCATAATAGATACCGTGAAATGGCAAAAAGGGACTTAACGAAAGACGTACAGTGCTGTGAATAATTATAAACTGAATTATTATTTTCATTATTAATTTATTTTATATATATATTATATTATTTTATATTTATTATTAGTATTCTGTATTATTTCCTCGATATTTCTAATAGATAGTGTAACTATTCATAGAATTGATCAAAACTGAAAGAAAATATCGAATGAAAAAGTAATAAAATTAACACTGACTTTATATTTTTTAACGCTCAAGAACAGGATATCAAAATTTAATTTCTTCCAGACTTTGAAAGAAAAAATTTTGTATTCCCTGCATCTTCTTTTCCGTTTCGTATTAAAATATGGAATTATATAAACGAGTTTGTCAATCTTTCTTTTAATATTATGAAAACTCAAAAAGTGGGCTTGAGTGAAATTGAAAGTAGTGACGACTCTTAGAACGTTTCCTTTGATTATACTATTAATTAGTTATATCGTTAATTCGTTCAGTGAAAATTGATACTGCCAGTACCTACATCCGTATCTCATCCGAATGTCGTTTCGACTATTTGACAGCCACATTTGTGAAGTGTCAAAGTCAATGTATGTATCATAGCAGAAAATTAAGTAGACGATCGATAATTAGCTGTATCTGGGATATTGGTTACATATAGGAAGCTGTCAGCCGTTTTCGAAACGTTATATTGTACAGGTGTATTCCAAAGCGAATATCTCATTGTGTATATTATAATAGAAAATCGAACGGAATATCGTACAGGATTTCATGCCGCACGATGATCGCTAAATCTTGGTTCCTTCAAGCGTTTTTCTAATCATAGTATTCGCGTTCGTGATTCGCCTCGTCTCTCGCGTTGTTCTGTCTAAGGAAATTGAACGTCGCGTGGAAAATCAGGGAACCTCGAGAAGCTCGAATTAGATTTCCTTGGAAATCGTGACAAATCTACTACCACTCTATCGTTTGCAAGACGATCAAGTTACTCGCAGAGCTGTCTAATTAAAGCCCATTTTCTTCGTTCTTTCTTCGTTCCTTGATATTCAGGATCAACTTGCACGAGAAAAAACAGCCGGTTCGTTTACGGATAATCAATTAGTAACAGTCACTTCCACGGTGGTTTCTCATCCGGTTCTCACAGAGTTCATGCAGCGCAGATGGCAAGCTGGAACTTTCTAATTGCTTTCGTTCGAATCGTTCGATTCGATATCATTTTATTTAATCTTTCCACGTTTAACCCTTCCACGGTGTTCGAGTCTCCTCCATCCACCATTTCAGAATCGAAGAAACTTGGAGCTGGATCATTTTCTTACTACCGTTCTTATTTGTCTTCATTCGCTTCATTCACTAATTGGTATTTCGTGATAATCTGTATAATATAACTTCACTCGAAAGGCAAATATCCAGATATATCCCGAAAGGTAAATTCCATTAGGGAGAACAGGATAGCTGATGAAGCTTTTCCTGTATAAAAATTACCAAAAGGAATACGATATTAGTTTCTCAGATCTGTCTCTTCGCAGATTGCACGCGTAATAACAGATTTCTTGTGTAATAATGCTTGTACATTAATGAAACTTTACGCCGTTCGTTAAATAAATAAATAAATGACGATAATGAAAATATCGATCGATTAGGTAAATTCGATAAACGAAAGAATTGTAACGATTCGCAGTATATAATAAGAAAACAGCGGACGTTCGCACGTGCATCCAGCACGGGTGACATTATTAAATTTCTCCGGTGCTTTCCGCAATGTGCAACGCAACGCAACGTGTCGAAATGCTGCGGCACCGCGTGCTCACACGTGCCGTCGTCGCGGAAGTAAAAGTCAAAAGTTACTAAATCAACATTCGCGATACGATGGCTTTGCACTTTGCTGCAATATTCTCGTATCGAACTCCGGGCGCGACGCTTAGACGCTGTTTATCAATCGAGTGATTTATCAAGCGGATTAATCTCGCGAGATCGAAGCGCGATTTCGCTTCAATGAGACAAATTGTCGTAACGATGATTTACTTGGCGTCCTTCAACGAAAAAAAAAAAAAAAAATAGAAAGCGCGAAAGAGCAAGAGAGCCTGGCTTAATATCATTTTCATGCTTATTACCGAGGATGTAGCTTCAAAAAGTTGAACGATACACGGATCTTCTGGAAAATAATTATTCCACGAGCAGAAATTAAAGTTGGCTCGCCTGGCGCGTCTCTCCTTTTGCCAAGTGCCGAGAAAGATAAAGAGGGGAGGGGAAACCGCCGGAAACAGGCAAAATATTATTGCCAGCACGCTGCTCCATGAACTATAAATTTCCACTTGCGCTGAATTCTGTTGCGTCGCAAGAAGTTACATATCCTCCGGCGGTGCCACTGCACGGTCTCTGTTTTTTCCGTCGAGTATTCAAGAAGGAAAGACGCAGAGGAAAAACAGCAGGAAAACTATGAAATAGATATAATTCTCCCTAATGTATGTACGAGATAAAAAGGAAAGCGTAGTGTTCGTTATTTACGTTAGAATATTCCAATTACTGGCAGTCTCGTAAAAAGTCAAACGTGTCTCATATATTCGCTATACTTTAAAAGTAATACCCCGAGATTAAAACAATTTACAATAACGCCAGGTGCTCGTTGATGTCGTAATTCTGGTATTTCCAGATTTATTTCTTATACACGATCGAATCTCGTTCGAGTTTCGTCTCGTTGGCTGGTAATCGTCGTCTCATTTATCAACGATATTGCTTCATTTACCGCTTAGTCGCTCGGCTCGAACGACGTTCTTTTACGAGCTAGACTCGCGAAAACGCTTGCAAAATTCAGCATGGATGTCAAGGGTCGCGCTGGGTTGCCTTTATTGCGCGGTGGAAAATTAGCGTAAATCAACGTCAGCCGAGTGGACGGTGGATAGTCGGGAGTATACCATTAAACGGGGATTAACGAAATAATAGATACGACGTTTATGGCGCAGAAGGACAGAGATATAGAAAAACCTAAGTCGCGAAATGTTTGCTACAATTCACTAGCCGATATCCGATAATATTGACATAAATTCGCGCGCCAATCGATATACCGTTATGGCAACCGCTATATGGTATAGCTGGATGGCTATGTATCGAGTACAATGTAAAGTCGATAAGAAATACACTGCTATATTTCCTGATATGCTCAATTAAGCAATACTAGAACCGGGTGCGAAGCCAGAACACTCGCTATCAACCACGTGCCATGTTGTACGCGTCATTCGTGGGCGTTTGCGGAAAATTGAATGACCACGAACGTTTTATGGATGGCTCGAATCCGATGCCTGAGTCCTCGAATTTTTAATCGATGGTCTTTGTGACTTTTTCCAAAATTCTTTCTCACGACTACGGAATATTTTTTACGATTTTCTGCGGGGTTATCTCGCGGTTTCAACTACGCTGCTATGGACAGTTTCCAACAGGGATCGCTGATTAGAAAGATAATTTATTGCGTGTTCTCTTCAGCAGTGCCTTTCTGGAGTACTTTTCGCTGTAATGAAAGTGGCAACAATGAAAACTTTGTACATTCGGAGGTGTGATTCCGCTACTGGAAGAATTCTACGAGGAATTCCAAGGGCACTCAAGAACGACAGTACCACGACATGAAGGAGAGACTTGAGTAGTAAAAGAAGTCGTACGAGAGTGCTGAGCATGAACCTCGTCGATGCGAGCGGAGCAAAGGGAAAATTCCCGCGTTGAAAAAAGGCGACTTGATGGCTCGGTAGTTCTGTTAAAGCGAACGAAATTAAATAACTTGGACAATTATAAAAGGAATTCGGAAAATGAATTTTAATATTAGAAAAAGACTTCGACACACGCTGTACCAGGAAAGAATTCCAATAATAAAAATCCAGTCGAAGAGTATTAAATTAAGAACTTTTGAACGATAAAAATGTAATACAATTGCAAGTACATTAAACAGAAGGAACTCCAGTAATAAAGGAAGAACGCAATAGCGTTGACAAAGTTTGTAATGAAAGACAAGTGCAAGACAAGACAAAAGTGCGGGAGTAACACCTGTAAAGAAACAAGACATTTCAACAAAAGCAGAACAGGATTTTCAACAATTAAAAAGGCAATTTATCCGATAACGAACGTAACGAAAAGATCCAATGGAATCTCTGTCGAAAAAGAACCGAAGAAAGGATATTAAGTGATATAACACCGCCAATAATCAGACATCAGGCAATCACCGATCGTATTCAGCGTTATTTATACGAACATTTAGCAAACTATCCATTTATCCTTTTATAATTCTTAGACATTCTCCCAAATAAATGTAACGATGCATGCACAACGAGTCAATTACTAGTCATTTCGTGTACATCGAAGGCAATGTTTAATCAGGTCGCGCGTACACCGCACGACAATCGCTCTCGCGTATATTAGAGGCTGCGTAATTTCAGAGTGGACCGTGAACCAATTAAAGTAATGAACAGGCGAATTTGCCCACGGGTATGTGGAAATATTTCGCCGTTGCTTCGACGTTGCATTCTACTCCCTCCCTACCATCGTCGTTCCATTATCAACACGCGTCGTAGCAATTGCAACGAACCTTTCGACGCTGCTATCCAATTTCCCAACAGGAACAAACAAAAGGAACGCACAAAGGTACGCGTTTCCCGATTAAAAACGATCCCCGTGATTGTTAAAATTATCAAGTTGCGTAAAATATAGACAAATACGAACACATGGTGTTACGTTCGAATTAGCCCGCAGCCTAAAGGGGCGCATATCTGGCGATAAATCTTTTTCCAATTTCTAGGGGTTTCGGATAATTGGTACATCTGCAAATTACCTTACAATTCCTCGACCAACAAGAACGACTTTTCGATCGTGTCGTCGACAATGGGAAAGCGCGCGCGCGCCTATGCCTGGCAATTATATTCTAATATCCCGTGATAAACGAGCGAGAGAAGTAGCGGAGCGTGTAATTACCCTTGAAAAATGAATCCGCCGTTGGCCATCTCTGGCGTGGCTTGTTGCGAAATATCCGCGGGAGAAACGAAGGGCCCGTGGTGGAAAGTGCGCGTCTGCCCCCTTTCATAAAAGCCGGGCGTCGCAATTACGCGCCACTATGAAGTCCAGTTTAAAGTCCGTTTTCCGTAGCAATACCGCGTGCGGGCCGGAACGAATGGCCGGTCGGTGTATCAGGCCGCGGCGTAACTTTAATAAATCGCCCCTATGCGTCTCTGGTTCCGCCGTGTATTCCGTGTTCGCCGATGAGCATTTTCACGCTCGGCTCGTCCAGTACCAGGCATTTGTTATTTTAATTATTTTGCGTACAGATCGCGGCCCCGTTATTGTCAACGTTTTTAGCGCAATAGCAACGAGTATGTCCGCGAGTATGTTCCAGGCTGGTAAGTTGGTGAACAACAGCCACGGCGAATGAAATTACGTTACTTTTCGGGCGAAATTGCGTTTGCCGAGAGAAACGAGGCAAATCGAGCGCACGCTATTCGAGAGTATTGGTCAAAGAGAAGTTTTCGACAACGATGCGGTTGTTTGCAGCGAGCACGGTTAACTGTCGATTAATTAGCACTGGGAATCTTATTACTTCCGTGGCTTCGTTGATCGCCACGATTTCAATACTCGAGAATAGCGAAATATTTCTTGCGAATGGATTAAATCCTGGATTACAGCAACATAACGTTAACTGGATTCGAGCTGGCTTCGTTAATTGGCCATCGTTATACCCGTTGTTTTCGAATATAGATATCACGATTAATTCGACGTAAAATTCATTTAGAAATCACGCGATCCGATGGAAATGCTCGCGGCTTCATCTCGTAATCACGATGGGTATTCGCGATTACGGTATTAATTATTAATCGAAGTGGCACGCGTTTACTTTCAATTATCCGCACATCAAATCAACGGCAAGATTTCAGATGATTGCTTTATCGACGGATCGACTTCCTCGTTGCAAAACGCAGTTAATATCGAAATCAGATCTTTTCTTCTTCGTTCGTGCTAAATATACGAAATGTTGTTTCCAGCAACGAGATCTCCAGCCGATTCCAGCTGATCGATATTATTTCTCTTCGTTTATTCATGGCCGATTGCACGGCCAATAAATCGTCGCCAATTTAGTTTAAGCACGAGCTTGAATTATCCGTTCCTCGGCTAAAGTCAGCGGATTATCTCGTCGAGCGAACGATTTCCTGCGGCACGAACGACAACCCGTTCCCTGTTGGCCCGTGAATTATCATTTATTTTAACATTTAATCGCGTCATTCGATCTTCCTTCCTACTTAAAGATTCAGTCGTCAAAATGACGACGGGTATCGCTACTCTTGTCTCTCCTCCAACTTTACAATCTAGCTGCGAGAAGTTAGAGGTAAGTTAAAGTGGATTAAGCCCGTGTCAAGTTGCTTTTAAATTTTTAAAGTTTCTCGTGACTGATTTGTACGTTTATTGGAACGGAACCGAAGAGCGATGGTTTATTAAACGACGAGAATTTTTCACGATCGCGAAAATCTATCGCGGTAAATGGATCGCGACACTTTCATAAACTTTTACTTTTCGTACTTAAGAGGTTACACCGCATCGAACCATGAACAGTAGCCGAAGTTTGCACATTTTCTCTCGCCGGTAATTACAAAACGATGCTTTAAGAAGCATAAAAAATCGATAAATTCGATTCTACGAAACTCTGTATTCCCTCGATGCGTTTTTAAATCGGCTAAGATGCATCCCATTGTTTCACAGCGAAAATACACGATAAGCCAACCGTTCTAATTTCAATCGATGGCAGCCGTTGCTTTACGTCGTTGCGTCCTCCGCGCGTTTCATAGAATTATCTTTTATTATCCTGCCGTTATACGTATAAACGGACAAATCATTTCGATACACGAATTACCGTAGACGAAAACGTGCTACTAATTCGAAAAATTGGATCGTTTGGGACGGTGCTCGGTCGTAATTATGCAGATAACTTTTACAAAACCGGGATTTAAATTGACATTCGATTTAAAAACTCGTTGAATTTCCCTCGTTCCAGATTTTCTCGTCAGAAACTGCCAACTATGCAGTCGATATTCAGCATCGAATCGGCGAAAGATCATGATAACGAAGTATAGAGCGAAAATTCAATGTTTGATTAAAAATCACATCGACATTTTCGACAAAAATATTCCCTCGCATTTTTCCACGTATATGTTCTATCATTTTACTCGGAAAGAATCCATCCGCACTCTCAAAAATTACTAGAATGTTCGAAAAATATACGGTTTGCTTCTTCGACATCTCGAAAGAAACATATTTATTTCTTATTTATTTATTTAAACGAGTTGGCCCTTTCTTGATACGTAGGTGAAATACCATAATACATAATTGATACCTATAAGAGTTGCCTAATTGTCTAATCCACATCGGAGAGCCTTCTGTACATAATTGGATTCAAAAGATGACGGAGAACCACCAAAGTAATCTAAGCTAGTAAATTTGTTTGCAAAATTTGATAGTCCGGTAATGACATTCGAATGCTCGAATCGAGAGGCAGATTGTGAAGATGAGAACGTAAGAGGATGCCTGATCGTTCTCATAGGTGCATCGATAATCGATATTGATTCTTTCGAGGATCTTTGAACACCGTACGTGTCTGTTCTGTATTTCATATTCGTACAATAAAATAAATAATTCCTATTATCGATTATACAGGGTGGTTGGTAACTGATGCTACAAGCGGAAAAGGGGTGATTCTACGCGAAAAAAGAAGTCGAAAATATAGAATAAACATTTTTTTTTTTTTTTAATTTTTCCATCGAGACAACGAAAAATTTTCCATTCCATCGAACAATTTTTATTCTATATTTTCGACTTCTTTTTTCGCGTTATTTACCGCCAGTTACCAACCACCCTGTATAAAGTAAGTAAATATATTTCACGTTAAAAAAACGAGAAAATTTTCTACACTCGGCAAATCTATATTATTGACGATAGCTTCGATGAAATAAAATTGCAACGCTTTTACGTAACTCTACTCGTTTAATGTTACCAAAAAGATAAGGAACTACGATGGTTCATTGTCAACGAGTAACGAACAATTCGTAAACAAATTGAAACAATTGTAATCTTGGAAAATCGCATCGATCGAAACTGTGGGTAGCACCAACAGGCAACATTCCAAGCCCCCGTTCGCGTTTCCTAAATCTGCCGGATTTACAGCAGAGTCCGGCTTTGCAGCAGTCCGGCTTTGCCGATCGGAACGCGTCAGAGCGCGTTTGCGTTAGCACGCGAACGTAATAAATCCATTTGTGCCGGTATTGATTTCAGATAATGGGCAAGTGGTACGTGGTGGAGGTGCTGGAGCACAAAGTCGACTCGTCGAAACCTGCCGTTGGATCGTACGTGGTCGATTCTTGTCCGATCGTGAACCTGATGGAGGCCGAGAAATCGGCCAAGTTCTTGTCCTCGTTGAAGCTATTGTGGGTGGAGGAAGCCGGCACTGTGGAATACACCTTCCGGATACCGGACATCAGCAGGAAGCCGGGCTTCTGGATCTCCTCCAGTTTTCAAAATGGTAACTCATTCCAAACCAGATTGCAATTTCGGAACACGAAGAGGGCATTTTAGCTGCTGTGAAATTCGCAAAGGAAGATAGTCAGAAAAGGATATCAAATTTCTACTTCAGGCACCTAAGATTCTGATACGACACGCCATCAACGTACATGGCACACTTCGTCGTCGACGATGATTTTATTGAGAAATTACAATCCTAAGATGAGAAAAATGAAATATAGCGATAATTCTTCGTATTCGATGCGTTCCAACTTGTTTTAGAAGCAGGTTATAGTTTAATAACAAACATATTTCGCAGAATATTTGCATATTTAACGTAATACTTTACTTATTTCTTTTGTCGACTTTTATCGTTATTAATTAACAATTTCCTTTGCAAAGTAGCTGTTGAATCTTCTCTTTTCGTGCATTCGTTTCGAAGTTACGATCGTTTGAGGTGGACAAACTTACAATTCGTTTCTCGGGTTATCTTATGTTTTTTTTTTTTTTTACAACTGTCCTATCGCGTTTGCCATAAATGATTGTGGTTTCACGAGGCTTTAGGACTCATAGAACGACGCTTTATCAGAATTTTAGGTGCGGTACTTTGATCATACTTCTTTTGCGAACCGATGAAAATTTTCACGAGCTTTTCCCAAGCGGAAAAAATTAATTCGAATAATCTTTTGACTTTTTCGTCTACTTTGTTCCCTTTTCTTTTCTGTTTTTGAGCGTTCTTGACAAAAAACTGTGGAGATTTAATATTTTTTTCTGTTAAATCTGTGAAAAAGAGTGAAAATCGAGTAGATAAGCGTAATTCCCGACAATGATTCTGCCGTCCACGATTTTGCTGAACGGTTTTTCTCGGTCCGCGAGGATAGTCACCGTGCCATTCGTGGCGCATAAAACGGAAGAATAATTCCCCCGTGAAACGTCGCAGTTGGTGGCGCCAGGGGGAGAAAAATAAAAAATAAAAAAGCTACCCAGTTAGTTCCTGCTCCAATGAAGTTTCCTCACCGATAGATAATAACGAACAGCTCGATAACTTGCAGCTACTCGGTTCGAACTTCTTTCAAAGACGATTATCGTAAGCTGACGAGATAACCGATTTCCCAGAAATATACTTTCCTCGATAACTGACCAGATTAAACGCGACCAAATTGGCTAGTCGCTAATGTGAATGCTCGTGCGTCGTGTTTCTCAGTTTAACGATATTATGTTATTCGCTTTGATTCATGGATGTCAAAGTAAGAAACGATGACGCATACGAAATGTAAGCGAGATAACTTGAATCTTTGTTACCAGTGTATTTCTAACGTGAAATGGAGAATTATTTATAGCTTGAGAAATAAGCCTTGGACGATATTTTTATGCACTTTTTCTTTCTTCGTTTCAATGTCTAGAAACGACTTTACAAATATCCTGCGTGTATCTCGTGACATACGTACTGTGTACTATGTATATACGTGACTGTATGTGTACAATATACTGGCAAATACAGGGTGGTTGGTAACTGGTGGTACAAGCGGAAAGGGGATGATTCTACGCGAAAAAAGAAGTGGAAAATATAGAATAAAGATTTTTCGTTTGAGGCTTTGTTTTCGAGAAAATCGACTTTGAATTTTCGCTCGGTACGCCTGCACTTTATTACGTCTCGTTAAAACGGATCTCACTGTAGATCGTTGTGTCGATGGAAAAATTAAAAAAAAAAATTTTTTTATTCTATTATATATTTTCGACTTCTTTTTTCGCGTAGAATCACCCCCTTTCCCCTTGCACCATCAGTTACAAACCACCCTGTATAATTTGTTTTTAGCGAAAGATCGAGCCGATACTCTGATCAGTAATAGTCCTGTATCGAACTATAGTCGTGCCCAATACAAACGAACGCATTCTTTTAGTCACTGGTTTTCTTTTTTAACGAAATAATTCTCGTGACAAATTCCTGTTGCCGATGTAGAACTGTTGAGAATTGTGGATCTTTGGAGCCGAAATAATGTTATAGGAACATTAAATTTATATTTACAGTTATTACTAAAATAATGATATATTTATTACATGGACGATTCTTTACATATTTATCGATACACACTTGCACGCGTCTCAGCACCTTCTACTATACCCGACTGTAAACCGACTCTTCGACGACCCTTAACCGACTGATTGTTTACATTCCTTTGTTTCGAGACGCTGCGCACACACACATACTTCCACACACTGATATATACATATAAGTATTTCTACTACGCACTTAACTCAGTCCAGCACAGAAAATTACACATATCTCAACAAGAACTGTTCTGTTCTCCTGCGTGATAAGACCAGAATTTTGTTAGGATATACAGGAAGGAGATTGGCGCTTAGATAGATTCCTCTATCGAGGGAATTAAGATCCATCATCTGGTTGGAAATCGCGTCTCGGTATGGTCCGATGGATTCTAAACAGAACTGTTCCTACAAGAGTAGTGGCTTACCAGTTGTCAGCTCCTAACTTCAAAGCAGTTTCAATTCATTGACCCGATGCAGCCTTCGTAGTTGGTGATCAATGAGCCGTATAAACGCGATAGAACAAAGGGGGCGGAACGAAATAGCCAATCGAACTGGTTGACTCCTAAGAACGAGATCGACAAACAGATAAACGGTCACTTCCATGGTAAAAGCGTCTTTTATCATAGTTTTCGATCGAAGCTAGCCTCGCAAGAACTCGCAACCTTTGTTGACTTTCGACCAACGATATCTGTGATATCTTCCTGTTGGAAATCCTTCAGTCCAATAGTCTGAGATACAACGACGGTGTGAATTCGTGTCGACTACGAGTAATGGAAATCCGAATGAACGTTTTTCGTCGATTATTGGTAGCGATCGGATTGGGACGAACGACAGAATGTAGAACGACTGAGAAACGCTGAGAACGATAGAGGAAGGAATGGTTTGAGGCGTGAAATATGTGGAGTAGTCGGTCAAAAGGCGATCACAGGGGAGGACAATTTCCGCCGAACGATCGCCCTCTAAGCGGCTAATTATCGAGCTCTAGAGACTTAGGAACAAAGTAGGAAACCAGTGGCGGCAATTAAAGTCGTAAGGTGCATCCGATAACGATCTTAATGAATTCCCAGGTAGTCGGCGTGATTATCGGTTAACTGTCAGCGAGAATAGAGCCGAACGTGGTCTCGTCGGTCATGCCGGAGAGGAGTCAGCCCATCCAATTATGGGCTGGCTCGGGATAGAGAAACGAAGCCGCGGACAAGCGAGGGAAATCCGCGAGAAACCGTCGACGCGGAAAATAATTTTTCAAAAGCCCCTTGCCGGGCTCCCTTTTTTCATCTCGCGGCTCCATTCTTCTGTCTCGTATCCACGGACAGCTGAGAGTTGGCGAAAGCGAGCACAATACGTTCGCGGATCGAGATTTCTCGAAGCCTCCTCTACCTCTTCTCCTTCGCCAGAAACTTATCCCTTGGACTTGGTCGCGAGACGACGTTTAACTCGAATCTCGTCTTTTCAAATTTTCGTTTAGTTTCAAACTCTTCCTCCGTTCCTTTGTTTTTTTCTTTTTTTTTTTTATCAGAGTAGCACCGCGTTATTAAATGGTTGGATTTTGCTTCATTGACAAATTGGCTACCAGGCGAACCTTGTGTCTTGTCCACAGTGGCGCGCAAAAGTTTGTTTTCCTGATAGATTATTCGCTGTATGTTATAAAAGCGATATTTCTCTAGAATTTCAACTGATGTTATATTACAGCGTAAAATATTAGCACTTTGCAATGTTATCGCGATATCGAAGCGCTACAAATTTTGCGATATTATGGTTCGTTCAATTTACGGTGTTTCCCAAAAGTATTCAGGCTTGCGGCAATTTTATACCATTGCGTGCTACGAAATATACAGGGTGGTTGGTAACTGATGGTACAAGCGAAAAGGGGGTGATTCTACGCGAAAAAAGAAATCGAAAATATAGAATAAAAATTTAAAAATTTTAAAAATTAAAAAAACAACGATCTACAGTGAGATCCGTTATAACGAGACGTGATAAAGTGCACGCGCACCGAGCGAAAATTCAAAGTCGATTTTCTCGAAAACAAAGCCTCAAACGAAAACTTTTTATTCTTGGTAACTACCAACCACCCTGTATATACAAAAATCCGTATCGTACATATTGTGACAGATTCCTTACGTGATCAATCGCCGATATAATCGACTCAGCGTCGTGTCTGAATTCTTTGGACGAACGAGCATGAGATGAAGGCGAATCGATCAAACAAGATCGCGATCTGGCGGGTTAGCGAAAAATTCAGTTTCGAAACAGCGGAACAAAGCATACGCTGATTTTCAACGGAAAATATCTCTATGACGTTTCTGTTGACACGCTACTAAAAATTCCACGAATTCAACAGACTTTATCGAGACAACGAGACCGTGTCACTTTTTAAACAGAGTTCTCGCGTCTCTCTGTTTGTCGCGTGCTTGCCTCCTGTTTTCAGTGCCAATTCCCCGACCCTCCTGTTTCTACCGTAAAACGGATACAGTCCGGATAAAAGCACTCGACTTGGAAAATGAAAAATAAATCAAAGGCGCGTGTTGCGCGCGAGAACGACAAGATCTCTCCGTAGCAGTCTTGAATTCATTCCCGGAGCGTTTCAGCTGTTCCCTGTAAGCTGCTGCTATTGCGAATCATCGTCGAAACGTGCATGTCCCGTGGATCGACGCGGAAATAAACAAGGCAACGCGGCAAAATAATTGATGAAATGATTCGTTCGATGAAAACGTGAAGTAAAAATTTCAGGCGACCGAACGGCCGCTCCAATTAGTTTCATACGATTAAACGTCAATATCCCGAAGGCTAGTAACCGTTTACATGATGAAACAGCTTAATGGACGACGCAATAATAATACGATAGTACTGGCTGTTGACGTTATTGCGATTGGCACGTAACAGACGCGTGACAATCATTTCCCCAAGTAATAATACCCGGCGTTTTATCGGCCAAACATTCAACAGGAACGTAACGTTCGTTTAACGATTTAAAAAAAAAACGCCAAATTTAACGATCCTCCGTATTGTACAGGGGTGTTGATCAGAACGATCGCCACGATTCTTCAAGTCGCTCTGCCCATATTACGAAACGATGTTTCGAACAAAAATTCTCAGCAACGATCATCCCGTATATTCGATTATCTGGCAGTTCTTCGAACACGCAAACCGACGTTCGTCGTTGGAAAGGCAAATAACAATGGTGAGATCGTTGGGAAAAGTAGAACGCATGCATTGAAGGTAAGAAAAATGAATGGCGATACGTAGATGTGGCGATATGTGGAATGGCATACGTAAACTGAGCGCGACATCCGATAATCCTATCTGCGCGTATTCCTAATCAGTGGCGTAAGTACACCATCAACGACATAATGGCGCGTAATGTGACAGATTTCCAGCGGGAGCACACCGGCATTCCCAGTCGTCGTAGACAATAATCAGACCGATTCACTGATTTCCGCTGCTGATTCCCCTTGAATCGCGGCTGCGTATTCCCCGATTTCAAATCATTTCGATGCTTCAGTTCCATTCGTTTGGAACGAAGCAACGTCACGTCTATGGAACGCATAGAATACACGAGAGAAATATTGCTGCGAACAGAGACCAAGTTGCTCCTATAGTTTCAGATGCATTATCGATGGATTTCCGTGAAATGAAAATCAACAAGGGAAAATGGTGATCCGAGAAGATTTTCGAAGAAAATTCGGGATCAGATTCAGGACTTTTTCTCCGTAGCGTCAGATCTCGTTCTCTTTGGCACAGTTTTATTTCAATGTTTCCTTCCTCGGTTTTCTAGCTGCGTTTAAAGCTTGTCATTAAATGAAGTTTCATCGTTTAGTAGCATTTAATTCGGTGTTATAGTTAGACGGATTTAGACAGTATGGATTTTTACCCTTTCTCTGTGTGAATAGCGAACATCGTAGTTTCCAAGGTCGTACTACGAGATACAATCGCCTGGCAATTCCTGCGGTTAACCGACACAGAGTTAATCAAACTGCCGTTCATCCCCCGTCGTGCAACATTCAAAATCCACCAACGATTCGAACAATTTGTTCTTCTTTCGTTCTGGTACGCACGAATGATGCACCGCGTTATGATGTCGCTGTGATGGGCACATATAAAAAAACAAACTTCGACAGTTTTATATTTTCAATATCAGAATGTCAAGCTGCATGTATATTGCAGCATTGACCCCGCTACGTTCTCCCGGCCATTTTCGATACAGCTATATTTTTTCAATTTTTCGATCGAAAAATATCTCCATAAATAGTATCCTATCTCTATGCATGATTCCCGGTTTCGATTTTACGTTAAACATCCTGTTAAAACGTTGCGAGCTCTTTTTGCTTGCTAAAATGAGAGCAAGATTGAAATATAAAAGGATTTAAGAATATTATACAAACCTGTGGAATCACATGGTGTCACCGGTTCAAAATTCCAATGACATAGCATCACTCGTCTTTCTATATCGGGAGTATTATTTTACTATTTGTTTAATTATCTTCGAACTCGTGAGCCTAGAAAATAGATCGCTGCCTTACTATCGCTCCTTAATTAACTGGTCGCTTATTTACTCGATCTGTTCTACTTTCATTTCACTTTATTACTACCTAACCCTATCTTTGATCTCGCTTGTCTTTCTTTTTCTTTTCTAAATCCCTCGGCCAATTTACTTCGCAATATCTTCCGCCCCCACTTTCTCCAGGCTACCCCTCGCTCTATCTACTTCCTTACATTCTATACAGTATAGTAATGTATCGCAGTTCTCTCACCCTCTACGCACATTCTACACTTCTTCTCGTCTTCCTCTGAATTCCAGAATCTGTTCGCTTCTTCTACATTAGGTGTTCCTTCTCCTTCCTTGCTTCCTCGTTACCACTTACAATCGTGTTGCAAGCATAGATCTCTAATCGATCGCGACGATTTCGACAGGTACGCTGACAGTGTCGGAGAGACCGTACCATCAGTTCACGGGGAACGTGCACGTAATGAAAGCCGTGGCCTCAGACATGGTGTTGACTTTCTGCTCCCGGAGCCCGGACAATCAACTGTATTCCTTGCTGCTCTCGCGAGAGCACATCTTACAGAAGAGCGATAAACGAGGCGTTCACAATCTGCTGAGCCGTCGGGGCCTCAAGAACATCAGCATCCGGGAGACCTGCATGAACAACGCTGTCTACAGAAGAGGATCCTTCAATCTGGTTGGCTGGTTGACTTTAATAGGAATACTATCAACCTTCTTCTTCGGCTCTTGGTAGTGGTAATCATCGAAAGGAAGAAACGATCAAATTTTCGGGGTAAATCGTTAGTTGCTTGGCGAGTCGATTAACGATGATCTTTAACAATCTTTCTATCCGAGTTCTCGCGATCTCTACTGTATACTGCGAGTCCTCCGAATCGACAACTCCGACCGTCCCGAGAGAGACCGCCTGTGAAACGAAATAAATAAAGCTCGTTGCTCACCCTCGAGAAGAGGAACGGGATGACAATTTCCGCAGGTATCGAGAAAAGGACGATCGATTTTAACGACATCAGCCGATAACAGAAGACTCCTCTTTTGATCGCGAAAGAAAAGCTCCCCTTAATTGCCAACGCAGCTAACGATCACGCGACTTGTGTCTGTTGCACGAAACCTCGACTGCGGCGTAATCGTAACGAGAATCTGGTCGTCTCGCGTCTGTCCGACGATGGACGAACGAGAAACGCGAATCTATCGTTGGCCTCGTGATTCAGCCATGTGAATCCTGTACGAGAAAGGATGCACAGTCGTCAGGGCGGGTCGACCGGCTGTTGTCCTTTTCGGCACGATGCCAACGGCACCGAGGGAACGATTCCGCTGGATAGCGTGTTGTGCTGCGTTTTCTTGTCCAGGTTCTTCCTGTGCTTATTACCGCGGGACCTCTGTTCCTCGAAGGAGCTGCCGATCCCTCGAGTCCTCTCGACTGAAACAACACGGACTCGAAATTTGTGCAACCGCGCGTTTACGATAAGTGTGAGACGATCGCGTAAATCGAGGAGGAACCGGAATGTTCAAATTCTCCATGCTATTGACTCTCTCAGTCCTCGACAACAGCGGCATTGGCAAGAAATTGGAGAAAGCAAAGTTCTGTTCCTTTTACGCAACATATCCGATTTTCCTGTGTCGCTGTGTATGCTACGAAATATGGTACGCCTTTGCGGTTTTATTTTTCATCATAGGTTTGCTTGTAAAATGTTCTCAGGTTTATCGTTCTTCGACAAACATATCAAAATACGTTACTTACGGAGGGTTGTCCAAGAGGGAAATAAAATGTTTGACACGCGAGGATGAAATTTGCCGGCGTTAACGCTGGCCAGGGCTGAAAGAGTTAAACGTTCGGAGAACTCGTTGTTCCAGCTAAGATAATGCTCGTTCGAGAAAGCGAAACGAGCGTTCCCGTGAACATTAGTCACGTTAGATAGAAATGCATGTTGTATGTATCTCGGTTCGTGGATTTAAGAAGACAATAGTAATATATCGTGGGCGATCGCGTCGCTTCGACGAAGATCGATCGAGTAGCCGATTATAAGATTCGTCTATTCGCTCGTTGAATGAGTGAGAAGGGAAAGCGAACGGTGCACAGAGAAAGAAACGGATAGCCTCGGATGACTCGGGTGCGTCGTTCCTTTCATTCCGTAATGTGGAAGTTTAACGAAATTGCAGGTTTCGTTGTGACACGATCGGTACGATTCTTTGCTCGCCGAAAGTGATCTAATCGAGAGGAAAATTCAAGTGAACCGTGAAATTGAAATTGGAAAATCATCAGCTGAGACAAACACGAAATTCGACGATCGTGTCGCGATTTTTCCCTGCGCATCTCTCTCCTATTTTCAGCTCCGTTTTAGGATAAAGAAATTTCCATTCTAAATAAATCGCAATTAACGAATGGATTCGATTATCGAGGACGATTTTATTCGACGACGAAAAAGCAGCAGCAAGAGCAGTGTACGTTGCACGATTGTATAAATAGTTGAACCCTATCGTTAGAGATATTACTCGTGTCATGAAAGGTCAAAGGTTGTTCGAAGGTTGGGCCAATGGTTCGGCCGAATCGAGTAGCCGCGTCCTTTTTGCCTCGATCACATTCGCTTTTCATTCGATATTCGTACGCTAAACACACACGTGCATACACACAAATACACGCAGACCGTTATCACTGGCGCATAGAAACACGCGACATATCGTTTTATACTTAGCCGAGATTCGTTCGAGACGACCTTTTTTATAAAGACCTTTGAATTCTGCCAGTCTTGCGTCTTCGTATGCCTTTTTATACGAACATCCGAGCATGCAAAATCTTATACTTGACTTTTACTCTTTTCTATGCGCCACCGTTTCAATGCCAACATATCACACGCTCTATCCGTGGACAATATCGTCTGCGACTCGCGTCTTCTCTGTCGATGCGAATTTCAAATGTTTCATACAAGCTATAACGATGGCTAACGATTTTCGAACAGACCAGGAACACAGCAAGACTATCGATTCACACATTTACATAGACAGCGTGACAATGTTTTTCGTACGTCGCATGTTTTCTCTGAATATATTCGTGAAAGTGTAAACGAACGCGTTCGGGCGAGTTGTTCAATGCGTTGAAGAAGAGCAAGTATTATCAGAGCTTCCCGCGAGAACGTGATCTCATCGACCGTGTCGAACGGGGAGGGGAATTGTTACGATTTGTTTGAGAAGTTCAAAGTAAAACCCTGTGCGGTGTATATACATCCTCGGATCGAATAAAGCTAGGCGTCGCGTCGTCGTCGTGGCGCCTCTGACGAACGGTGTCTGAAAGGACGATACAATATACGCATGGGGAAACTCGTTAAATTATTGTACACTTTTCGATGGCAATCGCAAGGGAGTACACCGTGTTATGTTTTAAATGCTCTAGAGTCTTTATTTATTGTACAGAATGCTCGATATATAAATAAATGAATGAATATATATACAATACGATCTAGTACCTAATACGATATTATCGTATTCGCTTATTATGTGTATAAATATGGAACAATAAATCACTTCGACGGTTTCCAACGATTTTTCTTTTCCCGCAATCTCCTGCGTTCCGACCGAAATAATAAATACGTAACGCTGGGAAGTCAGAAGTTGCTGCCAACGTCGCAAGATCTCGCAAAGTTTTACGTAAGAACGTTATCGTACGTTGCGACTCGAGTTAACGATGAGATAGGTAACGACATTCGCTTGTGTATCGCGAGTCTTTGAACAAAGTTATACTGAAAATGAAGCAGGTATCGAAGAGGCGTATCGGGTATAGAAATGAATTTCTTGATAAAGCCTTTACGAATATTTAAAATTATCACTGCGAAATCTGATACTATTTTTAGAGATCGCGATAGTAATTTGATTCTGTATGAATAATTTTGAACGTATGATCAATGTTGGAATCGAATTCTCGCTAAATATATCGAGAAACGTATTGACTTTAGTTAAGGTTGATGAAGCTGCAGGAAGAGAAGAGACAAGCAAACGTATAAGATCGTGCGTGCGTGTATGTGAGAAATCAAGCTGGAGGATCGAAGGAAGCTTTTTAACGTTACGTAACAGCGTCTCTAGCAAAAAAGATAAAATCTTTCGGCGAACAGGCACCGGTAACTAACTTGCAACATTACTGTCGTCTAGAACTAAGCGGGAGTAGAATGGAAATGTCCAGGGGGGCCAATAATTAAGGTTAATTTTGCAATTAACCCCAGGCCGTTGCGCGAGCTTGTACGGTCATCAAAACCTCTATTCCTCCCCTTCTCGCATCCAGCCCATTTCCATACATTTTCTTGTTTTAATTTTCTTCCCCATCCTCTGTCTTCTGCCTGTCTTCTTTTCTACTCGCACCCCTTGCCCTAGTCCTGACTGCTTAACAAACTTCCACAACCTCGAGGAAGAACTTCTAACGCCGTTCAACGAGCTACAATTACTTCGCCCTGATTCTTGCCAACTTCTAATATCGAGACTAATTTTCCGCCTTGAGGGAAATTAATGTTCCACCGTTGCTCTCTCGCGAGATTCTAAAACGGAGCTAATTCGGCCGAGCCATGAATCTTAGAAACCTTTAGCAAAGCTGGCGCGATAAGATTCGTCGGTATCGTTCTCTCAAAGCAGCAGATAAATTAGAAAATGCATCACCAGGATAGGTCGCCTTCGCCGACAGAAAAATCGGAAAAGATCCCAACCGATGGCGATGCGGCGGAACTGGTTTCACTCGCGTTCCTTCTTCCGCCTCTCTGATCATCCCTTTTCGTTTCCATCTCGGTTCTATCTACCCTTTTCCTTCCGTCTTATCCACGAAACGTCGTCTTCGAGCGTTTTTCCGATGGCCGACGACTCGACCTGCCGTTACGATCGTACCGAGGATGCTCCCATCCGGCAGATATGAGACTAGGGTCAAAGGAATCCCCGACACAAAGGCCCACATTGCGGAAGTGCAGAAGCTTTCAGCGAATTCGAACGTAGACGGCAAACACGTCGACGTGCAATGGTATAATCTGTTGAACAAGAAGCTGGCGAAGTTGCTCCAACGTTCGCCTGTGTGTGCAACCCGACCCACTTGTTGTCTCGTCATGGAAAACACGTTTAATGGACCGCTAATACACGTGGTGCGTTCTACCGCATCGGTTCACGGTCCTGTTCGACGACGATGACAGCGACCCGTGGAGCTTCTGAAGGTTGTAGATCGTGAAAGTACGAGATACTTGATAATGTTACAAAAGCCAAAACGTCTAGCCGAAATTAATTTCTCATTGTAGGCAAACTAAAATATATAGAAATTTGTTGAAAATCAACAAACATCATGAGGAATCCTACCTTCTCGTATTTATCTCCTAATTTATCAGATCATTTTAATTCTTTCCGTGTTAATATCTCGCTCCATACGAAATCTCGATTGTACACAATTCAACGAGCAAACACTGAATTGTATTACACCTCGTTCGTATAAAGTAATACACGCGAGACTCGTAAAACAAGCATTGCGGAGAAATATCGCCGCGTCGAGGATGGTGTTACCAGAAGGGCGCGCGATTCCCTGGAATGGGGAACGGTCAAACACGAACTCCATCGTGGAACGTCACATGACAATGATGAACGATCCCGGACGAACGCGCCCGGAACAATCGCCTTTCCGAAACAACACGCCGATTAACCTATCAATGAGAATTAGCATTTTAATTGCCCACGTGGGTGTCCTGCAGCTCTTTCGTTGTAACTTAGCAAGCGCAGGGATCGCGACCTCACTACCGGCCGGAACAAAGAAACGGATTAATAAATTGGGTAATGGCCGTGCCCTGATGAATCGGTCGATTTCAAACAGGCAGTGGGACGACGACGTTGGTGAAGAAAATTTTAGACGCGAATGCGTGGGATAGAATGGGGCTGTTCTAATCAAGTAGCGGATAATAGAATTGCCAATGAATTCATAGCGGCCCTAAATTTGTGCCACGTCAACCGTATATTCAAGACAATTTCTCTTCTTACAGAAGGAAAACAATGCCAATTAATTTCTGCCATAAACCTGTGTTCTGGAAGTTTCAGTAAGCTGCTAACGATCTGGCTATCATTTCACCTAACGCATTTACGGATACGAGCACAAAGGTGCGGAGAAAGTAAAGGGAGGAGGGAGAGAAGCACGAGCTGAGAAAAGTACGTGGGAAGACAAACGTAACGAGGGATAAGAAAGCAACAGGAACAGGCTAATGGAGGCAAGGAATAAAGGGTGGGAAGTAGGAGTAGGTGTACTCGAGTTTAAACTTGTACGAGGGCCACGGCTTTACGGAACACGTTCGAGGAATAAGAATTAGATTCAATTACCGGTGGGATTCAGCACGCGTCCAGTTGCATAAAGTTTGCCACCTAAATTGCTGTTCCGTGCACGCCGTTGCGTTATTTTCCTACCAATTTGATGGCCTTCGAGCGACTCCAGACGCGTCAGTAGTATAACTCGTGCTTTCGTCAGACCGCTCGCACGGCCACTACTACTTACGGTTTACTGCATCGTCGAGTCTTTAAAGTGGTCGGATAATTTATGCGCATTTTCGAATTTCCAAATGGAAATCTCTCGATACCACCGTACGCTATTTCGAGGTAATATTACGCGAAACGACGTAACAAGGAGAGCACTGGAAGATTCTTAACGAGAAAGTTAAAGTTACCGATCAAATTTAAACTTGTCTACTCTCGGAAGTCAAGTCCTTACGCGCACAAGTCTGCATACATCGTTTCTCATTTCACTTTACGCGTATGCCACGATATTACGAATTTTGTAGACAAATTGTATTCTTTGCACGTTGCCGTAACCTCCGGGTGTTTCTCTACCATTGCACGACATCCGAGCTTCGATCGTGGAAAAAGTTTCCACTCACCTGTAAAGTATTGAAAATACAAAACACTGTATAGGAATTTTATGGAGAAATCAAAGGTGCAAAAATGCACAGAATATTCAAAGTATCGGATATTCAAGGAAGGCTATCATACTCGTTACAATATTTAATGAGTGAAAGCTCCTTAAATCCCGTCTTCTTAGTTCTCTTCGTAGATATATAAATTTACACAAACAATTCGCATTCCGATAATAATTACCGCTTTTAGCCATCATTTTCTTATTTACTCTTCGCTAACAGCGAAACTACTATAGCGTCCGCTTATGAACCGTAATGTGCATAAATTTTAAACATTCTTGAAGCTTCACAAGCGTTTACCCCTTCCCGTATGCCAACAAAGATCAAGTATCACCGTTGACGTTGAATCCCCTTTAATTAGGGTCCAAGCTGGTTTTCTTCGAGGAACGAGACCGTTTACCGAGAGATTAGGTTTCGTCGTTAGAACAGAGACAATTAGCGCGAGGCCAGGCACGTTTCAAAGAAATTTAACGCGAGTCGGCAACCCTGTGACATGTAGGTACTTACGCGTGCGGGAAACGCGCTCGTTACAGGCAACACGGCGTGTGCCACGAAAAGCTGCAAGTTGACACGAGTATCGCAACACGAGTGTACGTGGCATCGTTTGTAGGGAACGAGCGTTCGTGCACACCTTGATAAAGCCGGTAGAAAACCTTGGTCGACGTTGCAAATGGATTTCCAGAGGTATCGTATCCGCTGGCCCTCGAATTCTAGCTGGAAAGCGATGAATAACATCAGGTAGAATATCATGGATATGTTTTCTCGATATACCTGTATGTAACGTAAGTCATTGAACCCTGCACATCGAACGACTACGTTGATCGTGAGTCTTGCGACATCGTTGAATATTTGCGAGAGTTTTCAAGCTTTCCGCTTTCGTTACACAACGTGTCCGGGTCACACGAGGCAAATTTTACACACGTAACGTCGTTATCCGAATTATTGAGTTCCCTGCAGCAATTTTGAGCTTTAGAACCTTGTTACAAACTGTTTCATAATGGTCCAGAACATATTCCAACGGTATAAGCTCCGTAACAATATTACCAGCGTTGAAACTAAACATTGCCATTTTTAGTCTTCGAACGTTGTTGGAACGCTGAACTTTGTAACAACGTCGAAAGTCCGGTTATAAAAGATAGGCTAGTAATACGGAATATCTATTTTATTTTCTTACTTGAAGAGAGTTTCAGGGTATACCAAGAAAAGACAAAGAGCGAACGACTTTAGGAGAATTTCCTAAATTTTATACAAGTTGCCTTTTTCTTTTATTCCTCCTATGGAAAATCTACAGGTTGAACAATAACGTATAATATCGGCCAGTGTTATTTTAAAGCAAAACGAGTTACGAAACTTGCTACTAGACTAGTTGGTTGCGCTACTTTTGCGTATATAACTTAACGTTGTAACATTAGACCGGATTACAGCCAGTTTTTCTAGCTCGGAAGATTTTGCAGCAACGTTTTGTCGACGTAAAAGCGACTAGCAGAATTAAACACCTGCGTCCGATAATTTCGTATCTTGCAACATTTCCGAGTATCTTGCATCAAGCACGAGCATCGCAACGAGGTTTGCTTTTCATCAGTTCCGTGGCATTGATCCGCATCGTGAATGGAGGGCGTTAGATATCGGTTATTGCCGTTGCGTTTGGGCCTCTGTCGACCATGATCGATCGACAGGGTAGCAGAGCGTAAAGATAAACGTCTACAGGGGTCTATGAAGTGGTTGAAAAACCGGCTAAGAGCTACCCGCCGTCCATCACCGTCCGCCGTTCCACCGAATTTTCCAAATACATATTTTCGCTGTGTATAAAATACAAAGCGATACTAATTAAAAAAGACAAGCGATTGGAAAAGAAATAGAAGTGGAGCTGGCACAATGCTGTCGCGGCATTGGCTAGACGGGATTCAACGTAGCGTACAATAAGCTTTATCGCGAAATACAACCACGGCGGTACGAAAGAGGGTGGAAGAGGATCACGGCGAACAGTCTGTTATTATTTACAATTCATATGCGCGCATAATGCAACGCGAACAAAGGGTGAGATTCAGAGCAGCGCGGCGTATGTCACATTTATCGCCAACGAAGAGCCCATGCATGTATCGTCGTTGGAAGCGAGCTACGTATTTAAATATTAAAGTAATTCACCCTGTATATCTTCGTACATAACGAAGCAAAATAGGGAAGGTGCACAAGGAATGAGTTTCTGTAAGCCGTGTGCGCGCGATTATCGAAAAGGATCGGTGGCGTAATGATTTGATGTTTGTCTCGGATAGATACACGGCTAACCGACTAATGTTTCTGTACGGTAAAGTGGATGGAATTACTCGTAATTTGGTAATGAGCGCTGCGAAACGGCAGTAAGAATCAGCATAACCCACATCACGTAGCCGCGGTCATATGCGTAATGCAATGCGCGTAATGCACGCATTATAACAATAGAATCTACCGATGCTTAGCTTGTTTGCCGATGAGCGTATACGTGGCGTCGGCGCGTGTAATACGGATATATTAGCCGGTACCTTGGTAAGCTAAATCCTTGTAACAACGACTTCCATCTTGCAACAAAAATAATATACGTTACAGTATTTGCATAATGGAAATGATCGAATTTACGTAGAGCGAATTGCAAGTGTATGAAATAAAGTGTTGAAAGATGAAAATACAAGGTCTTTCGAGTAACTGGGCCGAGCTACTAGCCGAGCTAGTATATCTGGAAAACGGTTACAGGTGACAAGAAGAAAAAATATCACGGGACGAAATTAAATAGCGGGGCTAGTTAAGAGTTGCAGTTGAATTAAGAGAATTAAAATCCAGAGTCCAGATTAAATGTCCGTGCGACTCAGAGTGAAAGAGTAAACGTATCAACGAAATGTTTTATTTTACGAAACGAGCGTAACGCGTTACGTGTCAAATCCTTACACGTCGTAATTTTGCAATTTTATGGATGATTAGACCAGTCGCATGATACGTCGAACGAAGACATCAGAAAATCGCTGAATTACTATACCGAGTGAGGTGCAAGAACACAGTGCAAAATATAAATATCGAATCGATCAGCATATTAATAAAACGGCAATTGACTGATACACACCCATTAACAAAAGACCTTCGTTATATATATTTATATTGTTCTAATTATATATACATATGTCATATATTCTATAAGTATACTGTACCATACATCGCGTTATGAAATGACACGATATGAAAGGATGAGTACGAATGAGCAAAAATATGTAAAACGCATAAGTAGTTTGTAACGTCAAAGGAACAAAGTGTAACTATGAATGGAGTTAATAAAAGAAAAAATGATAATTTTGCTATCTTTGTACGGTGTACGTTCGCAATAAATGTCGTACAATTACCCTGCATAGATTCTAATCTAGAAGATTCTAGAAGATCTAATCAGAATAGTTATTCTATCCATAAATAAGTAAACGACGTTTTTTCTGGTTCAAATCGACCTTGGAAAATCTCGGCTCGCCATTTACAGCGACTAATGGTAAACGGTAACCCAGTGGACAACGAAACGAGCTTGCAAGCCGGTAGTATCAGCGATCCTGATGAAACCGCGGAGTCGAAATCGGTCCGACGTCCATTATGCCTGGCCAACGGGCTAAAAGAGCCGCGGGTGGACATCATTTTCGGCTAAGTACACACCCGATAAGGTTGAACGATCTGCTCATTGCCATTGTCGTTGTCACGTGGAATCGCGCCGCTGTAAACTGTTTACGATCCTGCTGTTCTGTGGCACGAGCGCGCGCTCACACACGCAGCTCGCACGTGCACGAGGCTTACGACCGATCGACGAACACGTTCACCTGACAGGGACATGGGTCCATCCATCCGGCCATCCGTAGAAAATTTGCGGAGGCGTGATACTCGCTTGATCGTGAGCAATTCCCTTACACGTGGATGGCTCGCGACTCATCTTCGATCAGTCTCGTCGATTCTAACTAAATAGACAAATAACCAATCTACTTTGCTTCTCTTCTCTTTTCCTTCGATACGGTTGCTCGCTTTCTACCTAACCGCCGTTGTTATCGTCGCTGCGGATGTAATTAACTGCCTCAACGTGGACGAGTAATAGACGCAGAGAATCGAAGGCTAATGGCGAGACTGGCGTAATTTAGAGCGCGATTACCCTGTACGAGGCATCGAGGAAGAAGTTTAAAGGATTACGATACTCCGTTTATTTCGTAGCCGTATTACCCAGCCGAGACATTTCACACTGAATTTTAATATACTTATTTAGTTGCTGTCGATAACCCTGTGAAGGATATATAGGATTATCTAGTCGATGCTTGGCCCGAGGAAAACTTTCAAAGAAGGGACGAGTCGAGACTGTTTATAGAAAATTCGAGTCTGGTCAATGTTCGAACTTATTTCCGATGTACTGTCAATGTATCATCAACCACTCTGAATCGAAATCTGTTGAAAAGGTCGTTTTGAGCATTTATCAAGCAGGTATCGGTTTCATATACGTTTGAAATAAAAACTGTTATTAAAAACTGTTCAGTTTCGACGCAGATACCATTTTTTTATTTAACGTACATGCTATTTGTTGAAGTGGTTACCACTTCTAAGAAAACTCTACGTCTGGTCTTTTTAGTTTTCTCAAGCACCGAAGCCATCGACAGCGCGTAGACAAAAGACTGCGACGAAGACAGACCATAAACAGTAGACAGGCGACGTTGGCTTCGGGGTTTTCAGTTATTGGGTAACACAGCTAGCGTGCGGATCTGGACCAGCTCAAATTGTATTCTTACTTATAATTACACTTCTATTTAAATATATATTCTGCCTTACAATCTATCCACGAGTTTTCTCTGTTTACACATCGAATAACCTCAACGCTATTACGATAAACTATTTTTCAGATACGTCCTCTTCGCTCGATGTTACTGGCAACGTTACTGGCAATATGCGCACGTAATTTCCATACGTGGCTCTAATTCGATGCCCGCCAATCGTCCGACGTATAATCGCGATCTTCTTACAATAACGCGTCAAATAGATTGAATCGCTTGGAGTAAGAGGTCCGTTCTCTCGAGACACCCTGTATGTCGGTCGTGGGATTCAAATCTGACCTGTCAGTATGCGAATCGCATAGCCGAGTGACGCGCATGAACGAAACGACGCGGGTGTATATTGACGTTACCACGCGGCTCTCTACGAAGGAAAAAGAGGCAAAAAGAGAAGAGAAGCGCTTCTGTACCGTGTAACCCGGTGGAACGTGGAATCGGTAGGGCATCGTCGAGGGTTTTGATTTTATTTGCGTGCACGTCGCCACCCAGACTCTTGTTCCCGTGCATCGCACGGACGAAATTCCGTGCCGCTGGCGAAAACCGCCTCTACCCAATGCTTCTCCTTTCTCGTCATTTCTGTCGTTTTATTTAGTTCTCTCGTCCTGTCCCGTTTGCCCGTCGCTTTTTCCGTTGCCCACGTCTCTGATTTTGGCCTCGTTAACCACCGCAGGTTGGCTACCGTACGTGGTGGATAATGAATTCCGGTCCGCGGTGATTTGGCTTAGAATTTCGCCTGGAATTCTTTCCATAGAACTTCGCTTCACCGGTTATATGAAAAATGCTTTGAAAACTTTATGGATGATTTTTTAATCATCCGTGGTGTGAATACATCATGATATCGGTGAATAGGGTAGAACACATAGATCGTTTTTATTATTAAAGTGAAAGGCCAGAAGTTTTCAGATATTCCACGATAAATGTACAATTCTAGCGAAACTTATTTTACGTTTCCTCAATGTGGATCGCAGAACGCGTTAAGTAGATTTCACGAGGAAAGAATCACTCGCTGAAAGAACGTAAACAGAAGCTGACCTGGAAATTCATATAATTTACGTTACGAATGAATTATTGCCAGACAGCACAACAGTCGAGAATCACGCGTGATCGTCGTACTTTTGTGACAAATCGCACGAGAAACGGCGACGAGCTCGCAACGAGCACGTCTCTATCTCAGTTCAAAAACTCAACGCTACCGACTAACTGATCTTCTGGGGAATTAACAGCGGCCTTGACGAGGAAGGAAGAACATGGCTGTGCGAAAAGAACAGCTCGATGCTGACATAATCGTCTGAATCACCGATTAAGACCAATTAGACCGCTGGCTGTCGGTTGGCTCGTACGTGTTCCTCTCGACTATGCTTCGTTTCACCAACTTAGGCTGCTCGTCATTACGTTTATGTCACGTCGTCGCGTTATTTTGTCGCGTGTCTCCGCTTTCCTTCCTTTTTCTTGGCAGCAGGAAAAAGTTGAACGTATATGACTTGCCAGGCAGAAACAGGGGATCATTTATCACGGAGACACCTGGCAAGAAAAAGCTCCGATGTATTTAAATTACAAATATCGAACACTTGTAGGACAACGCGCGTCAAGAATACCGCTATTGATTTCTTTGTGAAACAGAGGAAAACTCGTATCGATTGCTATAGAAATTCTTCAGGAAATAATGCTTTACCGTTTCATAAAGCGTTTAATTAGATCGTCGGGAACAGGTATCAAACTCACCGATGTCGTCTTGAATTTTCCTCGTAGAAATAAATTGGACGAGACGAGGCAATTCCTCTGGTGAGAAGGGGAGGTGAAAAGGAAAGAAGCAACGTTGAGAAACGAACAACAGCAATTCTATCAAAAGATATTTACAATTATTAATCGAACATACGCGCTCAATTTCGATCGAGAGTCTTCGTCGAATCGAGGGCGAGCAATTCGATAACCAATAACCGATTCTAACCGATTCTGAAAGAAGAGGAAACGAAAGAGAAGCACTCGTAGGGCGCAAGAAAAATTGTTTATCTGGTCGCGGTTACGCGGTGGACATTGATAAAAATGTTAGCTGCGCCAAACAGTACGGGGATACGCTGGAAAGAGGAAGAACGACGAAACTGGATCCATGAAACAAGGAAAAAAATTGTTGTTCTCAACAATACCGGAGGAAAGATAAAGCCTCTCCGTACTGGACCATATCTGCCGGCTTTTTCTCCATTTTCAAGAGAAAATGAAAATGGTCGACTACCACGGCGTTGATCCGGAGCATGCATTCCCGTTTCTTCGAGAATTCATTGTTACCCAACGTCTATTATAATTAATCGGAAATTAGCCAGCCGGTTCCGAATATTCGGATCATTTTCAAAAGATTTTCGGCAGTCCGTAGCTCGTTGATCCGAGCGTAACGGCCTTCTCGGTATTCGTAGAATGTGCACAACCCACCCCTTAATCCGGTTAGATGTAATTAACCGATGCAAGTTGCGCAACGAGCACTCGGATGCGGCCGCGAGTTGGTCACCCCGCATAATCTTGCGAGAACGTAGAAACAAATTTAATTAATATCCCTGCATGCTCGTGCACACGGCTGCCGCCAATTACTTACGCCGTTTAATAAGACGAGATTAATCGTGTTAGCACGGTCGATGTACATCGCGAAATAAATTTCGAACACGCGCGACAAAATTGTAACGAATCGTGCGACTGTGCATCTGCGCGTTAAGTTGAGTGACCAACGCGACAGGATTGTGTTTCGTGGCGAAATCTCGAAGAGAACTCGTACGTTCTACGTTTCTTCGTCGCGTTTCACTGATTCGATGCAGCCGTGTGACTTTTAACGTTAATGAAGAAGAAAAATCGTCGGAGAACTGAGCGCGGTAGATTTCAAAAGTGCATTTTCGCTGATTCATCTTCATCGATGGTGGTTGTATACTATACAGGGTGGTTGGTAACTGGTGGTGCAAGCGGAAAGGGGGTGATTCTACGCGAAAGAAGAAGTCGAAAATATAGAATAAAAATTTTTTTTCAATTTTTTCATCGAGACAACGATCTACAGTGAAATCAGTTATAACGCAGCGTACGCGTACCGAGCGAAAATTCAAAGTCGATTTTCTCGAAAACAAAGCGTCAAACGACAAATTTTTATTCTATATTTTCGACTTCTTTTTTCGCGTAGAATCACCCCCTTTCCGCTTGTACCACCAGTTACCAACTGGTATATTGGGTTGGCAACTAAATGATCGCGGATTTTGTCATTAAGTGGTACTGACAAAACCCGCAATCGCTTAGTCGCCAACCCAATAGATAGTGAAATTTGCGTTGTGCGACGCGTGGACGTTTCTAGGATCTGCACATTGCTGTGACAAGATCCACGTAACGATACGACGAATTACGAGAATGATCCTCGAAATGTACAGAGAGCGATGATAACGAATGACGGAATTAAGATACTCGGCACTGCACGCGCGATTAACAGACCGCGAATTTTTATTCACATTTATATTCTTACGAAGACAATTACTCGAGGCTGGTGGTTGAGACATAAAAAATTCTCGAGCACCGCGGCGCAGTCGAACGTGTTCCGTTTATTCGAATCGTACAAGATCGGCGAAATGACCTGTTCTCTGCGAATTCTCAAGCTTCTTCTATAGAAATATAAGCAGAAAAGATCGGGTTGACCGCGGGGAAACGCGGTTAGCAACAGAAGAGAGATTTCTGGGGTGAAAATGCAGCGCGTTCTCGAGCAAGCGATATTTGCTCGAGGGTTGAAACGGAGGCACAGCGCGCAGAAAAACATCGGCAGAAGTGGCATCAACAGGTTCCAATGGGAGGGGAAGTTTCCAGAAGCGCACGGCAATTGTGGTGGAGGTTCGCGTGAAATGTTCTGCAACTCTCTGGAGGCGTTTGCATTGGTTGTTTCTCGCGTTGATGCCAGGTCCAAGCCTTAGACTGCTTTTAATTAATCCACCGATGACATTTCACTGGGGAAAATCGCAATTACCAAGAACCAACTCGGAGAACCGTGTCTCCGCAAACTCCTAACCGAACGATTTATCATTTGTAACGACGAATATCGTTCTACTGCGTATCTCGCCGTTTTAATTTTACCTATGTTCTTTAACAAAATAATTTATACGTATGTTGCACGCGAATTAAACAAGGAATTTCGGAAATTCCAATTGTAGAATCGTGTGACACCGTCCGTATATGAAAACGAATAACAACAAAATGAAATTATCACAGGAATGTGATATTGTTGAGAACAGTGATAGAGAAACGTCGCGATATCGAAACCGATTTCGATCTCCATTTGCCATTGATGGAGAGAGAAACGATCGTTTTAATACAGCGAATACATGTAATTTCAATCAAAGGAAATTTGAAAGCTCGATCGATAGAGAAAGTAACTATTAAGTGGAATTATCACTGGCGAAAAAGGCTCGTTAGAAAGCGGTTACTACGGAGACGATGATCGTAAAATCGATGATACAAATTCGCAACAATGAGAATCTTGGCCGTGGCGAACGATAAAACGTGGCGTTTATTATTCATTACGCTTTTATTGTTCGATCATCGCCGATGATTCCGCAGACGGGGAATTAAAACTTCGCCCACTGCCAGGAATAGGTAATTCCGGTCGTTTTAACGACACCGTTAATCCTGGCGACACGAGAGGTGGAGCGCAGATGTAAAGAAAACCAAGGCGAAGCGTAAATCTTCGCGAAGATGGAACCGCAATAAACTACTCCGTTCAAGGGAACATTAAGGGTGAACTTTGGTCGTGCATAAACCTTCATATTTCCTCTTTTATTTGGCGCACGTTTCGCAAATATGCATACCGTTTACGGAAACGAAGAGAAGATCGATTATAGAATTAAAAATATCGTTCTTCCTATGGAAATACGCTCGGATGGAATTAAATAATATCGTTAAATAGTAATGTGAAATAATACCACGATGGAGAAATGATCTGCGACGTGGCATTGCAAAATATCGAATGGATGCGAAACGGTGTGTCTGATTAAAATTCAATATGAATAAATATGGTCGTATCGCGTGAATATCGAACATAAACGATTAAAGATTCTAGGAAAATAATCCATTCGCGATTCATGAAATTATCTTAATGCGCGTACCTACATCCCATTTCATTCTCCGTGCAAACAAATCTGAGAATTGCAGGGCTGCGTTTATCACGGTGCAATCGTAATAAACAGCTGCCATCCCGGCGAAATTAAAACCGAGCCATACTCATAAACCAGGCTCTTTCATAAGCGCTTACATGCGGCACACGTGAACAAGCAACCTTTTTTCACGTGTTTTCACGTGTTCACATTTACTCTCTGTGTCTCTTTCTCCTCCTTTTTTCTTTTTTTTTTTATTCGCTACGCTGCTATTCAAAGATACATACGAGCTTTAATAACAGCTGCCAAAACATTCAAAAAGCACGCGATTATAGGAATCGTTCGTTAAAGAACGAACATCTTTTTGTACATTTAGAAAAAAAAAAAGAAAAAAGCACGACAGAGAACTAACGAATATTCTGGTTGCAGGAAACGCACGATAAAATGTGACGCGCAAATGAAAACAAATTCTTCTACGTTTCCGTTTCGCTCGGGGATCGCCTTGTCAAAACTAATTTCACATAACCGAACCGTATCGTGCGAAAACGGACAAGAATGGAACGAAACGGTACCCCCGACGTTCACCATTGTTCTCGGTGCACTTCCGCAACGACCGAACGTCTGTTGACCATCAACAACACTGGGGACCGGCGATAGCTTTTAATAACTTGGCGCTGAACGGGATCGAAACCGAAATACCATCGTCCGATCTATCGTCGTTATTTCTTTCTAAGGATTATTCGCGATGCCGCGACTTAAATCGTCGAGTTTCCATCGAATGGAATTATTTCATCCATTTATACGGCGATAGTACAGCTTAATAACGCAGAGTGTAACATTTCTCTGCAAATTCCATCGATACCTGAGAAAGCGACGAACGAGTCGTAATACTTGAATTGTTTCGCGTTCTTTCAGATTCGAAGAATTCGTTACAAATTGATAATTACCACGATATTTCGCGTAACGCGTCACGAATTTCATTTCGGTAACGAGAGAAACGATAAAAAAATCCTCCGCATCCCTGGCATAGATAAGCTTACGCGAACGAGAGCGTGTTCTAATTGCGAAATTAACGTAATTAGAGCGGCGATGGTAAAACGGAACGACGATTCATCATTTCCTCGTCGTTTAGCAAATTTATCGATGCGAACTTGCCACCGTTCATCTATCAGCCTCCGGCTGTTATCGCTGTGTCCGTCTTAATAACGTCATTCGACGTACACATACGATAGATGAACAATTGAAGAGGAATTACGAATGATTAAATTATTATCGGGAAAGATTGCCGTGGATGTTACTTTGGCTTAGATCATTTTATAAAAATCAAGTATCGAGTAAACGTGACGATACTATTTCGTACTTTGAGAAATCTTCGAATCTTCGTCTAATCTAACGAATCGTTCGTCGCGGATGATCGCATGATATTCGTACAGAACCTATTCGTCGCGGATCGATTCCATTTCTAGGAGCTTGCAATAACCCTTCGATCTCCTTTGACACGCTCTCCTCTTCGGGATTGAAAAAAGTTAACGCGAAAAGCGTCTAACGATAACCGAATCCTTTTCAATATTTTCCTACCCAAGTGCTCGTCTAAGGTTGCCAATGCAATTCCTGACGATGCGACATAAGGATCCATTAGATACTGCGAATCCTCGAGGATTGTAGCTGAAACCCGATGGTAGAGGCGTATTCGACTTACGTTTCGTTTACTTGTAAAATATCCATGTTACATCTTAGTTATCCATCGATATATATAACTGCGATTTTTAAATCATCAGTAATCGCAATAATTTCATAATAGCTACACAGGTCATCGATTGTAGTAGTTCCTGGAATTCGATCACAGTTGCAGCATCTCTGTGCCGAGCGGGAAGGGGGTGATTCTACGCGAAAAAAGAAGTCGAAAATATAGAATAAAGATTTTTCGTTTGAGGCTTTGTTTTCGAGAAAATCGACTTTGAACTTTGGCTCGGCACGCGTGCGGTACGTTATAACGGATCTCACTGTAGATCGTTGTCTCGATGGAAAAATTAAAAAAAAAATTTTTATTCTATATTTTCGACTTCTTTTTTCGCGCAGAATCACCCCCTTTCCGCTTGTACCACCAGTTACCAACCACCCTGTATACAACTGCGATTTTTAAATCATCAGTAATCGCAATAATTTCATAATAGTTACACAGGTCATCGATTGTAATAGTTTCTGGAATTCGATCACAGTTGCAGCATCTCTGTGCCGAGCGGGAAGGGGGTGATTCTACGCGAAAAAAGAAGTCGAAAATATAGAATAAAGATTTTTCGTTTGAGGCTTTGTTTTCGAGAAAATCGACTTTAAATTTTGGCTCGGCACGCGTACGCTGCGTTATAACGGATCTCACTGTAGATCGTTGTCTCGATGGAAAAATTAAAAAAAAAAATTTTTATTCTATATTTTCGACTTCTTTTTTCGCGTAGAATCACCCCCTTTCCGCTTGTACTACCAGTTACCAACCACCCTGTATACAACTGCGATTTTTAAATCATCAGTAATCGCAATAATTTCATAATAGTTACACAGGTTATCGATTGTAGTAGTTTCTGGAATTCGATCACAGTTGCAGCATCTCTGTGCCGAGCGGGAAGGGGGTGATTCTACGCGAAAAAAGAAATCGAAAATATAGAATAAACATTTTTCGTTTGAGGCTTTGTTTTCGAGAAAATCGACTTTGAACTTTGGCTCGGCACGCGTGCGGTACGTTATAATGGATCTCACTGTAGATCGTTGTCTCGATGGAAAAATTAAAAAAAAAATTTTTATTGTATACTTCCGCTTGTACCACCAGTTACCAACCACCCTGTATACAACTGCGATTTTTAAATCATCAGTAATCGCAATAATTTCATAATAGTTACACAGGTCATCGATTGTAGTAGTTTCTGGAATTCGATCACAGTTGCAGCATCTCTGTGCCGAGATGACACGAGCATTTTGAGATTCCGTGCCCAATGCTGGAAACCCAATAGGGCTTAGATGTGATAGGTGGCTCAGGATCGAACGTAGAACCGTCTCTCCTTCTTCGGCTGTATCATGAAAAAGGATTGAAGAACTTGGCTCGTAAATGTGTTTCGTTCCAACCCACTCTTCATTCTTCTCTCGCGATACTTTTTCCATTCTGAAATCTCACGGAACGATCTCGAAGAGAATTTCAAGCAATGTTCGTTGACAGGAATTTTGCGTTTTAGGTTATGTTTGACTACATTTTCTCGTACTCATAAGGAAAAAGTGAAGCTCGCGGGGATACCTTCTATCTAATCCCGCTCTTCATTTTCGTACTGTAACGACTACCTAGCCGCGGTAGCGGCGCTCGAGAACTGCGAGCGTAATTTCTACGGAACCGTTTCACGTCAGATACATGGGTGCAAGTGCAATCCGCAATCGCGGAGGAATCCCTGGGAAGGAATTAAAGCTGACGCGAAGAGCTCTCAAAATATCTACGCGCACAACGACAACATTGTGTTCATGTGGCCACAAATAAGCGCATACGCGAATATTCTCCTACGTAATCTGCATGAAATTACGTAGTTAGAACACTGGCATTAAACGTACGCTTATAGCTGCGAGGAAACTTAGGCTAAGATTCGAGACGAAAGATCTGAACGTTGGATATCTCCGGCAGTGCTAATAGATCTTTCATTTTTCGAAGATTCAACGAAAACAGGAGTTTCGCATTAGAAACTACGAGGAACATCGACTTCCGGTCGAGAAAGATTCCATCTCGTTGCTAACTGGTCTTGCGTTGCCCTACTAGAGCTGAGTCAACATCCCCTAGATCTATTATTTCCCTTGCAAACAATTATAAGGATTCTCTGGACGAATAAATCTAGCTAAAGCTCAATGCATCGTCAGTTCGGCCAGAATTTCAAATGAAACGCGAACCTATCAAAGGGTTCGAGAGAAAAGAGAATCATCGCCGTAATTAACATTTCATCTCGTTCGAAATGTTATCGCGATTCTCTTTGCTTCTTAGCGTATCTATATTTGCATAAATTATATTCTATTTATTCTTTCCTTATCCTGCATCTCCTGTTATTTTCTCCCTGTTATTATCTCCTGTTATTATTATATTATATATTAATATATATTACAAATCGTTACGTTATCGTGAATTTTGTTACATTGTAATTTATTAGGATATTAAAAATAATTGCAATACGACTAAATACGAATTAACGATCGCAAAATTTTCGATGTTGTATAAGATTGAACAAAATCTGAGTAGATCTAGGCGGCAGAAAGGATTTCTACCGAAAGCAACACTACCGATCGAAGTGAAATATATAATTGATTAAATAATCTCTTGGATCGCGTTCGACGCATTAACTGACTTCTAGAAGCAAACCATCAGACAATATCGCCCAACAGGAATTTAATAAAGCCAAACTGTAGAACGTTGCGTAAGATGTGGCTAAAAGAAATGAACGCGGAACGTGCTTTGCATACATACAATCACTTTTCTTCTTTCCTCGTCGGTCTTCCGATTCTTTTTCTTATACCTTTTTCTTGCTTTATCAATCGGTATACTAGCCGATGCTTCCCTTTTCCGTATTTTCTTCGCGAAAATGCTTTATACTATACATCTTTTACCGAATCGTCCTTTTTTAATCTGAAAGAGCCTCCTTTTTACTTCCTTATCGGATATACATAATAGACGGAACGATACAGATTGTACCCACATGACCTCGATTTCCATTTTATCTACTGGTACGAATTGAACATGAACATGATTTATGGATCTCGCTGATAGAGGCATTCCTAAAAAGGTATATATAGCTCTCAAGAGGATATAGAATAATTACATATTATAGGTACTAAAGGAAGTAAGAGTATGTTGTACGAAATTTATTATTCAAAAATACATTTGCATTTGATTCATAAAATGAGATATTATACACTGCTGAAAATAATTAGCGGATCGCTATTATTGACTTGATAGATTGACATGTTATTCGTATAATACTGCGACAAATATTAGCCCTAAGACAATCATTAAAAAAAAAGAGTATACATACCTAGTAAATAAGTAGTATAATCAAACACGGAAAACGATCATTTAATTATTTTGAGCAGTGTATATGAGTAAAAGATCAACATCGTAAGTATGTAATATAACAAAATTTAGTTAGATCAATATTGTGTTTTTATTTGGTTAGAGCAATGCGCAAATGAAGCTACTGTGAAAACAAAATTTCTTCGACTTGTATATTAATTATTACTTTTAATGATCATTAAAATATCCTGTAATTAAATCTCAAAGAAGTTTACGTTTTATTTACATTTTACAAAACAAATCAAATATCACATACACGTATATGGATTGAGTATTAACAAATGGTTCACGTAGAAGTTTTTAATTTGTAAACCATACTAACATCATTTTAAGTTTCAACAATTTTTTTCTGTAGTTCATTTTCGTCTTTTATTCGTTTCTCCCTATAAAATCTCAGAATTGTATTCTAACAAATTGGTCATTTTTGGCGACGCATATCTTGCTCATTAATATCATATAACTAATATTCCTCTTGAATTTTTCTTCATAAAGAAAAATATGTTTAACACAAAGATTCCTAATTTGACATGAAGCGATAGATCTCTATACAAAAAAATTTCGAAGTCAAAAAACATTGGTATCCTAAACTGTTTTACTTTTTATGTGTTATTCTATTATATTGTCTATCAATTTACTGTTTTAATTTATACGAATATGTAACTTTCTATTAGAACGTTACATTATCACAGAATATGTACTGTACAGTATTTATATGATACAGGTCTGTAATCAATATAATTGGTCGTCATTATTTCCTTTATATCATCTTCTCTCTAAATCACGAATAATTTTATTATTTTTGACTAGGTGTTAATAGTTATTCACCAATGTTTCTTGTCAGTGTCAGAATTTTCATATTCAAATACATTGAAATACGTTTCATATTCGAAATATGTAGGCTAGATCACGAAGCTTGGTAAATTTCATGATATTAAAAACATATTTCCGAGGACCAAGCTTCAGTCATAAATACTATGTATAAATTGTATAATAATTACTCTATTGAAAACGAATAACGATAAATTTTATAAAAAAGTATTTAAATAATGTTCCTTGTATAATATTTTCATTCAAAATTATAAGTATACGAAGATTTTCGCTTCTTTTTATATACATACTTAAATACAAGTAAAGAAATACTTTAATGTATCAGTTTTCAATTTCTGGAATTAAAATAAATCTTTCAATGCGTATAATTAAATATTCATAATCTAATATAGTCACATACGTTTTTATCATTTATCCCTTTGCGTTACATGTGCAAATGTCCGTTGCATTCTCTGCACATTCTGATGGACATTCTTCTTTCATTTTTATTTCTATATCACAAACTTTATTATTCGTTGGTGGACGTTCATATTTACATATTACAGCATACATGTCACCACCTAATCGAAGTGCTAACCATCGATTTTTAACGACTGCTAATTTCAGACATTCACAAGTCATTTTTGCATAAAGATTCGTATGAAGCGTTCTACCCATTCCCTCTAATACGATAAGATCGACGTTATGTTTTACCATCGCAAGACATAGATCTAAATTGAGTCGGCTATTAAATATCAAATAATTCGTTAAAATATGTAAAACTCCAAATAATTATCTTGCAACTATATATATCACAATGATTACCTTAAATCAAGACAGGGACTAGCTTGAGCTGTTTCCATGGCAAACAAACGATTTTCTTTCAGAGCTTGTCTAATAACTTTGCATATTTTTGCTGCATCTCGTAATGTTACAACCAATTCTGGATATGTGACATCATTTAATGCTGGCATAGAATTAGCGCACAGTATAACCTAAAATAATTGTTATTTTAATTTAGGAAATATATTGTGGTCAAATTCGAAAAAATACAAGACAACTAACTTTTGTTCCTCGTTGTAATAAGTCACGAGCAAACGGTAAAATTCCCAATACTATATCAACTCCACTATTGTCAACGAAAATAGCAGCACATTTATGAGGTGGACCAGTTTTCAATCTCTCTATCCAATCATCCAAATCATCTTGTAGCCAAGGTCTACCTAAGTTTAAGAAAAATATCATATCATCTTTATTAATGATTTTCTTTTTTAATATATTAATCGTGATCATAAATGTCACAAGTCTGTGACAGTACCCGGTATTTTTGCTTGAGCTTCAGCAAAACCAAAATCTGTTGTCTCCATTAAAGTTGCAACAGCTTGTGCACCCCAGTCAAACATATTACCACTCAGAACTCCCAGAATCAAAGCTTTTATTTTTTCCGCTCCTTCCAATTCATCGAGAACTGCTATACGACTTTTTAAATATGTTAAGGCTTCTTCATTCTCCTTTTTCTTTTGCTATATGTAAAATAAAGATTATTATGTAAAATAAAGATTATTATGTAAAAGAAAGATTATATGTAAAATAAAGAAAATTAATTAAACATACATATATCAAAAAAATCATAACATTATCGATGTATAAATAAACTTTTCTAGAAACTTACATGCAGATATGGATCAGGAAAATCGAATTCTTTCATGCAGTGTTCAATAGTATCCAATAATACTCTGACTGTAAGTGTTCCATAAGCACTATAATGTAAAATGATTTAACATTATATTACAAATTATAGAATTATAATATATTTATATGATGTATACTTTTATTACTGAGCTGAACTTACAATGGTTGAAGATGTAGATAACGCAATCTGTTAACATATTTTTCCTTCAGTTTTGTTGCTCTATCTTTTGCAGTTGGACTATGTGGCTGACTGTGAATAGCTTTGGCCACAAATTTATCCACTGATTCTTCAAGACATTGAAGCCAATAATCTCTAGAAATATTAAACATTGCTGTATATGGTTAAAAGATCTACCATTCATAACTCACCTTGCTTCTTTATCCTCAGCAAGATCAGTTGTATCAGGATTGTAAGATGCAGGATCTTTCAAAAGTGGACAAAATGTTACAGCAGTTTCTGCTTGATCAATTTCCAACTGATCTACTTTAATTCCAAGATTCGTAGATATTGAATCTTTAAATCCTGAAGACCCTGCATAATTTTCCAGCCAACTATATTCATTAGACTGTTCAGCACCATACAAAAAGGCCCCAATTGCACCAAGATAACCTTCATGACGAAGGAAAAGAGGTTTTACCTTACCCTACACATAATTTAATAAATGTTTATCATTATTTTAAGAAAAATTTTGTTTTGGACTATGATTACGTAACAATGAGAAGTTTGAAACTAACATTCGACCAATATTTGATAGAATATGAAATAGTATGCATTGATAGAGGGTGGTTACGAAGAAAGTAACCACCGAAGTAAACTTTATCCATTTTATGTACAGTTGCATATAAACTTGCTATTTGTCCAATGTCATTGCTTACAGTAAATAAAAGACTTCTAGCAAGATCTGCCTCAGAATACTTTGGTCTTCCTAAAATCCAAATAACAGAATTTATTTCTTAAGAGATCTTATATAGTTAAGAGTTTTCGAGAAAAGACGTAAGAATATAGGTACTGAAATGATTATAAACCAAAGGAAAACATGTGATAATAAATAAGTTAAGCATACGACATATAGTTTAAGAAAAATGAAGATATATTTACATGTGTAATCTATAGTTTTTACATATAAGAGGGGATATATGTTTTGAGATAGTGCAGACAGGTGTGAGTCTCAGGTTGTGTTGGATACTCTAGGTGCTATATAGGAATGAGTGAGAACTAGAAATACATAATCCAAGTTCTTTTTCTAAGCCATGAAGCCAAAACATAATAAAGATATAAATACCTAAACATCCTATCAATAATTGTTTACTTTCTTACCTTTATCATTATAAGTAACTTTGCCAAAAGAAGATGCAATAAGGTCTGCAGATAAACCTTGTGAGGAATAATCACCTGCATAAATATCCTTCACTAACATATCAACATTACGGTGATCTCCTCTTTCTGCAAGTTGCAGCAATTCATCAAAGCCCTGTGTATTTTTAAACATTTGTAAAACTGTACTTATGTACTTCAGTAATATTATATAAATATAAAAACCAATAAATTATATACATAAGCTAATGTATATTGGACTGCATTTAATACTGATACCTTTCTTTTCGTAAGCAAACAACCTAATCCCCAAAATGTTCCACCTCCTGTAGCTGTACCACCAACTCTTTCAAATACTTTATCAGATTCAACCTAAAAGTATTATATAAATTAAAAAAAATAATACCCTACCCATTGAAGGTGACTAATCACTATATTTGTAACTTACTTTAAGAATACTGACACCGCTACCAATGTTTACTAACATATATGGAAATATATTAGGGTCAGCTTTTTGAAATTTATATTCAGGATTCCCATGTCTTTCAAATTCAAATGCTTCACAAGATATATTTTTAAGTAAAAAATTACAGCCTTTTATTAAACATGCGAATTCATCTTCTTTATCAACTCTAAAATAACGTTTTAATTGTGTTCACTTTTTGTTCGAAGTATTTGATTTTAAATTATAAAGAATTCATTTAACAGATGAACGACAAAACAACATAACTAATATTATCTTATATAAAATGCTTACATTAAACCTAATTTTTCTTGTAACAAAGCATTATATTTATATGCTCCTCCACCAGTCACTTTAATGTTTTTACCATAAAACCTCTCAACATTTACTAAATTCTCCTTCACAAAATCCAAACAATTTTCAATGTATCTTGTTTCAAACTTAACAAAGTGAAGCCTATTGCCTTCATGAACTCTGTATGCACGTTCTCCACTATTTCCTAAGCCTGTATCCTCATACAATGCCTTACGATAACTAATCGTTGAATAATAAGCTATTTTTGTCAAAGATAAGCCTGCAATCAAATTAAAGCCACAGCAATCTTTTACTGTATTATTAAAAGGTAATAGCTGATCGTGTTCATTTACAATAAATATACACAATTTTTTAATAACATTTAAAATATATTCTTAACTTAATTAAATTTGTGCATGAAAAAGGTAGTACAATAATGGTAGGACAATACATACCAATGTCGATCGCGAATTTTTGAGCATTTTTTAAATTTGCAAACACTTCAACAGCACTTGGCAATTTTATGGAATGAGTTCGTTCATCGTCGATTTCCAATGTTTCCATTTTATATTAATTTTAACGAACTACTGTGCTTTGAACCACGTAGATACTTTCACGACTACCAGACGGTATAAGAACTACATTACCTTAAGTATTAATTTTATCATCGTTTAAACATTTGCCAATGAATATCACGTACACATACAATAAAAGAAATTTTTCTGCTCTAGGACATACATGAACGCGCATGAATTAAATCCTTGTTTACCTGAAACTTATCACGTTGATTTAAAAATGGCTATTAACATTAAACAGATAGAGGCGCCGTTCGGTATACATGGCGCTAAAAATTTGATTTTAATCAAGTATTGCGTAGAATGCTTAATCACGTATAAATTAAGAAAATCAGATATTATAGTTGACATTTTTGTAGAACATACGACTTAATGGAGAATAGTACGATAATATGATTAATGGTAAAAAAAATTATGAAATTATAATTCTTTTTACATACATTATTTCTACATAAATATATTCATATATTAGGTTATTAGTATTTATGACGATAATTTTGACTATCCAGCGATACAATAATTATAAAAACTTATCTGACAAGGAGACAACAATATATATTTTTAAATATCATATATTATTTTATTTAATTAATACATTTCACTACAATTATATATAAAATATTGTTAAAAATAAATCAATAAAATAAAATAACAATTAAAATATATTCGGAAACTCAGATTTTACACATGTTCATGGAGTAAACAGTTATATTAATTTTTATCAGAATATTTATAAAATATAATACAATAATTTACAGAACATTTGCAATTAAAGTTAATTATATCGTACTTACACAAATATACTCATAAATTTACTATATATATATACAAAAATTTGTTAATTACAAAATAAGTATTATTTAATCATATGTAAATGTTATTATTAAATATTATTCACCTAGTACGGAAATAATGTTATTATATCTACCCCTTTAAGTTTCTTATATTCGTATATATGTAAAATGGCATCAAAGATACTTAGTAGCCTGTTGGAATCTGTGTTAAAATGTTAAAAATGCAGTAATTAAGCTAATATACTTTATATTGTTTAGTATTTTGTAAGTAAACAGTAATTGTGAATTTAATTTTTTAATATGATACATCTTTAAAAATTTGTTACACAAATTTATTACATATATTATATATATGTCATACTAAAATTTTTATATTGTCCAGTAAATTAAGCTACATTAATCACGTAAAATCGCTTATATATTTTTCTAGAATACACCAATTATATATTAAATATGAGCGCATATATATTGCTCCATATATTAAAAACTGTTTATTAAAACAAAAAATTTCTATTGTTTAAAAATCTGATCATGAATTTCTTCATTTTGAGCAAAAGTAAAAAATTGTGTAATTTTTTAGTTTTTTAATCATTCTTGGTTTTTCTTTGAACCCATTCTTTTTATCCTTTATCATAAAGTACAAAATCCATCTGAAATACAATATCAGACATGTCATTTCAATGACACAGACCCTGTTTATTAAAATCATATACGTGTTCCAAAATTTCTATTCAGGAAAATTTTGTATTTTTTTCTTTTGATAAAAGAGGAATCGATTTAAATTTAATATTTTGTAATAAATTATATGAACCATATGTACAAAATTTATGTGACACAAAAGGAATATAAAACGCACGAAAAAATCGATGCGATCTGAAAAATAAATGAGACATTAATTTAACATAATAGATATAAATAAAATTTAAAAATTCAAATGTGTAATTCACTTACCTTGCGGAATTTAAAAATTTAGATGACGTTATTATCGTGAAATTATCGTTTATTCGAGAATAATTTGGTTCTAAACTTGTGTCAGTACCAATGTCCAGGTCTAACACAAAATGGCATTTGTCTAAGCTAAACTACAATATAAAATATTATTGATTAGATTAGGCTTTGTATATAAACCCATACTTTTAATATATTTATATTATGATATAAATATCATCTTACATAACGTGTAGGTTCTTCTCTATTCATATCATTAAAATAGGGTTGTATAATACCAGTTGCATTTTCATGATCTAGGAAAGGTTGAGGTAACTGACCCTTAAACTCTGATCTGAGATACTGAAGTTTCCAACTAAAATATTGATTTTTTAGAAAATATGTATTGCTTTAAGTTGTATTTGTCAAAAAATATATTACTTACTTATTTGATGGAAAGAAAAAGCTACTCGGAAATCGGTGCCACTCTTTACCAATGCAAAAATTGATATTAATATCCTTAAATATTTCTCTCTCTAAACCAAGTTTATTAGCATCAATCATTACTTCCATTGGCGCATAATAGCCTGATATAGAACAGAATTTTATCTTGATTAAAATACATTTCATTCTCTAATTAATAATATACTTTGAAAAATTTTAGCTTTTTACCTTTGTATATTGCCAGTGATCTTGATATTCCAAGAAAACCACATATTAAGATGGCAAAAAATGTTATATGAACAGTATATTGTAAATAATGATAAGCAATGTGTGAAGAACTAAGCTTTGTCCTGATAAAAAAATATAATTTTTGGACAGTATCTACAGCTATACCTCCAACCAAACAAATCATTGGATATACAGGAAATAAAAATCGTTCTTCCTGTAATCAAAATATGACTATAGATATAGTCATGTGTTTTCATGGCCTTAATTACTAAATAATGTTACTTAATTTACCTTGTGAGGCTGTAAGAAAAACACTAAAAACCAAAGATATAATGGTGCCAATGAATACCAGTAAGATAAACATAGACGATCTCTTGGTCTGGCTGGTACAATTAGCCACACTAAAAGCTATATGATTCATTAAAGTATTAATAATTGTGAAGGTAAAAACATCATGAATTTTACAAATATTACCAATCCAAATGGAGCCCAAAGTGCACCAACAAAAATGAAATTGAAGTTCAAAAATCCATTATAAATATAATAACTGAAAGGTTCTGTTCCATAGATATTTGGCCCATGATTGGTGAAAACATTGTACATTACAATGTTCAATGGTGCTATTACCAATTTCCCATAATACATTGAATCTATCCATATCATTGGTACTAAAACAACAGCACCAGATATGATTACCCATTTCATAAATTTACTCCAGTCTTGTTTATGTATTAACATTTCCATTGCAATTGGTAATCTGCAAAGGATATGAAAAATATTTATAGCACTGCTACATTTCTGCCGTTTAAACTACTCTAATTCTACATAAAAATTATACCCAAGTAAAGCAGCAAATGGCCATCCTAATAAAGCTGATATAGCTGTAGCAAAGATTGCTAATTCATACTGCCGGCCATACCAAGCTGCTGTTGCAACAGTACTCAAATACCTGTATAAAAAGCATACAAAATTAAATAATCTAATTATTTCAACATTTGTTTAAATGATATTAATTTCATACAACATACATTGAAAAAGAGGATGGTAGAAATGCAGCACTAGCAATATACATGCCAGAGCTGAGGATAAGAAATACTAATGTTAACCTCCCTATATGAATCCCAAATTCTCTGCATACATTTCTATCAGAGAAAAATGATAAAATGTAATTATTATCTTAATATGATATTTATTGTTAACGAGTCCATAATATAATTCAACAGATACATACTTATAGAAGTATACTTCAGATAAAGCACAACCCACAGATAATAGACATCTTACAAAATAAAAGACTAGAACAGGATTTGGTTCTAGTAAGTAATGGTAAAGCTTTGCTGGTACCATATGAATCAGCAAATACATATATGATCTTAATGCATATTGTGGACTATATTCCCATGTTTGTTGACCGGTCCCATAAAGCAGATAGTGACTCTAAGACAAAATGCAATAAAAAAATAATATATGATTATAAAATAAATAACTCATTTATTAAAACAAAATAATGTAGTACAAATAAATTTATACAAATCATACAAAATTATTGAAACTATTAAGAACTATTCCTTACTGGTTCCCAATAGTTATAGGTTTCATCACAATCTGTTATGTGGCTCCAAATAGCAGAACAAAATCTAGCTGATAGAAGCAGCTTAAATGCTGTATCCACGCCAGGATATATGAGACCAGTATCAGAGGATTCTTCTGGTCTGAAACACATACCCTTAATTTTCCTTAAGATTTGTATTTAATTTCACATGCATGTTTACTTCATAATTAGTAGATTTATCTTATCCTAAGTAGAGTTTGTTAGCGATGAATTAAATATAAAAATAAAATAAAATAATTATCTATTGATAATTATAGAATTTCTATAAAATAACATATTTATGGTTCTTCATCAAAATAATTTAATATTGAATCACAAAAGAAAAGGTTAACCGGCATACAATACATTTAACTTTATTAAACACGAGATAACTAAACAATGCTCTATTCATTTTTTACTATTAAGAAAGAAAGAAATATTGCATCTACTTTGAAAATCTTCTGCCATTCAACTTTTTCAGTTCTTTCTTAGAAACAAAAAGCTGACGTTGACGTTGATTCGGCGCCATGGTTCCTCAAAGCCTTTTAACTTATTTAAATATTTGTTAAACTATACCAGTCTATTGATATTTTTGTTGATGTTAAAATCAATACTAGTAAATTTTATGATATAATATATCAAAATAATTATAAAAATAATTATGAAATAATTTATGTAAATATATTATAAATATACATATGCAGTTTCACATTTACTGTAACTATATTTTTGCTTGAAAATGTGATTCTTCTAATGTTTCTAATTCCCATATTTCTCATATTTATATTATAATTCTCAAAAATATTGTCTACTTGTCATGTAATAATTTATATATATATATATATATCTTTCTCATATTCTTATCTCCATAGTAACAAATAGCATTGTATAAAAATGGAGATTAAACCCAGTTATACATTTGTACCTCTTGCACAAAAGAATTTTGTTGGAATAAATGACAAAACGATTCAGGAATTTCTTTCCAAATGGTAACAATGTTAATTGATATATCATGTGATTGATTTATATGTATATACATGCAAAATTTAAAAGTTGATCCTTATCCCAAGAGTTGAATATAATAATAAGTTTATTTCAATCTTACAGGGGAATAAGAGGAAATTTTATTATTCAACATTTTACATTCAATGAACCCTTTCAACAATATCATAAATACCATTTGGCTGAAGTTAGTTAATTACCATATAATATGTTTTTAACTTAATTTTAAATAATTCTAATCCACTACCTACTATCTTTTAATTGTTTTAGGCTTTCTTTCAAGATAATATTGTAACTAAGGAATTATTAACAAAACAAGGAAATTATTGGTTAAAACAAGGTAATAAAGATATTTTTCTATAATATGATATTAAATATTGTTAATTTTTGTCACAATTAATAGGCATAGTAGCATCAAGTGTAGAAATAAAGCCAGTTCCTTGTTCTGTTCTAAACATGACTTTTTTTAACAAACTAAAAGATCCCAAAAATGGAGTTGTACATAAGTCTGGAATTATTTGCAAAAGATATGATATGGAAATAGAAAATTTTTTGATCTCTGATAATCTTAGAGCGGTATGGATCTTTATTACAATTAATTTAATAATAATATGTACTTATCTATAATAAATTTATAGATGTTATTAGATGAAGAATGTCCAGAATATAATTTATATTTAAAAGATGAACGCGAAGAATTTATATTTCATATTTTTCAAATGCTTGTTCTTGGTGGAATATTGTGTCAATATGAGGATGTTTTAAATCCATACTTAGAAGTGACAAAGGCCATTTATAAAGATTTAGTAAGGTTGTATAATACTTGCACAAATATTTTGTTCTTAAAGTCAATAATAATTATATTTTTTATTATCTTAGAGTACAAATGAATAAAGATGCAGACTTGTCAATCAGTACAATAGTTCTACAAATAGTGGCTAAAGATAACAGAGGACAAGCTTATTTTCCACATGATCCACATCATAAACAAAACATAGGATTTCTGTTAATTGATGGTACTACTCACGAGATTACAACATTCTTACATCAGTTTGGAGAATATTGTCTTTTACAATGAATGTAAAAAGAATTTACACATATAAAAAGAGTTATATTATAAGAATATTTTATTAGTATAAAACGTTATTTATTACGTAAATACTGAAAATTTTTATTAATTCATTACATTGTATTGTGCATTATTTACATTTTATATTCAACATGTACCTAACACATAATAGTTTGTTGATATATTACTAAATATATTACTAACACCTAGTAATATAAAATTTAGTAACAAATATTTTGATTATGCAATTCATAAATACTCTTTGGTATCACGTTAGTTGGCACTAATGAAAATAAATAAATAGCTTAGGATACTGTCTGTCTTGCACTGTTTTGTTCTATACTTCATTCTATACCACATTTGAAATCATATAAATGGTAGTTTATATTATTTTTTCTACATTATGCTTGTGTTTAATATAACTCTAATCACAGCACCTTTATGATTTGTAAACTTTGTTGTGATGTTTTCTCCGCTCCAGTTTTAAATACATGTGTAACTTTCTTCAAGCACTAACTGTTTAATCCTTACAATAACAGTATTTTCGTAAATGAAATAATGAATTTTCTACACATCTTGCCTGAGATCCATACATATTGATCCTACTAACATCTGAAATCTAAAATACGAATCTCAATATATTTTCATTTGTATATTTTTTTTTAATAGCTATATTGATTAATATAATTTAATTGCAAACTTACTTTGGTTGAAAAAGTGTTTTTCTTTATATCATAATTAATACTGGCTTCAAATAAACCAAATCCTGGCTCTGTTTTTACTTTCAACTGATAAGTTTCAGTAGTTAATTTTGTTTTTGCACTAAAATCTCCCATGAAACCATCTTGATCTCCTGATTTGTAGAATTTCAGTAAATCTACAATTTTACACTTTAACAATAGCAGATCAACATAAGTAAGAGTTATAAATTGTTTACAATACCTTTATTAGGTATAAGTTTAGCAGCCCACAATATCTCTTTTAATTTCAACTCTTCACATATGTTGCGATGATTTTCTGTATAAACATTAAGAAATTGGACAAAATACTTGGCTGCAGCAATCACGTTATCATCGTCAACTGAAATTTCTTGCCAACTCAGGCATGCACACCAATGTGGTTCTATAAATGCATCTGCACACGTTCTCTCTAACGGTATCTGCATCGTTATACAATATGATTATTTATCAATTTGTAACATTTATTGTAAGTTTATATAATTATTTAAAAAACATTAAATTAGAAAATTAAAGCAGTAATAATTCTGTTTTGATTTTCTTCTTCAATTTGATATAATGTAAAGATATATAATAGCATAACTTTAAAACAAAATAAATAAACGTAAAGTATTAGGTTAATTTATAAAATACCTAGTGCAAATTTTTTTCTCTGGGAACTATTCCATTTTGAACTTTCTTTACTCATAATACCTGATGAATAGGGGTAAAATATAATGATTTTGAGTTTAGGAATCCATTGATTCAAAGGTTATGCGTTTTTAAAGTTTGGTTCTCTTAGTGTACTATTTACTTAGCTTAATCACGCATAAAAGCACGTATATGTTGAAAGATTCCCAACATTTCTCTTATCTCTTGGCAGCAGTTTTCGATTAGTTTTTGTACACTAAACATCTCATAACTCTAAAACTAATAGCTAATTTTTCGACCCACGTTTACTGCGATCTTTTACTACTACACTGAAATTTGGCACCAACTTTTATGAACACCCTGTGCAGTCTTACCAATGCTAATTTACTCTATCTATTTAATCTATCTACAACTTTTCTACTTTCATGAGACAGTATCTAGTTACGTCGTCATAGTATATATCAACAAAGACGAACGTTCTGTATATCTAGCAGGAATAATACGAAAAAAGCTATACAGAATTTTGCAACCTTTTACGTATAATAGCTTTTGAACGGGAAAATTTTTAAACTTAAAATTACTTGAAGGTATTGCTTAAGGTTTAAGATATTACTTTCAGTAAATATAGATTCCGATCAAAAAATGAGATTTCATGTAATGGATTTTATATAATACCCACCTTATCAAATAAACTAATGGCTCTTTGCTGACGGTCTCCAATTTTTGGTATTTCAAAATTCAATATGCTTTCTAATGTTTTGTGAACGTCAAACGGTGTCGTTAAATAATGTGTATTATGTAAAAAATTGGCATAAGCTTCTGGATAAACTCTTTTAAACCAAGGGGGAAAAGCAAACGAAAAAAATGGTAATCTTTCCTCTTGTTTACCTTGCAGAGTGTTACGAATTTCTGCAAACCTTTAAAATGAAATTTACAACGTTAGTTTTTTTTAGATGTACAATCCTATACAACAATTAAATTTTTCATATCACTCAAACCTATGTCCATGATCACTCATCACTATCAATACTGTATTATTTAAATGACCAAATTCATTTAAGTTCTTTAACCAATTATGTAAATCTTCATCTACTACACCTATGTCATTATAAGAATCATGTGAAAGTTCTCCATGAAAACCAAATAGAAATTTTGGTTGATGTTTGTGGACATCAAAAATTTCTTTAATATAATTCAGCATTACCTAAAAGAATACTAATGATGTAATTGTAATATAATTCAAGAATTCAACCATACCATATGTCTAGGAATGCTTCCAATGCAATATTTATTGTAGTATCTAAAATATGGTGCAGCAGCTAAATAGAATGTTCTCATATAATGATCAGTTGGTTGTTTCTTAAAACCTTTTAGACGATATGTGAAAGTTCCAATATGATGGACATCCTCCATGAATCCTGTTATATAACCATTTTCTTTGTACTGATTCCATATCATTGGATATACATCAACATAATTTGCCTTTAATCCCATGCGTTTTCTAGTATCTGGAAGTTCAAGCTCAATCTTTCCAGTAAGTATAGGAATAAGAGCTTGTGGTGTTCCATCACCTACTATATTGTATCCTTCTAGTATTAAAGCTCCTAAGTATTCTTTTAAATACCGATATGTTTTTGGTAATTTGCGTATAAATGTATTTCTGGATAGAGAATCAAAGCCAAACATAAGTACATTTAGTTTAAGGGCCTTGTTTCCAACATATTCCCATTTACTTTTCTCGTTTACTTTAGGATCATCCTTCACTCCGGCCATAATACTGTGCCATCTAAAAAATTGTGTAAAATATAAATTTAACTAATTTGTCAGTTGACTATTTTTCTTAATATGTTCTTCTTACTTATTGCCATCTTTTGATTCACATTTAATATCAACAAAATCGCTATGTTTGAGAACATAGGAATCTTCAGACTCAACAGCAGGTTCGAATAATACATTGTAATCATCATCCCTAAGAATTTCTGTGAACAATTGAAATAATTATGTCTAGTATGTTCAATATGAACATACGTCATACAATTTCATAAAACTAACCACTGAAAGAGCAAATTATGGATCCATGTCTTTTCTTTGCTCTGCTGCTAATAATTAATCTTGAACCATGGAGAATAACCCAATTTTCTGGTGTACATTGCAAAGGTGGGACATCATGAATAAATTTGGTAATTTCTGGATTAGAAACATTTAATTGAGGTAGTTTGCAAGCCACAACTCCTCTGAAAACATATAGATCTCTTTGCATTTTTATATTTAAAATAAAATTATTCTAATAAAATTATATATATTATATGTACCCAACATAAGATTGTTCAGATTCCTTAATTAACCGAGATATGTGTATTCTGGAATAACACAAATTACAATTAAAGATGATATATTCTTATATTTTAAGGAATTAAATTATTGCTTACAGTTTATCCAGATTTGACAAATCATTGTCACTAAATCCCAGTTCCGAACGAAAAACTTGTACAGCACAAAACAGCAGTAAGACAAATAAAGCTGTTATTGTGAAACGACGAAGATAACATGACATAATCCTCATCTTTATTTAGTATATCATATCTGGAAAACAAAATGTATATTTTTATCTTATACTCTGCATATGAATGTTCTAACTTCTGGAAATATTTCAGGGTAATAAATTTCTTTAAAATTTAATGTAGTTTTCAAAAACACTGTAATTAATAATGTGATTAATAAGTAAAAACATTTGTTTATATACAGTCACAAAAATTTATTATACAATAGTAACTAGCATTAGAATTAGACATCAACTTAAATAACAAAAAGTCAAATAAGAGAAAAAGGAAAATCAATTCAAAAGGAAGTTTGTTAATTAAGTTTGTTAATTTTGAATTAAATTAATTGGCGGCATTATTATGTAGTGCCTATTAAACTATTTCCTTTGTGCAGAACATTGTATATAGTTCCTTACTAAATCTAATCCTTAATAAATTTAGAAATTAAAATTCAAGTCCTTTTTTCTTGTTATAAGATTACATTACAATTATTATATATTACTACATTATGGTTGAAAAGTTTCCTTTAAAAAATTAACTGGCAAGGTTTTGTTAGCATAAACGTACGTGAAAATCGACAATCCAGTAACTGGATAAGTGACTTTCTATATAATGGCAATACTTATTACGTTCGCAGCGTAGACGTAAACCCAATCGATTTTTTTTTTAAAGGAACCGTCGAATTAGAGAGAAACTTTAAGATTTAATGTATAAGTAATTATGTAATGTATTGAGATTTTTTCAATAAGCTTCTTTTCCTGTTACTTCCACTAATATTATAGGAGTGACAAGCATAAAATGAGCACATTAAAAACATTTAAAAACTTGATGTTTCTTAAAGTTTGTTTTTCCTTTTTCTGATCATTCATTTGCCTTGTTTTGAAATTATCTCCTATTTTATCACACCGAAACGTTGCAACAGCGAAAATATGTTATCGGGTATTGACATATTCCTCTCACAAAACTGTAGATAAAAATGACTTTGATTCCAAACTAAAGCTGCCACTGTGCAGGTTATTTAAGGGAAATGCGCATTAAAACTGCATCTCGTATATTGCAGAATCCACAAATGCAAAGAGAGGGAAAGAAAAAAATTAAATCTCTAATGCTTTCACCACCCGTCCATCATTATTCTTGCCGATTATTATTGATTACGAACGGAAAGATTTCAATTGTTCGACTTTAATCTTTTTTTATTATAATTATTTTATGATTATGATAATCTTTTTTTTTAAATGATAGCATAGAGATAATAAAAATAATATATATGAAATATTAAACAGAGGTATTTGATAATTTTAAAAATATAATAAATTAAAATTACGTACTTAGTAATGTATTATAAGCAATAAGAAGCTTATATGAGATTGATACAGTATGCACCCTGTTATCATTCTAAATACTTTCTGATAATGATTTGATTGCTTATCGATAAAGATATGTGAGTATTCAGTTATCAAAACAGAAGACACAGATCACATAAAAATTGATGTGAAACGTATCACTATATTAATGTTACTCAGCACTTCGTTGATTCCTTGTTTAGCTCAATATATTATTAATTATTTCCAAAGTATGCCGTCTGATCTAGTTAAAAAACTATGTATTTTGAGAATTCCTATCACTTCATTGCCTAATAATTTGACATATACTCTCGACAAAAGAAGTAACAATTAAGTAAAAATATACCTGTGAACAATGCGAAACTGGAAAGAGTTGGTAAGAATTCCGTATAGATTCAACACAACCATAAAGATAAACACTCGTATTAGTCGGAGGCGTGCCGAAAATGTCGCATGTACCAACGAAACATCGCAACGCGCAACGATGAACGATAAAGAACGGTGCTAGCCTTTCTCTGTGCCATCCCGCTAGGCATTTAGCAATATAGCTCTTACCAACTCCGTTATATTTACGATACAAGTAAGGATTTGAAAGACTGTATTATTTACGCGCGCTTCTAATTACCGATGCGGATCGTAATGCGTCTGCGTGAAAGCATTGAATAAATATGGAATCGTGATAAGGATCTTGCGACTTTGAAAGGATTAATAGCACGGGAATGATAAAATTATAATTTATATCGTTAAACAAAACAATGCAAAACTTTTAAAAGGAGTTAATCAATATACAAATAATATTTTTGATTAGTATCTGCTTTCTGTGGAATTTTTTCCACAACATGAACAGTCATGATATTGTACTGTTCCCGAGATGATTGAATTACAGCTCCACAATAAGTTCTAAGAGTAAAATAATATCCAATTTCGATAAATACAAATAAAGAATATCCTAGAAAGAGACCTGCAATACCACCGAACGATACAAGTAAATCTAAATAACCAAATCGTACTTCTCTCTTGTAGAGAGCTGTTGGCCATTTTCTCAACATAACTCGATTCGTATTTTTAGAAGAATTTTGTATTTGCGTTACGCTATATGACGCATGGTCGCAAGATAGCCAACAGTTACATTGAGTTATATCGATTTTAACGTTATTGAAACAGGAATACTTTGAAAGTGGGCATTCTGTTTTACCATCGAACGATAGAAACCATGGTAAACACTTACAATATTTAAATATCTTATCGATCAAACATTTCATTTCACAATCGTTAAAATTGACAAAATTTATATCTTGCTTAGTATAACATTTTCGTTGTCGAAGAGACAAATAACGAATATCGGGAGTTGTATACGTTATATGAACAATAAATTCAATATCTATAGGAAAATGTGCTTTTACTAGGGCTCTTTCACCTGGACTTGGACTCGTAACATTTTGTTGCGTATAGTAAACTCTGCAAATTAAAATCTGAATTTAATGATATATTCAAGACCTTGTAATACAAGTATCACTGATTATTTGTATTTTATGGCAAAAGAATTATTTAAAGAAAGATTTTATTTGTAAAAAGTAGGTATATATTTACCTTAAAGGATAACTTGAACTGAACATCCTAAATTCAAAACTCCTTAGATGATCAAGAATTTTAAGTGGCTCTAAATATTTAGATTTACAGCAAATACCCACAGCCGTATGTACTTTTACAAATAGTGCGTTACATGATATATTTATTCCCCTAAGTTTTATAATGAGTCATATAAAGTATTGTTTCAATTTTCTGTTTGTAACTGAGGTTAAAAAGTGATATTTACTTGTATACGCAGTCACTAATTAAAAGATCACAATCAGGTCCCATTGCTTCAAAAGTTTTACGAAAATTGTTTTTGTTTTTGTAAGTGAGAGGGAACGATTTTACATCGATACGTTTTTCAAAAATCCAATTGTACAATTTTTCGTATATATATATTTCACCCTATATACAAAACGTAATCTTATGAGAATAAAGTTATGAGAAAATGAGTAATTTTATGAGAATAACAGCTACGTTTACCTCAGGTATATCCGAATGATTCAGATGAAACCAGTCGAAGCAAACAAAGATTTGAGGAAATTCAATATTAACATTTTCTGTTATTATATCTAATCCGGTTATAGTTGGCTCTGTTTGAAATTTATCTAAGATGATTATGATTATAGCTATGATCGCTAATAGCGATACAAATGTCAAGAGAAACCATATTAATCTACGAATAAATCAATTAAAAATTAGATAATAATATAATAAAGAGAGAGAGAGAGAGATACTTTTAAACCGTTAAATAAGTTATTTACTTTTTATACAATTAATTGCAAATAATTGCTGAATTATAAAATTACCTTTCCCACTTAGGTCGTGTGGAATCCACAAAATATGGAACACCATGCAACGTGTTTTCCAAAAGATATTCCCTTGATCGGAATTTCAAACTGGAATGTAATTCCTTGCATGAAGGATTGTACTTGTATTTCATTTTAAACTGAGCCTGGCACCGTATACCTTTGCAGATATATTACTACTAATAGCAAATAAGCTGAACAACGAGATCAAATCGACCGTTTTTTGAATCGCATGTTCACTTTAGATCTATATTATGCATATTATGCACGTAACACGATTAATTTATCAGCTTGATCAAGTAAAAGGGAACAAAATAGAATTATAGATTAATGTGTTACAAGGCAAAGCAATAACGCTATTTAAATATTCCTTTATAATAAAGCGTACCACTTTTAGCTGATCAGTGCTGTTCGTTTAATTATTATACCGGTTAAAAATTTTGTAATAAAAATTATTGATCTTAAACGATAAAAAAAAACGGAGGTAAAGAAGCGAAAAATATCTTACGTTCTTGGCTGAAAGAAACAAAAGAAAACAACATTTATTATTCTCTTTCTTTCTAGAACGAAAAACGATTGCCAACAGGAAACTATCGATAACTATGCGTTTATTCGAAGTATTGTCTTTCGAATATACGTTTTTCCAGTTGCATCTCGTCATTTAAGAATCGGCCATCGTCTGTGGAAACACAAACAGTCCTCATCTTCGTGCCAGCTTCTTTATTATTTTAGACCACCCCCTCTTACGACCACCATCTGCATGCATACCGACGTTGTTCCGGTCTTCATACCCAGGAAAATCGACGATCACCGAGTTAAAGCGGGTGTAAACTACCCTCTTGATGTCTTCCTCGGATCAGATTTCGCACACAGAGTTCTGCTCTCTCTTAATGCGAAAATTCATCGTGCCCCATCATCAAGCGCACGACCGTTTGTTTTTCTAACTTAAAACACGTGTTTACGCATTCGAATATTATTCCTCGTGTCTCCTTGCATAGATAAATAAAGAAATTAACTGAAATATCAAACAGACAAGGATGTTTCAAGCGAAGTGAAATATCATCGAAGCGACATCAACGTTTGTCTTAAATAAGAAGAAACCCAAGAACCGAGGAATCGTATGACGGATTAGAATTGTCAGGAATCGCAGTAATAATAAAAAGATGTCTGAAACTTGAAAGAAACGAAGAAAAAGAGAAAGAAAAATGAACGATCCCCTTTGTTAGGGGGCCGCTCGACGCACTGGCGAGAAAATACTTCGGAGAAAAAGAAGCGGCGCTATTCTTGCGTCCAGGTGTGAGCCTGTAACGCCAGTGTAAATATACAACACTTACGCCATTCCGACGGAGCCTCTTCGAAAACTATTAACGTATCCTCCTATTGCGGCTTTGCCGACCATTCTTCCGTTCCGACCCATTTCTCTTTCTACTGGACCATGTTTTCGTCCCTTCGGAACATTAAGTGGCACGTGTTAAAGAACTTAATCAGGTAGCCATCAACGTTAAACAGCCACCGACTCGATCATCGTTCACTTACCGTCGATGAAAGATTACTGTCATTCGCCAATAGTATTTTACCTTGTCCGAGGGTGGATATGATATTTATGCCGTCAGGCACATATGGCGTAACAAATAGTATGCCAAAACATGAGATCACGATGACTATAGATCGAGGACGTTTGTGGAACTGTACATTTTTGTGGAAAACATTATTTACATGTTGTTGTTTATAGACTCGTTTACCATAGGATTGTTTATTTTCAATATTAAGTTCAATTAAATCAACGTAAACAGAGCGTTATGCTCTTATATTTGCCACTCTCTTTTTATTTATGTATATGATGTTATTTTGTATGTCTTATAATCGTAGGATTAACATACAATGATTAAAAAGCGTGATCACGTTATCTGCAGATTACAGGATTTGTCGTACTTTTAATTCTGATCTTCAAAATCCTTAGCGTAGTTTATGCGTGTTAATTGTATCAGGATAAAATTAATTACATTGCGATAGTGCGGCAAATATTCTACATACGAATAATCTGCAGTTGTCCTCAATTTTCGATGGTTGTAGACGCGACGTTACGATAGAAGAAGATTGATTGTCACAGAATTTATGATTTTATTATTAACATATTATATTCTATTTGCATTAATACACATGCACGTGACTGCGTTGCAAATCATGTCGATGAACTTTTCTTAATTAGTGACTGTTTCCCTAGTCGATCATTGTTCCTTGGGATACTAAATTGATTAGATTTCGTAGCTTTTCATAGGCCTGACAGTCAACGTTGCTTGAAGAGAAAGAGAAACCGATTAACATTTACTGCGCGTTAGTAACGATAGTAGTGACTGACTAAACTATAATAATCGATTAAATAAGCTTCTGGAACGACGGAATATATGATTTTCGGGAAGCTTATTTAATCGTTAGAAAACCTTATACGTCGCAGCGGCTTTCGTCCTTTTATAGAAAATACGGAAAAATAATAAGGATTGTTCATTCAAAAGGTAAGTAAAATAAAATAATAAAACTGATACAAAATTATAAAGAAAAATATCATAGAATATAAGATGACGTTCGAACCTAACGAAGGCGTAATTTTTATCACTGAACATTAATCGAACCGCAGGCATAAATTACTGTTATTTCAAGGAATTTCAATTTTTCCTACGCAAACTGTAACATTTCAGCAAAACTAATTTCTAGTTTCCGATTGGCAAGTTTATATTGAAATGCTGGCGATGTTTTGTTCCTCGATTTACGTAACACTTTCGACGCAAAACGACATAGAACGAGACGAAAAGCTAATTTTTATGTACGGACGATTAGTCGAGATTACACAAACGCAAGTATCCATGGAAGAGTTGTGTGGTCGTGACTCGGGTTGACTTGTTTATCGCGATCAGGAGCTGAAAAGTCAAGTTATTCACGAACAGCAAGTCAAGAGTGGGGAAAGTGGCGCCCAGTTGGACACCAGTGTATCAAACCGATCGCGATATACACTTGGTTAATTATTAGTGGCGCAATATGCAAGCATACGTCTGTGCAAATCACTCTCTACTTTCTTGATCGTTGGTTTTCTCTGTTCGTTCTTTCGTTTCATCTGATTCGAAGATCAAATCCTTAATATTAATAGTGATTGATAATCTCGTTGTAATGCAAACCGCTACCAAACGTCATTAAATATTCACGTAAGCTATCACTCATAAGAATCTGAACCCTTTCATCGATTTCATGGTTGTATACAGGTGCCATTAGAACGTAAACGATAAATCGTAAATTTAAATCGTTCGTTAAAAGTCACGATGAAATTATTTCTGAGCCCAAATAAATAACGTTTGATAAATTGATAACTTGGTATAGTTTACGAGTCATAGTACAAATAGTAAATACATAAAACGAGTTTTGTTCGTAATAGATAAGTAAAAGAGCTTGCTCATTTTAATTGCTTGACCTTCGTTCGGAATGCAGATTATTAAAATTCTGACCTATACGAAAAGTTTTTAGCTATAACCACAGTTATTAGGGTTATTACTTGTTCAGGATTGACATCGCTGTGTCTAACAAACTAACGTAACAAAATCTACTGAAAATAAAAGATCGCATTAATCGTTATTAGAGTATTGCTTTGACAAAAGTTGATAAGAATCGTTTTGATTGTGTTTCCTTTGATCGAGAGGTTCAGCAGTAAAGCGTACTTAAACACATTTTTCATAAATATACAGAATCCTTACTTGTACAACAAACATAATTTGAAAATATACAGATTTTTGTATCAGAAGCTAACACCCACGATCTCTCCAAATTAAAGACTTTTTTTTCTTGTACCGCTCTGCCTCCGAGCCACCCATTGCTTCCATCGTTCCAATCAAAATACAGGAATCTACAACATAGATTCCATCGCAATACGGAACCCGTCACGAAGATATTAAGTCGTCCCATAAGTTCCGCCTTGTTCTGTCGAACCTATGGAACGACCTAATACTATTAAAAACGAAGGTGGAGTCGTAAGTTGGCACGTGTCAGAGATTAAAGCGCAACAAGAGGCTCTACCCTTAAGTCGGCTGAAAAAGCGACGAGATTACGAGGAACCGTCGCTTCTGTCTATCCGATAGCGTAGGTCGAGCCTCGCTGATGATGAACCACGCTCGTCCCTCGCGTAAATCCTTGGTAGCTGTTCGGGATGCATGTGGGTGCCACGAACAGACGATCCGACCTTTGTATGTGTGACCGCGTTTCCTTGTGTGTACGCCAATGCGAGGGAGTTCTCGAAGGCGGTCTTTAGTCGGTCTTTAGTTTCGAGTAAGCATCCGTCGAAGATAGAGGACCCTCCTCGATTTATCCTAGCGACGGGTTTCCTCTTCCGGCTTAACTCTTTGCTCTCTCGATCCTTGTCTCTCGATCCTTGCCATTCGGACCGCGTTCCTCTCTTCACCCTTGCTTGGACCCTCCTATCGATCTCCTCTAATCGCTATTCACGCGATCAAAATTTATTCATGCCACTATACGACTTAATTGCCAATTCTCCGGCAACGTTAGAGCTTCGATAAATTTTGTACGAAAATCGTATCGTACAGTGGGTTTCTTCGATCGTTTGGATAAAGGAAGAGCGTTTGTGTTATACAATTGGTTGGTTGCTTCGAAATATCAAATTAAATTGGAAATTGAAAACGACAAGTTACTTAATTAGTGGGATACATAGATACACAAAGGAGCTGTTTGTTCGTGCTTTGATTTTTGAAGGAACGAACTCATGAAAATTCTAGCCCACGTGCGGTCCAATCAGTGCGATGAACGCTTGAAAAGCAAAATTGTGTTTCCTACGGTTTTGTGACTGTTCTTTTTACGATGTGAACAAATTACCGTCGTGTATCTTTGTTTTGCTCTTGTTGAGTCGAATTTTTAATGGCTGGTTTGATGATCAGAAACTTAGAGTTTGACGATGGATCATGAGAAAACGCGAACGTTAAAGTGCCGACGGTAATTAACGAAGGAGTGGAAGTTTTATTAGTGCGAAACGAGAGTTTTCTTTTGAAAAGCAGGGGTGGTTTCCTGCCATTTTGGTTCCTGCACCCGCGATGGAGCGGCGAAGAATGCCAAGAAGAAGAGGCCTTTCCTCAGCGGAAATTCGAGCCGGTGAGTTTATTGTTTGTCACTGATTTTTACGTATACTGTTATTTAAAAAGTATTAAGATTTGAATAGCGAAAAGTTCTTAATCAACACAGAATCTAAAATTATTCATAGTAAAATGGAATTATATACATAGCACGTGTAGGTTTTATTACATTAGAATTAGTCTTAACAATAAAAAATTATTTTAACGTAATGTATCTCTTAGATAAAAAACGACAGCTCATCGCGTTTACTTGCCACATTTTACTGTATCGTTTATGCGTAACGAAAGATCACATAAATTTGTATTTTTATCCCTTCAAGAGCTAGTTTTACCTCTTTTCTTCCAAACCAATAAATAATATTGCACATTACGCGTCAAATTGATATTTAACAACTTTTTAGATAAAACTGTGATGTATCTACGTTTCAAAATTTAATGCATTCCCTATCACTGTCGAAATACGATACGAAATAATATTACAAAACACTTTTCGGTTTATTTTACAAAAACGTTATAAATAATATAACGTAATGCCGTCGTACATGTTTATTACGTTAATGGAACAAAAAAAAAAAGACGAATATACTCTGTAACAGACTATACATTGCGCAAATAAGATAATTTCTTGTATTATCGCGATTAAATACAAAAGTAAGCATTAAAAGATTAGAAGATTGAAACAAAGGACAACATTTTAGCTTTGTAAACGTAATTTATATTTTCTTCGGATAATTAACGTAATTAACTAACAAATAACTACTTACTGTTAATAATTAGCTACTATTAATGCACTAATGCCATACTTGCATCTATCATGCTTGCCACAAGCAATAGCTATAAAGCAACTAAAATTCTGATTTATCAAGGGTTAGCTGCAATCGGTACGACCTAATAATAATCTTCAAAAGTGTCTGCACGATCTGAACTTCGTGAAGGTTCATTTAAAATGAATAAAATTTAAATTATGCCTTGCCGTTACAAGAATCGTGGCCATTAATCTGATGAATCGAGAAACAGGCCCGCGTTGTGTGGCGTTTTGTTAAAAAGATCACGAAAAATGAGACGAGTAAAGATGAAACACGTATTCATCCAATGTGGGAATATAACGTTCAGATAATTGTTACAAACATGATAAGCGAGAATATAAATCTTTATAAATTAAAAACACCAGAAATTCCTTGGATGATTCACCGTTAATCGATATTTGCTTCAAAATATTTGGATAAAATAGGAAAAGTAAATAAAGACAGGATTTACCGAACGAATGACAATATTCAACACTTTCGTAATCTTCTTTAGTTCAAACTATCTTCTCTCGTCACTTATTATCGCATCGCACAATTATTTCTTCCTGAATACTTTATAATTTTCTAAGTCTCGGGGAAAAGAACGTCATTGCTTGTCGGCCTTCTATTTTATCACGATATTTTCCTCGTTATTCTCCATTTCATTCTTAAATATTAAATATTAAATATGATATTCTTTTCATAATTCTCTGTTACCAATTACATTAACAATATTACCAATCGTATATTTACGTGAAAAGTGTAGAGATATATCTCGATTAAATAGAACGTAAATGTATTTATTCTCTACCAACCTAATGCTCATACCTTTGAAAGGTAAAGTTAGGTGCTACAGTTATGTACAAAGGCATCAATTTGAGCACTACAGATAATTATTACTAAGGAACAAGCACTGCTCTGGTTACTTTTCACGAGTTCATTTAACTCAATTCTACTTTGCGTATCCTCGTTATTTTAAAACATGGAAACTGTCTTCCACTAAACCTGCACATATTGTTGAAAGTTACGAGTTAAGAATTTATATTAAGAATTAAGAAGTTAACAATTTCTGTATTCAATTCTATTTGATAAAAAAAAAAAAAAAAAAAAAAACAGAACTATGCAGAAATTCCTCTGAGCGTATACTCCATAAATACGTTAGAAACAAGATAGGTTCAAGTACGAGTCAAAATGTCGAGAAGATAAAGCCGGTTAGTCGTATCTTTATTGGAACAAATGTCAACTGGCCCAGAGAAATGGAAAAAGCGTACATAAAAACTAATCCTATACTTCTTCCTTCAACTTATCTTTAATATCGACATATTCGACCTTCCGATAACGCTAACCCAAGATGATAACCACGTGCGCAGCATCCAAATGCTCGAGTAACAATGAAGAAGCTTTTCTAGTAGAAATCTAAACAAACATAGAATTTTTTTATATTAATTTCATGATATTCATATTACCACGGACAAGTGTTTAGTATTAATATATTCGCGTCGGGAGACGTGAATCGACGTCTAGTGTTTTTCAAGCGTTGCCGACGGCGGACGAAAAACGACGTTTTTTATTTTTTCAAGCGTCGCCAGATTTCCATTTACATATTTACCTCGAAACATTTTGCGCGAGATGAGACGACGCGCGCGGCATCATATCGACGTCAAAGTGTTAAAGGAAAGTTTAAACTCTGTGAATAATGTTGGAAATTAAATAAATTTCGCTGAATGTTTTCTGATATACTAATCTCAATATACTAAATTACATATTATTTGCTCGTGACATAACTTAGATTCTAACAAAGTAAAAGGCATCCTTAAGGTAACATAGGAATTGTAAGATAGAAATTTCCACAACGAGTAGAATAATTTCCATGCTCTTTTCCATTTAGAAAACAATAGTGTCTGATTTAAAGAAAACATCTCAGGTAGCAACTAGATCCAAAACAATATCTATCGTATTAGATAAAAGGAGACTTTGTCGAGTAGTGAGCCCATTGTTCGCTTGGCATTGTATTGCGAACAGATAATACTGATGAATGATGACATGGACGACGAAAAGGAAAGCGGTTTGCTCATCGTCATGTTAATCCTCTGAGTCTGTCGTAACTCATCTCGTTATATTTTTTCAATTTTGCACGAATGTTTCTGAATGGACACGTTGTGACACATGGATAAACTTATAAACATTAGAAGGAAATTCTACGAAATTAGAATTGTATGAAAATTCAAAACGATATTTCGTTCCCTATAAAATTTCTCGAATTCTCAATAATTTAATCTTAGTTAATATATTAAAACAATCGTATCAATTTTATATTAGGAAACACGTTAAACGAGTCCAATTTACTTGTCTCGCTTTTATATTTTTTAGGAAACTTGATAACCGAGCTACTTTCGTCGATTTCCTGAGTATATCGCGAACAATCCCGTTTTATGACAGACGATTCGGTTTGCGAATCGTACGTTTCGGGGGATAAACCACCCGCACACATAATGCCTCTATTGTAATCTCTGGCCTAAAGCTCAGATTTGCAAATAAACATGACTGGATATGTATATCTACGTTGAATGCTCCTCAGTTTCCAAAAGCAGCGAAACCATAGTGAAAATTGTAGTAGCACAAAACAAATCGTAGCTCCTAGCAAATAATCGTCAGCTACTCATTGTTCACGCAATTGGAAAGGAATGCGGAGAAATATAAAAAGGTTTATAAAGTTAGCAATTTTCTTGATCTTCCACTTCGTCGACTTTTTAATCATTCGCGCTTTACTTAAAGAACTAACGTTGAGCTTCAGAAACGAAAATATTTATCAAAGGAGTTTTGTAGACATATTCACAATTTATGTTTATATTGTTATAAATCAACTGAATTATTTTATGTTTGAATATCGCTCCTCCACAAAAATTAAATGAGACACGCGATATAGAAGCAAGACAGTTTCAAAATATGCTTGTACTTATACAACTAGTAATTATTTAACATAGTTGGACGCGGACCTGATATAAAAATGGTGGTAAGGATGATTCCCTCGCAACTTTGCGTCGAAGTATGCACGATATCGCGGGTCATTCGTTCACCCATCGACAGCTTCCACGTAGCACGAGTAACGACAAAGTGCATAGGTCATGAATGATGTAGGTAATATCATATAGTTGAAAGGCTAAACAATATTCCTGTTCGTCGAAATAAAAGTAATCGTTCGATTTCGAACTTGGAAATTCTATATCTATAAACGACTTACGCATTTCCGCGTGTCTATCCGATAAACAGACGTCTCTTACATTTCGTGGAATTGCAGCTTACTGGGACGCTCATTGTCAGTTGCGTTAATTTCTAATCTATATTACTCGCAGTTGAACTTCCATCGTATTTTTTCCTTTAGAATTTATCGTACGATTTGTAAAGGAAAATATAACGGCAACAAAGCAAATAGATCTTTCATACGTGTCAGAGAAATTCAAATTTAGGGAATAATTTTTCTTTCTTGGTTATTTACAGTTTATGGTAATATTTTCGAGGAAACTTCGAACCTAAATTGAACGATTTAACGATATTATTAAAATCACATTGTTAATAAATTTTTAATCAAATCGGATGATCACTAGGCTGCAAACAGTATCAAAATGATCTTCCAAATGTCTTCGTTCTCGAATATAGCAACTACACAAAATTAAGTAAAAACATTGAAATTAAAAATATTTTCAAGTAAAATAACTATACGTCGATAAATGGCGTCTTTAAAAAGATATCTTTAGACGTTCTCGTATAAAGGAATAAAGTACTTACGTTGAGCTTGAGCAATTTCGATAGAATTCGATATTTTCAAAAATACTTGACATAAAAATTCTCAGACGATTCGAGCGAACGTGCGTAGACAACTAACTCCAAAATGTCCCTAGACATAAAGTAACTACATATCAATTGCTGTAATTGGTCAAGTCCATCCGCGTCGAGAACACTACGGTCTGTTTCGACGCAACGTCTCATACATCTGATTTACCCTAAGTGAGCCGTCATTTTTCTGGAAAATTAAAATGTAGGAACATTTTGTAGAAATCGAGCGATCTCGTAAATACGGCAATTCTCGTAGAGATGCATAGGAAGGGAAGGAATACGGGGCGATAATAGGTACACATAGCGAGACTCGTTGTCGGAGAGCGCTGACCGCAGAGATAACGCTTTGACCCGTTACAAGCTTCAAGCACGAAATGAATGCCTTCACTGTCTCTTCCAAGTCGGACCCAATCCAAATATGTAGCCCTTTTTCTTACCAGCTCGCCCTTTATTAACCGTTACCACCGTTCTCCTGTAAATTCGACTGCTCTACCTTAAACCGCCAACTACTTCGGCACTTTTGATATGAGTAGAGTGTGCCGACTCCTGGCTTTCTTCTTGTTCTTTCTAAGAAGTTTTGCCGCTTCAAACTCACTTTGGAACGAGATTCGTATCAATTTGAAATTAACACGAAGTAATTAAAAGAGCAGAATATTGGTACCAATATTTTTTTTAAACATCTTGCATAAGTTTTAAGGGAAACATAAATTGTTAAAACATAGTTATGCTATAAGTTGCGTTTCTATCCCATACAGGCTTTAACCCTCTTACTCCTACTGACTTTGGGCTATATTATATAATTTCTTTAAAGAGTTGCAAGAACATTTTAGAAGTGGAAATCTTTGCCTTAATATATTATAATAGGAATTGGAATAGAACCAAGGTACAGTAACTTTTCGTAGAAAACCAAAAGTGCGTTCTAATACATTTCTTTGTTTCGTTCGTCGCTCGACCTAATCATAGCTGGACGAGAGTTAATTAACATTCTTTCATCTCATAACACACACGGTAACACATTCGATAATCCTCTACTTTTCATGATGTACGCTCATTCTCAGATATTTTGTTCAAGGCTATTTTTATGTACTCGTAAACTCACTGAGTACAGCTACTGTAAACTGACAAAATTGCGATAACGTGTAAATATTGTTTCAGAACTATCAGCAACCACCGAGTCCACTCAACAATCGGAAGTAATACTGCCTATCAATGGGAATGCCGTGATCACGGGATGCAAAGACCGGCCTCAAATTTGTGGAAAGGAAGCAGCTTGTCGTAGCTTCACAGACAATACGTCGAAGTGCGTTTGTCCGCACGACTTGTCACCACCTACGACGGACTTAAAGTGTCCAAATCGCCTAATAGGTCAGAGTCAAGTAGCATCTGTTCGTATTTTTCTTTAAGTAACATTTTTACTTCGATATATTTCTTTAATCTTCTGGCAAGTCGATCGTTGTATACTTATACCACAATATACTTTAGAAAATACACGCGAGCACGTGTACGGTATGGAAAATGATGCATGAAACTATTCGTCCCTGAACGTTTACGACCTAAAGTGGGAAAAGATGTTAAAGCGTGCTGTTTCTAAAAAAAGATCAGAGTCACCTTGACTTTCCGCTATGGAATTATATTTTTCTTTCTTAATCTTGTTAGAGAAGTTAAAATAAATCATTCCAGTTTGA